>NC_088315.1:12334321-12955207 GCF_910592395.1 Lineus longissimus
CCATATTTTGACTCTTTATCTTTATAGACTAAATATAGTGCAGGACCTAAATATTGCTGGGATTATGTCTTTCGTGTGAGTGGGTGAACGACTCTCAACTTCCAGTCACCTGTGCACCTGTTCTTAATTTTAAAACCAACTAAGTTGGTGAGAAGTCCCTCGTGTGTAACGGGCTTTACTGGACAGGCAAACAGTTTAGGGATAGGAACCTGATAGTTTCCGTATGGTGATAGGTCACCACTGTAGATTAATTATGCCCCCGCCATAGTGGGGGCATTATGTACTTGGGTGGTTTCCGGCCGCCGCCGCCGCACTGAATTCCGGACTATAACTCAAGAACCCCTTGTTCAGCTAACTTGGAATTTTTAGGGGGTGTAGGCCAAGTGTGTCAAAGGGTCCCTCTTGATTTTGGGCGCGTTCCAAAGTCCAATATGGCCGCCAGCCGCCAGCCGTCATCCTAGATTTTCGCATTCCGCTCGTTAACTGAAGAACCACATGTCTGACAGACTTCAATCTTTTGTGGTGTAATGGCCTATGGTAGGGGAGGTTCCCTATCAATTTTGGTCGCGCTCCGAAATTCAACATGGCCACCAAGAGGCCATCTTGGATTTTGCAGTCCAGACTATAACTCAAAACCGGGTGGCCTGATTGATCTCTAATATCTATGGTGTAATAAGGTGGATTGGGGGAGGTTCCCTATCGATTTTTGTCGCGCTCCGAAATTCAATATGGCCACCAAGAGGCCATCTTTGATTTCTCATCCGGATTATAACTCAAGAACAGGTAGCCCGATTGATCTCTAAATTCTATGGTGTAATAGGGTGGATTGGGGGAGGTTCCCTATCGATTTTGGTTGCGCTCCGAAATTCAATATGGCCACCAAGAGGCCATTGCAGTCCGGACTATAACTCGAGAACAGGTGGCCTGATAAGAGAGATGAGGAAGTCATAGCCAGGCCGAATCAGTCCTGGTTGCTCCACCGTGTTGACAACATGATGAGAGAGATTAGGAAGTCACAGCCAGGCCGAATCAGTCATGGCTGCTCCACCGTGTTGATAACATGATGAGAGAGATTAGGAAGTCATAGCCAGGCCGAATCAGTCCTGGCTGCTCCACCGTGTTGACAACATGATGAGAGAGATGAGGAAGTCACAGCCAGGCCGAATCAGTCCTGGCTGCTCCACCGTGTTGACAACATGATGAGAGCGATTAGTGTTGACAACATGATGAGAGAGATCAGGAAGTCACAGCCAGGCCGAATCAGTCCTGGCTGCTCCACCGTGTTGACAACATGATGAGAGAGATGAGGAAGTCACAGCCAGGCCGAATCAGTCCTGGCTGCTCCACCGTGTTGACAACATGATGAGAGAGATCAGGAAGTCACAGCCAGGCCGAATCAGTCCTGGCTGCTCCACCGTGTTGACAACATGATGAGAGAGATGAGGAAGTCACAGCCAGGCCGAATCAGTCCTGGCTGCTCCACCGTGTTGACAACATGATGAGAGTGATGAGACAGCCAGGCCGCATCAGTCTTCGCCGCACTGCCTAGTTATTGATATGGCGAGAGAGATGAGACAGTCACATCCAGGCCAAATCAGTCTTGGCTGCTCTGCCAAGTTGTCTACATGGTGAGAGAGATGAGACAGTCACAGCCAGGCCTCGCCCTCGCTTTCATAAGTCGTCCCCCCGACTTAATAAGTCGTCCCCTCGACTTACTAAGTCGTCCCCCCGAGATAATAAGTCGTCCCCCCGGCATAATAAGTCGTCCCGCCGATAATTTTTTTTCGATGTCCTTTCCCAGCCACCGTACTAAAGTATTGAACTAGAACTGTGAAATTTGCTTTCAGCAAATTTGTGTCCATCACCAGGGGGTGATGAGTTGCTCCACAGCCATTCACACGTGGGTATGGCGATTTAACGAATCTGCCCAACATTGCAAAAGGAAGTAGTGTAGTGATCTCCCTGTCTATTCGCTATACCGTTTCGCGAATTATCTATTTCCGGACATATTCGCTCGCTCCTTTCTCAAAATAACACACTCATTAATCATTCAAACAGTCAGATGGGCATGATAGTTCATCGATAAGCATTTACGGCTCTTAGTTCTGATTCCTACTTTCAACCGTCACACAGTTCTCCGTTTTCTTCGCTCAACATACTCGACAGCGCGCGGGATCGGCCATGAGGATGACGTTAACATAACGGGGGCGGAGCTTAATACATGCTAATGTATGCATGATTGACAAAATCCCGGCCTCGCCGGCCGGTGATGTTAAAAATCAGAGCCAAAAAGTGCTTCAAAAGCACCGAAATGATCAGAATCTGGGGCCTATAATCAGCAAGTTGAAGGATGTTTATGTGGTGTTCATGAAGTGGTCCGTGGGTTCTTTTGAAACAAAATACCTCTACTGCATACGTCATCTTCAATGCCTTGATGGCCTTGTTGATCTGCTTTGCCTTCAACCACGCTTTGTCATCCATGTTCCTCGGAGGAATAGTCGAAACTGTCACACACGATTTTGGTGCAGCACTTGTAACATGACATACTATTTCATGAAAGCAATATTACAGAGACCATAAAACGCTATTTCAAAACCCTATCAACCTCTTCTTCGAAACAAGCAACTTAATCAAGCAATTTTATACTTGAAGTTGTCTATCCATATGTCTTCCAATGTTTACAATATTTTGCATCAGTTCAATGATTGCTTCTTCATCATTTGATTTAAAAAGGACTTTACGTCATATAAAACTTATGGCCAAACTTTACTAGCTCCATGTTCCTTCCACATCAATGCAGGCCTAGCACTACCATGATGGCTGCTAGCTGGAAAACTTACATA
The DNA here is from genome assembly GCF_910592395.1 of Lineus longissimus. Taxonomy (NCBI): domain Eukaryota; kingdom Metazoa; phylum Nemertea; class Pilidiophora; order Heteronemertea; family Lineidae; genus Lineus; species Lineus longissimus. Next base: position 12,337,165 of record NC_088315.1, read on the forward strand.
AATGCGATCACAAATTTCCTTCGTCGAGAATCCGGGCCCGCTGGCAGCACAGTCATTCGTCCCGACCAAAATGAATACGTCAGTAAAAGCACCCCACCGAATCTTTTTACATTTTTCTAACAAAGAAACAGTGTTTAACCCTTGAAAAGCAAACGTAATGTGGTCACTGAATGGGCATCCCAGAGCACTATTGTCCACATATTTTAGAATCGAAGCAGAAAAAAATCACCGTTCGTTTTGCACAGGTCGCCATTTTCATGATTTTTTACGATAACTCCAGCCGTTTGGAATTCGTTTGAACACAAACGGCAGGAATTTTTCTTTTTCACGGAAACTATTTGAAAGAAAACGAAAAGCGTTTAGAACGCGTTTGCTGACAAATGGCGCAATGCCGTTTTGACGAAACGAAAACAAAACGGTTTTAAAAACGTTCATCAAACGAATTTCAAACGCTCTTCAAACGAAGTTCGTTTAGGGTGAAACGAAATTGCGTTCGCTTTCAAACGCGATATGAAACGGGAAATACACGGTAGGGCCAGCGTTTGACAATCGTTTTACAAACGTTTCAAGATCGTTTGGGTGCGTTTTATTGTTCACATTTCAAACGAATTTCAAACGATCTTAGATACGTTTTAAACGCGTTTGAAACGAAATCAATTTGGAGACGGCCCCTAAGTTGACATGTTTCCTTGACAACAAAGTTGTCGATGCAACCTTCTTCTAACCAACATCGCAGTGTTGGATTCTGACTCGATCATGCCATGTTTCCCAGAACCTGATGAAACGACTTGAGAGAACATTACGAGACGAACTGATATAATCGTCAAATCCGACTTTTTGTTTCTTCCAAAAATTGTGAAGAAAATGTATTCGAACCGCACCATAGATTCAAGCGATGCAGTCAAGTCATTTTCCTAAAACGACTGTGGTCGCAGTTGGCTCACGGTAACATAAGGCCTCATCGACCACAGTCGCATTCGGCAATGAAAGGGTTAACACTTAGTTTCTTCAGACCATTGGAATAGGAATTAATCAAGTGGAAATACAAAGACAGCACAAAATTCAAATCATCGCAACCCCGTGCTTTACTTGAAAGATTAATCGTACCCTTTCACTGTCATGTTTAATACTCTCGAGTTCTTCTTTATGACTAGTCAGTTTGGGGTTCCACAAAAGGTTCTGGGAAGAGTTAGCAACTCTGTGTTCTATGTAAATGATTGATAAAAAAACAACACTACAACGTTGTAAAGACGACGTTTCGGATATTTTGAATCCTTTTTCAAAGTCTAATGTACAGACAGGAAATATATGTTTATATACAAGTATAACAGAAGACGTGAGGATGATGACGGACGTCATTAAAAAACAGGACTCCCTGTCCACCTGTCTATTTGTTGATATCTAAAATAAACAAAGTCATTGATTGGCCGGAGGGCAGGGGTCAAAGGTGAAGGCACTGTTGAGTTTATGCTTCGGGAGTTTCCGGAGTATCTCCGAGTCCGAAGTCACGTGATGTGATTGACATTCTATGTAAATGATTACCGAAATCCATGTCCATGTCGACTGCCAATACTGTTCGTTTCTTTGTTCATGATTGTTTTCTATATTGTGACCACCCGAATTTCATCATAGATGTATCACATATTTCAGATATCAAATAATAGTTAAAGCTTTTTAAATTGTATTCTGACTTCATTTACTTACCTGTAAGTCATGAGTCATCACCACTTTTTAGCTGGCTGAAGCATGTCGGGGTAACGATAAATCCTTTAAAATTTGGTGCTGCCATCAGTATTGTGGCAATGGCTCATAATCGAGGCAATTCCTTAGCTGGAACAAAGAGTTACAACTAAACCACTCCAGCCAGCTTACTACAGCTAGTTTCAGCCTTCACCATATGAAACCGGCCTTCAATAGATTTCCTAGTAGGCACTATGAAGACATCTCTTTTCACTATCATGCCTATATCCATGGCCAAAAAGGCGAAAAAAGGTTAACAGGAGGCCATTTTCTAAGAGCGCCAAGGACATTTTGTTCATCACTTGAACCTAGGCTTTGTCAGTGGCTTTACGTGCCCGATAAACGTCAACCTTTTCCATATCTACCGACATCATTATCCGCGGGGGCCAGGCGACATGATGATACACTTCGTGCATCATAAAAAACCGAGAATAGCATCTCTCAATACTCAAGAGACCTGTGTTCCTCATAATCAACTCAAATTGTTCATATAAAAAATGGCTCTTAATGATCAGTCGTTTGTTGTGATTATCTGCACGTGTTTCCAATACCTTTTCGTCACGGACTTAGAAACACTTACAATATGATAGAGTGTGCCGTCTAACATTTGGATGAAGTTCTTCAGCGCGCTTCTTGAAATCTGGTATCTCAAATCAATGTCAACATGTTCAATGGCTAAAGTTGTATCGACGCGACTCATGACGCAGCTGATTCTAAATCCAAAGAATGCTGTCACCATTTGCTCTTTATTCCTTCCAAGGGCCGCAGTTAAAATTATAAGGCGGTCTGATTCCCTAAACCAATAGTTGAAAGTTAATAACTGGAGATCTGTTAAGCTGATTATGGAACTAAATTCGGTGCTGGAGCCTGGGAGAGTGAAATGTTTGCTTCTTCTAAACCAGTATAAATACAATCCTGAATAATTTTTCTTTTCTTTTTGACCAATAATAAAGTACACGAAGTCTTCGCCAAGGAAGAATCTGTCGTAAGCAGACACCGGGACGTTTATTTCTATAGCGCCTTTGGATAAAGGTCTAATAACGGAGCTTTCATTCAGATTAAATGAATACATCCTAATGACCGACTGGCTATATCGCTTGCAATCAATTACTAATGTCCCGTGTCGGAGCAAAGTATCAAACGTTGAAACATACACCCCTTTTACGCACGGGTCCGTTTCCGGTATGATTAGTTTCTTAGTGCAGATGCCAGGCCTGACGTCAAAGAGGATCAATCTTAGATACCTATGCTTTTGTAGGCAACTTACGACGATGTATCTATCATAGACCAGTGCACTGCTTGCTATATACAGTTCATTGCACACGAATTTGTTCATACGAAGGATTGTCCTATGGGTGAGAACGAATATACCTTGCTTTGAATTCAGACGAAACATGCACACGTTGTAATCCAGTTTATCACGGATGTCGGTTAAGATACCAATGGCGCCAGTCACGTGATTATAAAGGAACCTATCATTGCTGCCAATTTTTAATATCACAGGTGGTAGAAACTTCGCTCTCATTCTGCGTCTGTACCGTATATTTCGATTACCCTTAATAAGTAAGAAGTAGAACCGTTAAATGTTACACACCTGATATTTGTTTTCTTGATACCTTCATCTTTCAGATGATTTCGGTAATATCGCTGGTCATAAGTGTGCTTTTTTCGTCTTGGGGGGTGGGGCAAAACACCTCTTTTGTCCTAAGTTTGAACATCAGCCAAAAACCACGTTTTTGTAACTCTATGGAGGGGCATTTGCTCACCCTTTCGCGCAAACCCCCTCTAGCTACGGCCCTGTAAGGTTTATCAAGACAGTCTGTCACTGATGGAGTACAAAGCAAGTGCACTCGAAAAGTTATATAGGTGAATGACCTAGTTTGCAATGTCAGAAGTTTAAGCTAATAACTAACCGCCTGATTCCGAGATTATCCAGCTTCAAATGGAGGACTACCTATGTCAACTGAACCCTTGTATGAACCATCCATCAAATTGACATTTACCTCATACTGTTGTTAGTGTTTTCCAAGACATCCAAGGAGTGTATATGTTGAGATTTTTAAACTGGCATGGTGTCTCCGGCTTCAGTGTTTGAACAAAAGAAGTCAGACGAATGAGAGGAATCAAAACACAGATGTCAACATTTTTCGTTCAAACACTAAAGCCAAAAATGCAACATCAGTTTGAAAATCTAAAAATACTACACCTCTTCGGGTGTTTTGGCATATTCCACTGAAATTGCAAAACTGCAGATCCTAATAATGCGCACATTTAGCGTGGTCATCTTTTAATCCAAATCTTAGGAAGCCAGTCCTATCAAACAATGGTTGATGGTGGCTGATTTGAATGGCCTAATTGGTTCCCCAACAAAACCAGTCATCGTCAGGAATCGTCAACACGAGTCGTTGCTCAGCAGGGGCAGATAATACCAGCTCAAAAAGATCTCGGACATTGGTTTGAGGTCCTCAAACGAAACTCGGAAAACCACCATGTGGTATGTGATACCTATTAAGAAATACAGTACAGTGGACAGGTTATGATCGAGGGCCAATATCTCAGGATTTTTCTTGTTCAGTCTGCTCTTGTATATTGAACCACATACTTTGTGTCTGAGTTTACATGCTTTGAACGAATAAAGTGCAATATTTGGCCTTTCTCATTGATTTGAACACGGGTACCAGCATATTTTTCAAGGCGTACGTCTGTGCAGATTTTTCTTATGCATTCCTTGCTTTGGTTGCACTCAATGACAAACCCAGAGCCGAACATCACCCAACTCTGATATTTTTTAAAGAGGACAAATTTAACTCCATAGTTTGGATTTGATATGATGTCAAGCGAATTTGCCCCGCCTGAGTTGCCTTGGATTAAGTGTTTCTGAAGAAAGCTATACCCGAATGATTGTCCTTGCTTGTAATGATGTACGGCCACAGTCAAATAGTTTTCACGCTGATGTATTAAACCAACTGCGAATAAGTTGTGGTCGAACCAGGTTGGATATACTCGGTCAACATGAGGGAAGTGAAGATGCGTTTTATTAGTTAACCGCAGAACAGGCTCTGAGCCTGATTCTACGTAGTAGTCAAAGAAAATAATACTCTTGGAACCATCAATGCAGATCATAAAGGCCTTTTCAGCAAATCTTAAAAGTAAAACCAGGGTATACATGGGGTAGTTTACTTCTTTTTCGAGACACTGCCTCCCCTCCTTGGGCAGAATTAGACTACCGTTTACAATACCCTTTGCAAAATCATACATGTAGACTTCAGGGCCATCAAAAATCAAGAGGAACTTATCAAAGTAGGAAAATGATCCTCTCGCCTGGCGCTGATAATATAAGCCATTGTATTTCACCCGAAACACATGAGTATTTGGCTTATACTCGTAAATAAAAAAGTAAACACATCCTGAATTTTCCAAAGATGTTGCTATAAGATACTCGAGGTCGCGGTGGTAATCTGTGACAGGTTTGGGTGGTATGAGTACTGCTGGGGGACCCCGTGTATACATGTACATGTACCTGTGCTGAACAGAATATCTGAGACGTCATCGAACCATTCACCTTCGAGATCAGTGATTTCCTTTTTTCGACGCCGCTATGAATGCTCGCTGTACATAATGTCCTTGCAGTTATCGGTGTTATACCATAATTTACCTACAGCGGTGACCTATCATCATCCGGAGACTAATAGATTCCGATCCCTAAACGGTTTGATCGGTCTACCATGTAACACAATAGAAACAAAGCTCTCCAATTACAGTAATGGAGGGGTACAACTGCCCAGTAATACAATGAGTTAATCCGCCCCTCTGACATTCCTAATTCTAAGTATTAATTTATTCTTGATTCTTCGCATTTAAATTCCAGGTGTGGTTTATCCCCGAGACATGAAACGCTGATACATTACGTCGCCAGAAATCTGACCAGTTCATGCCTTCGAGAGAAAATGGAAATTACAGAAATGGTAAACTATTTGAATCAAGCTCCAAACACCCTTGTTGACAATTCAACATGATCAAAAGATATCAGATGATTTGTTTTGATGGCCTATTACCTTCCTTTGAAGCATTCTTGATCCCTGATGGTAACCAAGCTCACCCTTTTCCATTCACATCCCCTCCGCATACTCAATTCGCAATAACTTTCTCCGACGTGCCAATAATTAGCAGTGAGACATCCTTTTGTTATCAGACATATGGCAACACACATGATTTGGCTTAATGTTTGGCCCTTCATTTTTAGATCGACATGTTTAAAAGTCAAGTTATCGACAACATGTTCAAAAACCGCCTGTCTCTGAGCAACACCCATGCTGATCTCTTTATCTCTGATTCATTCCTATTTTAGTGTCCAATAAATAAAATGTAGCATTAGACGAATGTCTTCACGTTACTATAAGGAACTATGGTTTGAAAGGCAAATTGCATTTTGCCGGCAGATTACGGAATTTGCCTTTCAAACCTTGCCAATAATACAGCAAGGGTGAGGGATGCCTGCTGATTGTAGTTTGTAGACTGAAGCTGGTTCTTTAGTTTAAACCATCAATGGATGCAGTCACTACGCCATTCGAATGTGAAGACCAAGTGACGAAGTGACCGGAAATCATGATAACTCAAACTGTCATTTTGGGACTCACGTCATACTATACGGGTCTTGCGTGAAAATGGCCACAGTGCATCAAATAAAGACAAGGACTATTTATACGCGAGTCCCGTAATGCAATTGCTTTGCCACACTGTGTTTTAAGTAAGCCCTCATTTAAATTTCGGCACCTACCCAACCTTATAATCCTAACCCTCCCCAAATACTATTCCTAACCCTCTGTTTCAATTTCTTTATATATTAGAAAACGGCGTTATTCGTTATTTAGCACGCCCAACTCTTGGCACTCTTTCCACAATGCCGTTCCTCGCCCCCCCCCCCCCCCCCCCCCCGCGTAGCGCGTCGTCGCCAATGCATGGATCCGCTCAAAGTGATTATTTCACGGAGAGCTTTAATACCTGGATCCAGTTGATATTTAAATGGGAATAGCGTGATGATTCAGTCAGACCTTGAATTGTTTTTAAGCTTATGTGGAAGTTACCTTTTGGAACTACTATCGTAGAGTGGAAGATGACTTGGTAGCCGACAGCTTGGTATGTGATGTCTTTCCTTTCGATTGGTTAAAAAACTCCTTTGTTTCTGCCAACGAGCAAGACTTCCTAACGGAAAAAAAACGTCAAATGATCCGTTACGTTCGTCATTCAAACATTTTGTGAAAGCATGATGTCAACATCTCGTCATTTCGGAAAAATTTAAAGTTTGAGACTATACTTGGAATTTAAATTGTACTTATACGAAGTGGCCTTAAGAAATAAATGACTCAGGTCTCACTCCACACTTTCAAAATCGGCCAAATGTGTCCATCCCCGAACGTAGTTCGTAGATAAATGGTTTGTTCCTTTGAATTATCCGTGCTATGTCTACCGATCGAGTTAGTTTATTATGCAGAACAGCTTTAGTGAGGTAGAGCTACAGATATTTGCCTCCTATCACCAGGTACTGGTTTGACGTCACGTCTGGTGGATTTAATGAAACTTCAGAGTGAGACCTCATCGCGTGATCAAAGAAATGAATGAATAGAAAAAGCACGATTGAAAATAAACGCAACCCACGATGAAAGGTAATAAGTTGTTAGCCAGAAATACATTCGATGGGGGTGGAAAAACGATAGCACTGAAGATAGAAAACATATTTTTATTCATTTCTTGCCAAATCCCAAACAGGACGCTTTTAGTGGCAATCGAAACGCTGACGTGTGTGCCCCAAAAGTGAAAATTAGGGCATTATTTCCCAACCATCATACCACGAAAATGATAAGAATATGGTTATAAAAGCTTTATTCAAAATTGTCCATTTCTAGCCAAATTTATGTTAGATTCGTTCTTACCGCATGCCGAAGTTCCAAGTAAAATATGGGAAGTGGTTACTTATACAGACATAATACATCATCTTCGAAATTCAAGGCGTATATTATTCATTCATTCATGCGCAACCTCCGTGTTGTTCGGGGAAATTCACCAACGCATTATGACGTTGGAGCAGAAAGTTGCATTGTTAACAAAAGAACAATCTGGGCATTACTTATCTTCTCATCTGCTATCACTTCGACATATAGCGGGAAAGATTACCTCATTTATACCTACACTCAACACCATTTCTGCTTCAACGATGCTTCGGTAATTTCCAGTTTGCTATGGGCGTAGCCGTTGAATGAAAATGATTTACCTTTATCTCCCTACAACTGTATTAAAACCCAAATATCTACGTCAATATTTCTCGAGTTCTCTACATAAGAGTGTCACTGAGGGTGTCATACGTCGAATATCTTGGTGGTTTTGGAATAAATAACAACTTTTCAGAGAGCACGTCGACTGGAGAGCTCCGCTCATTCTCAAGAGCATACACAAACTTCACGCATATTCTCCCTGCCACATCAGTATTAGCTTCCAGCACGTATGTAGTGCTATACAACCTGGTCCATGGTGCAGGGTATTAGCAGGGAGATTAATGATTAACCTGTTCTATTTTAGTTCTATTCGAGAAACACTGACCTGAGTGATAAGGCAAATTCTGCAGAGTGGCCTACCGGAACATGCAGTCAGGGTATCAATAAACAGTTATGCCAGGATGGACAAATATGTACAGTGGCCAGCGCTTGCTCTTTGTTTTATTCTTTACTGACTGATGTTGTCAGTTTGAATTGCGTTCTGCATCTCTCCATGCGCCTGGCTTTGGTCCGACAGTGGCATTGGGTACGAGAGTGGGTAGGTGATATGCCTAATATGTGAGGGTCTTATTTGGAACAGGACCTGCTGTCACTGGTCTCAATGCATTGTGCAAAATAGCGTACTCCAATCAATCTATTGGGGGTTGCATGTAGATAGCATCAGCAATAAGTCCCTAAATGCAGTTAATTTCGTGTTTAACCTTTAATAAAACTTCAGTAACGTTAGAAATTTAATGTAGCTCAATCATCGTGCCCATTTAACTAATGTATATTACATTTCAACTTTGCCCGCTCCATGGGTATATGCTAGTTACTACTAATAGTAATTCCTTTTTCTGTACTTCGCGAAGTGACAAATTCGAAAATCCGCAGATACGCAACCGAGCAAAAGGGAAGAAAACAATAGTACGAACGTATCTTCAAAACTATTGAAAGTCTTGATAACTTTTTTTTAAATCGGACAGTGAAATTTTAGACAGTTGCAGAAATAGTAGGTTTTTTAGCTGTCCACAACAGTTTAATTTTTTTACAATGTAATTCCGTGTGCTTGATGCTGAGAACGTTTCGTAACCGCTGGGGTTAGATGACTGTAATTTGGCATAATGGTAGCTTTAGGCAATGTGCCCATACGTATCTGGTGTAAATAGGTCAAGATGATAAACTCCTATTTGGGTCATATCACAACAATCATCTATACTATAATGCGCGTTGTGGCCGCTAAATAGGAGGCGATTTTTGTTTCAAAATTGGGCCTCGAAAATGCGTCGAATTCTTGCAACTTTTGGTTTCGTAGGTGTGGATCATAAGTAAGAGTGTCACTGAGGGTGTCATACGTCGAATATCTTGGTGGTTTTGGAATAAATAACAACTTTTCAGAGAGCACGTCGACTGGAGAGCTCCGCTCATTCTCAAGAGCATACACAAACTTCACGCATATTCTCCCTGCCACATCAGTATTAGCTTCCAGCACGTATGTAGTGCTATACAACCTGGTCCATGGTGCAGGGTATTAGCAGGGAGATTAATGATTAACCTGTTCTATTTTAGTTCTATTCGAGAAACACTGACCTGAGTGATGAGGCAAATTCTGCAGAGTGGCCTACCGGAACATGCAGTCAGGGTATCAATAAACAGTTATGCCAGGATGGACAAAATATGTACAGTGGCCAGCGCTTGCTCTTTGTTTTATTCTTTACTGACTGATGTTGTCGGTTTGAATTGCGTTCTGCATCTCTCCATGCGCCTGGCTTTGGTCCGACAGTGGCATTGGGTACGAGAGTGGGTAGGTGATATGCCTAATATGTGAGGGTCTTATTTGGAACAGGACCTGCTGTCACTGGTCTCAATGCATTGTGCAAAATAGCGTACTCCAATCAATCTATTGGGGGTTGCATGTAGATAGCATCAGCAATAAGTCCCTAAATGCAGTTAATTTCGTGTTTAACCTTTAATAAAACTTCAGTAACGTTAGAAATTTAATGTAGCTCAATCATCGTGCCCATTTACCTAATGTATATTACATTTCAACTTTGCCCGCTCCATGGGTATATGCTAGTTCTTTGAATGTGTGTCATTGATTAATCTGATCAAGCATACATAGTGGTTGAAAGTATTGACAATTAGCTGATTACCACAGTTACAGAGGTCAAACTTTCTATAATCATAACGGTAAGCATATTCCGGTCACTTACCACAGGTAACCACATTGCTCCTGGCCATTTCATTCACCGAAACAAGAAACCTTTAGTATACAGGTATGCCCATGTGTTCAAGATGATAGCAAATTGTTCAGTCTCCGATGTCTTCCACAAGATGTGGTTTTGAGAGAATCCAGTGCGCTGTAGTGTCAAAATGATTCTACTGGATGCTTTCTACCAAATGTGGAATGAGAGAGTATTAAATGGCTATAGTTGAGACATTTCTACCTGCATGGACGCCTTAGCTTTCACAAAATGTGGACTGTGATAGTATTCGGAAATAGTCAAGTGGAAATACATAGACAGCACAAAATTCAAATCATCGCAACCCCGTGCTTTACTTGAAAGATTAATCGTACCCTTTCACTGTCATGTTTAATACTCTCGAGTTATTCTTTATGACTAGTCAGTTTGGGGTTCCACAAAAGGTTCTGGGAAGAGTTAGCAACTCCGTGTTCTATGTAAATGATTACCGAAATCCATGTCCATGTCGACTGCTATTGCTGTTTGTTTATTTCTTTAGGATTGTTTTCTATATTGTGACCACTCCACTTTCATCACAGATGTTTCACAGATTTCAAATATTAAATAATAGTTTTAGTTTTTTTAAATAGTATTCTGACTTAAATTACTGAACTACTGTTACCTAGGTTGGCTGCAGCAGGTAACGATAAATTCCTTTAAAATTTGGTGCTGCCATCAGTATTGTGGCGATGGCTCATAATCGAGGCAATTCCTTACCTGGAACAAAGAGTTACAACTCAACCACTCTAGCCAGCTTACTACTGCTAGTTTCAGCCTTTCAATTGATTTCAAAGTAAGGTATTATGAAGACATCTCTTTTCACTATCATGCCTATATCCATGGCCAAAAAGGCGAAAATAGGTGAACAGGAGGCCATCTAAGAGTGCCAAGGACATTTTGTTCATCAGTTGCACCCAGAAGTATTAAGGTAGCAGGAAGGGTTGGGCGTTTGTGGTTTCTGAGTCTGAGGGGGTTGGTGTCTGTTGACTGTGCTTTAAGAGAGACTAGGCATGGCGCCAGTCTCTCTTAAAGCACAGTCAACAGGCATTTGGTCTCAGTATTTGGGTTTTGATTGCCATGACTGTACCCCTGTAAAAGTCAGAGGAGGAGAAGTTTGGAATGATGAAAGCATTGAAGAAGAAGAAATGTTATTATTGAGGAAAGCAAAATTTATTATGAGACAAGAAGGCAGTGTCCTGACTTGATTATTTTGAAAATGGCGGTCTGAACACATTAAAAGGTGGAACATGGCATTTTAACGACTTTGAAGTGTTCCGCAGTTAAAGGGAGACTATAGGCAGCAGCTAGGTAGGCAAGATAAAGTCATACAAATTTGCCAATAGGGGTCAGTCATATCTCTAGGCATGGCGCCAGTCTCTCTTAAAGCACAGTCAACAGGCATTTGGTCTTAGTATTTGGGTAAGTACAGAATCAAGGCAGCTGAGAGAGCAATGATTGAACGATGCTGTGGACAAGTCCAAGGATACTGCATCAGTCACGACCAACTTCTCATCAGAAAGCGTCACCACCAGCATATTCAATGTTCAGTTCCAACCTGTACCAGTCCAATGCACGCCTGTCATGGTCAGCAGTGGTCAGCTTAGCGCGATATGGAACATTCTTCCGAAACTCAAGCGAGGGAAGTCTGCTCATTAGCCTATCTCGCGCACTGCTCCTTCTTGTCAAACATCGTAGTGAAATCGTGGTACAGTGGGGCGTCCTCGAGGATTGCAGCTGGTCGGACAGACGTGAGGTGGAATGTGGGCGGCTGCACTTCTTCGTTGATGTGCGATGGCAGATAGCACAGTTGTTGCGTTGCATGACAGCTGAAAGTGAATGTGATATCATAGAACTGAGGCGTTTGCAATGAGACTATAGGTGAAGTAGAAGCAAGGAGTGAAATGGGCCATCTTCCAGTGACTAATATACAGAGTAAGGGCACTGGGTGTTGTTAGATTCAGCATTGAATGTATTCCTCGTACAAGCGTGAATAGTGTGGACATACAGTGAGAGGTGAGAGACCCCTATTGACTACTTCTTGTAACTTTATCTTGGATATTATATTAGTATTGAACTTCTAGCCATGGAATATGAAGAAATTGAAGTTGTAGGCATGGAATATGAAAAATTATTCAACGGTGAAAGACATTATTCCATGAGGCTTTGCCGTGATCGCAAAGGACGCGACGCGATTGGTTCACATGCTAATGAGGTATGATAATGATAATTACCTCTATAATGCTACTTGGATAGCGACTGTGTCGTTGATTGCAACAGTGGTCTATGTCAATGTGTGCCTGTAATGTCAATGAAGTATGATGAGGTGATGACGATAGTGCAATTATTAAATATTGGCAAGAGATCATACTACAACATAGGTCTTGTTTTTGACAGATGACTGTGCGACATTCCCATTGGGTCTTGTTAGAGTCAGCGCTGCATGTATTCCTTGTACAAGCTTGAATAGTTGTGACGGACTTTGAGGGGTGAGAGACCCCTATCGGCTACTTCGGCTAACTTTATCTTGCCTACCTAGCTGCTAGCAATAGTGCCCCTTTACCAAGACTGAAACCCACTGTGCGGGGCTAAGAAATTACCTTTATAATCCTAGTTGGATAACCACTGTGTAGATGATTTGAAGAGTGCTCTGTGGATGTGTGCCTGTAATGTCAATGAAAGTATGATGAGGTGATGACGATAGTGGAATGACGAAATATTGGAAAGAGATCTATTCCTAGGAGAACATATGTCCTGCTTTGACTAGGTGGCGCATTAGAATCAGCAGTGAGCACTGTGTGTAACATGGTGGAGGCAGCGGAGATAATAACTGTGTCGAAAGTATTGTTATAGGGCCTTCCCTAGGCCCATGGGGTTAAATTTACAATCCACGATTGAAAAGACGTAGTTTGATCGCATTCAACTATAAATCCATTGAACAGTTGTGTTCCTTTAGTCAACCGATGACCTTTTGTTGGGCCATGATCGGGGATTGTAAACTGTAAATGTATTATGGACTGGGAGACGGGGGAAACACAAGTGAAATAGACCAAAACAAGTGATTTTGGGGCTTTGGTTTAGACGCATGCCCCACATGCGCCATGCTGGATTATACGGTTCATGTGAACTTGTTGACATCTACATGAACTTGTTGACATCTACATGATCATGATCTAGTGCTGTTATTGGTCATGGTACATGGTAGGCCTAATCATCATGGCTATATGTTTCAGGAAAAGCTCGGAGTAAAATGAACTGCCGATGAATAATGATGTTGTCCATGTTTACCATGTTTACTAGTACATAGCCATAGGGTATGCACTGGCCAGTGCACTTTCTGCACGTCGTCATGGTCCTACCTTGCATATTTTGTTTTTTGAATGCGCATGCTTTTTGGGCAAAATCACTTGTACCAACACTAATGAATAATGTCTTCTTATCCCTATGACTCCATACACAGTGAGGGCATTCTCCCATTCCCATCAAATGGTAACTTATTGTACCGTATCAGGGTGGAAGTTGGGGAGCAGATACCTACCGTTGCACGCCTGTCATAATCAGCAGTGATGAGCTTAGCGCGATATGGAACATTCTTCAGAAACTCAAGCGAGGGAAGTCTGCTCATTAGCATATCTCGCGCACTGCTCCTTCTTGTCAAACATCGTAGTGAAATCGTAATGGAAAACGTCTGGCTTTGCGCCAGACGTTGAGACTAATAAGTGAAGAACTAATAGGTAAAGAACTTCTACTTGCGCGAGACTGCTCTGATAAAATTATCATTGCAGAGACTACGGTGACGTACACATATATTTTTTACAATCAAAAATGCCCTCAAAAGACGATATGGAATGATTATTTTATTGATATTTCCTACTATATACCTTCCAATTATCACTTTATACAAATAGATCGGCGTTAGGTCGCATGCTTTTCTTTCCTGGTGACACTATAAAGCAAAATAGTTGCAACCCCGTAAATGCGCTATAAGTCCAATAATAAGTGACGGTGACCCGTTATAAATGTTTCGCTAGCTTCGCTTTTTTGCCGCTACGCGGCGCGTTGGGCCCTTGCGTCTAGACATTGTTAACAGATTTACGTGCCCGACAAACATCAGCCTTTTCCATCTCTGTCGACATCATTATCCGCGGGGGCCAGGCTAATTCTAAATCCAAAGAATGCTGTCACCATTTACTCGTTATTTCTTCCAAGGGTCGCAGTTACAATTATGAGGCGGTCTGATTTTCTAAACCAATAGTTGTATGTCAAAAACTTGAGATTTGTAAAGTTGATAATGGAACTAAATTCGGTTCTGGAGCCTGGGAAAGTAAATGTTTGCTTCTTCTAAACCAGAATAAATACAATCCAAAATAATCGTTCTTGTCTTTTTGACCAATAATAAGGTACACAGAGTCTTCGCCAAGCAAGAATATGTCGTAAGCAGACACCGGGACGTTTATTTCTATTGCGTCATTGGACGAAAGTCTAATAACGGCGATTTCATTCAGATTAAATGAATACATCCTAATGACCGACTGGCTATGTCGCTTGCAATAAATGACTAATGTCCCGTGTCGGAGCAAGATATTTAACTTCGTCACATACACCCCGCTTTAATACGCACGGGTCCATTTCCGGTATGACTAGTTTCCTAGTGGAGATGCCAGGCCTGACGTCAAATAGGATCAATCTGAGATACGTGGGAAGTACCTGGTTACATCATCCATCCAGCCAAATATCTCTTTAACCTACACAGGTTATTGACAAGCGCCATCCAGCAGGAATCTACCCTGTTATGTCAAGCGCCACCTAGCAGGTATCCTGATACCTCTTCCATCCAGCCAAAGATCCCTTTAAATGATACAGCTGGATGACAAGCGCTACCTAGCAGGAAGTACCCTGGTACATCTTCCATCCAGCCAAAGATCCCTATAACTGACAGAGCTGGATGACAAGCGCCACCTAGCGGGTTCTGTTACATCATCCATCCAGCCAGGGAGCCCTTTAAATGATACAGCTGGATGACATGCGCCACCTAGCAGGAAGACCTAGTTCCCATTCCAGGTTTCCAGGTTTCCAGGTTTCCAGGTTTCCAACTTTCCGGAAAGTACAGGCAACCCAATATTCCTGTTTGTCACTGTTACAATACACCTTGGGATTTCACCCCAGACTGACCATAAAATTCCTAGGCCAAGGTATGCATGGTCTGTGTGTTAACAGAACAGGTAAAGATGAAACAGCATGCTTAATGCTAAACTGGACATCACATGATAGGCAGTATATCCACACCTGATGCATTGCAATTTTTTTAGCTTAAGTTGAAATCGGATGGATAGCTCTGACCTGGCTACAGGGAGTCTGTGTCAGTAAGTAGGCCATGCATTAGCATACATTATATAGGCCGTAGGGATGTGTACTATTTTCAAGTTAGGTCGAGATAGAGGCAAGGCTGTAATATTGGCTCTTTTATAGACTAGACCACTCTATCACAGGATAAATGTACTGGGATATTTGAATATTGTATGGCACACGCTTCGTCACAGTGTGCTTGAAACTGAAATGGAGCAGGAATATAGCATGGAATCTGTCATGGATTTGTGGAGCCCGATATAGTGGTGACGCAAAGGCATGAACTAGACACCCTTGGGATTTCCCTAAAATTTCTGACGGGAACTGACGTTCCAAAAGTTGAATGTCCGGGGAACAAATGATTATTTTATATATCTTTATCTCTAACCCCCCTGAAAGCCATACACTTCCAGGGGTACTGTTTCCGTAGCCTCCGCCCATACGCAAGTGTCCGGAACATGAGCAATGTCATAAAGCTAAGTGTAGACGCCCCCTCACATACACACATATAGAAGAAGAAAATGCTGTGACTAAGTTAATTTTTGTTTTTAAAGTAGCCCGCAAAAACCAAAAATTTAAATATCGTTTCTTATCGCTGCTACGAGATATTCCCTTTAACAACACTACATTTTACGCAGCAGCATGGCTTGACCATTAAGGAGAATGGTCCTGAGGGGTTAAAAGTTGTTTCAAAAGTTCAGCCAACATAACCACAAAGCAAACACATAAAAGTTACACCGTTGACCATTACTAAACTCAACATCTTGTCAGCTAAAATAGGTAACACGCGGCTGTTATAAAAGGGTAGTTGTAAAACAAGAAACACAGAAACGAAACAGAAACACAGAAACACAGAAACGAAACGCAGAAACCAGTCTTGTGGCGAATTCTGGTCTGCAGACTCCATCTTGTTGCCATGGTTGTGGCCGCGAACGCGGGTGTAACTAAAACTGGTATTCAGTCGGAATGGAAGGAGGAATGCTCATTTCTCAATACCCCTTTTAGCCTCATCAACGTGTGCGCAGATTGGCAGCATCCGGCCTTGATCGTGCCAATACACTACATGTATGTACTACACGGCGTAAATAGAAAATAGTCCTTCGAATAGCGAGTCCTGTTCTTTTGTACATTCCATGGCCTGTGCACGACACTAGGCGGAACTTCCCCACTGCAACCTCATTAACATAAACAGATATTTAAAGGGACTATTTAAAGGCAGCAGCTGGGCAGGCAAGATTGAGTTACTCCAAGTCCAAGTCTAGTGCCCGCCCCCCCCCCCCCACTTTACTCTATTCTAGTCGCCAAAATTGGTCTCTCACGTCTCACATAACGTCGAAATGATTCACCCATGTACTGGTACCGTACCTTGCATTTAGTGCTGCATCAGACGGGATTTGTAGGATGATCCTGGTACTTCATGTAAATTGAACACTACAAGGCAAGATGTTGCACTGCACCTTCATTTAAAATAACATGCTGTAGGAATCGAATCGAACCTACCAAAGTACTACACCACCACCTCAAAAGACTTCACCCATATCGTGCCGCCCCCTCCCCCACCCCCCCCCCCCCCCCAAGTTGCTCCATGTATCCCCTCAACAACTCTATTGCATTCCGGCTGGCCGCAACCCACCAACCTCAGATTTTACTTTTAAACGACAATAACAACGGATTGGGCAAGGAAAGTATCACCGTGCCGCTTGATTCCAACTTTTAATATGTAAAGAGCAATCTCTCTTGAACTCACACAACTGTCCTTCTGACATATATAGCCAGTACATTGGGGGCCCCAAACCCCCTCCCCCGTTCTCTGAAAGTGACAGGTTTTTGTCAGTACATTGGGGGGAAGCCCCCCCCCCCCCCCCCCCCCCCCCCCCATTGGACTCTAAATATAGAATTCCTTGCAGACGCTGAACAATAAGGCCCCATAAAGAAATAGTCCCAAATAGTAGCAGCTCTTTGTGGTGAAATAATAATTGAATGCATGTCATGACACCCAGGAGCTTTTTCTCATTTCTGAAACAGTTGTCCCAAATAGTAGCAGCTCTTTGTGGTGAAATAATAATTGAATGCATGTCATGACACCCAGGAGCTTTTTCTCATTTCTGAAACAGTTGCATGGTTGGAATGAATTTCCAAATCAGTCCGTCAAATCTCTATCCAAATGTAACTTTAAGACCACTCTATATTTGTGCAGTAGTGTTAAAACTGACTTTTTGAAGTAAAGTACGTAAATCGAGAAGAAGAGGACGTTTACTTCGTCTGCAATGAAATGTCACAACTGTCTCCGCCGACGTTGTTGTCCTGTATGTTCTAGCAGACGATTTTTAGATACACTTCAAGACAGTGGCGCCGGTGTGAATAAATCTACTTGCGTGATTGGTCAATGGCTCATGACGTCATGAAATAATTGCGTCAACAACGGGAATCATGGTAACTGTGGTTGCGGTGCGTCGTGAAAGCAGGATCGGCCAGCGCGGCCCGTATGGAATGCAACAAACTGTACCGGAACCGGAACTGTCATGGGTCTGCACAAATTTTTTCAGATTCGATGGACATGATGGATATATGAATTTTGTTTACACTTTATACATACACGTAACCATTACACTCACTACGTTGTGTGAGTTATGAAAACCCGTTTGATTTTCGTTTCTGCGTTTCGTTTCTGCGTTTCTGTGTTTCTGTTTCGTTTCTGTGTTTCTTGTTTTACAACTACCCGTTATAAAACGCGGATTCCGCGGAAATCCGCGGAAAAATCTAACTTGGCTACAGGGTGGCTACCTGAACCGCAGGTGAGAATTTTTCATATTAGTAGTGTGCATTGTTGTGCGCATGAAGTACTCCTGGTGACAAGGTCGTTGGGAATCCCCGTTATATGGTGCGCTGTATGCGCCGTAAATCACAAGCACCTTAATACCTTAACACCTGAAATAACCTTATACTCTAGACGGGCCGCGAAGTAAGTTTTTGTGATTGCTTAAAATAGACTACAATGTGCAGTCGCATATGGTTGGTTAGGTTCGGTGGTTAGGTTGATTGTCCTAAAAAAATTTCGTAGACCAGAATTCAGTTCATTATCGACTTATATTTGAAGGAGGCATATACCGTAACGTACATCAATCCGGGCAACAGTCACACTTGAAAGCAGCCTCGTAATGTGTTCCGTTAGGGAAGGAACCACGGTGGTGTCGAAGATAACATGCAAAGTTTATCAACACCAAGAAAAAAAGCAAGAGGGAAGAGTCGATCGGAATGGCATGAATGGCGCTCCAGAGGATTAAAATCTGACCAATGAAATGTGCAGATAACTGGTAGTTCTTGCCTCCGATTTATGATTTATGTTGTTATTTGTATAATATAATTATCATTAAATATTATGCGCGTATTTACTGGCGGCTTTGTGATTTTTCCGCGGATTTCCGCGGAATCCGCGTTTTATAACAGCCGAGGTAACACGTGCTGTGGCAAGCAGTCAGCCAGGAATGTAGGTAATAAAGGCACTGGAAAAAAGGCACTGGAAAAAAAGGTACGGAAAAAAAGGCACGAGGTTAAAAAGGCACTGGAAAAAATGGCACCAAAAAAATGTATGGGAAATCTCTGAGAAATCTCTACTACATAGATAAGAAATAAAAATAAAAATTTCTATGTGCATTTCTATGTGTAGTTTTTTCTACATCAACAGAATACTGGGTGGTCCAAAAAACCGGAACAGCCTATTTTCAGTACCCTCCGACCAGAAAAACTAGCTTGGATAGGCAGGGAATCCTTATAAAAAATAATACAAAGATCATCCGATTTGGTCCAGTAGTTTAATCAAGTTAGATTCAGGGTTCCCTCACCAATAACCTATTTCTACAAGATACAATAGTTTCACAAGAGTGGCTATTGACATCTAGCAAAACATTCTTGATGAGTCTCATTGCAGTTTTATTGGTGAGAAAGACCTGGAAGCACATTACACATTGCAGATTACACATATAGAAATGCACGGGGGGGGGCACCCCAAATGAATTTTTAACCTTGAGATTTCCTGGTGCCTTTTTTTCCGGTGCCTTTTTTACCTGGTGCCTTTTTTACCCAGTGCCTTTTTTTCCAGTGCCTTTTTTACCTAGTGCCTTTTTTACCTAGTGCCTTTTTTTCCGTACCTTTTTTTCCAGTGCCTTTATTACCGTCTGCCGTCAACCAGATATGTATGGGCCGTGAAAACCGCAAAAAATCTGTACATGTTTTTGTAAGCGGTCGTCGCTCGCGCAAACTTGTCTTGCATGTTTTTGTGAAAGAGGACGTCGGAGAACGCGGTCGTATATCAAAACAGACGTTGGGTGGCGCTCGCGCAAACTTCCCTCACATGTTTTTGTGAAAGAGGACGTCAGTAGTAGGTGGGCAAGAATAGAAAGACCTTGACCTACTTTCTGAGGTGACGGTTGACCTAGATTTATGGTAAACTAGGTCAATAGACGGTTGACCTAGATTTATGGTAAAGAAGATCAACTGTCGGTTGATCTAGATGTTTGAAAATTTGAAATTTGAATTTTGTTGTTGATTAGCTGAGTTTGAAAACAAAGTAGGCTAACCGTTGGCCTAGATATTTGAAAAATATACATGTCTAGATAACCGTCATCATCTCAGAAGCAGCAAAAATGGTGAAAAAGAGCCATTTTTGTTTGGGATAGGTCAAAGCTTCCTATTCTTGCCCACCGACTGCTGTTTTATTGAAGACTGTTAAAAATGTACAAGAAAAGATAATTTTTTATACATAAGTGTGCATGCACTATATATCCAAGAGTATAAAGTGAATATATGTGTGGTATATCGGTACACAGAATGAATTTGTTTGCAGAATGAAATGTTCTATTGATAAAAGTCCACTGATGAAGAAAATATTATAGTCCACCAAATAATAAAATTATCGTAGTTCACAACACCTAGAGAATACATATTGTGCGTATTGAATGCATGCAGTATACAGAGTTTCAAAGTTATTTGGTATTTTCCTGTTGTTCTTTCATCACAATGTCCTTAATGTACACCATCAGCATGTCTGACCACTCGTTGAGCGCCCTGTTCAGAAGATATCTGGGTGCCCTGGTTATTTCCACACTGAGAGTTGCACCTCTTTGAGCAAGGAGCAGGGTAAACTCGTAAATATCCACTCTACGTATTCCAATGTCGACAAATGATTGAAAGTTTTTCTCTTTTTTCTTGTTGAAATCCTCATTCATGCAGCATTCATGGTCAGTTTGACTGGGCCAACCTTTTTCACAGCCCTCACAAGACACATCTTCGAATGGATTACAAGCACGTCTGACGATATATTCAGCAAGCACATCCACCACCATTTTGCCTAGACTGCTTTTTCTCAAGGTGTCATCACACTTATGGGTTTCAAAGTCACTCTTGAAATCTTCCCAAGTCGGGATATCGAGAAATACACCAATTCTAGTTGGCAAAATCGTCTCCTTCTCTGTACCATCATCAGACCAAATCACCATTCGTTTTCTAATGTCAACGTTCATTCTATTGCAAAAGAAAGTGGTACTCACGTAAATACTGTTGTCATTGTCAATAATCCATGAATGATCCTCCTTTCTTTTGACGGCTTCATCGATTGGGGCGACAAGAGCCTTCAGAGCGTCGAAGCAAACCTTTGTAAGACGTATCCACTTTTCACCATAGCTAATAGTAACACCTCTTTCGTCTGACCTTACTCGAAAAAGCTTTTCCTGGGCAGAATCACTCAAAGAGAGTCGTTTTGGGATAGATGATGGTTCTTGATTTTCCTTTTCCATTACCCTTAAGCTGGTACGAGTCGTCTTTTTCTTCTTTGGTGCATTCGTTCCAACAGGTGACTTGGTTCTCCTCCTCCCTAACTTGGGTGTTTCAGGAAAGGAAACTTCAGAAGTTGGTTTGTTGGTTGGTTCCATAGGGGCAGCACACATCATCCTTGCACGTAGAGAGTTGCAGAGAGGTGCGTTCACGTTGAGCATGTGAAGCGAAGTGTGAAATTTTACCGGTTCAACTTCTGTAGAAAATATTCTTATTGGCTGGCATAAATGGATGGCATTCTATTGGGTGATATTGGAATGCGTCATCTCTGATTGGCTGTAAGATGTATCCCTAACCTGATTGGTCAAGAGCGTTTGTTGATAAATCCCATCATCTGATTGGCTGGTGTTTGAATTTTGAATACTGTTTTGGTATTGGTTGTTCAGAATTCCGGACTGACCTTCAACAAAACTTAACAGCATAGTTATTGATTCCGCAAAAGTGTAGATTGTCCGCCACAGTTTTGAATTGATGTTGATTTTTTTGGCACCATCCTGAATGACAATGAGGGCACTGTCTTTATCCTCCTTCACTGAGACCGTTATGTCGGGGGTCAAATGTATGGTCATGTTTGTCGACTTCTTGGTTGATCTCTTGGTTGAATCATTATTTGTCCTCCGCCTTTTCACATTTTTCGATGTATGGGAGGCATCTCTTGATGCAGTTGCATACAATAGTCCCCTCTGTGCCGCAATCTGTGCCTCTGCCATTGTGTTGGTGTACATATGCATGCTTTTGCGAATCACACTATCCTTTATAGGTATTTTGTCTGTTTGTCATTGGTGATTGGCCGATTTGAATTTGATTTCAGCCAATAGTCATCTTACTATTACATGATAACAAGCGTTTCATGAAAAGTTTGATTTTCTGATCATTTTTATGTAGGTCATGTTTAAAGCTCGCTATAATTGACTTGAAAGGGTGTCCACGGCATTTTTGAACAAGGAAATATATACAATATCCACCACAGAGAAAAGAAAATGGACTCTGTAAGAATTTTGTTGAATATAGCCACTGGTTTGAATTCGAATTCAAAAAACGTTGTATCTGTTTCTTAGGTTTTAAACCAAATGAGTCAAAATAGTAGGCTAATAGGGGATGTTCGAAATAAACAGCCACCCAGTGTTCACCTGGTTTGGAACTTCTATGTGTGTTAAAAATGAATGCTGCAGGAAATCGGTCAACCCTTTTTGGGATCATGTCCAAGGGAAATACCCCCTGAAAATGTTTTTTTAGACATCGATTGCATTTTGCAACAGATTCAAGTTGTATGGTGTTCATTTGAAATCTTTTATGATATTTCTGGCCCTGTCAATCTCTAAAACATTGTCAAATTCACCATAAACAAGGACAGAAATATTTACATCTAGGGCCTCAGAAAATGTCATGTCAAGTCTGAGGTTTCCCTCCTTGACAAGATTTAAATGGGCTCCCTCTTCCTGGTCAGGTGTCAAATCAAATGCCCAAAGGGCAAAGCCCTTTTTATATGCCTCTCTTGTTATATCATTCCCAGAATCATCAAAGAATTTCCCAACTTCAGAGAAGAGGGTAAGGTATGCTCGAACATAATTGGTCTGATTGTTTGCAAAGTTTGTTTTTAGGGGCTGGGCAGGAAATGACTGTCCATTTGCCTCCAATGAGATAGAACTCATATTTTTGTGTTCGAAATAGAACGGATTTTTCTTTCCTGCACCCACAAAGGCCTCATTATCGACTAGAGCGATGATGACTCTACGTGGCAGCTGTCCAAGAAAAACATTATCTCTTTGAACATTTCGACCTCCATCTAAAATTGTGAACGTTTTCAGCTCTGTTCTGCGTATAGGATATTTGGCAGTTTGAGAGTTGAAAGCTTTGGCATGTGCATTGAACACAGCAGGATTAAGCTTTACCTTTCTCACCAACAGCAGCGCCTTTGTGATTTTAAGAAGTTGAGTGCCATCATCAGACATGAGAGAAAATGATTTTTTTGCCCTATTGAATCTGAAATTCATGTCCACACCATTAGGGAGATATCTATTCTGATGACAGAGGTCAAGATGTGGTCTACCTATCATGTCAAATACCTTACTCTCGGCTGCAAATGCCGATCTTCTTTTGAACCCATTATTTACTTGAGCCTGACCTGGATCAACATGGTCGAATTTACCTGCCTCATCAACATACCAGAGGGATGATTGAAGGTGGGACTTCTTAGCCCCTTCGTCAAAAGAAAGAAGGGCCTGGATGTAACTAAGAAAAGGATAAGTACTGTTTGATGATGTAACCAGTTCCCCATTTAATGATAGGTCAACCTGGCTGAATTGACTGTGAAGCAGATAATTGATTGGCCCCACTTTGGTACCTGCATCAAGATCAGAGCCATCAGCTTTGGTGATTTTTTGTTCAGTATAAAGTAGCAATTTGCTTAAATCAATGTAGTTCTCATCACCTGGAACAACAAATTCCAGGGGGTTGTCATCGGAAAGGGCGCCTAATGGTAAATACTCAACTACCTGACTTTTTTCCATGCTTGTTAAAGTGGGTGGTAATGAGAATAACTCCAACTCACTTTTGGTGCACTCACATGAGCCTATGTGTATCATTTTGTACGCTTAATCAAATACGTCAGAGTGCCTCTTTTTCGATGTTCTTCGTCGCTTAACAGGTCGCCGAATGGGTGGCGGATCACTGTGTTTACGCTTTTTATGAGCCGCCTTTTGGCGAGTTCCTGAAAATGTCCCTGTTGCAGCTGAGAGGAAATCTCTCCCCATTGTTTTTCCAGCCTGCAATGCCCTTTGCTTTGCAGCATCCTTTACACTTTTTCCAGCAAGGATATCCCCAGCAAATTCCGCACCTGTTTTCAAAATGGTCTTTCCAGCTGATTTTGCAGCTGATTTCAATACAGGGAGGGCCATTTTAGCTATGCTTGAAAATATACCACCCAAACCATAACCTCGTTGTGAACGAGACCCCATATAAACAGGGAGGCCACGACCTTTTTGTGCATAATGAGCATCATATACACTAGGGTCACAGCAATACAGTTGCCTCATTTTTTCTGTCTGAAGTGAAGTTTCACTAACACCTGACCGTCTTCAAATGGCACAGCATCGCCTGTGTTTGTCCTAATATCCACTTCAATGGTCTCAAATGTTGCTTTACTCACAGGTGCATAATGTATGTCTGAGTAGGATTTTTGAATCATTTCACCATGTTTTCCACTTGTAGTGACTGTTCTAAGCAGTGGTGTGTGGGAATCGCCTACTAGTTGGTGCTGAAGTACATCGCTGTAAATAAAGATGCTGTAAAATGTTCCCTGGAGGTCTGCTGGGAACACAGAGGTTGTATTTCCTGTTAAAACAACATCGTTTTGATGAAAGCCCAGGACATGTGTTAAATCTTTGATCAATCTAATGGCTCTCTTATTACCTACTTCAAAATGCACTTTTTGGGTCAGTGATTTGTATATCAACTTAATATTTGTATCGGCAATCAAATCGTTGATTGTCGTTGTCAGCTGCATAATTGAGTCATAATGGCCCTCTGGAATAGTAATTGTGGACCATTCATGCAATGTAGGGTCATTATCTGATGGCAATAGTACTGCAAAACGGTTGTTTCTGTCTGTGATATTGTACCATGTCTTTGGAAACTGTATTTCAGCCAGACCAACTTCCCAATTATCAGCTGAATCCAATTGGATACTATTGCTTAATTTGGTGGTGAAATGTGATTTGGTATTGTTTGGAAAAAACTTCATGGAACTGTTACTGGGTAGTGTAACATAGAAGTGATCTACATTAAAACTCATGTTAAGTTTGGGATAGTAAATCTGTTATCAGTCGAAGGTAGGTGATTATCAGATGGAAGAGTGGGATTTGGCAGCATGTACCCAAGGCAGCTACACAAAATTGAAATGAATACAGTCTTGTCCTCGCTACCGTAGCTTATATTGACAAGACATGTGATAACCACAATGTAAATGATGACAACTTGGGAAAAATATATTATTTCAGGTTTAGGCACAGAGTGTCCAAATAGATCCCACCTTCTGCTTGTACGAACTTCATCTAGGGTACCGTCAACCTCCGTGTGAGATTCCAGTTCATCTTCAATGTGACTTTCAATGCCGCTATCAATTGAAAGTTCATCTGCCATGTCTGCTCGCAAAATGATGCAGCAGATTGCTGTGACGGGTTTATATGTGTTTTATGTGAGATTGATCTACCCAGGAGTTGAATTTTGAAGGGTAACCTTCCCAGGAAACAAGGAATTGTTTGTTTTTGCCTTTGCCCTTTTCTGCCATTACTTTGGAAATTTTGTATAGTTTATCATCGGCAACGTTCACTTTTTGAAGTTCCTGTGGATAGAATGTACCCAGGATTTCTTCATGATCTTCATCTTCCAGTTTATAGAGTGGGGGCTTACCTTTAACCCTCTTTATCACATTGAAGAGTTCTGAAGACCAAGAAGGTAGATACCCCTTTTTAAATACCATCTTATTCTTACCAATTCTAACTTTATCGCCCACATTGAAACTAAACTTGTTATATCCTAAGGAGTTGTCAATCTTACCATAAAGAGTGCGCCATACATCTGGTGCATTACCTTTGTTAACCGAACTCGGTGTTCGCTTGATACTTCTATGCCAAGTGTTATTGTAGGACTGAAGCAAATCTTTAAGCACTGGTAAGTAGGACAATGTATTATTTTTTGAAAAGAATTTCCACATCTTTGTCTTCAAACTCCTGTTAAATCGTTCAATAATTGCACACTTGACCTCATTATTGGAGGTGAAGAAGTGTATACTTTTGCTTTTCAAGAATGTCTGGAATTTTTTATTAAGAAATTAACCACCCCGGTCAGTCCGTAAGGCCCTAGGTTTTCTCATAGAAGTGTTAATCACTTTTTCAAATGCTTCCACCAAAGCATCACCTGTCTTTCGTTTCAAGGGCACAGCCCATGCAAACTTTGATAGAGTATCTATGATTGTCAGTAGATACTTAAAGTTTTTGTTATACTTTGCAATACCAGATACGTCTACTAGATCTGCCTCCCATTGTGCGTCAATATCTGGCACTATTATGCGTCTACGGCTGAAATTATGTCTGACTGGTTTGTGTAGAGTGTATGTATCTTCACCTCTGAGCCATTCTTTTATAGCCTTAGTGGGATATTTCTTACCTGCTGTTCTTTTTAAAGCGTTAATACCACCAAAACTTCCAGGATGTGAAGGTGTGTAGTACATTTTATGCAGATCGGCATCCATCATTCCCAACTTTCCCATTCAGTATCAAATAATCCTCCAGGCGAGATTGATGATGCAAATGTTTGTTGCACTGAAGGGGTTTTCTTGGGTCGGGGTGGTGTTTGGATGGTTGACAGGTCAAGGTTATTCTTCCAATGAGTATTGTTTAAAGCTGATGAGTGGATGTATTTTTTGCCTTTCAGGTATGACAGCACTGCATCAGCTCCAAGCGGTAACCTAGGGTTTTTCCTCCTGCTTGAAGCATTGTGAACAATATCATTAATATTGCTCCCTTTTATAACATTTCCATCAAGCGTGATCTCACCTTTTTCATCCCATTTGAAACCAGGATCCCGCTGGATGGCTGCTAAGAATTTCTGGGCCTTCTTCTGTCCATATTTTGGTATTTTATCCAAAATGTCATCAGTTGAGATAGGAACTACTGAAGATACATTATTGTTCTCTACCTTATCAGCCGGTGTTGGAGACGGTTCTTCTTTGATTGACTTTATAACTGGTGCAGTGGACCTCTCCTGTAATGCCTCTAGGTAATTTCTGAGACTCTGGGAATATGCTAGCGCTTTATCATGTTCGGATAAATCATCCCTTTCTAAAATATGCTGCATTTTCCTATCAATATTCATGGCATGATGTGATTGTGGTCTGGTGACCTCTTTATGTCTTTGCTCATAAATTAGTTTTTCTGCTAATTCATGAGGTATCAGAGACATTTTCCTGACATGGTTCATTTTGAAAACAGGCTGGTTATGGCGCCAAGAACAGGTCCCAATAATGCACCTAGAAACCCACCTTTTTGAATGATTCTCTTCCTGGTCTTCAGAGAAGTTTTCTTGTGTGCCAAATTACGGAGGGCAGCTCTGTGCTTCTTCAGACATCTGAACTGATGTTTGCTCATTGGAACATTGCCTTTTAAGCAATTCCTGGCTGACTCGCTGACAGCTTTGATTAACCCTTTGTCAGCTGTTTTCAGTATGGCTTTCCTCTTCTTCAAAGGGGCGGTCCTCAGCTGCTCTAACCCGCGTACATAGTTTTTAATATGATACTTAACCATGGCTGACTGAGGGCAGGTGTTCATCCATCAGCATATGAATCAAAATATGAGAATACATGCTTGTGTCTCCTATTTTATCAGGTAAGCAACCTGTTGCTCTCCTGGAAGTATCTGACTCCTCATTCTTAAGAATGATGGCGTATTGGCTTGAAAGTCAAGAAAAAGATAGCCAAATGGCGTTGAAGTGGCATCCATATAAGCCTCTTGGACTGCCTTTGTCTTCCCTGGGGCAAACTGTCGTGCTAAGTGCATTATTTGGGAAGAATCCCTGGCATTTTTGAAACACATCAGGTAGCTTGCATTAAGATTTATCGTCCTCATTTCCCTACCTCTGTGAAAAAGGTTCTGCACGATAAATATTGTGCTAATATTTTGATGACGTGACTTTTTTGTGAACAGTTCAGTGATTCTTCCATCAGCCTCACACATGAGGTCATCAAATATCAAAAGGGTGGGGATTTTTGGGTCAGTTTTGGGATAATCAAGTCCTGAAACAACTTCAACACCTGATGGAAAGCTTAGAAAATCATCAGCATAATCACCACCACAACACCATATGATTCGATTTGGACAAGGTTTAATCAAATTTGGTGCATTGGCAATGATTTCTTTTGTAATGCATGATTTGCCCGAACCTGAGGGCCCTGCGATGATTGCCCGAAAAGGGTGCGCCAAGTAGAGGGCATCCTCTGTCACCTCCATGTTCAATACCATGCAAGGCACAACTCAAATGATAACATAAGGTAAACTTTTATGTATATATATGCGTATATCTAGATGTATTTCAACCTTAGCGTGACAATAAACAAAGAATTTATATGATTTTAATATCATTACATACATTTAGTTCATACTTGCAAATTAGACACATGATTACATTGGAATATTAATGACAAGCAATTTGTCGCAATTATAGAAATTGCTAGTAGTAGTTTAATATAATGATCATAAGATAATAACACATAATTACTAATGATAACAATCAGTATCATAGCACAGTAGACCAAAAAAGCTATACATACAGACTACAGAGTGCAATTCAGGTTATCTGACATGCACTTGTCTTAGTATCTGCTGATAAGCGAAAAATGCCTAACCTTTAGTTTTGGTAGCCAAATGGTATTGTTTGAAAACTCTCTGTGATAATCCTCTTATCATACACAATACCATAAGCCTTTGACTCGGGTGCAGATACAACTTTGAAATCTTTCTTCCGTTTGATTTTTCGAGGATTCCTAACAACAATCCTCTCATCAAACCGGTTCTCCAGGATCAAGCGTTTCATTGAATCAAAGTTAATTGATTGACCATTTCGGTAATTCAAAGTGAATCCCCGTACTTTGCATACCGTTTGCACACCATCACGCTCTGGTGTCTTCAGTTTGTATGCATAGTTCTTCGGGCCTCCAGACACGAATTCAGTGATTGTGTTTCCCGAGAGTTCGTCTTTAAAATGGCCCAAGAAGTCGCTTAAAACAGGCCTGTATGACGATGTGTTTGAACTCTCACGATAAATTATGCTGTCAGTATCAAAGTACAACACATTTTTACCCAGTTTACTCAACTCTGAAAATAATTTCAGCCTCCCATGCGCTGTTACATATGCTGCAATGACCACATTGGTCTTATTGTTAGCCTCAACAAATTGCTCCTTTAAACAGGTCATCATGAGGACACATTCATCATTAACCATTTGTACATCTCTGACCTCAATCGTGTCATCTGTCATTTTTTGAAAATACTCAGATGGTTCTGAGACATATTCAGTCTTCACAAATATAGGGCGCTCACCAATCTTACCCCACCCTGAGCATAAACACAATTTGGCCAATGCCCTCAACCCTGAATTGTACTCAATAGCATCCTCATCCAGTTTAATCCCTTCGTGTTCAAGATAGTTTGAAATATATGTCTGCCTATCTATTTCTGTCTTGCACCAGTCAGGCCAACCACTTGCTTCCTGCTTTATTTTCAAAAATGCATTGATGTAATCAGTGAAAAGACCACCTGTCTTGCTTACTGGATCATAGACCATGGTTTCAGAGAAGTGCCAGATTTCATAAACCTGTGTAATTTTGTAACCTAATTTTACTGCTTCCTTAATTTCAAAAATAACCCATGTCCCAGTTAATGATCGTTCTGAAATAGAATGTGTACATGTATCGAGGCACTGGTCGGCACACTCATAACACAATGGAAATTTCAACTTATTCCCAACTCGTAAAGGCAAAACAGGCAAGTACAGGTCCTTCGGAGGCAAAACAGTGCATTTGATTAACCCCTCACATGACAAAGGATCAACACCCTCGAGTTGATCACCCGTCAACACCTTTGGGTGACCTATTGGAAAATGGTTGTATTTACATACTGCAGGATACAAGGATGTAAAGTCAATGTATTTTATACATTCATCTGGTTTGCATTTGTAATACAAAGTCAATGCATTGGTCCTACCCCCATAGAAAGCATCTCTAGGGTTTAACCTGTCAAAGAAATGGATATTTTTGGTGAATGTCTTAAGTTCTTCATCATTTTTGATCTCATTCAAGAACTGGCATTCTCTAATGTGTATTACCTTCTTACAAAACCCCTCCAAGTGCTTACGCCTGAAGAGTGTATTCTCATGCAACTCCCTCATTGTTAAGCCACAGCGTTGATTGACAGTGTCCCCATTAGGATGACATAGTTGGCAGCCATGAAAAAAACATCCGTCAAACTCATAAACCACATCGTTAGTGGGGTCATACCCATCAACTTTGTAACCGCCAATATATTGTTCACCTTGATTCTTTGCATGTAGAATATTGATGTGTTCTTTTTTCATCAGCCATTCAAGCCACATTATAGAAATATGTGAATGGTTATCCTTGTTCAAATAGCCATATGGTGGAATAACTGCTATGGTATTAGCTGGCATGAAATTGCGTCGAAATACTCTATGGCATGCAGATGCAATGGTCGCACTCTTTTCAAATGGATTGATACCAGTCACCTTTTCAAAGAGGATTATGAAGGAAGTACAGCACCTACGCAGAATATCAACATCAATTTTACAATATGCAATAAACTCCTCTCTAAAATTGAAAATTTTCCCATCTTGCTCTTGATACCATTTGAGGAAAGTCTCCCTTTCACATGGTTGCATAGAATCAGGATCATAATAGGAAATGTCTGGATATTTCCCAACATAGGCAGCATTCTCTTTTGTATTGAACAAATGTGGAAAGGTTCCTTTGGGGGTATTCAGCCCCCAGGTTTTTGATAAATTAGCAAGAGACATAGTCAAAAAGCTCAGTGAATCAATGAATTTCAAACCCTTGGCCTCAAATGATATCAATTTCTGACCTGATTTGATGACATTTTCTGGTTTGACGCCATTCCGGTGCAGATATTGAAAAATGAAGAATGAATCATACCCCCTGCTGTTATGGGCAAGTACTGTTGACCCTTTCTTGCCACCATCAAAAAGCCATTCACAAAACTTGTCAGCACATGTATAACCCTCAAAAATCATCTCCTTTTTAAAAGGACCACAATGTTCACATGCATTCATGATGATTTCGTCCATACCACATTTCACACAACAACTGTGTGCCACGCACAAATTAGGCCTATGCTCATATTCCTCATCTGCATTTTTGACTAGTTCGTCCTGTCGACATTCAAAATCAAAATAGATCGTGCGCATTTTTCCATTTGACTTAGCTTTGGCTACAGTAGGAACATAGCATTTGTGCTCCTTTGGCTTTAACTCACTACATGTGTTACAGTATGACATGTAACATTTGTGGATTTTTCTCGTGTCTCTAGTCTTTTTACAAACATCACACTTTGTGAACAGATCACATACACTATGATTTGCATTATTTTTTTCCAGATGGTTCCTGAAACAATTCAAACTCTTAAATATGCGTTTGCACTGATAACAGTTTTTCCATTTTACAATAGCACAGTTTGGTTGGCATCTACAACACGGACAGCTGTCCTGGCAGGCATGAGAAGCATAGTTATTATCACCCTTCAAACAGTATGGACAGAAGTATGACCTATTCAGAAATGACGCCATCTTGGTGATTACAGCAAAATGGTCTCGATAGTGGTATATAAACAATTTGTTTGGTGCTTCAGGACCTATGAATATGATTTGGTCAAAATGCTTGTTGCTATAGACTATGAGTTGATATTCATCCAATGCATTCTGAAACATTTTCATTTCTTTGATTCCACATTTTTCAAATGGTACTCCTGCCTCTCTATGCAGATTACACGCCAATTCTTCCTGCAATTTAGTACCCCTTTTGATTGATTGGTATTTATTGTGTTTGTCAATTTGGGCCTTTGCCACAACAATTGCTCTCGCCAAACAAATTTCATCTTTATTACATATAGTTATAAAGCACTTTCGTTGAAGGACGCGCTGATCAACATCCACAACCCCTGTGGTTTGGCATTTGCCCCAGCCGACTGGTAGGATAGCGTGGACAAAATTTATGTGAAGTGTTGGACTGAATAGAAATGTGCTGTTACTCTGAGCGACTTTGGAAATTTCGGTCAAAATAGATTCGACAGTTAACTCATTGGGTCTACAGAAAGGTAACCAAATTTGGCGGAGATCACGACCAGAAATGCTAATTCTGACTTTATCATGTGGTTCCACATTTTTTAGTAGGGTTGCCAACATTTCAGCCAAAACATTGCCAAGTTCAAAAAGGATGTCTTCATAACTAGTTAAGCTGTTCATCCCATGTACTCTTATGTCATAGTCTCTTCCAATAGTATTGAATCGTCTGATATTTCTTTCTCTCATTGATAATATGTCAAAATTAACACTTCTTTCTCTGTTGTTGTCTCCATCATCATCATCATCATCATCATTATCAGATAAATCAGACTGATTGATAGGAAGATGAAAGGGGTTGCCGCCTTGTTGGTTCTTTAGCCTAAAAAATCCCATTCTTCTTCGCAACAGGAGGTGAGTTCGTCAATCTCTTTTTTGAGGTCTTCAGTATTTGAGTGTGCTAATTCATCGGACACTTGTTTGGAGTCTTGAGTGTTTGAGTTGTCGGTTTTGTTGTTGTTTTTGAGTTCTTCTTTCCATTTCTTTAAGAAATTACCTAAATCTGTTGATTTATTTGGTTCTTGCTTCACTTTATTTATTTCATTTTTTGATATATTTGGTTCTTGCTTCTGCTCATTTTTTATGTCATTTTTTGATGTAGAACATTTTGGCTGGGGAGCCCTTTTCCATGTTTCACTGTAATCTTTTGAGTTGCTAGGCAGATTTGGGTTGGGCTGCTCCAAGATTTTCTGCAATGGCATTTTACCTTTTTTGTCTTTTGTTGATTCACTAGTACAAGGATTTTTGCATTTTATATCATTTTTATTCTTATCATCATCACTATCATCGGATATGACGATGACTGGTTCCCTTTTCAAAGTCTTTCGTAAAATTGGTACATGAATTTCTGTACCTTTTCTCTTTCGATCGAAATCCAATTTTGGTTTCAGGACTTGTTTGCGACGCCTGTTTTCAGATGATGTGTGAACTTGCTTTTTAGCAGCTTGGTTTTTAACTTGTACTGCTGGTGCTGGTGTCTGATCATTGCAGCTACTCATGCATGCAGCTGCTGGTGTTTGCTCTTGTGCTGATGGATGATTACCACTAGGCCTACTTTTACATGACATTTGTGGGTCATTTGTTTGACCATCGCTAGTCTGAACTACTGACTCTTCCGCCACCGGTTCAAATGGTGGAGCACTAAGTTTTGAGGAGGTACCATCGTCTGTGGTTGAGCTGGTGACAATATCATGAAGGAGGATGTCAGAAAGCAATTTCTCCTCTACCTGAGAAAATAGCAGGTAATTGCACATACCATCCAAACCCTGAAAGAGTCCTCTATCAATATAGCTTCTCATCTGGTTAACCATGGACCGAAATTCTCTGTTTCCACATCCGGGATGCCTTCTAGGTTATCGTTAAGACGGTTGTTTACCAATAGTCGAATGTAGCCCAGAAAGGCCTCAAGTGAAAAAGACGCCATGGTTTCTGAAACAGAGAAGAGGAAACATAACTACTTTGGCCAAACATACTTCAATCAGATGCACTAGAATCAACGCTGTTTTGAACAAGTTATAACGTCATGTACATTTAACAATTCCATAACTGCATATTACTTTCCTGATTACACATAATAACAAAATTACTGTGTGCTACGATTGGTGGTACGCATAGGTTTAAACGTCATTTACAGACGTGTAGGCCTATGCATCGGATGCCTGGATTACATGTATCTGCATCTATTTAAATGTGTGATAAAAGAGTGCAAACTTACACAATGGTGTGAGTGCTTAGTCTAGGAGTAGCAACCTAGGTGGTGATGGAGGATTCTAGGGTTGTTTTCTTTATTCTGGAAGGTGCAAAGATATGGTAAGTACACAAATCTGATAGATGACAAATCATATCGCCTCTGAATTAACTGGTTATTTGTATTCTTGAATAAAAAAGTAAATATTTCATCATGCTTGTTGAACAAACAGTTAAACAATGCAATTTTGACAATGTATTCATGAAAAATATTGAAAAAATATCTTTACCATGTCTACCTCAACTGCTTTTATATTAATGAAGAGAAATACTTACATGTACCAGCACTTTTTACACGAACTGATGCCTAAGACAGAATCTTCATAGTAATTCAGCTGAGTCTAAGAGTAACAGCCCAAGGCGGTGATGGAGAATTTTAGGGGTTTGTATATTCTGGAAGGTGCAAAAATGTGTTAAGTACACAAATCTGATAGATGCCTGATCATATCAGTTCTGAATTAACTGGTTATCTGCATTCATGAATAAAAATGTCAATATTTCATCATGCTTTTTTAACCTAAAATACATGACACAAGTATGCAACAAGCAATACACATACACACCCGCCCACCAACACACAAGCGCCCGCACACAGGTTAATATTGATTTCAATACATATTGTTGTAGACTTCTCATGAAAACATTAATTGTTTAAAATTACATCAGACAATCAATGAATAATAACACAGAAATATACAATTCGACACATTTTTCATTGAATCCCTGAAAGATTCTTTGCACTATCATAAAGGGTTCATTTTTCCACTTGAATTGTAATTTGTATGAATCAAATAGTGAACCGAGTACAATAAAGTAGGTATGAATTAGAACTTACCTTTATGATGTTTCCAATGTCTACCATAAGAAAACGAAATGGAACGGAATGGCCTGTAAGAAGGCCAAAGATGGTGTGACTTCAAAATCATTTTCTGGTGCTATTTATACTCTTTTAGCTTCAAATAATGAAGTCTAGCCTGTAATTCTCATTATCATTATCATTTTGTCCTTTTTGGTGGAAAAACTTTCCTGTCATGTCATTGGGCATGATTGATGATGTTTTTTGAGGTTCAAAATGGTAGAACTTGTGGTAAACAACCATAGAAAACCCTGTCTAGACAATCTTAAATAGATGTATCATTAACTGTCGTGTTTTTCGCGCCAAAAGTTACCCAATTCTTTCCTAAACATGACTAACAATACATAATTCTTATTAGTTTTTTGCAATTCACACACCAATTTTTCCATTTATCACTTTTAATGAGATGGCAAAATACCATATTCATGTGTACCTATCAAGACTACATATAACCTTCATATAGGGCATTACTTTTTCAAAATTTTGAATTTCAAATCTCTGACTGTCATGAAAGCATCTGGGTATTGCATTATTTGAAATTCAAATTCAAATGTATTGATTCGTTTAATCAGAGATAACAAACAGTAGCCGATCATATCGCAGCACAGGGGGATGCTCATTTCTAGATTGGATGCCCAATGAGAAGCATCATTGCCTTTGATGGTCCGCGCAAGACTAAATTATGTATATGTATGGCATTGCTTTTTTTCTAAATTTTGAATTTCAAATCTCTGACTGTCATGAAAACATCTCTGGGTATTGTATCATTTGAAATTCAAATTCAAATGTTTTGATTCGCCTAATTAGGGATAACAAACAGGGCATACATTAAAAATGTATGTATATCGCAGCCAATCATATCACAGCACTTTGTAATTATTATAAAACTGAATTAGGCGCAGGGGGTGCTCATTTCTAGAATGGATGCCCAACGAGAAGCATCATTGCCCTCGACGGTCCGCGCAAGTCTAAATTATGTACTGCACCAGGCATTTTACCCAGAGGGCGTGCATTCGCCAAAACACGTGTATGTGTTGGGAGAGGGGGCATACAACGATTACATTCGAGAAGTGCAACAAGATGGTAAAGGCAAACTAGTGTCTCTGGGAAATTTCCTACATCTGGGCGACCTGTTCATTCTGAACAGAAGTATCGATCCATCAGAAAAGTTCGGACCTTTCACCATGGACGAGATCTTTTTCATGAAACGTTCAAAAGTCAGAACAATAACCCAATGCCTGGAATTTCTTGATGGTTTTGCCGACTTGGACAAGCTGATTAGGAGCAAAGACTGGAAGCTATATGCAGGTCGTACACCCATTTTGAGCAGCGCTCAACCGAATTTCATGAAACAATCACTCGAATTTGCTTTTTCTACTTACAAACCTGAACTAATTCACTGTAAAGGCATCATAATAGTGCCTGGAACAATTTCAAGGGAAGAATGTGACAATAATCATGAAAACAGAATCAAAATTGTACGCAGGGATGGACTTCACATCCCCATGATCAAACTTTTCCCCGAATCCTGGTGGATTCTTCATAGTTGTCGTACCGCTAGCTATGAGGACTATACTGCATGGCATTTGGCTTTCAAGTAGCGCATTTTGACATTTTTAAATGCATGTGCACAAATATGTAGTCGTTTTCTTGTACATTTTTAACAGTCTTCAATAAAACAGCAGTCGGTGGGCAAGAATAGGAAGCTTTGACCTATCCCAAACAAAAATGGCTCTTTTTCACCATTTTTGTTGCTTCTGAGATGATGACGGTTACCTAGACATGTATATTTTTCAAATATCTAGGCCAACGGTTAGCCTACTTTGTTTTCAAACTCAGCTAATCAACAACAAAATTCAAATTTCAAATTTTCAAACATCTAGATCAACCGACAGTTGATCTTCTTTACCATAAATCTAGGTCAACCGTCTATTGACCTAGTTTACCATAAATCTAGGTCAACCGTCACCTCAGAAAGTAGGTCAAGGTCTTCCTATTCTTGCCCACCTACTACTGACGTCGGCGAACGCGGTCGTATATCAAAACAGACGTTGGGTGGCGCTCGCGCAAACTTCCCTCACATGTTTTTGTGAAAGAGGACGTCGGCGAACGCGGTCGTATAAAAAAACAGACGTTGGGTGGCGCTCGAGAATGATACAAATGAAGAATAGGTTTAATTTGAGGTAATTAGTCACCAATGAAATTTGAGGTAATTAGTCACCAATGAAATTCGTTGACTATCATACTCAGAAGGCGTATTGGAACCTCTTGGGACTGACCAATGTTGTCCTTTAATAGGGAGTCGTCCTTATTAGAGAGTTGAAGTTGAATGTAATCCACCAATTTGGTAAATATTTGGGATCTATTCAACAAAGTAAGCGTTTTTATGTTATCGAGTATTAATCTATTTACATTACTTGTTACAGCCTCATTTGTGAAGAAGCCTGAAAAAGCCTTTGCCTATGCAGAGTTCAGTCGACAAAAGTTTGCGGCCTTAGGAATGCCGTGCGACATTGTTGCCAAGTTGCGTAAAAGCAACAATCTAAGCGTGCTTGGAAATGCCGACTTGGAGAAACTTGATCTGCTGCTGAAGAAGGGTGAGGTCATATTGGTCTCCAGTCCCGCAACAAGTTTTAGTGGTATGTTTCGTTTTAACATCTACCAACATTATTCACTTTTAGCAGTTAGGATTTCCCGAACTGCCAAGAAGTCTTATTTGAATTTCGCCTACCTGTCCATTTTTCAGTCTTAATTTTCTCCCAGTTGGAAGGCTGATTTGGTAGTATTGTGTTGTTGAGTCATGTAAATTAGCTTTTGCTGTTCGACCTCTTAAAATATTTTACAAAGTTTCCTGATTGTTTTCATAGAACATAACCATTTTTTAATTGCAATTTTAGATCCATGTCCAAGTTCAGGCAATGGTCAGAAAGAATTTGTTGTCAATGTCGAGGAAGGAGGAAGAGGAAACATTTTGGTTGTCCCAAGTCGTCATGAGGTTAGTTTTATTCTTCCTACTTTCCAACTATGTGTTCTCTAAGTTGTAGTCTCAATTATATTGTGCATGTATCTTTTACATGTATCTACGTCTTCTTGTTTCAAGGGTTTTCTTTTAATTGGCTGCTTGTTGATATCCAAAAACATACTGCAATTCCTTTAGAAGGATGGGGATTGAGGTTGAACAGACAGGCTGATATGATATAGCCATTTAGATTTGGCCGGAATCTGCAAACCTTCTCCCCATCTGTGTTGACCAGTTGTACGAGTAATGCTGGCCTTCCTCTTGTGGGATACATCAGATAACTTGCTGATTTCTTCTGCCAATTTATCATTTCAGAACCAGGACCCCTTTCCAACTACAACGACGTCAGGATCCAGCTCAAATGGCATTCAAGGTATTTTGTTCATATAAATCACATCTTCTTGCTGTCCTGTAATTGGTATAACCAGATGTGCAAGGCTATGTGTACATGTACTAGTATGCTATTTACATATGGCAACCTCTATATTTGAAAGATAACAAAACATCCTTTGCAAGTTAGAATAGTTCACAAGAATGTTATGTTTGCATATCAGCTGTAAATACATAGTCTTCCCAACAATTTTCTAGCACAAGCCTTGATTACGAACTGAACAAATTAAATGCCCTTATTTGTATGATTAGTGATTTTTTTTCATTTGTCTTTTAGAATTCTCAGGAGCAACGCCTACATGTATTGTAGCAGGTGGAGAATCAGATTCTGAAGGAGTAAGCCATTTTGATCGAAAATTCATCATACATACCTTTGCATGTACATGTACAAGTACTTATAAAGCTACATGTAAATGTGATTGTACGCAATTGCTCATTTGTTTTGTTTTGCTAATACTCTAGACCATGGTTGCCCAACTGAACTGCAAAATATTCCCAAGCAGCCAAACCTGGCAAGCAATATGGCACTGTACCAGATGGCATTACTCTACTCCACTCGACAGTTAGCCGATTAAAGTGTTTAACTCTGGTTGAGTTGCGACTGTATATCTTCTGGTCTTGATTTATTTTTTTAAATTTTGTTTGAGCATACATGTAGATGTCAATTAGGAAGATTTCTAACAACATCATTTGATCGTTGTGTTTAATTTCTGAATAATCTTTACATACTTCCCCTACTCTGGAGCTGGTTTGACAATATGATTTATTAATTTCACCTATTCATTTCAGTCCATTAGTGTGGAAATTGTGAAACCTTCTAAGAGGAACAAGAAGGAAACAAATGCCAAGTCTGTTGCAAAAAAGAGAAAGGTCACTGTGGCAAAGAATGCGCAGGTATGGCGTTAATCTGGATCAATTTTTTTCAGAAGGATGTGATCGAAGTCATGCAATCCCCTCCCCTTCCCCTAAAACTGGCAGGACTCGATGCTCAGAAGTTGCCAAAATCCTTCTCAATACAAAGACTGCACTGTGCTAGCCTTCCAGAATAAATGGAAATCTTCTCAAATCATCTTCAATCAAATCTTTTTTGATAATTTTTACATGTATGATGCTGCATGTAATATCTTAAAGAGTTGGACACAATTAAATTTGTGACAAGGTAGCTTGTTTTGTTATTCAGAAATGATTTGCATGCTTCTACATTGTACATGTAACTCGGTTTGAGTTTCAAATAACAATTGTACTGTATACTTTGTCTGAGAGTACATGTACATGTATACATTTTTCAGGTATCCAACTTTGCTGCAAAGGAATCAAAGCAGGTTACGATCGAGGAGAGTGCCTTACCAGGTAAATGTCCCATTTGTCAATCCTCCTTGAAATACGGACGAAGCGATTTATTCTTTATTTACCGTTGGCCATGTTTGACAGAAATCACAATTGAAATCTACATGTACATGTATGTCCAGCATTTGCTAACTACATGTATTTGCTTAGACACGTGTGGTCTTATGTGAGGAACCTCAATGGTGAGTAGCTCAGTCACCGATTAGAGGTCGTTGAGTCCCTGGTTCTCTGTAGCCATGAGATTGTCAGCAGGGCTTTGCCAGACATACTCAACTCCGACCAGGTCTTTAATTTGGTACTTTTCTGTTTTTCTCAGCGCTGACTGAAAAGCTCATTGGAAGTTGATTGGAAGTGATTTATAGCTCTTAGTTATTTCTTCTTTTTTTCAGATGGTCACTTTATAGTTGAGAAGATCTTGAAGGATAGGATGAAGAATGGGGTCAGGGAGGGACTCATCAGTTGGGATGGCTATGATTCGACGCACAACACGTGGGAGCCTATGAAGGAATTACCAAAAGACATTGTTACAGACTATTATCAGAATAAGAAGAAACATTAGATAGTTGTAGTACATGACATACAATGATGTCCAGTCATTTTCAGATTTTGAGTGGCCATGGACATAAGGCCAAATTTCAATGAAAAAAAACAACATTGAAATCTAAATGCTGAAATGGCGCAAAAAGAAATTTCTGAATATGACATGAACATAATCAGAGTTTGAACGACTACCACTGCTCTGTACAAATCATACAACTATCCAATTCACAATTAAAACGACAAAAACTGGGTCAAGACTAGTAACTTTCCACCTGTCATTTTCCATCATGAAGGTTTAAGAACCAAATGCAACAATGTAACTAGAGTCAGACATGGATGAGCAGAATACTCATTATCAAATGATCTCAACATCATACAACAAAAGTTGACAGCGAATCATAATAACCATCCGGTCCCTGGTCTGGTCGTTCAGCAACAACTGGATTTACACAACGCACTGCAAACGTCTCCATTGCAGGAAATGTTCAATGATGAATATTGTGAACACGGCAGAACTTCAGTATTTTCAGACAGAGGCTGCCATATGCAAAGATATCTGAAGCGATAGAAAATGTTTTTTTCCTACGAAGAACTTCAGGCGCAACATCCTCTTTCTGAATACTACGTACTTGTCTGGCCGTGAGAACCTTGGCAGATTCTATCTTGCAAGATCTACTCCAATTGACAAGAAACAATTTCATTCCTGGACTCTCTGAAGCTTCCACCACAACATGTTCTGCCCTTAAGCTATTCCATAAAAAAACTTTTTTGAACACACTGTCGAAGGTGAATCCCAAGTGTAACCGCCACATTGGCCCATTCCTCACCACTCAGTGGTCGATAAGCGTCTGTCGATAGAAAGTCCCCCAGATTATAACACAAATCATCAACCTGATGAAGGGATGTAACCAATCCTGGCTTCCTGTTGGAGAGAGAAATACCTATGGGATATGGGGTGTATTTAGCATTTAAACACGACAAAACCTGGAACTCATGGTGAGCCATCATATATTTCCCTTCATCAGAATACTCTTTACAACAATACCGATTGCGACCATGTTTTGCCATGAATATATTTGTTTGTTTTCCCTTTTTCAAGTGCCCCTGTAACTCCACAGTGATATAAGGCACAAAAACATTGTCAATATCAGGGTCCTTTTCATAAAATGTTTGGCTGAATATCGCTTCGGAAACTTGTCGAGGGGTGTAGGCGGAAACTTGACTTGACAGCCTCAAATGGGTGCATCGCTTGTGATGCTGGTCCCGTATTGCCGAATTATACGTCAGATTCGTATACTGCCGATACAGGTTGTCAAAATCGTCATCTTTAACCTGGAGGTTTTCCTGGAGCTCGTCCTTGGCAGCCTCTAACTTATCAATCGTTTCATTCAATTTAGCCTGAAAATATCAACATTCACAATGATGAAAATGACGAGATAGTTTTCTG
This sequence comes from Lineus longissimus, assembly GCF_910592395.1. NCBI lineage: Eukaryota > Metazoa > Nemertea > Pilidiophora > Heteronemertea > Lineidae > Lineus > Lineus longissimus. The sequence goes on from NC_088315.1 coordinate 12,378,833, forward strand.
ACATGCGGCGAAGTGAAGGCAACTATTAACCTTCATAACAGGTTCCAGGTAAAAGGCAATGTCACAAAAATAAGTAATGTAATGCAGCCAACATTTGCCTTCAACTGATTAGGCATATCATGGATAATGAAATAAGAGGGATATTACACTTATAACATGTATAAGAACTGCGGTGATGATGTCCTGAAGTCCTGTGACCTTTTCACTTACAATTTCTTTCTTGTTAGTATTACAGGTCATCCCTTGAACTCTTTCAGCCGATGGACCATGATCAAACAGCCTCTTCTTACAGCCCATCTTAACTGAATGTGCCAAAGGCGATGCTGGGCTATCTTGCTGAAAAACATATCAACAGAAATATCAGCACTAATTTTTTTTTTCTGAAACATGAAACGTTCTAACCTACAGACACTGACACTTGGCGGCCTGACCAGTTCCACTCAAGATTTAGTTCAAAATTAGATCAAGTGGTTGGAAAACCCGAACCAAGGTATGGAGCATTGTGTATGTGTGGATTTCTATTTAACTGGTGCATGATTCAGCATATGCCTTGAACTATTATCACCTTTTCCACAACATCTATAGTACTTGGCTACTTACATGTATCGTGGCAGCTTCCAAATCAATACCAGCAGTTCCACTACCAGTTCCAGGAGGATGGATTATCTCAGGATCCTGATATGTAATAAAAAATTGCACAATGTTCACTGACTACACCAAGTAACAATCTGGATGTGATGGGATGAGGTTAGCACATAACTGTCCACCAAAATGTTTTTCATTATTATTTTAAGGTATATGTAGCCAATATTTCCCAGGGTTTTGGTACCTGCATTAAAATGAACAAAGGCTTTGTGTCTTGTTACTGATGCTGCAAGGAGCATCCTCTGCCTTCCGCTAATGTGCATAGCCAATCTGGGTCCAATAAATCAGGCACTGTCTTTGACTGCATTTAACAAGGTAACATTGAGATAAGAGTGAAAAGCTTTCAACTGACATTTTAGATCTAGCCAGATATGGGAACACAAATTTTGAACTTACATCTTTGCCAGAAGTTCCAGTACATGTAGTTGTACTTGGGCTTGCAGGTGCACTTTCATCCATTCTTTTTTGTTTTTTAGAGTCACGTTGTCGTTTTTTTTTCATAGCCAGAGGTGAAGGTCCAGTAAAAGGAGGCTGAAAATCAGATTTGAAATTTGAGTCCCCAAATTGTAGAGAATACTTTTAACAAACACACTGACACACGGTGAGCTAACGTAGTGTGTACTCCGGGAGGTCAGGTTTGACTTAGTTCTTTCATTTAAATCTTGTGCCAAAAGCCAAACACACACTTCGTTTTTTGGACTGGCGAATTTAAAAGATTTCTAAACGGACGCTGTTTACTTCCACTTCCAGGGCCAAAAAGAATTTAAAAAGGAACTATATTCATACTCACTGCAGTTTTCTTTTTCTGCTTGTTGCTACGGTTCCTCCTCTTTTTTTGTGATGCACCCAAGGGTGTTGGTGGAATCATGTCAGGACTCGAAGGCTGAAATTCATAAACCAGAGGAAAAATGTCAAGACAATGCAAAAACAGAGACTTATCAAACATTAAAGTCTAAGTCACCAAATGTGATGCCAATCAATGATTGCTTTCATTTTTTGTCTGTTGTGCAAACAATAGGCCAGGCAACATGACAATATCAAACCATTTTCAGCTCGGTTACAAACTGATGCCCAGAGTGGTATCTTTGCTATAAATTTCTGATGATCAGCCTCACTGACAATGTATGAAAAGCCTCGGGCTCAGGATGATGAAATCAACAACATTTGGAACTTTTATTTGGCAATGTCTTGCACTTGCTCATGTTCTAATTTGTTCTAAATCAGTTATTCTAACATTCCGCTTTCTCATTACTCACCAAATGAACAGGACTTGACGAAAGAAGTTGAAGGGATGCATTACTTCCATTTCCATCACTGAAAATCGACACTGTACTGTCACATTCATCATCACTAACTTCCATCATAAAACTTTTTTGTCAGTCTGAAATAAACCAGATATTATGACATAGTACAAAAAAAATTAATCGCAAGTTACTTAATTGATTTCAAGATAATCAACCCAAATTTTAGTCGAACATCTGGTTCATCTTGAAAGAGAAAACTTTCCATTTTTTCTCCTCTTAGCCAGCGTAGTTCCTGGGCTTATCCATTCTTTTAGGCCCTTATACCCCTATTTTACGCCTTCTACCCCTTGTAACAAGCACTCAATTAATTAAGGGCCTGTGGTCTACTATATAATTATATATTATTTTGCTGTTAGTGTTATATGATTTCTCTGTAGATTCTAACGTTTTTTGGGGTTTTTTTATTATCATTTGTAGTCACGTCACCTCCGCACGCTGATGGTCAGGGTACATTTCCTAAGACAGATCCCTGCCTGTTTTACTTTCCTCTGCATCTTCTCTCTATCCCGCACCAGTTTATTGTATTTTGCAAACCTATATGAATGTAGTATTCATCTGGCTCAATAAACTGCTGTGACGTCTACCTCGGCCAATAATTACGCAATATATAACTGAATGATACTTTATTACGCACCTCCTATCTCCTGGTTACAACTTTAATAATAACATATAACGTACGACGCTGTCAGTACGGAGAGCAGCTCTTGACTGCCACCAGGCCCACACCCGCTCACATTTATAAGGTCACCCGTGAGCAATCTCGTCCCCAGGCGCCACACTGCTTTGAATTTGAATTGAATTTATAAACGAATCAATCATGGCCACGTGCATTTTTGAGAGACGACTTGCCACGACTTCTTTTCGATTTATCAACATCATGATCGTCATAAACTGGCCCGATAATAGGTCTGCGTTGTTCCTTACCTTTCCTTATACTTCTGTAACACTTTACGATAAGAAAATCTAATGATGAGGGCACAAGTTTATCATCAAATTAAATCATCAAGTACGGTAAACTGTAAACACATCAATCACGTGATCATTGTCACGTGATGGGCGGAGCTGCCTCATGGTGTAACGGTAAAATCAGTCCAGGGAAAAATAATTGTCCGTTGGTCTCCCGGCGTAGGTCTGCACGATCAGCTGGTCATTTGCAATGGTGAGATCATTACGAAGGACCATCAAGTAACAACCTCTTATTTAGACCAATAGAGAATACTATGATATTGTCTTCAATACTACTTGATTATTATATGATATATTATATCATAAGGAAAACATAGTCACAACCTTAGATCATGACGAACGGATTATCATTATTCAACCTCATCCTGATAATAGACGATGAACCATCTCTCATCATGATATCACAACATGATATGATTATAGACTAGACAAGTGGATGATAACTGGATGATAAAACACATAATCTCAACCTTATATCATGACGAAGGACCATCACATAACCTCATCATCATAATAACAGTCACAACATTGCCCAATATATGATATTATCCACAAATTATTTCCTGGTATAATGGGAAAAACATAGTCACAACATTAAATTATATAAGGACCATTCGACCTCATCATGATGATAACATGATATGATGCACTAATACCCAATGTGACATTGTCTTCAATTAACATATGTAGTCACAACAACCTTAAATGATGACTAAGGACCATCATATTAACCTCATCATGACTTACAGTCACTTTTATATAAAGACCAATGTTATGTGATAGTGTCGTCACTTATTACCTGGTATAATGGAGAAAACATAGTCACAACATTAGATTATATAAGGACCATTCGACCTCATCATGATGATAACATGATATGATACACTAATACCCAATGTGACATTGTCTTCAATTAACATAGTTACAACAACCTTAGATAATGACTAAGGACCATCATATTAACCTCATTATGACTTATAGTCACTAATTTTATATAAAGACCAATATCGTCACTTATTACCTGGTATAATGGAGAAAACATAGTCACAATACATTAGATCATAAGGACCATTCGACCTCATCATGATGATATAACATGATATGATACAGTAATACCAAATGTGACATTGTCTTCAATCAACATAGTCACAACAACCTTAGATAATGACGAAGGACCAACATATTCAACCTCGTCATGATAATAGTCACATTCTGATATAAAGACCAATATGGCACGGAAGGAACATAGTCACAACCTGCGATCATGAATCAAAGACAATCATCAACTCATAAGTACAAGGTCACAACCAGATATGATAGCCAAATAACATTGTCTTCACTTATTACTTGATATTGGTGAGTCACAGCCTGAGATCATCCACGCATGGTCGGTTTAAGGTAAAACCTGAGATCAGACGAAGGACCATCATATTATTCAAAATAATCTCGTTATAACAGTACTGTCATCTCTCATGAAGATCAATGTATAACTTTGTCTTTAATTATTACATGTTAGGAAAACAATAGTCACAACCTTAGATAATGACGAAGGACCATCATATTCAACCTCATAGTCACAACCTGATGATTCGATATAATGTTGTATCAATATCCTTTATTTTGTTAATGAAAACATAGCTAGTCACAACCAGCAGATATCATGATCCAGGCCCATAACATTCAACCCCATGAGGATGATAATCACAGCCTAATAATGATACATATCATAATTATCTGCACCTAAACCAATGTTGTTTTTATAATTGTGTTAGGTTGTGACTCTGTATAGCAAGATGAGTCAATATCTTCTTGGTTGATATGATGGCAAATGTGAGGTAGAATTCAGATGGTTGTCCCCACTCCGCCAACATCGTCCTGAGGAAGGGACACCCTCAATTACTCAATTCCGCCTCGGATCAATGTTGATAATCGATGGTCGAAGCCCTATCTTCAAAACCAGTCACCAGTTGAATTTGTCGTCCCAATTGTTTTCAAATCAGAAACTATAAGACAGCCTCACTAGACTGTCAGCATGGTAATTGCGTTCCTGCCTCCCTTATCATTGGAGACTGTCACCATCAAAAAGGTAATTGCATTACTGCCTCCTTTTATCCTGTGGTATACAAGTCAATCACCTTCCCTGAAAATCTTTCAGCACAGAGTGAGCAGCATTATTGTGTCAATGAAAAAACAAAAACAAGACTTGAGTTTTATTGATTTATTCATCTAAACAATGCATCCCAATGGGTACAGACAAGCACTTTAAGTACTGAATAGAAACACTGTCATTATTGCTAGCAAAATGCCCGTCCATCATGGAAATATGTTACATGTATTCATCTTCAACCCTGAAGTGCTCATTTGTTTTTCTTTCATCGAGCCCAAATCACTGTGTCACAAATGTAATGTAGTGTGGGGCATGAACTGCGAAAAGGACCAAATCAGACCCACCCCCAAGGGTGACATAGGTTAGCTAATACTAGTTATAGTAGATGGCTAAGAAACAAAAGAACCCACCTGCAATCAACCCAAAAAACAAACACACGTACCAACATACATGTATATTGTACCTAATCAAAACCTACAAATTTTTCTAATGTTCAACCCATTAAGGGTTTGCTATAGGCACCGCCATTTTGGCTAGCGCTTGAAATCTTGGAGCAATTAGAACTCATTCAAAATGAAGTGAATTCAAATTTCAAGGATGGTATGCAGTTCTTTGTTTTCCAGGGAACTGCACCCCAGCCTTGTAATTGGGATTAACTGCATTTTGAATGAGTTCTAGTTGCTCCAAGATTTCAAGCTCTATCCAAAACGGCGGTGCCTATAGCAATTGAAAAAAATTTGACAAGTCAACTTTTACGCTCTACGTAGTACCCTGTACTGAGAGGCTTGGTAGGTGCTAAAATAACAAAACATGCACTTTTCTACCATTCATGAGTTGAAAATGAAACTTGGCACATTTGAAGCTATGTACAAAATAAATTATCACAGCATTTCATCAAGATTCCTCCAGAAATAAGCATTACAAAGGAGAAAATGCGTAAATTAATGCATTGCGTCAATGTACAGGAATAAATTAAAAAAACTATTTTGTTACCATGGTACCGTGGTTACTGAAATTTGTACTGAAAAATCCTCCTGGGCCCAAAATCAGATTTAAAGCTGACATGCATCCAACTCCACTTGAAACATGATAGACACCCAGTGACAGGTCTCACTTGACTGCACAAACAACAAGTTCATTGACGAGACAGGTCACAGCTGGATGAGAAGAAGAAAATGAAAAATATTATTCCCTGAACGGGTTTGAACTTAAGACCTTCTGTCCTTGATCCCTACAGTCTTACCCACTGGGCCATGAAGCCGTTGTCGAATAAGGACAGGTGGTTTTTGCCATACGTACCATTTTTAGTTTCAAAGTGATCATGTAAATTGCCCATTGACAAAGTAAAACCAAGATTCTTTAACGGCAGATAACGAGACAACCTGCGATGACTGATAAGGTTTTTATGCATGTATGCCAGATTTAAGAAAAAAACAAACTTGGGAGAAAATGGCCCCAGTAGTACACAGTGAACCAAAAAGACAGTGTGACCATTTTATGATGCACAATGATAACACAGACTCAGAATCAATGGGCTCCTGTTTACCTAATCACTTAATATTGATGATTCAATCATCTTCCCTTTCTGGCTCAACTATACTAGTATCAATCTGTTCAATCCATTTTTCCAGTTCACTGTTTTCTTCAATTTCAACTTCAACTTCAGCCTCATAAGCATTGGCATCGTCCACCATTTCATCCAGCTCCACCACAGAAAATACATCTCCTAACCTGAGGGAAGTTGTTTTGAGTGTCTGAGAATATGACTGGAAGTCTGGAATGATAGGGACAATACTACCACAGGACTGCTGTAATAAGGAGAACTCCCGCTCTACAGACACAATCTTTGAAGATATCAAACTCATTTTTCCTTGCATCAACTTGCAATGCGATTTGGAGGCCACTCGTGCTAATGATTCGGTTAAGTGATTGTGCCTCTCACAGAAAACCTTAGCAACATTCAGGATTTCTTTACTGACTAACGAGATTTCTTCTTCCGCCCTCTCCTTCAGGCACAGTGTTTCCTCCGCATGACGATATCCTCGGGCATCAGGCCCTATTAAGAACTCACAACTGACGGCTTTTTCGAAGGTTAGAGTCGAATCAAACTTCTTGGTTAGATCATCCAAATACTTTCTGATCTGCACATTTGTCCTTGCTATGCTTCGTTGCAACTTGATTGCAACTGCCTGGCCATCTTAAAAAAGAGAAAATTAGCAAGGATCAGCATATCAGTATCATTTTACAGAAGTAACATCCCTTTATGGAACTTTGGCAGTATTTCCGAGTCCACTAACAGTCACACATCTGCCATCGTATGGAGTCTTATTTGCCCTGGCACTCAGTTACAAATGACCATGTTTCTCAGTCTCATCTGACGAACAGCTAGGAGAGTAAGAAATTTTGGTTCCTAGAACCTAGAACCTAGAACCCCCAACAATACATCAGAAGAGAAAGTTGATAGGTGAGGACCACTGGCCCTGTGCTATGCAGCACATGAATAATGATATAAGTGTAAAGAAGTTTGCGGTTTGAGTGGAAAAAAGTCACAGTGTTTCTTGATGTCAGAAACTGCTGAGCTGATAAGAACACTACTTCTACTCCAGCACTATGCACATGTAAAACATTGTGCCTATTGCGTGGTAGCCAGCAATGTTAACCACCAGGCTCCTCTAAGGACAACAATGATGATCAATTGTTTTAATGTATTTTTGTTTTTACCCAAGCTGTAAATGAAGTCTTTATAAATAGTAGATTGACACCTGTCTTGTTGAAAGGAGTAGCTAATCCATAGAAGATTGAGGGGGGAATCACAAATACCACTGTATTCATTGGCTGCCGGTGTTGTAAGAGCCTGATTGACCCAAATGAAATGTACGTACCTGCATATACTTCTTCTTTGTTTCAAGGAGAATTTTCCTTTCACTACAATGCTTATGAAGTAGGTGTAGAGTCTTCTCTTTCCCGGACAGAGCTGAAACAAAAAAGGAGACATGCATTTTTTTGACATACATGTACATGTACATGAAAGTCAGTTCACCAGTCGTTGGCTTGCTTGTTTTGACATTTATTTGATATCATTGTCAACACAGCTATCTGGTTAAGAAGGTTTGGACTTGAGCCTTCCAATGACTTGCCCCATTTGGGAAATATGCCCAGGTTCGGAAAATTTAAATTACATCAAAGTTTCTCCTATACACTGTACAATGTTTCATTAGTTTTCATTTTGGCAAAATACACTCACGCATAGCAATATACATACCCTAGTTTGTTGAAAGCCGATTAGCCTCCCTCAAGCTATGGTCTCGTACATCAGTGACAGACACTGAAATATAAAAGAAGTGCATATTCAACTGAAATACTTTAGAACATCATCTTCACTGACTTCAGGTTACCATCAGGCCCGCCCTCTTTGAACCTTCACACAACCAGCCAGTGAGACTACAACCCATAATTCAATAGTGTTGGATGAATTTCAACAGTCAACTCAGAAAAGCTGGTTGATCATAGTTGATGTGCAAGATGAGGAGGTCAACAGAGGGTAAAATGAACATTTATACATTATGATGTTGGGAATAATGAAAGCAAGCTAATGCATGGTGAACGACCTCTGATACTGCTCTACATGTCTATTATATCAGCTTCATAAGTGCAATGCATTGGCCAATTCTTTTTGTAGAATAGCACAACTTAAGAAATAAGAAAGGTCAGATGTACCTTGCATAACTCTGAGTAGGGATGACAATTCCTCACCAGCAGCTGCCAACTGATCCTTAGCCCTGTCAATCTTTGTGCGAAGGAAAGTGCCTGCAAAAATTAGATATCATCTACATGAACCTGAAGTTTCCGGTTTATTAAACCCCCATCTGGGAAGGTGGAAAAGCAGGCCACCTCACAAACTCCCAATATGTGCCAAAAGCAGGACTTCCCAAAATGCAAAATATCCTTCATACCAAAGTTGAATGGTGCAAAACCCATCTGGTCCAATATTGTTGTGTGGATAGAAGTACATGTACACAGTGTTATTCAAGTCTTTTGTGGAAAAGAAACAGACTTGAATGGATTTTTTTGGAAGACAACATGGTCGAAGGTCAGATCACAGCCAGTGTTGGGCATGACACATCTTTTACTCATAACAATAACATACATGTACAATCCTGGTAAAAATTCACCAGAAATATGCTTTTTCTTTCTAAGGTGGGCACTTTTGTGACACACACAAACACCTGAGGGCTTGTGAACCTATCAACACTTATATTTGATGGGATAACATTTCTTACCAATTTTCAGCTGTTTCCTGTTTGCATAGTGTATGAGGGCATCAGTCAGCGTATCAATGCGATGGCTGGGTGTCATCTCTTTGGTAATTTTTGAAAAGCTCCGGAGATAGGACCACAGTCTCTCTAGACTTTCACCATCTGTCAGACCAAAACCAGGGAGCCTTCGTGGGCTGTATGTAACGCACCTTGAAAAGTAAAATATGAAGGATGGAAAAGGACTTGCCATGTTGATCAGTTTATTACTGGATATCTGGGGGTTTCAGTGGAGAGCAGAGAAATTATACACTTTATCATCATTTGTGCTTTTAATATAATGCTCCTAACACCAAGGTCTGCACCAGCGGGTGCTTCAATTGCGCTCGTGCCTTAGGCTTCTGCATTCACATGGTAACCTTCCTCTTCGACGGAGCCTTGCGTCCTGATTGCTCACACAATTTACACCAAATTAGGGCGTTTAAAAAGCTGATGACTTAGATCAAGTGGATACAAATTGATTTCTTCCATATTGAAATGGTTTAAGGAAAAGATACCGAAAAACCCTACATGTAGTGTTCTCAAGAGAAATTTGAAATAATGAAAATGGGAAACTTAATAGAACATCATGCTGTCAGATGAGGTCCAGTCAGAAAGCCAACTTGCTGTTTATGGAGGGAGGAACAGCAGGTGATTTGTGGTTGATGAGAGTAAAACTGAAAAAACATTCTTACCTGGCAATCCCACTTGTGTCCGTAGGCATGGAAAATGGGAATTGCCATTTTCACAGCATCAAGAGAAATATCACTGTGGTGTTTCTGAAAAGATCATTACTCATAATAGATCTTGCTGATGGCATACATGGAGATGAGTGACAAATTCCCAACCCTTCCACAAAAGCATCAAATCCTATCAGTATTTCAACCCACAAAGGGGTAACAAGTTTTTATATCGAGGTACATCAATTTTCAAACCTATGGAGAACTTTTTGACATCCTGAGAATCTAAGATGATTTCAAGTCAATTCATGGTTGTGTAATAACATATTACATGTAACATGGAGGTTTAAAAATGAATCAGAACGGAACAAAGTGGATACGTGTATGGTATCTTTCAAACATGCTGAAATTGATATATGCAGGTACATGGATGCAATGTTTATCAAACTTGTCAACAACACACCTTTATGTAACTTTCAAACATGCACGAAATGTCATACATAAAGGAAATATCTGATGTACCATACTTTTCCATTAGCTGCTGCAGGAGATAAACTGGGTAGGAAAGCCTGAAAAGTTGATAAGAGGATACAAAACGCTTTATAACAGTTTCGTATAAATGCACATGACTCATTGTAAAAATTTAGTAGCACCGTTTACACAAATGATGTTTCAAATGATTCTACCATCCTTTTTCAGAACTACATGTAAGATGTCTGGACGACTAGTTGTCGTATTGCCTCGACTCTTGAGATCTCAAAAATAAGGCTTTGGTAGTAATGCCAGTTAGTGTAATGCAATTTATAGTACTTTGCCTCAATACATGTTACTCCTGGTGTCAGGTTAAACTCAAGAGTAAAAAGTAACACATAAATGACAGATTCATGCACGGATTCAAATTTTAGCACAAATGATGAGTGGTGAAAACCGCGAAGTATAAGATGATAATAGTGGTATTCAGCATATTAGAATTACAGTGGACCCCCCTCATCTGACAAATATGTGAGAGACATAAATTAGGTACCAAATTAATTTCTATATCATTTTTAACCTGTGTAAACAAGACACCTTTATCAAGACAGCATTTAGTCACAGGGGTGCCTTAAAAGAGAGGGTTTGTGGTTCATGTAAACTCACCGTTCGCCATGTTTCAAGCTGAACATCATTTGGGGGAAGTCATGCCTGCACGAAGCCCCAAACACTGCAGTTTCGTCTAGTTTGTAATACCTTCCCTTTGTACGTATATTACTGCCAGCTTTGAATTCATTGCAGTCCTAAAAATAAGAACAAAGAACTGTGAATGCATGCAGGGCAAAATGAAACGGCCAGGGGCCATTGTGCTCACCGTATACATCTTTTAGTAGGCAGGATCATGCTTAGTTTACAGGTGAATATGGTGAACACAATCAGGCATGAAGACTTTTTTTAGATGTGTATTGATGTCAAGTAATAAGACAGGGCAGTATATATAAGTTTATGATCCAACCAATAATTGTCTATGACATCAACAAGATCAATATCGTGTGATTGCTAAGAGTCCCTGCAATAAAAATTTCATCGAAAAAAAGTCATCAATAAGCGAGATATTGCACATCCTACCTTTTCAGTTTTGACCCCCTGGTGGCCAAATCAAGAATCAGATCAGGCCAAAATTCGGTGTCCGAGATTATCTGATGTAGGGGGTTACATGTACCAACTTTCAAGTTCATAGCTTCAGCAGTTAAGAAACGTGCCATAGTTGCACTCTAACGGCCAATTTACGCCATTTGACCTCTGTGACCTAGAAAGGAGGTCAAATCCAAAAATCGTAGGACATGTGGTGTATCCTTGCTAGAAGTCCCTGCCATAAAAAATTTATCGAAAACAATTCACTCAAATAAGCAAGATATTGCACATCTTACTTATTCCATTATGGCCCCCTGGTGGCCGAATAAAGAATCAGATCGGGCCAAAATTCGGCATCAGAGGTTATCTGATGTAGGGGGTTATATGCACCAAGTTTCAAGTTCATAGCTTGGTTAAGAAACGTGCCATAGTTTACACTCTAACGGCCAATTTACGCCATATGACCTCTGTGACCTTGAAAAGTAGGTCAAATTGAAAACCCGTAAGATATGTGATGTATTCTTCCTAAGAGTACCTACCATAAATATTTTATCGAAAACAAGTCGCTTATAAGCGAGATATCACACTTTTTAGATTTCCACTTTTGGCCCCCTGGTGGCAAAGTTGAGAATCAGATCAAACTGAAATTCAGCACCAGAGGCTATGTGATATAGGGGGTTTTATGTACCAAGTTTCAAGTTCATAGCTTTAGTGGTTAAGAAACGTGCCATAGTTTACACTCTAATGGCCAATTTACGCCATATGACCTCTGTGACCTTGAAAACAAGGTCAAATTAAAAACCCGTATAATATAAAATGTATATTTGCTATGAGTACCTACAACAAAAGTTTTATCGAAAACAAGTCACTAATAAGCGAGATATCACACTTTTTAGATATCGACATTTGGCCCCCTGGTGGCCAAACAGAGAAACAGATCGGACCGAAAATCAGTGTCAGAGGTCAGCTGACCTAGGGCATTCTGTGTACAAAGTTTCAAGTTCATAGCCCTAGCAGTTAAGAAACGTGCCACTGTTAGGATACGACGACGACGACGACGACGACGACGACGACGACGACGACGACGACGACGACGACGACAGACACAGCGCTATCATATAGACTCCCCTTACGGTGAGCCAAAAAGAATATGGTATTTTCAAAACATGAGTACCAGACAGGTACAGCATGAGCCACATAACTTGAATGTACATGTACATATTTGTATGATATTTAGTGGAAAAACACCATTTCAGCACATCGTCAACGAAACAGAAAAAAAGGTATCTTTACAGAAAAAGGCCAAAAATGAGGCCAATGGCATTATTGATGGATGACACTGAAAATTAAGCGATTTTTAGGATTCTATGGGCAGTTTCCATGCCTCAAAAATTGAGAGAAAGTGGCACAGTCAGGCAGGAGGATTGACAATCAATACTCACAACATCTTTGTTTGGCTCAGAAATGTCACTGGACCTCACAAATTTATCCACCTCATCTTGGTCAAGGAAGTATAAGCCTTCGTGTTTTGGTTTTGCCACGCTTTCACCAGAAGTTTTCTTCCTAACCAGACCAAAATTGGCATCCATTGAAAGAATTCTTGGATATTCATCCTTCTGCAAACAAAACAAAGTTTTTGAAAAATACTTATAATGTGAACTAATATATTTACAGGAATGTATTTTAAGTTGATTTCTTGATGAAATAACCAATGGATCACAATTAACTTGTTTCTTTGATCCAGTAATAATATCATCCATACAGGTCCGTACAAACATTGGAAGTATATTTTGTCAGGGCAACACTAAAACTGTGCTATGCTATTCTGTTGTTGTACAGGTAGGGACAGTTTCTCGCCTGTAAATTGTGAGAAACAGCGACACAGACAGGTTGGAGGAGGGTGGGTCGACAGATATACAGCACTGTTCAGCTCAGAAACTACACTGGACCTCACATATTTATCCACCTTTACTGGTTCCAATTCTGCAGGACACAACTAGAGACCACCTTTTAATGTCATGTAAATCATATGTCATCACAAGATTGTATTAAGTAGTCAGTTGCACAAAGGTGCATCATTTTTAAAATCAGGTGCCTGAGTGTCTTCAGTGACTCCACATGGTATGACGTCTTTCTTTGGAGTATATTTTTTGGTACCAAATAGTTTGTCCCCAACGCCTGATTTAAATGCCAGTTTAATACTTTATGTGGTTATATTTCTGCTAAATGAAATGGCCAGGGCCATTGTGCTCACCTCATGTGGAGGAAAGATGGATAAAGAGCATGGTATTGTGTCATGTAGTGTTAGGTTTGATGTAGGTCCAAGCAATTACAATTTCCCCAAAATGGAAAATTTACAGTACATTCGACCTCTGTGACCTTGAAAAGTAGATCAAATCAAAGAAGACCTGGGTGACACATTGAATGGTTGTTAGAATTAGATGTACCTATGATATTAAATTGGTGCCAATTGGGCAAGTCATTACTAGGAATAATGGCATTTTGAAGAATTTAGGATTTGGCCCCCTCCCTGGAGGCCAAACGGCAAATCAGATCGCACCAAACTTCAGTACCTGAGATCACCTGACCAAGGGGTACATGTGTACTTAATTTGTGATCAATAGTCATTGCAGTTAAGAAACGTGCCATAATTACGGCCTGACGGCCAATTTACGCCATTTGACCTCTGTGACCTTGACAAGAAGGTTAAATTAAAAACCTGTGTGACATATACTGTATGGTGGTTAGATGTACCCATGATATCAAATTGGTGGCAATCGGGCAAGAAGTTAAGGAATAATTACATTTTTAAGGTTTTTGGATTTTGCCCCCTGGTGGTTAAGTGGTGAATCATATTGGTCCAAACTTCAGTCCCTGAGATCACCTGACTAAGGGGTAAATGTGTACCAAATTTGGTATCAATAGTCATTGCAGTTTAGAAACGTGCCATCGTTACATCCTAACGGCCAATTTACACCATTTGACCTCTGTGACCTTGAAAAGGAGGTCAAATCAAAAACCCGGAGGATATATGATGCACCTTTGCTAGAAGTACCTAACATATTTTTTTCAAAATTTCCCGACTACTATTAAGGGAGATATTGCATATTTTCACTTTTAACGTTTGGCCCCCTGGTGGCCAAACCATGAAACGAATCGGACCGAAACTTGGTCTCCAAGGTGTCATTACATAAGGGTACATGTGTACCAAGTTTCAACTCAATAGCTCTAACAGTTACGAAACGTGCCCTGCTAACGGACGACGGACGACGACGACGACGACGACGACGACGACGGACGACGGACGCCACGGTATGGGATAAGCTCACCTCTGCTAAGAGGTGAGCTAAAAAGGTGGGTCAGTTTTGATTGATCTCACAGGTCAAGGCATTCCTAACAATTTTTGAAGCTGTCAAATGACCCTTTAATCATACAATACCTGTGGGCATGCTGGGCATTCAAACAGCCGCTCACTAAAATAGGGGCTGATGCCTGATAATGTATTCATCTGATGCACGAAGTACCGGTATTCTTCAAAGGGTTCGTTGATTAGCACCTTGTACACATCTTGAAGAATCTGTGAAGAAGGAAAACATGTGAACATAAAAACCTGTTTGAACTACCGATTGTTCACATGTACACACTTCCATAAAAGTCTTTGCCGCTGATGGAATAATGGTCCTCAACAGAATATCCATAATTAGAATTTCATATGTAGGCTGAAGCTTGTGAATAAGGATAAATTATGTCTGTGTACTTCACAAAATTTACTAGCTACTCTCAAAAGAGGTGTAGGAAAATAATGCAAGCCAGTCATGTGAAATGTCGTACTCAAGCTAAATATTTTTAAGGGTTTTGAAAAGGCATTTTGGTTATTCTTTCACTTCCAGTTTAACATATGTCACAAATTTTCAAGGCATCACTTACTGGGTTATCTGTAACAACAAAAGGGTGATAGATTAGCTTCAGTGCTTCGCAAAAATCCATCACAGGTACAGGAACCTGAAGGTACAACACCCGCAGCATTTCCATGATATGGAAGTCGAAGCACATCTTTGGTTTCTTAGGTGATGACGGCCAAAAGTGGTGCCTTATCAGGGTTGTTGCCTCTTCCTCACAGGGACAGAATTGACATTTGGCTTTATGATGTCTGCCTGAAATAATCGTTATTACAAGGTCACGAATACTACAGAACCAAGGCGAACCAAGGCAGACCTATTGACTATATTTTATTTTGGTTACCACTTGCTGCTGGGAAACGGTAAGAAATCATAACTTCAAAGATTTATGACCACTATTTCAATTTGTCAGTAGAAGTAAGACTAATTACATGTATATCATTATATGTAAAAACGCTCATTGGTCTTAGGCAATGTTCAAGACCAGAGTGAACAATTACATCACTTGAAAGATCCTACTACTGTAAAAACTGAAACTTCTGCAGCTAAATGATATTCACTATACATGTATATTAGATGAGAATACCTTTGGCATCAACAACTATTATATTCTCGGAAGTAGGTAGGTGTGACTGCAATGCGGATGTACGAAGGAATCTATGATCACATCATCAGGAGAGAAGGGTACCCATGCGTTAATCTGAAAGAGCACAATAATTCACAACATGAACAACAATGAGAGGCAAGGTGGTGTGAAATAAATGTTACTTTGGCAACACTTCCATCACTGGCATAAATGAACTCAAATTTCCGATTAACCAACCTGATTCATAATAATAATGACACATGATAATGAGATATGTCACCCAGGCTTAACACTTCATAAGGTTTTAAACAATTCATCCTTGGTGTCTGGGGATTCATTACAGTTGTAATGCTGTGACAAAACTTGTCTAGGTGATATTTTGGTGCCCCCAATACACCGAGATTCTGATTTAAATATAGTGATGAACTATGTACATGTATTATCAATAAAGGTATTACCTACCCTCCAAATATACATCATGTGAAAATACTGAAACAAGTGAGCTTTCCTGATGCACTCAAGGCAAAGAAATGTTCTGGGAGAACAGTCGCTGCAGTGGTATATATCAGCTGAAGAAATCCCACAGTTATCACACTGTTCAGAAGGTGCAAGACTCTCATGAAATGCAGTTAATAAACTGGTCCTCAACGCAGTACAACTTTCATTTTGATTGTACTTGGCCTTACGGTATCGCCCAGTGGCGTTGGCAGATGATTTTTGACCTAGAAATAAAAAAGAAGAAAATAACAATCACTGTCATGATTGTCAATCAGACAATAGTAGAGCGCCTATTGTGGCTTTTATTTAGGTTCTGTTAATGCAATCACAGGGAATTACTGCCCAGTCTTAGGCTGACATAAAAAGTAATGGGGGCCAGTTGTTTGAATTGTATAATATTAAAATATAACAAAACGAAGAAGATTCAGCAGGGCCACTGTTTGAATTAATACATTATCGTCTTCTGTCCAAGCAGAAGACCCGCTAGTGCTATGAGAAAGTTCTGACCATGTCTCTCAGTCTCATCAGAAAAAATTGTTTTTATATCATTCATATCATTAGGCTAATACCACAGACATGACAGAGCAACTAAATTAAAACCTAACAGAAAATGATCTGATGATAAATCAACTAGAAAATACAAGGTATTTTAGTTAGTATCAGTGTGAAACACTAAAGACTGAGTCAACAGGAGTGAACCCTGCCACTTGGAATAAAGATTCAAAAGTTCAGCATTTTGCCACTAGTGAAATGTGGTCTTTACTCTTCTTCAAGAAAGGTGATGTTGCATTTACGGTTCAGTGTGAATGATGCGCACAATCTGAATGAGATCTTTAAAACAGAACTTACAGTGGATTGAGTAGTTTATAGATGATGAGCCAAACTCATTTGACACCTGAAGGGGCAGGACATCGTACGGATTGCCATTCAGATGCTGCACTGGAACCGGTACTGAAGAACTAGTGCTAGTAACAGTCACATGTCCTGGGGGGCGGTAAGGAAGACTTCGCGTCTTCAAGTGATTTCCTTTACCCGCTACTTGATACTTGAAAGAAATTCGACCTTTCTTCATTTCAACACCTGAAATAGCAAAGATTTAGAATTCTATGACGTAAATAGACATCATCGTTTGAACCCTATCATTGAAACCTCAACTCTGTTTGTTTCATGCGTAATTAGTGGGCCTATACCAGTCTGCACCATCCCTGTTTTCAGAGAATTATTTTACCAATATAAACATTGTGGATGTCCAGACATACTGTAGTCGGAGCCCACATGGCCAAACCATGAAATAGGCCGAGTTCAGAGTTTGAATGCGACTTTCTCATTGGTGGATCGTTAAATTATTCACAGGGGGGACACAGACGGACTTGTGGGTAATCTAAAACGTACCGCCAGCCTTTCTGCCATCTGCTTATAGTTGTACATGTACTGAAATCCAGTTTGGTAGAAGGCCTCTAGCATGTCTAGCTTACCTAATGCCACTGCCAGCCATGATGTCCAGCCCCAGGGCATGGCCCATGGTCACGGATGGCGGCCGGCCATGGCATGGCTGATGCAGGGGCTACTAGGGTACTAGATTAGAATCAAGAATGGCTAGGGCCTACCCACCCTTGACCCTAGGCCTAAGGGCTAGGCCCAAGCCTCATTATATAGCTCATGCCGTCATTGAAGTATTTAATTATAATTGTTATGGACTTATTGTGACAACAGCATGGTCCATCATGGTGGTGGTAGGCTAGCCAACACCATAGCCGTCATAGGCCTAGCCTACACGTATTGGACATGTTATGTTGCATGTGTTGTGTAGTGTGTATACTGTAGTGTAAAATGCTTGCCCTAGGCCTACTCATAACTGAAAAGTTGAGTTGAGTCGAGAGAGAGTGCTTGCTAGAATCAGGCTATAGCCTTCTGCATGCATAGATCGTATTCATACCTTTAAAATATACCAATCGATCAACTCAAATTCCTCCAAAAACATGATTTTCGAAAATTAATATTGCAATGGCCAAATTGGCGCCAAACGCATGTGCATGAGTTTCGCGGTAGAGCGGAGCAATCAAACCTCAGTTACAGGAACAATCTCAAAGTAGTTCCAGCGCTAGAGTCTTGTGTCATGTTGGGATCGTCAACAGAATTCGAATGGACTAAGCGGAATATCCTCTTATCATGTTATAAGTTTATTCACTATAATGTCCCAGACAAGAAGCCACATCAGGGCAAGAGTCGGATGACCAGCAATAGACGTGACCTATAGAGACGGAGGTCCGCGCACTTCTGATCGCTTGACCCAGTTTATACCTGGAGATCAGCCTCCTTCCACGTGGTCACATGACGGAGGGTCCTAACGCTGAGGCTCCTCATGGAAGGGTCTAAACTATATATAACATCCCCCTTGTTCAAATTACGAACTTGATTAAGATAATAATAGTTTAGACTTAAAGCAAGAACAAGTTGTTTTAAAATCTTTGGAAGTGTTTATACATTCCGACAACTGGGGCATTTAAACTTCCAAAGCGTTTATACAGACAATCGGAAACAGGGATACCTTGCTAGTAGGTTACGTAATAAAATTGAAGAGGCTGAACTAATCTCAGCTAAGTTTAACAAAGTCAGAGAGTGCAGTTCCACAGTGGAACATAATTAAACTGGTCATCCGAATACATGAAGATAGTAGACATAAAAGCACAAGAAAGTGAGCACAGCTAGCCTGAAATGAAATGGTTAGTTATGCAGGGCCTAATATCACTACTATAATCCTAAAAGGATTGGCCTTGTTCCAAAAAAAAATTTGACAACAGTCATTGCCAAAAGATGAGAAATATCTACTAACAAGAGGCCCAAGGGCCTGGCGCTCAGCTGGATGACCTAATAACATAGGACTGAGGGTATAAAGTAGTAAATATCGGCTTTATACTACTGTTTGAAGGTCAAGAGAACACGTTATACCACTAAAATTTCCAGTGCAGAGCTGCCAGCTGGATGAAATATGATTGAACTAATCAGCCATGGTATGTAAATATTACAGGAGGCAACGGAAGATATCCCTAGTTCAGTATAACTTTACAGAAAAAAATGGGAGTAACATTATTGTGTTGCTTAAAACGTCTACTTTTTACTCATGTAAGAATCGTAGTACTAATGATAACTTCAACTTATTTTCCAGTTATGATAACACAACACGCATCTTCATGATCATGATCTTTCTCAAACTAACTGAATGACCTATTAGTAATCGCCTTGGACGCAAAACCTAACCACATATCAATCCGCCCCGACGATCGACACATCCATTCGATTCGATAACCGGGTAACCCTCGATAAAGTTTGATAAATAAACTAGAACTGAGATTTCACAGGAGCACCTGTGAATTCATGACTCCAGGGTTGTTTTGAGGGCGATATTGTAAGAGTTGGTCTTGAGTATGGGGACGTGAAGGTCCGTGCGAGGCACCTGGGGAGAAAAGACTAGTTGAACGATGGGATCATGGAGGTATAAATAATTATTTATACCTCCATGATTGGATCTGACACGGACACTACTATTGATCTCATTATATGAATACCATTTAATTACAAATGAAACGGCCAGGGGCCATTGTGCTCACCGTAAGTATTTTTAGTAGACAGTTACAGAAAGTGCTACAGTATGTAGGCCTCTCATAATTTATTCATGCATCTGTGACCAGTTCAGAGCTGGCCCTGGCCAAGTGGTGAATTCAAGACTTGTGGTTCCAAGCTTGTAGAGTCTAGGTGAAAATGATAGTGAAGAAACGTGCCACTCCATGACAATGGTGAATATATTTTTTTAACTTTGACCTCAGTGACCCTGACAGGTAGGTCAAATAACAAACCAGGGTGATATGTGATGTAGACACATCCACCCGACCATAACAATTTCATCACTCGTTACACTACAGCAATCGGCAAAAAACGATTTCCAAGATGGCCGCCTAATTAAATCTATGGCACCAAATAAATCAACAAGAGGCCCAAGGGCCTGGCGCTCAGCTGAGTTGTTGCTGCGTTGTTCGTATATATTACATTACTCGTCAAACTCTACTAAACTAAGGACTCAAAGCCTAAGGATATTAGCTTCTGGATGTGTAACAGTGAATTACGGTAGACTGGCGCAATCTACTTCAAGCAAGCTCCACCCTTGCAATGTGTGCGCAAACAGATAACCTAACCTATATTGGACCATCAATTCTACACACAGCAACATGATTCATCCTCAGCTGTTACCATGATGATGATGATGATGATCCTTTTCGCAAATTGGTCGTCTTCTGTCTTTCTTCCATACTTCAGTGCCACCGGATGTAGTCTGCCCTTGTGGAGGGATCCTTTCAGCACCGGGACACAAGAAACAAGACACAAGAGACTAACCCAATCACCCGCTTTTGGCTGGGTAGAAATGGGTAAATCTCGCAGACTGGACCTTAAACTCTACTGCCGACGTGTGAGGCCGGTCTGACAGATGAGTAAGTGGGGTCCACCTAATGCAGAAGGCACCAGTTTCCCTAACTAAAAGGGTAACATTAACAAAATGCTCTACCCAACTCTATTATTGCCTAAAGGCCTGTGTACACTAGTAAAATATTAGCAACATTTTTACATTTCCAGTTGCAACAAATGTTGCAAAAATGTTGCGCAG
Organism: Lineus longissimus; assembly: GCF_910592395.1. NCBI lineage: Eukaryota > Metazoa > Nemertea > Pilidiophora > Heteronemertea > Lineidae > Lineus > Lineus longissimus. Next base: position 12,400,072 of record NC_088315.1, read on the forward strand.
TGTGTACAGAGCAAAACGCGTCTTACAACATGTTGTAAAATTGTTGCAAATTAAATGCAATGCAATTCTTTGTTGCATGTTGTAAAAATGTTGCAAACTCTTCAGCCAATCAGAAATAGGATTTGCGTCATGTGATCTACCGGAGTTCATGTGACTTGAACAAGAAGTAGGTATAGCAACTCTCAAGTGAGTGTCTTGCTTCGTAGGGTGATGAAACCTTTTCTAGAAGTTTTTGTGTGACGGCTTGTCAGTCAGCCGCAACTCCTTTAGGCTGCGTATCCATAGGCTGTTCCGTGCCCTGCACAACATTCCCTTTTTACCGCCTGGCGCGCCACACGGACAATGAACCTTCGTTGGTGTTATTGATCGTTCCCATAGGTTATGCCGTGTCACATTGCGGGCTTATATGCACTGTGGATAGGGAATATAGGCCCATATTGGGATTGAACATGTCCATTCTTTTGCGAGTGAACAACACGGAAGCAATGTCTGAGGCTAAATTAATTCAAGAGGTTCATCAACGGGAACTACTCTGGGACCCCGAAACTGATGATTATCATAACGAGCACGAACCTGTAATTTGTTGCTTAAAAGTCAGGTTTTATATACATGTACATGTCAATTTGATGTTGCAAGTGAAAATACAAGTTACTTGTATTTTTATTTTCAATATTCATAAGAAATTGTCTTCTGAAATAATGACAGCGTGCGGATAAACGCGATTGACCGCTGCGAAATGAGGACTACAAAGGCCTACATGACCAAAAAGGAATATCCAATGGAGACTCAGGACATAGTGCCAGGTCACAAGGCTGTTACGCCATAACGCCACACTACACAAGGGCATACCCTATGGATACGCGGCCTTAACAGGCAGTGGTATGCCCCATCATCCACCCTCATTTTGATCCAGGGCCTGGTCCATATTCTCTTTGGTTATTTCGCCGCCTCTTCCGTCTCTCAACAATGACAGCTAAAATTGCTGCAGAAGCACTCAAAACACATCTTCTCTCCTTGGAATCATCCATTTTCCTTCCAAAATACCTATTTCCCTTTGTTCCCACTAAAAAGTTTGCAACAATTTACCAACATGTTGTAAAAATGTTGCGAATTTGTTGCAATTTTGTTGCTAGTGAACACAGGGCCTTGAAGGGCTTGTTGCAAAATTGTTGTAAAAATGTTGGTAAAATGTTGGTAAAATGTTGGTAAAATGTTGCTAATATTTTACTAGTGTACACCCTGCTTAAGTCAAGTGAAACTCTTAACAAACCTTAGCAGAATACCACCATTGAAATGTTGATAATAATGATAGCAAGTAAAAACTTTAAACAGATAGACTTGATTTTTTAAACCAACTGCCACATGCGGTTTTCTTTATTCAGTAAATTTTGAGGTAAGTATTACAGAATGAAATACTTGAATACTGGAATTGCCTGGCTCTTCTGATAATTGCACTGGTGAACACCGAAGTCGATGGGATGTGCAAAGTCATAGCTCGATCCTCTCTCTTGGTCATCTTTGAGATGTGGTCACCAAATATGTTCAAATGCAGCTGCAGATCATTCCTGTCCTGCAAAACATGATGAGGTGAGGAGATAACATTTTAATTTTGATAGAATAGGTAAGCTAGCCAAGTTTTATATCAAATACAAGGCCAACAACAACTGATAAGGCGCTAGGGCCGAATGATCAAGGAAGTTCATTGATATGATTGGGAATACATTGTGATAAGAGTGATGAATCGGCCCCGTTTGAAGCATTGTGCTATGTACAGTGTGCAAGTGTCAGTGTGTATCATATCGCATTTATTGTTTGTTGACATTTCAAATCGCTGGCGTCGATCCTCAATTACACTGTTTATGTACATTGGCAACCTTACCCGATGATATCAGAACGATGTTTATTATTGTCTTGTTTATTCACATTAGTTCTGCTATGTGACAAGAGTTATTTGTTGAGAAATCCATGATTTAAAGCCGGACTTTGACATCGTTTCTCAGACCAACCAAGCTGCATTTCGCAGATCGTTTTTCGACGATCGTCGACGAACTATTTCAAATTAATCACATCCAATTAAACAATCCAAGCCTTCCCTAATGTCATCAACATGCAATAACACAAGCAGCCAAATATTATCGCCTATGAAATTGTGAATTTAATGAGAACTTACCTCTGAATTGACAGAACGCGATCTATTCCATATCATGGTCTCCTTACGTCTGAACTGCGCAGACTCGAGACGTGACGTTCGCTGCATGTGTGATTGGACGTGGGATAACTCGCGCGAAATTTAAAATGCTCTTCTTGGGGGGTGCTCACTAAATTGCGCCAGTAACACCACCTGGTGAGAAATTCATGAACTACGCCTATTGATAATGAAAGAGAAAGCTTTGCTCTATAAAATTAGATTTGATTCATGATCCCCAACTGAGAAATCAGCTGCTGGAAAAGTTTTTGGAAAATTTCGCTCGGTGCCACCTAGTGGCCAAACCGCTCATCCTGCCGGACCCACATTTGGTCTATTCAGGAGTCCTGAAGGGTCTCAACGCCTCAGAGGGAAAATCTATCGCCTATCCGCCATAGTTTTGAAACGTGCCTGTTTAACGGACAGACAGACAGACAGACAGACAGACAGACGGACACTCATTCTACCATTTACTCATATGAATAGCTCAGCTTTTCAGCTGAGCTAAAAAATGAAGAAAATGTAAGATAGAACTCAGAAAAGAAAAAAGGAAAAGATGAAAAATAAAAATATTTTTGGCTGTCCTTGACCGGGGTTTGAACTCACGACCTTTGGATTGCCACAATACGAGGAAAAACCCACAAAACATGCAATTTCGGCCATATTTGAATTCCGATCTGGCTGAAACTTGGCATACAAATAGTGGCTTCTTAGATGCATCATTGCACAAAATTAAAACTCTTTACATTGAACAACGACAAAACGTACCAAGAACGGTAAAGTTTTCAACTTTGACCTCTGTGAACTTGAAAGGTGGGTCAAATCAAAAACCCGTAAGATATGTGATGTATCCTTGCTAGGAGTACCTACCATGAAACTTTTATCAAAAACAAATCAGTAATAAGCGAGAAATCACACTTTTTGAGTTTTGAGTTGGGGCCCCCTGGTGGCAAAGTCAATAATCAGACCGAACCAAAATTCAGTGTAAAAGGTCAACTGACATACAGTCAGTTGGCCGCGCCCCCGTTCGCAGCGCCAAAAGAGCGTTTCTCTCTGCGTTGCGCTGCTACTGTCACCTATCGGTAAAAATTTGATACTAATTCGCGCCATATTTGTGGCAGAGACTAAAACCTCTGTAGCATGCACGACTGTTCGGGGAGAGCGATTGATCAAAGATGGCGAAATTGTTAGTTATTGAAAGAAAAAATTGGTGTTTATTTCATCAAATTCCAAGCAAAATCAACCGAGTTTGATCAATTTTTCGAAATATGATATTTTCGCAATCTTCGCTGAACATACCTCACTCAAAGATATTTTCCAGCTTTGCGGCGATATTTGGTAAATTGATTTTTTGCGAAGTGGTTGACCAATCCTAAATGAATTCATATCTTTTAAAACATTTGAGCACCCGGTTTCCTAAATATTTCTTTTTTGGCACTTAATTTGGTGATTTTTCGAAGAAATCTCATTAATATTTATGACGTTTTGGATCACGTGATGTTAATCAAGCCGTTTTTCGCGGCAATTGCGTGCACGACGCGATATTGTAAAAATATTTTAATGCACAGCGTGTCTCAAAAAAATTGTGGTTAAAAGTGAGAATGGCATGATGGTAGCCTGTTTGAGTTCTGTTGATGAATATGCTTAGTCTGACTATAATTTCTACAACTTGTGGCCAAATGACCAGATGATTTTGAGCCTTTTGATAAAGCTACTGGTAGAATAGTCGTCAGAAATGTCAGAGCGACAGTGAGTGACTGAGTGAGTGTTATGTTATTGTTATGTTATGAGACTGGAGGTATGTCATGTGTTCCACCATATCGTCATTGATATTGACCAGGAATACTATCGATTTGTGTGGATGTGCTCAAACAGTAAAGCATGAGCCATGATGCTTCACTTCCGAAAAGATCCAGGTGACTGAGATGTCTACTACTACTGTTGGGCAATCCGGCTGATTCTTCAGAAATTTCTCTGTATATCCTCTGTGAAAATAAACTTTCTCATAATGATATATCTTTTGTTTGTTTGGTAATTTTAGTTGCCTATGTTAAGGCACTTTTTTTGCCAGATTTGCCTGTAAAAGGCTGCCATAGTTCAGGAAAAGAAATCATATACACATTACAATGTGGATCTTCACGGTCCAAAACACCAGGGCCTACTAGGTGACATGGCTCAATAATAGGCATTGTCTGGTAATTTTGGACGACCTTTGGATGGATAGTTTATTTTCCCTGACCCTGGCCAGGGTCTGAACGGGCTTCCAAGCCATCAATGATGCTTATAAAGCCGTGAATAGCCTCATCAGTACCCCCACAAGAGTTATTTTGTGCCAGACATCGCGCACAGAACTTGCCATCATCTCATTTTTAGAGTTGCTGTATCAGTAAAAGATAATACCAAAAAGCTGATAAAGTATGTAATTTGAGCAGCATGACCAATGCCAGTGTTAAAGGTGTATACTTAACCTATATCTTCCTGCAAGATTGTGATTGGTTTAACTTGAAGTTTGTCATCAATTTGACTGTTGTAATTGTACATCCAGGCTGTTGTCATTCAGGAAAAATCTGCTTTATCTTTCAGCTAATACTTTCACTTCTCCAGTCAATCGGGTTTGATGAACATGTCAAGCTGTTGAATGGTGTAAACAATCATTAGCAAATAACATCACGAATGAAAATAAGTTTGATTCCTTCCACTTGAAAAGTTCAACAGCACCACTTGCAAGAATTTGAATTTGGCATTGTGTTTTACACCCTTCAACAATTGACTGTCTGTTTGTTATTGGTATTCTTGTTTCAATGTTAGCGTTTCACTGTTAAAGAGTTTCAAGATGCAGAAGAGAGGATTAGTTATCTTTAATGTTAAGTTTCTTCTTTGCATCATTTTGTCATTAAATTTGGGCAATGGTGGTCTCATGAAAGGAGGGATGGGACGGCAGGATGGGCTATTGGACAAGTTTTCATAATCAGTATTCTAGAACACGTTTTGTAGCGATGGTGGCGATCCTAGTGTTCGGGCCTCTTCGGCTCAACTTCGGGTGTGGTCGGAACCTAAATCCGACTGCAACATTTTCTGACAAAAATCAGAGGCAACTTAAACGTATTTTCTAGCCGTGCGGCAGAAATAATCATTTTTACTATCGTGTTATTCAGTCAAAGATACATATAACAATAAATATCAGTCATTACTTCTGAGCACGCGCGATGTTTTTGATGAGTTAGGTGCATTTATTCAACAAAATTACGTGAAAAAATTGCAAATTTTCGGGCGACGACCGCTGTTCAAAGTCACGTAAACAGCAAACCTCAGGACGTTTTACACTTTTTTGTTAATGAAACTACTAATTAATGTTTCATCTAGAATAATATGTTCCGTTTACATGTCATTCAGAAAGATTTTGGCAAGTTTAGGATCGATTTCCGACTTCATATTTTTCACGCCTAAATGTACGCGATAATGAGCTCGTAATGATATGCAGTGACGTCATAGCGCAGAGAGAATTACGCGGAAATGGGGCCGCGGCCAACTGACTGCATAGGGGGTCATTTGTTCAAAGTTTCAAGTTCATAACTGTTGCGGTTGAGAAACGTGCCATAGTTACACTCAAACGGCAAATTTACGCCATTTGACCTCTGCGACCTTAAAAAGTACGTCAAATCCGAAAAATCGTGCAACATCTGAGGTAACCTTGCTAGGGGTCCCTGCCATAAAAATTTCATCAAAAACAATTTGCTAATAAGCAGGCTATTGCACTTCTTACTTTTTCTGTTTTGGCCCCCTGGTGGCAAAGTCAAGAATCAGATCAGGCTGAAATTCAGCACCAGAGGTTATCTGATATAGGGGGTTATATGTACCAAATTTCAAGCTCATAGCTTTGGTGGTTGAGAAACGTGCCATAGTTACACTCAAACGGCCAATTCACGCCATTTGACCTCTGCGACCTTGAAAAGTAGATCAAATTAAAAACCCGTAAGATATATGATGTATCCTTGCTATGAGTACCTACCACAAAAGTTTTATCGAAAACAAATCACTAATAAGCGAGATGTCACACTTTTTAGATATCCACATTTGGCCCCCTGGTGGCCAAGTAGAGAATCAGATCGGACAGAAATTTAGTGTCACGGGTCATCTGACCTAGGGGGTCATGTGTACAAAGTTTTAAGTTCATAGGCCTAGCGGTTAAAAAACGTGCCACTGTTTTTGAACTAGGATACGACGGACAACGACGACGACGACGACGGACGACGGACACTGCAGTATTGCATAGACTCCCCTACGGTGAGCCAAAAAGTGAAAACAGTGCGGGAGTGCGGGAACAAGGTTTTTTAGCAGGAGGAAAGCGAGAACATTTTGCGCCGTCGTATTCCGATTTGGCTGGTTAGTGGTGAAATCTGCTTTTAATTTTGCAAATTAACATATTCGTTTTTCTAGTTCTAACGTTGTCTGAATTAAAGATGCTTTCCCAATGCTTGACTGGTCTGGCAAGAGGCATTGCCAGGAAAACGTGACGTCATTTTGGCCATTCTTCTTACCGCACGCCCTCTCTCTCCGTAAAAGTTCCTGACAAGGTGTGAAGTGGGAGGGCGCACAATGGGAACCACACTGCCGCGATGTTAATAGTTTCTATTTATAGAATTCAGCGGCAGAGATTTTAGGCACGGAAAAAGAGGATTAACTCGGCTAATCTCAATGGATTTTACCCAGGAATGTTTTCAAGGCGAGAGAAAAATCTGATTTAAGTACTGCGCTTATTAGATTTCATGTTCAGGCCGAAGATTGGCCTAAAACGTGGACGAAAAGAGTGCATTATCGAGTGTTTGAGAGGTCACGTGATTGGACGAGAAACCTGAACAAAGTTTTCGTGCTTTTAGCTGTCAACATCAATGGCTATAATATACTCCTACAGAATAGTAGAACTAATAGAACTAATTTCCGAAGTTTCAAATAGTTTGAACACAAATCAAAACATCGCCCATCAGCTGGACTCAGATCTGCATAAATTACGATAAATAATGAGGTCGTCGCTTCAATTTCGCAAAGAAAGTTGACTCCATTCGAAGGTTGTTTTGACGAAATTCTGTTGAACTCATCGTTGTGAGGGCATTTGAACACATTCTCGTTGATCTTTTCTATAAACATGTAAAGTTTCGTACCAAAATACGTTTCCGTAAAGGCTTAAAAAGAAAATTTGTCACTTACAAAATCATCGCTCCGGTAGAAATAAAAAGGTCACCGCCATTTTCTTGATGATAGTACTCCAGGTAACCGGCGGGAAATTTAAAGCGGGGTCATCCGGGGTCAAACAACAGTTTTGCTCACTACCGCCAACGGGTGATATAAATCCACACTAATCTATTTTATATCAAAACTTCTGTATCATGAAGACCTTTTCAACTTTATTTCAAGCTTTTATCTGCTCGAATAGAGCGTCAAAAAATTGTGTTTTTTCATTTACGCCTTTTGCCCCCTGGGGAGCTGAATTTGAGTCGAATCGCCCAAATTTTTTTCTGTAAGCAACATTTTCTGCGGTGTTTATATACAAAACCATATTTAAAGTGCCTCGGCTGTACGGTTACAAAATGCCCAACATGGCTAGATGGATGGCAGGATGGAAGGACAAACACCATTCAATTAGCTATTTGACTAGCTCCGCTAACTTTGTCAGCTGAGCTAAAAACTTCTCAAAAGTTTGTACAAATTTACCAATAATTGCACGAAGTTAAATTTTAAACATAGTTCTGCATGAGAACAACAACAATAATAATCAAAGAATGCACTATCATATTGTAATGTTTATGCATCAGCGTAACCATAGTGACTGTACACATGTATGGTGGCTATGGCTAATGTACACAATGTACTTTAAGGAATGTCAATATTGACATCACATGACTTTCCTGGAACTGAATCCTGGACACAGCATTGAGTGCATTTTTAGACAGAATATTTGGCACGTAGCCCAAATGATGCAATGAAAAATGAAATGGCCAGGGCCATTGTGCTCACCTCATGTGGAGGAAAGATGTATAAAGAGCATGGTATTGTGTCATGTAGTGTTAGGTTTGATGTAGGTCCAAGCAATTACAATTTCCCCAAAATGGCAAATTTACAGTACATTCGACCTCTGTGACCTTGAAAAGTAGGTCATATCAAAGAAGACCCGGGTGACACATTGAATGGTTGTTAGAATTAGATGTACCTATGATATAAAATTGGTGCCAATCGGGCAAGTCATTACTAGGAATAATGGCATTTTGAAGAATTTAGCCCCCACCCTGGAGGCCAAACGGCAAATCAGATCGCACCAAACTTTGGTACCTAAGATCACCTGACCAAGGGGTACATGTGTACTTAATTTGTGATCAATAGTCATTGCAGTTAAGAAACGTGCCATAGTTACGGCCTGACGGCGAATTTACGCCATTTGACCTCTGTGACCTTGACAAGAAGGTCAAATTAAAAACCTGTGTGACATATACTGTATGGTGGTTAGATGTACCCATGATATCAAATTGGTGGCAATCGGGCAAGAAGTTAAGGAATAATCACATTTTAAAGGTTTTTGGATTTTGCCCCCTGGTGGTCAAGTGGTGAATCATATTGGACCAAACTTCGGTCCCTGAGATCACCTGACTAAGGGGTAAATGTGTACCAAATTTGGTATCAATAGTCATTGCAGTTTAGAAACGTGCCATCGTTACATCCTAACGGCCAATTTACACCATTTGACCTCTGTGACCTTGAAAAGGAGGTCAAATCAAAAACCCGGAGGATATATGATGCACCTTTGCTAGAAGTACCTAACATATTTTTTTCAAAATTTCCCGACTACTATTAAGGGAGATATTGCATATTTTCACTTTTAACGTTTGGCCCCCTGGTGGCCAAACCATGAAACGAATCGGACCGAAACTTGGTCTCCAAGGTGTCATTACATAAGGGTACATGTGTACCAAGTTTCAACTCAATAGTTCTAACAGTTACGAAACGTGCCCTGCTAACGGACGACGGACGACGACGACGACGACGACGACGACGACGACGACGACGACGACGACGACGACGACGACGACGACGGACGACGGACGCCACGGTATGGGATAAGCTCACCTCTGCTAAGAGGTGAGCTAAAAATTACTAAAACACTTTAATCCAAAAATGTTACACACATATACTCATAAATCCACAAACACGCTTTATAGTGAGGCGATATGATGCTACATACTCAAATTACCGTTAAAAATTGGCCATCTATTTTTAATGCAGTAATGATGATGTTTTTATTCAGTAGTTGGAGCACACCTCCCTCACCGAAAGGCAGTGCACTGAAAATGACTGCATCACACTGCTTTTGACTGAAACCCCCACTGCATATGACTGTCTTAGGCATATCATTTTTTCTTAATGTTTTAAAACCACTGATTTTGACTGAAAGACCACTGCAAAGCACTGCCACTTGCATATCATTATGAACGACGGGCTGTGTGTACTTTCGATTCTCATTTATGATCGAGCAAAGCTTTGTATACGCACAAGTATCAAGGCATTGACTTGAAAAGTTATGACTCCATTGTTCACTAATAAAACTACTTTTTAGTACTGAACTCTGAATAATGAGCACTGCTCGCACACAATTGTGGAAGAAGAACAACCCTATAACCACAAAAGGCAAATTTATACCTCACTAATGACTTCAAAAAGTCTACATGAAAACTAACAAAAACCTGATGGTTTTCTCACCGATATGAATACCTTGAGATTATACACATGCATGGTTTCACATTGTATCACTTACAAAGAATACAAGTGCTTGATCAAGTTTTGAGGCGATCCAAGACATCTGACTCGATTGTCTGGATCCAGGATGGTTTCAACTACTTGTGGGCAGTTGATATCACACTGCGGATCCCACCAAAACCTGTATGGCTTATCACGCAACGGGACAGACAATAAGAGCTGTATGTTGGCTCCTTTGAACCTAGCCCTTTCAACAGTATACACAGCCTCAGAAGATGGGGCATTTTCTAAGACCTTTAACAATGTTTGTTGTTGCTGATCAGAGAGTTTGCACGGTGCAGCAAAACCATTCTTGTGTTCCAAACATTCCGCATAAGACTCCAAATCCAAAGGATTTGCCTTAGCATAGAATATCATTTCACAATCCGGAGCGGAGGGGAGCTGTTGACCAAGCTCATCAATGAACTTGTACTCAGTAGTACAGTTTGTCGACTTGACTTCAGTGTTTTCACTGGACCTCAAAGCCTGTCGCAATTTCTGCAAATTGCTGATGTTCTCATGATCCGTAGCTTTTAAGAATGCTGGTTTTAACCGGTTGAAGTTAAAAACATCCTTCAAAATTCTACCATCTAAGTCTGACAAGATGTAGTGGGTGCGATCAAGAACCTGATGAATGACAAAAGGACCTACCCAAGACGCAGTGAATTTCTTTGCGTTGGCAGTCAAGGAGGAGCTGGATGGTTTATGCAGATAAACCAGTTGACCTTGTTCATAAACCTGACACTTATGAAGCTTTTGAGCAACCTTCTGATTCTGAGTTTGTTGTTGATGCTCTTGCAGCTGTAACATTAGCTTAGAGACATTCTGAAATTTGTCTTTCAGATGTTCAACATACTCAGATTGCGAGTGTGACAATCCCAAGACTGGTTTGAAATTTAGTCCGGTAATGTCAGTGGGCTCACGCAAGAAGACAAGGTAGAATGGGCAATGACCACCGAGGTAACTAGAGCAGAATGAATTGAACGAATACTGAGCAACACTGTAATAGCGAACCCAATCTTGTCCATATTGGCTGAGATTCACCTTGATCAAATTGGTGACGGACTGAATTTGACGCTCGACATGAAGAGAGCCGTGATTCCCGACTGAAATGATTTTCTGAGAGATGTTAAGAGTTTCACACAACAGAGTAATGAGTTTGCCGGTCAATGATGTCGCTGCATCACAGATAATGACTTCGGGAATACCAAAATCACACAGAACACGCTGAATGAGAACTTCCGCTATTGTCGCTGCCTCTAAATTCTTTAGGGGCACACAGACAATAAAACGAGTTGCTGCACAACTTACTACCATCAAGTGACGGTAACCTGATCTGGACGGAACCATTGTTTTGAAATCAAGTGAGATTGTCTCAAATGGACAATATCTCGCAGGAATCCGCTCATGGTATGGTCTGTCCTTGTCGACTTTTCCTTTGAATTGCTGACAATTGCTACATGATTGAATATATGATACAATCCTCTGGTACATTGACGGAAAGTAATATGACTTGCGCAGTGTCAGAAATGTGCGTACACAACCTTGGTGATTGGCGGTAACGGAGTCATGATATCGGCTAATGAGTGGATCAATAAACTTTTCAGGGACAGCGAGTTGAAAACAGTAATTACCATCACTATTTGCTGGGAAGAATAACCGAAACAAGATATTGTTGCATAACAAATACTGTTCAGACCTAAGCATGATGGACCTAGCGGATTTCTTGTCAGCTGGGAGAATGTTGTGAGCAAGATAGTCGAAGATAGGCTTGAAGAATGGTGACGTCTGTTGGGCAATGCGAAACTGCTGACCGTCAAATGGCAAATTGTAATCCCGAATGACCTTACGCTTGATGACTTTTAGCACTTTGTCCAGTTCAGCTTGATTAGGTATGTGGCTTGCAGTCATGTGATCAATCTGTGGTACTAATGGCTCAGGTGTTAGCAAAAATTCTGGTGGACACTGTTTGATGTGTTCTTCCTGAACTTGATCATTCTTGTTTATCACTCTGTCAACCAATCTTGGCTCTGGTACTGTAATATCAGCTGGCTGGGCCTGTTGTTGGACGGCTGGTGGTGGCATCCTTAGTCTCAGGGTCCTGGCAGGACTGGCTTGGCGTCTAGGTGGCCTGGGCGCAGGAACAGGTCTTGGTTGAGGGACGGGCCTGGGAGGCGGTGGCACAGGATTATCGACCCTTTGTTGTTGGACTTGGGGTGGCCTTACAGCTGGACGTCCGTCTTTGAACAATGGTGCAACGGGTAATGCATTTTGTCGCGCAAATGACCTGGTTACGGGTCTTGTAGGAGCACTTACAGTAGGATAGGCACAATCTAGGCAACCAAAATGACAACTGTCTGAACTACAGAATTCAAGATGCTGAGACCTGGGCACATGCCATTCTTGGGCTGGGAATGCAATGGGCATGATGCGATCAAATTGATCACCATCATCCAGTGGTGCTCTTGACAAGCAATCACTGACAACTAGATCTGTACCTTTTTTATAGGCCAACTCAAATGAATAATGAGACAATCTCTCAAGAAGCTTTTGTAAGCGTAGTGTGCATGGCTCACTCTTACTCTTCACAATTTGAACGAGACTACTGTGATCAACATATGCTAAGAAGGAATGTGACTGCAAAAGATAACGAAAAGCTGTAACATTGATGTACAGTCCAAATAACTCAAGTTCACTGACTGAATATGCTGCTGCAGCTGGAGGAAGACGCTTTGAATAGTAAGCAATGATACGTTCTTTGCCTTGAACCCTTTGTGCCAAATATGAGCCTGTGGCTATACGCGATGTGTCTGAATACAGAACAAACTGACCTTCCAGTGCTGGGGCACACAGAACTGGGGGTGAGGTAAGAAGCTCCTTGACCTTCTGGAAGGCTTCTTCGTGCTCAGCTTGCCAGCTGAAAGTGGCATTGCGTTTGGTTAACTCATGAAGGGGTTTAACCAATTCTTGGAGGCGTGGCAAATAGAGACTGAGAAATCCAACAGCTCCAATAAACCGTTTGACCTGTTTTGGGGTCCGAGGCTGTGGCATGTTACAAATTGCTGAACATTTATCGTTCATAGCCTGCACCTGAACTACACCTTCAGCATTGATGCTGATTATGTGGCCAACAAATGTGACTCGTTGTCGAAACAGTTTACACTTTTGTGTAGACAATTTGAGTCCATGCTTTTTCAATGCCAAGAGTATGCTTTCTAAATGCCTTGCATGCTCTGCATTACTTTCACTGAACACCAAGAAATCATCATGAATGGGAATGACAAATGTGTCCGAATCAGGAATCTCAGCAAGGATTGAGTTGCATTTTTCAGCAAAGATACCACTTGATACAGTGAGACCCATTGGTAACCTACGATATATGTAATTGGGAGAGCCAGGATAAGGACAAATGCCAGTGTAAGATTGAGATTTTTCCGAGAGGGGCAGACTGTGAAAAGCACTTTTGAGATCAATCACTGATAATACTTTACAGTTTGAACGCCCTTAACGAGCTAGAACACTTTGTAGACTGACAAAATTTTGATTGACAGTTCTACAACGACTATTCAAATACCTGAAATCACTGACTATCCTCTTGTCAGTTGTACCCTTTTTGCCAATCAGCATGACCGGGCTGCTGTAGGCAGAACAGCCTTTCTTCAAGATACCAAGATTTACCAGCTTATTGAACTCTTTGTCAATTTGCTTGCGATTTTCCTCTGGGATAGGATATGGGCGGACGAAAAATGGACTGTCATCCTTCAATTGGATGTCCACTTCAAAATTGGGGCACGTGCCAATTTCGCCGTAGAGGCTGAATGCCTCTTTGTTCCGTAGAAGTAGCTCATACAAGTGCTGCTTCTCATCCGCACTAAGAGTGCTACCTTGCAGCGAGATTTGCTGCTCAATTATATCCTGGGGTGACAACTTGGAGATAGGATCATCGATATCCAGGTGAGGGTACCTGAGCAGATTTTTATAATGAAGGTCAGATACGCACTGTTCACCTGTGACCCTATTATTCAAGGAGCCACTAGAGACTAAGTGGGTAGCATGAATATGATCTGACAAATCAGTGAACGCAACAGGACGATTATCACGGAAAGTGACATTTTTCTTTGAATTGTTCGTAACCCGGAGAATGGCTGCACTTTTCCTGAGCTTTACCAACATGTATGATGGACAATATTTACTGAATTGCTCAGTAGGCTGCAGCAAAACCTCAGTATGCTTGAGCAACTTAGGAACTTTGCCTTTGACTACAATACTCCTAGTCTGACCTGGTCTCAAAGTCACCGTCTGTACAGGGGTGAACTGGATATGCCTGGGTCTGACAGTTAAGGTACTGGTTGAAGAGTCAAGTGTACCATTCAATTCCGACAGGGTCCGAGCACCCAAAAGCAAATCTGGTCCGGTAAGGTTGTCTGCGACAACAGCATGAATGCGGAGCTTATGACCTTGGATAAGAAGCTCAATATTTATAGCCTTTGTGGCATGCAAGAATTCACCGTTTCCTATGCGAAAATGTATTGGATCAATGTCCATCTTGGGCAATTTTGAAAGATAAGGAGACTTGTTGACAGATGAACCAGAAACTAAAGTGCGTGTTGCACCCGAGTCAACAACAATTACTAATCCCTGCTTATCTGGGAGGTAGCCTTTTACATAATTTTGTGTAGTGAGTTTTAGATCAATTGGCTCTGGGCCCAAGTATTCAGATTCATGGGATGAAGAATGTACAGGATTATTATTTAAAACATTGTTACAACTAGGGGGCGACACAATATGGCCTGTTGACCGTCCCCTATCTAAAAATGTGGCTGATAACTAGTATAGTTGGTCGTCTGTTGTTGTCCTTGATTGTTGTTAGCAGAAGGGTCCCAGTAGTTTTGCTGTTGATATGGCTGCTGCTCAGACGGGCTATATGTAGGCTGGTGCTGATAATTGTAGCGTGGTGGACGTGGTCGTTGAAACCTGGTATTTGCTGCTCGAGCTGCTGGTGGGACGAAGTCAGAGGGGAGCTCTCCTCGGGCGACTTGAGCCTGGAAGCGGTGGCAATAACGCCAGAAATGACCAGTGCGGCCGCAAAAATGGCAGGGGTGGCTTTCACGGGTTCGTGGACGGCTTGGGGATTGCGACCGTTTTCGCTGCTTGTGGGCGTAGTCGTCGCTTCTAGACGGGCGGCTGGATCGCGGGTATGGCGATGTGGGTCTTGGACTGGGTGGTGCGTCTACGTCCTGGCTTTGGAAAGCTGCATGGGCCTGCGGTGGCGAAGCTTTGTCCATCTTCAGGTCGTCCAACTTGGCTAGGATGGCATGGAGGACGTGGTCTGTGGCATTGGTGGCGTGAACTTGGTCCGCTGCTGTTGAGAAATGTACGCGCTGTGGCGTGATATCAAGGAACCGCTGCGCACATTCGGCGATGGCGTTTGAATCGTCGTCAGCATCCATTGCCATGATAACGGCTTTCTGACAATCAGGAGGCAAGGTTTGTAGCAGTTTGTTTTTGATCTGGTTATCATCATACCCAATGCGGAGTGCAGCCAGCCTAATTTTACTTAGGTGCTGTTGTGCAGTCTGGTTTGCGGTGTAAGTAATCGACTCAAACTGCTGTACATTGGCAAAGTGGGAGTGGGTCGGGGAAAACCTACTCAGAAATTGTGCTTTGAGGTCATGCAAGTCCTCAAATTCTTGGTCCTCGGCCCAAAGGCGAGCATGTTTAGACAGGCGACACTTGAGAAGGCGCACAACATTGTTCATAGCATCGTCATCACCTGGTTCATGCAGGTTATGTGCCTGAAGATAGTCATGGAATGACAGCCACCAAGATGTGGAGAGTTCATGACTTAATACTTCACCATCAAAGTATGGAGGCAATAAATCAGTGGGGCGCAACGCCATTTTGGTTTATGTTGTCAATCTATTATATTATGGGAAAAAGATAATTCTCTATTGGAGGATGGGGTGGTGATACTGTTCCAGGGCCGTATTTAGAGGGGGCAGGGGGGCCTGTGCAATAAATGTTAAAAAAAGTTTTTTCAGACAGTAATAAAAAGACAAACTAATCTTAGCCATAGCTTTACCAGCATGATAGCAGCATATGGATAGCAGATGTTATCAACTCAGGTGCAACCCTTATAATCTGAAGTTAGAGCAGCTGTCATCTCATGCTAACCCTAAAACCTGCTAAAACTAATGACACACTTTTTCTCCATTTTTTCAGGCATTTTATTCTCATCATGTAAAACTATGAAAATTAACATTTTCTGTCCAAATGTGGTATTTTCGTAAAATACTTCATAAAAGTGGTCCTTTTTTAGAGTAAAAATACTATTGATTCACACTGCCAAATGCCAGGAAAATGCCATTTCAGACCTTTTATTTTCAATTTTTTCTGGGGGAGGGCCCCCAGACCCCCCGTTCGGATGCGCCTGCGACGCATACAGATCGCCTTTGGCGATCTATCCCACTGCCCCCCCTGGACAAAAAAGTTAAATACGGCCCTGTGTTCAGTTGGCTGGAAGAAAATGCTGAAATGGCGGTGAAAAGTTAGTTACATCAGGATGTTGCATGTACTGGAATGGGCGGAAAAGTTAGTTACAATACATTTCAGTGGCGAGGGGCGAAGGGGCTGTCTTGGTGAACTGAAACAGGGCAAGAAATTTTATCACAGCATGGTAATCATAAGGCAAATCAACAATCACATGCAAGTCTATTAAGGAACAGTTGATCCACAGTCTCTGCTGGAATGTCACTTGGTGATGTCACAATCACTAACAGTCGGCAAAGTCTTGAATGAAGATTATGATGAAACACACAGTCTTGACTAACGGAGGAGACACAGTCTTGGAATCTGGATGAAGATTACGAGGAATCTTGGATGATGATCATGAGGAAACAGACGAAGTCTTGGAGAATACTTGGTACTGGCATATCATGGTACGTGTAGACATCAGGGTCAGCTGATAAGACAGATAGTGACGGCTGTAAAAACAAATTTTTACAGTGTCTCGGAAACGGGGATCACAGAGATGAATCCACGGCGATGAAACACGTTTGCGTATAGATTTGCATGGTAATTAGTTACGGTAGAGCCAATCAGAGGCGGCGCTCACAATCACGTGGTGCTGTGACGTTTTACAATCCATCGAGCAAGGCGCTCAATATGGCGTCAAGAAATCGGCACGACCAGTTTCTAAAATGATGAGTTCGGGACGGAATTGGTGATATACAACCTGGCGGCCTGTTGAAGTTGAAAATCGGTCCTACAGTAGAGAGTAGTCCGTTATAAGATGTTCCGCTTGAATATATTTGCCATTAGAGCTGTAGAGGGCATTTTGAAGGATGATGGAATATCCTAAAGTCGGAAGATAGCACATGAGCACGTGTGAGAGGATTCACGAAGTCCCGATCAGAGAAAATTTACGATAAAGCCGGTTCTCCACCATGTCATGTTGGGATCGTCAACAGAATTCGAATGGACTAAGAATATCCTCTTATCATGACTGTTATAAGTTTATTCACTATAATGTCCCAGACAAGAAGCCACATCAGGGCAAGAGTCGGATGACCAGCAATAGACGTGACCTATAAACACGGAGGTCCGCGCACTTCTGATCGCTTGACCCAGTTTATACCTGGAGATCAGCCTCCTTCCACGTGGTCACATGACGGAGGGTCCTAACGCTGAGGCTCCTCATGGAAGTGTCTAAACTATATATAACATCCCCCTTGTTCGAGGCTACTTGCCTGCAAAAGCAGCTTCTGAGGCAGAAAATGTCGAGGGTTTGGGTGAGTGATTTAGCGATCTCAAAACATTGCGGGTCACGATGCACTTTATGCAATGTACACTATCTCTATGCGGTAAATAAAGCTGCATATGGTGAACCCGTTTTTTGATCACACAGACATCACTTTCCATGGCCACTGCGCTGTTAAGTTGAGCAAGATTTCAAAATAACTTCACATGGATTGTCCTTTTAATCTTCTCTAGACACTGCGTAAGTTTCAACGCAAAGAATACTGTGGTTTTGAATGAGACACAAAAACGCTACTGATGGCGAGGTATCAGACCGCTGATCGAGCAATGGCGATGATCATTGGCATCATGCTAACTTGTTACCTTTGTGTGTACAGCGATGCCATTATGGGTAAGTAATAGCCGTTCAACTTGTGCTTGAAATAGATTGCTTACAAATGCATGCTGTACTTTCCGCGGGCCATGTAGAATTAGCGGAATGAGCGGATTCTGGGCTTCAATAACCTGTAAAAGCCAGTATTTGTCGCGATGATCGTCGCCATGCCTGAACTCAGAAGACGAAAGGAGGTACGGCAATACAGCGCTGCGCACGGCCACCGACTGAACTAAACTGTCCCCAGACCAGTTTTCATGCCCTCATTGCGAGTCATGGCTTAACGAACGTAAAAAACGATTTTCAAATAATCTTTAAGGCGTATCGAACAAATTAAAACTTAATAAATTCATTAAGGTACATTTTGTATACAATTATATCATATTTTGTACAGAATCCGCTCATTTCGCTCATTCCGCTCATTCTACATGGCCCTTTCCGCGCGCGCGTTGTCTGTAAAGCTTAGCAATGTCAATAAATTGAGGGTCAAGATGTAGTACTATATGATTTAAGAGTCCCGTATCGGGGACTTCTTGTAACTTAATCTGATATTCACATTGATCACATTAGACATTTCAACATTATCATCGTGACATAGTTAGTTTATCAAGTCATGTGTATGCCGTTCTGCCTTTTATCGATTGTTACTTGTAAGGCACGGAAAGCATTGATGGCCAGGGAAAATTTAGGTCAGAATCAAACCACAATCTGCTTTCTGCTTTTCTGCGAACATAGTTTGTGAATGCCAGTTTGACAGAACATATTAAGAAGTACATCTGTGTAGATTTTGTGCATGGATTTTTAAAGCAACTCTTTTTATCAGTTAGCAGGGCAGGAAACTTGAAAAAGGTAAGTGTTATTATTCTTGTGGGCCTTATGCACTACATGCCTAACCAAGTCTTTTTGCTCCAGAATATTCCATTACATCAGTGTTATCTGAAAGGGTGGCGTCGGACAAGAGCCAGGTGGGTCACATTAAGTCAGATTTAGTTTCACGAGATCGACAATAAAGAGCCAGGAGGGTCACATTAGGTCAGATTTAGTTTCACGAGATCGACAATATATGTATCTCCCCTATCATGCCGTGTAATGAAAGGAGTTATATCTGTAGTATTCAAGCAGCTGTCCACTCCTAGTCTGGATTGTGTAAAAGAGTGAACGTTTCGATGTATTGTGTAATGGACAGTCTCTGTTGTGGTCGAGGTTGAGATCAAGCTTTTAAGGTTTTGTGAACCTTTAAGCCAGGGGGTGATTGTTGGCTACGTCACGTTTTTTTCGTCCCCAGGTACGCTACCAGGGACCTACAATGCTTTATATGTACATACGCGATGTATTACAAGACAAGTCATTTATGAAGACATGGGGATTTCTTTCACCTATCAAAAGGTTTTTGTATCATTTATTCATCTGTGAAAATTTCATGGATATATACCAGAAGAAATTGTGCTAAATCCATCTTGAAAGAAATTCCGTATGTACAAATGTGCAGATGAATTTCGCGCCAGGACGAAATGTCGTATTATGTCGAAAGCTGGTGTAACGTAGCAGACTTACACCATCTGCCTTGAACCTAGGATTTGATGCAATTCTTGAGGTGACTGTATCCGATGGCTTCACGGACCACTTGTTTTCGCCAACTTCTCCAAATTTTGATACACCCTGTTTAAAGTAAATACACGATTTTCTATTTTACCGAAAGACATCGTAATGCATATTTTGTTTTCTCAAGTATCTTTATTTTTCCAAGTACATAGCCATAGGCTTATCGATCTGGGGCCAAGAATTATTACATGGAATAATACAACGTCTTGTTCTGTGCAATTTGCAGTGAGACAATAGTCCAGTAAATATATGGGTGTACCCGGAACAAATGCAACATACGGTTTCTTTGCTGGTAGTTGTTGTATGGACCCTACTAAACATTAATTTCCAAAACTAGCAAAAATCGGGCATGGCAAAAGTGGCTACACCCCATAAATGTATTACAAGTGGATGGGAAGATGGCACCAAAGAATCTATAACGTAACCAAGACGCACAATTGACGCAATGACGTACATGAGACGTCATAAAAGCTAAAAAAAACAATAATTATATCTGATGTGTTTGAATCATGATGAAAAATGGTGTACGCATTATGCTGCAGTCAATCAGAACCCTCCCCCCCCCCCCCCCGTCAGGGTTCAACGCCGATTCGATGTCAAATTCGCGTCGAATCCTGAGTTTGATTTTGTCTTCGCTACGTCTAATTCCTGTCGAAAAACAAAAAATCACACGACGAATTCGCGTTGAATGCCAGTGTAACGTGGCGGTGTTCATCTGGAGAAGTCCTGGCGAACAGTGAACATATTTACGGTGTAATCCTGTCGAATTGCATTCGAAAGCATGGCTGCAGATGGTAACTTCCCTGCCTGGATGTCACAGTGCGTGAAACCCGTTTCGTGTCTTTCAAACTTGCCACTTTTCTTCTTTTCCTGAAGGCGCAATTACAGGTTTCACTTCAGGCGGAACAGCTTGGGATCTCAAGCAGGCCCTAACCATGGCAGAGCAAAGCTGGGGGGGGGGGTAAGAGGGTCGAGGGTCAGCTGCCAGGAAAACCTGGTCATTTTTTATCATGAAATATATTTTGGCCGAGAAGGAGCCAAATTTTTAATGTGGCCCTATAATATATTTGCCTCAGGCCACTGACCCTCCCCCCCCCCCCCCCCCCACCTAGTGCCCTTGATACTTGATACTTGATACTGAGTCAGCCCCTGCCCTGGGCGCCAGCATAACAATGCAGTGCAATGAATTATATGCTGCTACATGTATTATTGTGCTGGACTGACTGGCAATGAGTCCAAATATTTCATTGGAATTCCATTGGAAATCAAGGAAATGACAGAAAGTATTTTTTCATGAAGTGTCAGGTTTATTGCGTTTTTTAAATTAGCTTTTATACAAATGAATTTCTGCCAAAAATACTCTTTCCGGTGAATAAGGGTCGAATTGTGACCATGTAGCCCTTGCAGCAGAAGTGAATTTCTGTCGAATTACATGAAATCCTTAGTTGAAAAACTGTTGAATCCTGACCCACCCAAATCTATCTTAGCGGCGAATTGGTGTCGAATGCCTGACCGGAGGGGGGGGGGGGCACAGGATTCTGATTGACTGCTGCCTTAAATGTTGAGGTAAGTTAGTCTTAAAATGAACCTAGTTAAATCCTAATATATTATTTAAGGAATGAGGTGATGTTTGTGTGCTGAAATCTCTCACGCGTCGACATGAACTCGCCTAGAAATATGAAGTGTGGATATTGCGCCAGTCACTAGTCCCCGGTCACCAGTCATTTTTTAAAACTTAAAAATTCGGCACAAAAGTGCCAAAACCTATGATTGAAGGTAAAATCAAATACTTTTTATAACTTAAAGTATGTTTAATAGTGATTTTGCCGTATTTGGCAGCATGACATGTGTGATTCAAGCATGTATTGATATTGCGAGGTAAAAACCGAAAAGAATTTCGGAGTTGCTGAGTTTGCAATGGTATATTTGCATTGTACATTTATATTTAATTGTACAAACGCAATTTAAATAAATTATGATGGTATATCAAACTGTCTATTTCTTCAATTGTGTATTTGGGCTGAATAGAATGGTGACAAATGACTGGCAATATATCCGCACTCAGAAATATGCCTGGTTCCTCCAGTTTCTGGTCATACTTTCAACACATTGATAAATTAGAATTAAATTAAACGCGTTTTATAAAACAATTTTCGAATTTTCTGTCGCTTTAATCAAAGACCCGTGGTGATTCCTAAATGGTCAGGGATGTCCCGTGAGATCCGCCCACGTGCATTTGGGAAGATCTGCCCATTTGCATTGTTTTGTACACTGACATTGGAATTTCTAATCAATTGAGCAATTTTTTGCCCGAAAACTTTATGAATGATTTAAAAATGGAAAATACGATTTCTTTTTCTAGATGCTTATACCTGTGCAGCAACCTCCAAACCGATGTGTTCCCATTCCAATTTGGGCTGTCATGTTCACCAACATGGACCCTACTACAGTTCAGTTGACAGTTGTGTTGTTGGCAGCGGCACAACTGACCGACATTGACTATGCCTGTAGTGTATCATTGTGTAGCATCTAGCGTTGCCCGTAATGTTTTGGCCAGACATGCCACAGATTTTTCTGGCCTAACTTTTGGCGATGTCAAATTCTACTTGAATAACATCAATAGTTTCGGCAACTTATGGGGGTTCGGTTTTCACGACCTGTCACAACAAAAAACTAATGCCGCACAATGGGCAATCCCTGCGATTACAAAATATTTGTCATTACCAATAAGGGGCAGTACTCCTGTCCAATGTAACTTCCAGGAGGGCCGGGGAATTTATAATGTTTACCGTTCCAAAAAACTACCTAGATCAAGGCAAATGGAAAATGTGTCCATTGACCTTTCAAACAGGCAATCTGCAACCCACCTCAACAACACCCCTTCCCGACATTCACACGGGGTAAAATTTGCTAGTACTTTCTTATTTCTAATCATGGCACTTGATGGCAACATTGTGACCCAAAACTGGTTGACGAAATATTTGTTCAGAGTCAATGTTTCTCGAGTTTATCAAGTGTAGTTGATAATGCAGATTGTCCAAGAACAATTTTAAAAGGCTATCAGAAAGCAATAACCATGGCGTAGGTTTAACGTCACGAAGCATAGATTACGACACACCCTGAAAATACTATGAAAAACTACTTTTCCTGATGCTCATGGTCTTTGGGTTTTCTCTCCTGTCAGGCAGCATTCTTATTACCAGCGAACAGTTCAAATTCATGATGGAAGCTGGAAAACCTCCACCCGATGCCTCGTTTTCATATTAGCAAACTGACATTAGAACTATGACAGATATTTACATCTCTTCAATTTCGACATTTGTTGGAACTCAGGGGAACTCAAACTAGCATATTTGCAAATTGGACTTTAGGTTTTTGTGTAACGTGTAGATCTGATGGTTTGTTTCAAGACTGGCGCCTATATCATAATGATTTTTAGTGAGGTTCCATTATGGTACTTTAATGGAAGGAATTTAAGTCTACGGTAATGCCATGTCATTAAATACTTTCACATAGCGTTTTTATCGTGTTATTCCATTAATTTTAGCAGCCTTTCGAATCTAAGGTGTACCATTATGAGAATGCATAAAAATCTGTTCAAACGCGGGTTGGGATTTTGTACTTGTACCGTAATTAGCGGATCTGGACGCAAGGACCCAACGCGCCACGTAGCGGCAAAATAGCGAAGCTGGCGAAACATTTAAACGGGTCACCGAGATCTCATTATGGACTTACAGCGCGATCCAGACTCAGATGGCCGCTTTTTACGTCTTTTAGCCGTACAACTGCTGTTATAATAATATGTGAAAGGTTTCTCAGGCGTCCACGATAGTTTCCACGTGCTGATGCTGACCCTCGCATCGAAAATCTGTTATTTGGGTCGGCGAAAGGAACCCCAACCTTCCATTTAAGGCTGCCCTTTTATCAGTAAAAGAACCGGCGCCTATATCATAAAGATTTTTAATGAGGTTCCATTATGGTACTTTAATGGAAGGATTTAAGTCCACGTAATGCCACGTCATTGAATACTTTCATAAAGCGTTTTTATCGTGTCATTCCATTAACTTTTGTAGCCCTTCGAATCTAAGGTGTACCATTTTGAGAATGCATAAAAATCTGATTTTGTGCTTGTACCGTAATTAGCGGATCTGGATGTAGGAAAATGAATGAACTATTGTTGGTAAAATGCTACAGCTTGATAGAATGATTCCTCGATATAAAATCGAGTGGTTAAGACTACCCTGGCGCTATGGCTGTAAGCAGCGTATTGATTATAAACATGTAACTGTCTACCACGATATTTTGACGTAAAATTATTACCCTCTAGTTTCAACTGAAGCAACCGATAGATGAAAAATTTCAGTGCGACAGAAATTTGAAATTTGATACTGAGTGGTGAACTCTGTATCAAAATGACCTTCTGCTTTGAGTCCTGTCTGAGATTAAGGATAGCAAGGCACAGACAGCTATGGATCCTTTTTAGAATAGACATGCAAGCACCGAGTTATTATCAACCAAATACAAACAAACTTAGAACAAGATGTAATTTGTGGGCATAGACTGCAAAGAATTGAAAATAGCAAAGGAAAAGAAATCATCCTGATGTTGTGGGAAACGCTAAGCTGGTTCTAGTTTAATTATACGAACTTCTTAATTATATTCCTTCTAGAGTGATAATAAGCCCCCCTCTTAGGAGGGGCTCTTAAGATACACGTGTGTGTGGGAGTATATAGTGAATGATTAGAAATAAAGAGAGTAACAATTGTATATCCTACAAACAATTTTTTTTGGTATTTTTCTGAATTAACTCCGTTGAGTTTACCGATTTCTCCGCGATCTTCCGGTGGTGGTTGCTATCCCATTGGTTGAAATTAAGTTAAATTAAATTTAAATCTTCATGGGAATTCGCTACATCATATGCCTAAGAAATTGGCCAATTATATTAATATTTTTATTAGAGAAATATCCGTCCTAAATAATGACAGAAAAGGGTGGTTTATTTCAATTTTGTGTCGACATGGTCGAGGTCACGTGACATAAAAACAAAACAATCGCACACACCCGTCCAAAAAAGGCACTTTAAGAAAAATAAATACGTTTTTCCAGCTTAAAACCACACTGACGACTAAGTTATATTGGTCTACTGCCCAAATCTGAAGTATCAAAATGAATCACAAACTAGAACTAGCTCTATTTAGCTATAGTTGCGTGAAAATTTCGGGTGAGCGACGTACATTCTGTACCCTAGCGGCCAATAAATAAACTACTTTCAGCCGTCTGCTCCAGTCTCGTTAGGGAGTTTTTCCCAAATGTACGCGATGATGACGTGCCCCATTAACAGGACGTGACATCTATTTTAAAATGCGTTTCCAAAGTGAATGCATGAGGACAATCCATTTAAGTGTCGTATATCACTGGAAACGCCCGATTCCCGTGAATAAGGACAATCACAATGTATTACATTACCAAAACAAAAATGTGTCGGAAGGAACTATATGGATGGTCCCATCGCACCCCCCCCTCCAGCAGTATGACACAGAAGGGCTAGTTGACTGTCCACCGGGGGGGTTTGGGGGGAGCTTCCCCCCAACGCACTGGTAAAAACCTATGTCGACGGAGGGGGGTTTGGGGGGTGTCCCCCCATTGTAACAGCTGTAGTTGTTAGAGCTTGCACTTAACATATGCTCGTAGGGGGGTTCGGGGGAGCTCCCCCGACCTAAAGGGGGGGCTCACTAAGTCCTTGACTTTACATATTAGTGAAACGGTAGTTGATAAAGCTTGGAATCAGCGAAACCTTGGAACCAGTGATAAACCTTGGAATAGTCAGTACTACACCGTGGAATCACTGTGCAAGTACCGCGTGAAATCGGGTGCGTTCCTTCCACGATTTATACCCTTCCAACTGCCAATCTCGTCCCAACTGACTTTATTGATAGCAATTTGCCAGTAGTTCCAGAAACCACCTTTTTATGGAGGATGACGTCATCATGGAATGCATTTGAAATGCATTGTCGTCGTTAAAAGATAAACTTATATTCATGACGGGCCGCAGTTGCAAATATCTAATGATTTCTTTTCAATGAAAGCAAAAGAAAGGTTTTGTGATTGTTTTGTATTCCATATACTAAAATAAAACGTTTTTCTTAGAAGAATCATTTTGTATATATCATTTTCTATATATAATGCTCTGATTAAGCTTGGTAGATAGTGTTTTGAATATTGCGCCTATTTTCCCAGCGTCATTTGCCTATCGTCAACTTTTGACATGTTCCCTCGCTAACTTACTTGCGCGCGCGCGCTGAGACAACCCCGCGTCCGTGAGTTGCAATGACGTAACATTCGCTTCAGGTCTCATTAGGGAGTTGTTTTTTTATTCATGCCCCCCCCCCCCCCCTCACAGTAGTTTCTAAAATCATTGATTTCTCGGTCCTCACAGTATGTCAGCAAGATGGCTTCCGTATACAGTTCAGAGAGTGAGAGCAGTGAATTTGAGGATGTTTTGGTCGATACAGAAGGATATTTAAACGTTGAGCCGTACATGTTCGAGCCATTAATATCACTAGATCATAATGAGAGTGATCATTCGGACGAAAGTGATTAGAATTTGTGGTTAATCAATTTGCATGGCAGACCTGCCGATATAGCAAAGAAGACATTGATAGACGGTTGCAGATGCATAACATGTATGATTTTTGAACAGACTAATGTTGCACAATATTGTTTCGCCTCGTCTGTGTTGTATCGCCAGTTATGTCATGACGCTGAACTACTATTGAAAAGTGACGGTATTATGCACAATCATCTTGACGTGACGATATAATGCCGTGCAACGTTAGATGGCCTATATGTCAGATGACAATAATCTGTCATTGACAGTGGCTGTCACTGACACTGACCTGTGTCGCTGTCACCTTGCTATGGCTTGAACACAAGAAGACACTATGCGGTATCACAGGCCCCAATAGGGCCTACACATTATGTATAACAACCGACCTCAGCAGCCTCGGGCATTAAATGCAATTGACATGGTTGGAACAGCTGTTTTTAACAAGTGGCATTTAATATTCAGTTGGATGCAGATATCCGGCTTCATGTGATAATCCGTATCGATAAAGTGATCACTGCAAAGTTTGGCCGAAGGCCCAGGCTTCCAACACTCCAAACGTTTGCACTTCCGAATCCACAGCTTCCTCCTCTCTCGTTCAACTGGCTTTGGAAATTCATGAAAATGGGTCCCATCCGTCATTCGATTGTTCTTTGTGCTATCCTTGACACAATTCGGAGCCACACAATACACCATAGTGAATGAAACACATTACTTCCAGGTGTGCATAATTAATTAAGGCCCTCCTGCTTTTATGATTGCATGACATGTACAGATAAACCTGATCTACATCACAACTTTTGCTGAACCCGCCGCCTGGTTCTAACAAGCCAGTTGCTAGCCTGATTAGGTAATCAAGTTGTCAAACACATAATTGGCTATATCTTCAAAATGGATGGAGCTAATTGCATTTGGTTTTCGGTATTGTATAAAGTGTTAGGTACACTTTTGAAATCGTCTTACAGCAGAAAATGGCAAAAAACCTTGATATATGGCCTTTAAAGGTGTACATCAAAATCGAGGTTTGATTGTCCGATGTCTTGAATGCTTCGCCAGAAGTTTCAATGAGTGCGCGCCTCGTGCGTGCGTACATTTATGCATTGAGAATGCACTCTGTGTACAGGAGCAACGTCTCCCAGCGATTTTACAGTACCAATATCATTCTGTCATGTACAAAGTTTGTGAGAATATTTAGGACTGTTTTCAATGATCTGTGTGACAGTAAGTTGTAGGTTTTAGGTCTCTGTGTAAGACCATGTTGCAGGGAAGACAAATTTGAGGACATTTGTATACTACAAGTATGGTTATGATGTACTGTTTCTGATTGTGACACATGTTTGTACTATTTCAGAAAACCCCATGTTATGGTGTTAAAAAGTATAAGAAATCGACTCCCGACTTGTTGAGTTTTTCCACCCCTGTCTCCACCAGATAGGACAAACATGCACACGGGAATCACTAAAAAATATGTCCGCTTAGAACTGGTGACATCACGAAAAGATATCTACATCCCTCGAAATCGCTCACAGCGAAGGAATTTGTTCACATTTTTCATCTCCAAACCCGGCTAAAACCTTCGGTAATAAACCTTCATCCACGTTTCTTGTCATGTTTAAGATGATGTACGGATAAGTGCCAGCCGCGTGATGTAGTCAATCTTATTTGTATCACCCTGTATGATCACACCGCTCTGTAGCTCACTTAGGCCCCGTGTGGTGGCGTAGTAAGCGGAGCGCTGATTGGTCCATATCATGGGTGTGTGGTGGGCGTGTCGTGACGTGCATGCCCATATTTGGGAGATCAGTAATGTACACTGGAGGCGAGGTATGACTGGGTTGTTCTAAAATATAGATTGTTGAATCGGATATGCGACTGATTTCTAAACTACCGTCAAATTCCGATCTGATCATGTAAAAATAACCTCCAAATATTGGATCGTAACCACCTTAGATTCCAATGGCATTATTTCATGTTTTTATGCATTTTTAGGACTGATTCCAAGGTTTATCACTGGTTCCAAGGTTTCACTGATTTCAAGCTTTATCAACTACAATAATGAAACTGATAAATAGATCAATGATATTTTTTGGCCAATTCAATTACTGGTAATTGTAATTCAAGAAAGTACATTTCAGAATGATTTAGGGTAACGATTTAATCAATTATTTGGAACCAACTGAAATTTATTCAGTTATGTCATCAGGTGTATTTTATATCGTCCCTTTTTATTTTTTTTTATTTATTGAGTTTATTCAGAGGGCGCCGCGTGTATATTTATACACATTATGGCTGCCCTCGCACACTATTACATATATATAATAACAAACGATGGACGGTGCAGATGAACAAGAAATACAAAAGTTGCTGATTCAATTATACCAATAATACAAAGTAAGTAGCGCCGGCGTAAGTAGCTGTGGGTATACAGTCAAGAATAATTACCAAGACCAAGAAACGATCTGCCATTTCCCCAGTACTCAGGTCTCTACATTGGCTTCTATGGCAAGCGGAGTGTCCAGTAATTAAAAAAACCTAGATTTATTCAAAAAAACCTGGTTTTTTACCTAATAAACTAAGTCTATTTGGAAAAAATATAGTTTTTTTTAAAACAACCTTGTTTATTAGCTAATAAACCGAGTTTCTTTAATAAAACCAAGTTTTTTACCTAATAAACCTTGTTTCTATCCACAAACGTCAGGTTTAACAAATAAACTTGGTTTTATTCCCTAAAATATAAGTTTTTCATCCAGTGGTAATAAACTTAGTTTTATAGCAAAGAATCTTGGTTTATTAACAATAACTGGACAAATGGCCAATAAACCTACCTTTTTACGTAAAAAACTTGGTTTTATACAAAACAACTTAGTTTTTTGCAATAAAACCTGGTTTTGTTGTAAAAATGTAGGTCGTTTTGAATAACTGGACAAACGGCGTGCAAAAACCTACTTTCTATCGAGAAACTTGTATTTTCTACCTCGCCCCATGTACACAAATCTGCGATGTTATCGGGACGAGGATGGGCAACCTCGGCACCACGTGGTACTAATGCTGCACTGCACTGCACTCTGTAAGCTAGTTAGTGAGGCCCTAACCTCATCCCAGATAACTCAATGTAGGTAGGATCGAGGTTTAAAAATGTAAGTTTTCTAATAAACCAGTTTTTTTTTTAAAACTAGGTTTATTAGTAATAAACTTAGTTTTTTTAAATAAACTAGGTTGTTTTGGTAATAAACCTTGTTTTATTGAATAAATGAACATTTCTGTACAGAAACTTACATTTTATACGATTATGTGGTAAAAACCAAGTTTTTTAGGTGATAAACCAGGTTTTTTAGCATAAAATGTTAGTTTCTGTTAAAAAACCTACTTTATTAGGAAAGAAAGTAAAAAAAACTTGGTTTTATTAAAGAAACTCGGTTTATTAGCTAATAGACAAGGTTGTTTTAAAAAAACCTATATTTTTTCCAAATAAACTTAGTTTATTAGGTAAAAAACCAGTTTTTTTAAAATAAATCTAGGTTTATTTAATAACTGGACACTCCGCTTGCCATAGGCTTCCTGTGCAACAGCGCATCAACTACAAGGTTCTCCTTCTTTCTTACAAGTGTCTTCACCAACTTGCTCCCCAATACCTTTCAGAACTTCTCACCGTTCATACCGTTTCTCGAACTCTGCGCTCTTCATCGGCCGTTCTTCTGTCTATCCCAAAGGCCAATGTCATGTCAGTCGGTGGTAGAGCATTTTCAATTGGAGCCCCTCAGCTGTGGAACAAACTTCCTTCAACTGTTAGGAACTGCAGCTCTCTGTTATCTTTCAAGGGACAACTTAAACATTTGCTTTTTAAAGAGGCCTATCAAGCGCTTTGAGCGGCCAGTTAATGGTTGGATACTGCGCTAAATAAGACTCGTATTATTATTATTATTATATTATAATACATATATTCGTAAGGTTAGAAGGTGAAACGCTTTGTTTGAATAAAAAAATTGTGTACAAGAGTAAATATAGATGTGCTCAAATTGGGGATATCTTGAATGCCATAGATTAACAAATTTACAGTTTCTCTTTTTGACAACCTCGGGAGACGGATTGTTGAACCCTCTAATGTGATAGCTAGATTTGTTAGTAATAAATTCCTGGATTCCGCATAGCGAGGACAGTCTAGGAAATAGTGAGTGTAGGTTTCGTTGGCCAATTGGCAAGCACAACGTTTACTTTGGAGTATATTTCGTCTCCCGAGGTCGTCATTGAGTGTTGTAAAATTAATACGAAATCTACACAATAGCTGAGAACACCTTCGCAGTCCTACCCCAAAATCACGCCGAGTTTGAGGGAAGTAAAGCTTTTATAGTTGCATTTAAAAGAGTCAATCGATGTACTGGTCCTGAGAGGACGTGGGAGAGAATTCCATAATGCTATACTAGATATTGTAAAGCTCGATTCAACCAGTTTCAATCTACATCGAGGGACTGGGATGTGATCTGCGTTGCGAAGGTTCATTTGAAAGTGTTGGCCTGGACTTGTGCCCAGAAGTAAATTTTGTAGGTAGAGTGGACTAGTTCCATGGATAATTTTGTAACTTAAGCTTGCCTGAAAATAAGCTCGACTGGCTTTTAAGGTGGACCAGCCGAGCTCCTCCAAGAGTTTTGAATAACTTGAACCCTGAATAGCACCAGTTATAATCAGAGCTGCTTTGTATTGAAGTTGCTCAAGCTTGTTAGTATTGGCCACAGATAAGGCGCAATACACCTGACATCCATAATCTAAGATTGACCTCATCATTGTAAAATACAATACAACCAATGTTTGGCGTGGAACGGATCTAGATAAAATTCTTAGAATGTTTAATCTTTGGTAGGATCTGCTTAGGATGTTGTCAATATGAGGACTCCTAGGAGCCGCTGTGGTGTAGTGGCTTGGACTCTCGACCAGCGGTCAAGAGGTCCCGGGTTCGATCCCCACTGTCGGCGTGAGACTGTAGGCTGGTCTCTCTGTCTTACTTGCCTCTCTGCACCCAGGTGTATAAATGGGTACCGGTCAGAAATGCTCAGATTGTAGCGCTGGTGGAGCAGCTCATCTGAGGTCTACTGAAAGGTTTCAGGACAAACTGGGGTTAAAGTGTAAAGTCGGATGACAATCTATATCGTAGTTGATATCAGACTATAAACCCTAAACTTTAAACTTTAACTTTAACAGTTAAGGTTTCGGGTAAAAGTCATACCTAGATGGGTATGTAAATCAACAGCTTGGATAAAATTACCACAAAACATGAAAGGAGGTATTACCGATGCATTTACCTTGAGAGAAAAAAGCATGAAGACTGTTTTAGTTAGATTAAATGTGATAAGCCATTTGATTGACCATCTCTCTATACGGACAAGATCTTCTGATATTCTATCTATTGTGGTTATGATGTCATCGTTACTTTCCATTAGCGATGCATCATCCGCAAAAAGGTTGCTGGTGCAGATCTGATCTTCAGTAATGTCATTGATACATAGCAAAAAAGTATGGGTCCTAGAACCGAACCTTGGGGAACCCCAGCATGAATGAAGGAATAACTTGATTTTGCACCATTTAATATGACACACTGTGTTCGACCATTTAAATAAGACCTGAACCAATCTAAAAGACTACCCTTTATGCCATTGTTTTCCAATTTCACAAGAAGACCTCGGTTCCATACTAGCCTTGCTAATATCCATGAAAATTGCTTATGTTTCCTGCCCCTTATCGTAAGCCTGTAGAATGTCATTTGTGATTTGGATGAGCTGGTTACATGTGGAGTCGTTTGGCATAAAGCCTGGTTGCCTAGAAGAGATGAGGCCATTACTAGTTATGTAGTGCATTAGCTTATTTGCAACCAGTCGCTCAAACACCTTTGAAATACAACAGAGCAGGGAGATGGGTCTATAGTTTTTTGGGTTGTTTTTACATCCCTTCTTGAAAACTGGAATAACGTTTGACACCTTTCAGTGCACCGGGTAAACACCATGCAAAATAGCATAGTTAAATACATCACACCATTCCTTTGAAAAGTTTCGGAATACACGCTTTAAAAACAGATTGCCAATGAGATCTGGGCCAGTTGCTTTGGAGACATTCAACCCCTTTAAGACCGTCTCAATATCAGCTGGGGTGAATGACATAGTATCTAAAGTAGCATCTGTAAGTAAGGTTACTGGTGGCGTTTTTACCATGTCGGCGTCCAAACGGCTCTGTTCAACAAAGAAGCTATTTAACAGCGAGCATTTTCCGTGGTCGTCAAAGATCTTCTTACCATTATCGTCTTTAAGAAAGACAATACCATCATTTGATTTCTTATTAGTCAGGTCTCCTATTACTGACACCCACTTTTGGGATGCTACTGTAGCATCTGACAGATTATCGACTAATGATTGGTAATAACTGCTTTTGGCCTGAGAAATTGCTTTCTCACAATCTATTGTGGCTTGCTTGTGGGTAGCCCAGGCTGCTGCAGTCTTAAGCGTTTTGGCACGACGAAATAATCTGTGTTTAACATTGATAACATGTCTGATTGAGTTTTTAAACCATGATTTGTCCCTTTTCTTAACAGTGATCGTGGTCAGTTGGGTATTTTCCTTGATTATACGTAGAAGATTGTCCACCCACTTATCTACATTTTCCTGTGCAGTTGGACCAGAGAGACAAGTTCTCCAATCAAATGCCGCTAGGGCTAGTTGTAAGGTATCAATATTTGTTCTTTCCAAATTATAAAATTGCTTAACGTATCTTTTTCTTTGACAGGTTAATTGAAGACTAGCACTAATCATATTGTGATCGCACCGCAAAATAGGTGGGCTTGCCCAGACATCACTCACAATACCAGGCGTGTCAGTGATAATTAGATCAATAAGGCTTGCAGAATCAACAGTCACTCTGGTTGGCTCCTTAATAAATTGGACCATACCACTTCTAATAACATAATCGTACAATCGAATCCCTAACGGATTATTTCTTTGAAGGGGATACCACGATGAAGATTTGGCATTAAAGGCGCCAGTTAATATTATACAAATAGGATTATTGATATTAACAGCATCAACAGTTGTCACGAGATAGTCAATGAAATCATCAGCCAGTGCAGCTGGCATATCCGGTGGTGCATAAAATGTGCCTAACATAAAACACCCTTTAGGTGTAAAAATACACATCCAGAGAACCTCAAACAAGTGTGTTTCAAATTCAGTACAATGCTTGAAGGCCATGTCTTGTCTGACATATAAGGCTATACCTCCTCCTTCTCTATCTCTGTCCTTACGGATAACATTGAAATTAGGAATGTCAATAATAGAGTTATCAATAGAATCATCCAACCAGGTTTCAGTGACGGCTACTAACGCACTATTGGACCTGTTTCATGAAGCTTAATGGAATTCCTTTAGGCCTAAAGGCACGTTAACGACGTTCCTCAAAGGACCTAGCCGTTTCATAAAGCTTCCATTAACTATCTAGGTTAATGGTGGCTTTAACGAGTGTTTCAGGTAGTGCCATTAACCTTCCTTTAGTTAACAGAGTTCCTTTTAATCTGAAGGACGTTCGGGGCTCCTTCAAGCTTCCTTTACGAGTTCTTTCTGCCTTCGGTCGTCGAGCAGAGTGGACGTGCCATCATGCTGCGCTTAATACGAGAGCGTGAGAGACGCGCTATTCGGCGAGAGAGGATATTCCGTGATCGATTTGACCCAAATGATTCGATGCGGGAGGATTTATTTATGAAACGATACAGATTTCCAAAAAACATTTGAATCGATTTTTGTAGAGAGCTTTCGGCGGAGCTTCAGCATCCGAAAGAGAGGAACCACGCCCTTACTGTGTCAATGCAAGTATGCACTGCGTTGCGTTTTTTGCCAGTGGCAATAACCAGTCGAGTGTTGGGGACAATCATCACATTAGTGTGTCAAGCGCTTCACGATGCATAAATGCAGTTTCCTCTGCTTTGGCGGCTCGTATCGATCAACACGTGTACTTCCCGAACAATCTACAGCATGTGAAGGCGAAGTTTTTCGAAAAAACGGAGTTTCCCCGCGTGATTGGGTCGATTGATGGGACCCACGTCCGCATCAGCAAACCAAGCATCAACGAAAATATATACGTGAATCGAAAGGGGTTTCACAGCATCAATGCGATGCTTGTGTGTGACTGGGACATGATAATAAATAACTGTGTAGCCCGTTTTCCTGGTGGAACACACGATTCCTACGTCCTTCACAGTTCAGCACTAGGCCGAGAATTCGAGAGAAATCCACCAAATGGTTGGCAATTGGGAGATTCTGGGTATCCTTCCAAGAGATGGATTATGACACCTCTTGGTAATGCTCAAACACGACAGGAAAAACATTATCAACGGAGGCAATGTAAAGCTAGGAGCATCATTGAGCGTTGCAATGGATTGTTGAAGCAACGCTTCAGATGCCTCAGGAAGGAGCTACATTACACTCCTGCAAAAGCATCTATGGTAATTCAGTCTTGCTGTGCTCTTCACAATGTTTCCGTCAGATACAAGTTGCCAGTCTTACATGATCCGGATAGTACAGAGGATGATACCTCTGATAGTGATGCTGGGGATGACGAGTTTCCTCCAAGGTACAATGACATGAACGGAAACCAAATAAGAGAGGAATTGGTTGCAACATTATAGACTGATTCATGGGGATAAGGGACCATCTCAAAGTAAAAGTAAAGCCAAAAATATTCGTTTATTTATCAATGACCCCCCCCCCCCTTTGAAAGTACAAAAGTGGGAGTCCTATGGCTTTAACATAGAAAAGGTGACTTGTGTGGTGAAGCCACAAATTTATCAAAACAACTGAATTTGGCCCTTTGGAGCAGTGACCCCCTCCCCCAAACTAAAAATAATAGATTTTGGCTTCACATTTATTTTGAGATGGTCCTTGAGTGATTAGAAGGAAAACTCTTGATTATGACAATAAAATTTAATGAACTCTGTTAACTCAATATTCAATTCATTTGAATACATGAACCACCTGTCTCCTGATTCACAATGTACTGAGAGCTTGTAGAGGGCATGACGTACTGACTTTGCGGTACCAGATACGAACTATTTGACAACTCTAATGCAAGACGCTGCTGCTCGCATTCGAACCTTTGCTTCTCGATCGAAAGTCTTTCTTTTTCAATTTCAAGTCTTTGTTTTTCGATGCTCAGTCGCTCCTCCTCAATGCGTAAGATTGGGTCATCGGGTTCAACTGTGGTCGCAGGCTTCTTTGAAGTCTGATTAGGAGAGTTTCGCTTTGCCTTTGGACTTCGGTGGTGCTGATACTGTAGCCGCCGTTTCTTCATCCTCAGTTCCCTTGTCTTCTGGCACACAAAACCTCTTGTTTTGGGAGGGTCCAAACTGGATTTTGTCTTCCAGACTGTCTTCAATTCCTAAAAGAAGTTAAAGAAATGTCCATACAGTATTGTTGTGTAATAAAATATTCTATGATAATAGCATTTTAGTGATCATTTTTTATTCATTTAATGTTTACTTATTGTGACGCAACGTCATGGCGTCATCTCACCATGCCTCTGCCGCATCTATGCTGGGCCGCACACGAGGGACCTTTTCACAATTTGGAATCTTCGTTGAGACCAAAAGGCCCCTCATTTGTGGCCAGGATAAACTACTTTTCCTCAGGCATGGTCGCCATTATAGGAGAAACAAGCACACCTTGCCCACCCAAGGCCTCTTCTTGGTCCCAATGAAGCATCCATAACAACACGAAATCTATTTCATATGTTCCTTCTCAACAATGTCAGGGTAGAGAAGGTTTCATCTTCTTTGCCATGGCGGAAGTGCTACAATATCTTCATACAAACGCCTGCTTCTGGCCGGGGGGGGGGGGGCGTTCAATATGTTTTCCGAAACTTACCAGAATAACTCTCAGGTGGAAGTATCAGTGCAACCTTCTTGTCCTTCTCCGAGAAGTTCGCTGTTAGTTCCTCCAACTCAACTTCACGTGTCCCACCCCCTGTTTTGTTTATTGCCTCCTTTGCTTTCGATAGCGCCTTCGTCAACATCTTCTTCACCCGTACAAGTTCGTTGCTCCATTTCTGCTTTATCTCGATATCACGGTTATTGCCTTCGGAGTTTATGCGGGTCAGTAGATCCTGAAAAGATGTAATGTGATTGCTGGATAACCATCCCTGCTGGGATTTAACTACATAGGCCTATGTGAAACACAACCATTCAAAGGGGGGGGGGGGGGTACAACCATGGGATGCTCGCGTACACGAACCTGACTGCGCCGGGGAAAAAAAGGCGTTTCCCTATATAAAAGATGGGGAATTACATTTGGAATGAATACATTGTATGTGCCTCCAGTATGAAAGAAATGAAACCTGAACGCGGTGGTCCATGATACATTGTGCATACGGTGCGCCAAAAATGGGGATATTGATGAAGCCCTTACCTCATATAGCTTTTTCTTCTTCTCCAAAGTTACCGTCGAGCAAAATTGCGAAGTGAGGACGCCGTAGTGCTCGCCGTAAAAGTCAAGCAAGATACCGACCTCATCGTCCGTCCAATTCTTTGCTCGCCCACGCTTGGTTGTCATTTGCCAAAATGCTTGTCAAACACGCTGCACGAAGGGCCTATATCCAACATAATTACATCACATAACGAACCGGCAGAGTGCCTCTGAGCAGATATTACCGCATTTCAATTGAATTCCGACTAAGCGTTCGAGTAAATTTTAATGGGCGCTTGGTGGGTGAACCGTAGATTCACCTGCTAAAGGAAGGGCAGGCTTAAGGTACCTTCAAGCCAGTTTGTGAAACGCTCTGATTTTGTTCCTTTAAATTTTAAATAACTCCTTCCTTTATGGTTCCTTAAAGGAACTCCTTTAAAAAGTTTTATGAAACAGGCCCCTGATCTGTAACTCGTCGAGTTTCCGACCACTTGTCAGACTTCGAATGTTGACATGGGTTAGGATTAAAGGGTCATCAGTGGCAGGCCCTGGGTTCGACTCAATGTCCCAAGCTAATAATAATAAGCGCAGGAGGAAACACATCCGAACGTTATAATTTGTCAGTAGAATACTTAGAAGGAAAACACGAGCACAAGGACTAAACAGTTTGTTTACAGTTTTACAGTTTGAACAACACCTGAATAGATCTATTCTGGCTCTATATTCACAGAGCGAATTACCCATGGTCAAACACTAATTGGATATTATGTAGCGATTGGTAAAAAGGGCCAGGAATATGGAGGGAAGGGTTATCGTTGTAAACCACAGCTGGTGAACAATGATTATGCATGTTGACAAGTTGACTGGAATCAGCATTAACAAAAAACAGTGGTGCAAACTGAACAACGAATACAAGTATCAGTAGACAAAGTACTGAAAGAATACAAGTAGACAAAGCACATCTGGTCACAGTAGTAGACAGGATGAATGGCACCATGGTGGGTGGATAAAAAAAACAAACCCAGTGGACCTTAACATGACTACATTAAATTGAGCTGTAAGCATTACACTCCATTCGTAAATACATGAATGTATGATTTCAATACTCATGTACATAAGAGGGCCCAAAAAAACCACCCAATGAGCTGAGGGAAAGTCTCAAAAGTATGTATATATACTTTGAAATGGATGGAGTCGTGAGCATGGGCATGATGTACAAAATGTACCATATGAGCGTGCATGAAGAAGTTACTAACAACAAAGATGCACTGAGCACGAAGTTTATGGGTAAAGTTAATGAGACATGGATAGCTGAATATTGTAAAGTCGGTGGACTGAGGTAGTAGATTTATCAAATTTACTTATGATTAAGACGGTCAATGTCATCAGAGTTTTTGATCAGAATCTTTTGCCCATTTACATAAGCAAACAGTTGCCCATCGTTGGACCACGCGTTAGAAATAACCTTGGCTTTCCTGAGATCTATAAGTCTTTTTAGTAGCAGTAGTCTTCTGGAGGTCAGATCCTCGTTGATGAACACATTTGGATTCACTGTTTTTAGTTTTTTACGGTTTGAATAAACATTGAAGCGAGCAGAATAATTAGTGAATCTAACTAGCAAGCCTAATTTGTCTTTGCCAGTTGGGTGTGCTCGATCAACATCTTTTAGAGTGAGGTTGACTCCCATCTTGGTATCAAGATCTACCACTTTCTTTGGGAAATCTTCATCAGGGCGGAATGGACCAAGTCCAGCTATGCGTAGGGAAGGCCGTTTAGAGTACTGCTCCAACTCCTCTAACTTTGACTCTAGGGACTCCACCTTGTCTTTAGCCGAGTCAGTGATGGCGAGAGCTTCATCAAGGCGGTCTGACAGGAGCATAACGTTGTTCTCCAACTTCAATATGATCAGATCTTTCGAGTCGATATGCTCCTTCAAGTCACTTAGTTCCCATTTTAGTTCCCGTTTGAGTTCCCGATTTTCGGTTTTTACATCCAGACGAAGGTCCATTTGCTCTTTGAACCATACTTTCAGACTCGATATCTCCACGCTATCTAGAAGTGGTTTTTTAGCATACTCCGGTGAATCCATGTGAGAATTTTGTGTACGGTCCTGTTGTTTGCGAGTAACACCACGTTGAGGAGTTGCCATTAGAATCTATGAGACGACCCCCAGGAGGGAAAAGACATTCGTGTTTGAAGTAACAGGTTGACAAAATGAGGTCCAAAAAGCTAAAACTCACAGCTGCATTTTTCTGGAAAGTTACACTGTCCACTTAGGCTTATGTATCCATTCTAAGTATACATTGGTGAAAGTATGACTGCAGAGCCTGCTTTGAAGACTCCAATTTTACAGGAGCACTTGCTCTTGCCTTCCACTGCTAACCGCCATCTATTTTGTCTCTCTTGTCCCTTTCCCGTCTACAACTGGCCAAGATAAATACTATTAAATATTCAACCCGAGTAATGACAATAGGACTACCTTTGCATTCCCCGACTCACCCCACACCAACATACACTCAGATGGCACTCCAATAATATGTAAACCGTTTCTCAGGAGTCTACGATAGTCTCCAAGTTTCAGATGCTGACCCTCGCATCGAAAATCCAGTATTTGGTTCGGCTGAAGGAACATCAACCTTTCATTAGATTTAAGGCTGCCCTATTAGTAAAAGACAGGATAAAAGCACTACCTGAAACGCTGCTTAATGTTACCATTAACCTAGATATTTTAAAGGTACCTTCTTGATATGCCCTGCTCTTAAAGTGACCGTCATCAGGATGCCATTAGCACTAATGGAACTATATTATGCTTTATGATATAGGCGCCTGGGACCTGTTTCATAAAACTTTTTAACAGACTTCCTTCAAGGTACCATGAAGGAAGGATATAACTTCTATTTAAAGCTGCGTATTAAAAGCGTTTCATAACTCGTTTTTACTCTGCCATTGCATTAAATTTAACAGGTCTGCCATTAATAAATGATTGTATGGTGTACCTCATTGGTGAAAAAAAAATTAATCGAACGCAGAGTGATTTATTGTGTTGAGATTCGTAATACATGATCGGGCCGTGGCAAAATGTGTCAATATCAGTGTCTTTGGTTACTATACACTATATGAATGCCCTTTCGACATACGAAACGTCCTTTCCATGCATTAACTCTGTGCCGGGAACATGGCCAAGAGACAGCGATCTCGCAATTGGACTGATACTGAATTTGATGTTTTAGTGGAGTTCTATTCAGAACTCAATTACACGCTGGCGAATTTGATTGCCGTTCACATCCATGTCTCGAGGAGGAAAGTCATCATCCCCTGCGTCATCATCAGAGTCCTCGTCATCATCGTCACAGTCAGTTGGCCGCGCCCCCGTTCGCAGCGCCAAAAGAGCGTTTCTCTCTGCGTTGCGCTGCTACTGTCACCTATCGGTAAAAATTTGGTACTAACTCGCGCCATATTTGTGGCAGATACTAAAACCTCTGTAGCATGCACGACTGTTCGGGGAGAGCGATTGATCAAAGATGGCGAAATTGTAAGTTTTTGAAAGAAAAAATTGGTGTTTATTTCATCAAATTCCAAGCAAAATCAACCGAGTTTGATCAATTTTTCGAAAGATGATATTTTCGCAATCTTCGCTGAACATACCTCACTCAAAGATATTTTCCAGCTTTGCGGCGATATTTGGTAAATTGATATTTTGTGAAGTGGTTGACCATGTGCGCCTTGGTGGCACAAAGAGTAGGATCTTATGGAAAGATAATGAATAAGTTCATGCAAGGAATGAAGTGAACGCCATGGTTCCAAAAACGTGACTAACTATAATTCATAAAACAAGACAAAAGGTTACAATAATATTACAAACAATTAACATGATTGGTCAATATTAAAGAGGGTGTGATCGTATAGTGATAAAGATTAAGGAAGCTGTCAATCATGACATGAGTGGAGGATTAATACATTATACAAGACAAGTGATGGGCACCAGTTACCACAGACCAATCCAAAATGAATTCACATCTTTTAAAACATTTGAGTACCCGGTTTCCTAAATATTTCTTTTTTGGCACTTAATTTGGTGATTTTTCGAAGAAATCTCATTAATTTTTTATGACGTTTTGGATCACGTGATGTTAATCAAGCCGTTTTTCGCGGCAATTGCGTGCACGACGCGATATTGTAAAAATATTTTAATGCACAGCGTGTCTCAAAAAAATTGTGGTTAAAAGTGAGAATGGCATGATTGTAGCCTGTTTGAGTTCTGTTGATGAATATGCTTAGTCTGACTATAATTTCTACAACTTGTGGCCAAATGACCAGATGATTTTGAGCCTTTTGATAAAGCTACTGGTAGAATAGTCATCATATCAGACATGTCAGAGTGACAGTGACTGACTGACTGAGCGTTATGTTATGTTATGAGACTGGAGGTATGTCATGTGTTCCACCATATCGTCATTGATATTGACCAGGAATACGATCGATTTGTGTGGATGTGCTCAAACAGTAATGCTTCACTTCCGAACAGATCCAGGTGACTGAGATGTTACTACTACTACATTGTTGGGCAATCCGACTGATTCTTAATTCAGAAATTTCTCTGTATATCCTCTGTGAAAATAAACTTTCTCATAATGATATTGTTTGTTTGGTAGTTTAAGTTGCCTATGTTTAGGCACTTTTTTGCGAGATTTGCCTGTAAAAGGCTGCCATAGTTCAGGAAAAGAAATCATATACACATTACAATGTGGATCTTCACGGTCCAAAACACCAGGGCCTACTAAGTGACATGGCTCAATAATAGGCATTGTCTGGTAATTTTGGACGACCTTTGGATGGATAGTTTATTTTCCCTGACCCTGGCCTGGGTCTGAACGGGCTTCCAAGCCATCAATGATGCTTATAAAGCCGGGAATAGCCTCATCAGTACCCCTACAAGAGTTATTTTGTGCCAGACATCGCGCACAGAACCTACCATCATCTCATTTTTAGAGTCACTGTATCAGTAAAAGATAATACCAAAAAGCTGATAAAGTATGTAATTTGAGCAGCATGACCAATGCCAGTGTTAAGGCCATGGGAATGATTAATCCTGTTTACCGTCCGAGAGATTTAAAAAGACGATGAGGCTTTTTTCATTTTTCA
The DNA here is from genome assembly GCF_910592395.1 of Lineus longissimus. Classification (NCBI taxonomy): domain Eukaryota; kingdom Metazoa; phylum Nemertea; class Pilidiophora; order Heteronemertea; family Lineidae; genus Lineus; species Lineus longissimus. The sequence goes on from NC_088315.1 coordinate 12,441,945, forward strand.
TTATTCATTATCGATTTACAGTCTGATTTACTGGTCAAAACACGCGATTCAGCAACTTCCAGTAAATGGAAATCAGGTCTGTCATCAACATGAGGCATTAAAAAAGTGTCATTATTATGATGAAGAGCCTACCCTGCCAAGTTTTTATTTTGTTTTTCAATCATTTAAGTAAAGGTAAAGATGAACCACTGGAAAGATTATTTAAATAAAAAAATTATGGCAACAATAAAATAAATATATTTTTTTTTAAAAAATGAAAATATTTCATGTTCGCTCAGAACCCATGCGGGAGGTGGACGGTAAACAGGATTAATAATTCCCATGGCCTAAAGGTGTAAACTTAACCTATTACAGGACATCTTCCTGCAAGATTGTGATTGGTTTAACTTGAAGTTTGTCATCAATTTGTCTGTTGTAAATGTACATCCATGCTGTTGTCATTCAGGAAAAATCTGCTTTATCTTTCAGCTAATACTTTCACTTCTCCAGTCAATCGGGTTTGATGAACATGTCAAGCTGTTGAATGGTGTAAACAATCACTAGCAAATAACGTCACGAATGAAAATAAGTTTGATTCCTTCCACTTGAAAAGTTCAACAGCACCACTTGCAAGAATTTGAATTTGGCATTGTGTTTTACACCCTTCAACAATTGACTGTCTGTTTGTTATTAGTGTTCTTGTTTCAATTGTAGTGTTTCACTGTTAAAGAGTTTCAAGATGCAGAAGAGAGGATTAGTTATCTTTAATGTTAAGTTTCTTCTTTGCATCATTTTGTCATTAAATTAGGGCAATGGTGGTCTCATGAAAGGAGGGATGGGCTATTGGACAAGTTTTCATAATCAGTATTCTAGAACACGTTTTGTAGCGATGGTGGCGATCCTAGTGTTCGGGCCTCTTCGACTCAACTTCGGGTTTGGTCGGAACCTAAATCCGGCTGCAACATTTTCTGATAAAAATCAGAGGCAATTTAAACGTATTTTCCAGCCGTGCGACGGAAATAGTCATTTTTACTATCGTGTTATTCAGTCAAAGATACATATAACAATAAATATCAGTCATTACCTCTGAGCACGCGCGATGTTTTTGATGAGTTACGTGCATTTATTCAACAAAATTACGTGAAAAAATTGCAATTTTTTTTTGGGCGACGACCGCTGTTCAAAGTAACGTCAACAGCAAACCTCAGGACTTTTTACACTTTTTTCTTAACGAAACTACTAATTAATGTTTCATCTAGAATAATATGTTCCGTTTACATGTCATTCAGAAAGGTTTTGGCAAGTTTAGGATCGATTTCCGACTTCATATTTTTCACGCCTAAATGTACGCGATAATGAGCTCGTAATGATGACGTCATAGCGCAGAGAGAATTACGCGGAAATGGGGGCGCGGCCAACTGACTGGTCATTGGCATCTGAATCCTCCACTAAGGGCAATCTATCCCGGACAGCAATGTTGTGGAGTAGGCAGCAGGACTGAATAATAATGCTTGCCATTTGTGGTGTGTACTGAATCTCCTTGCGGAGGCATCTGAACCGTTGCTTTAGGAGACCGTTGCAACGTTCTATGATGCATCTGGCTCTTATTAGCATCCACTGGAATGCCCTTTCCTGTCTGGTTTGGGCATTGGCAAGAGGTGTCAGAAGCCACCTCTTGCAAGGATACCCCGAGTCTCCCAACATCCAACCATTCGGTGGTTTGTTTTTTTTAATGCCTGGATAAGGGTTGAACCGTGGAGAATGAAGGCGTCATTAGACCCTCCTGGAAAACGTGCCACACAGTTATTTATGATCATATCCCAATCACAAACTAGCATGACATTAATGCTGTGGTATCCTTTCCGATTGATATACACGTTTTCGTTGATGTGAGGCATGCGTATACGACAATGGGTCCCATCGATCGATCCAATTACTCTTGGAAAACCTGTGTTATCAAAAAAATTGGTTTTGACCTTCTGGAGGTCCCTCTCGAAGTGAACGTGTTGGTCAATGCATGCTGCAAACGCGGATGACACAGCGCCAATATACCTCGATTTTGTCGCAATGCTCACATGGTGAATATCACCGATACTAGATTGTTCATGTCCGGTTGCGAAATATCGTAATGCTATGCACACTTGCAATGATACTGGGAGGGCGTCATTTCTCTGAGTATGATGCTCCAACTCCTCCGACAGCTGACGACAAAAATCGAAACATAAGTTCTTCGGGAAACGATATCTCTTGATGAATAAATCATCTCTCATGGAATACAGCGGATTGAATCGATCCCTGAATACCCGTTCTCGTCGAAGATTTCGCCTATTCCGTTCCTGAATCAAGCCCAACATGATTCCACGTTTACCCTGGACGAAGTCCTCGCGACTAAAGGAACTCTAGACTACCTTGAGGTTTAAAGGAACCGAATAAAATAAAGACAAGCCTATCGGCGTCTGATTCACAATGTGGTTTGTGAGGAGTGTCATAGTCGTCAACAGTGTAGCTTACGTATTTCGAAGACCAGTGGAATTGGCGGCGTCAAATTATTAGTGAAATTTATAATTTACAAATTACAAATCGTTTATTGAAACCGTGTAAGATGAAAGTACAATGACCATAAGCATGATGAACTAAATAACTGGTGTGACATTGTTGTGGATTTGGTGGTGTGCAGCTGGAGGAGTGGACAATGTCACAACCAGGGTTCCTACATTATATACAGTGGAACCTCCGTTAGTAGACACCTCTCTATTAAAGACAACCTTTCCAATAAGGACACTAGTTTTGGTTCCAAATTGGTTGTTTCCATTCAATTTTGACTTCTCTAATCAGTCTTTGGGTGTTCCGAATGCTTGACACATTTCGAACATGTTTTGGTTGGAAACAACCCTACAGTCTTACACTTATGGCTGAATGAATGACAGTGCATTTTCGTGAAAGCTCGGTGACGAAATGCTGCGACACTATTCGTCACCAACATATTTGATGGGTGGTGCCATCTGCACAAAGGACGATGAATTAAATAACTGATGTGACATTGTCGCTGCATTTGCAGGTGTCCACATCGAGGAGTAGATGATGTCACGACATGTACCAGGGTTTGTACTTTCATATACAGTGGACCTACTTTTTGTGGACACCTTTCTATTGAGGACAACCTCTTTAATAAGGACAGTAGTTTTTGGTTCCAAATTGGTTGTTTCCATTCAACTCGACTTCTCAGTTTAGGACACCTCTCTGTTAAAACAGCACTTTTCAGTCCCTGGGGCATTTCTGGAAATTTCATGCTATAGAGCAATTGGTTCAGCTAAGTGACAAGAACAGTACTATAAGACGGTTTTAAAAAGTTGAAAATTATTTATTTAAATGACATATGAATGGTTCAGCAGTAATTGGCAGTGTGCATTATGTAATGAAATATGATTTACATAATATAACATTTTTGTGACAAATAGTACAGATGATGGATAAATCGATACAGTGGATAGCTGTTAGAATATGCAATACATGCAATAGCATTTGTTTTTATTGAGATTTTGCGAGAACCAAGTGGTATTTTGACAAGATAATAGAAAGCCAATAACACTACAAGAACATGACTTCAATACATTGACATAGTAGTACTTGGTATACTAAAAATATTCAAAGATGGGTATCTTGAGTTAAAGTACAAGATGTATGAATGAAGGAGGCACTCTGGTAAGAAATGGTGTCGCTAATGAAAGATTAGAACAGTCCGTCTCAACCTGCCAAGCTCAGAGCGACATGCGCCTGGTTTTGCTGTGACGGGTCACATATACAAAGTTTACATAAAACAAGATTTGTATGTTTATTTAGGAGGAGTACAAAAGTTGTATATAAAATGCCGACTTCATTATGATTTATAGGACACAAAATTTGACATGACAGCATTTTATAAAATATGAATAATCTATAATGAGAATAGTTTTGTAGCACCAATGATTTGAAAATACTGAATTTATTTATTGCATGAATAGAACACAAAAAACAGGATGATTACATGATTGTCACATGCGTGAAATATATTGTCATGGATGGGCATTGGGAACAAAAAGAATTGCTGTTATCAGCTGCATTGGTAGCGATTGCTTTAGCTGATTTTCAGAAACTGACAGGAATGAGAATGTTGATATAGTGTTGAAAAAATATTTTTATAACATACATTGCATTCAAATAACACTAAGAAGTAGACGAGTACTAATTTCGCACACTTGAAAATATTTGGACATTGACTGCCACTGGTAGTGGTAGTAGAGTAATTACATGCCATCAGCAGCACTAATTCAGACAGTTTTCGCTGTGCTTCAGTAACTGACTGGAATGACTAAGTTTGATTGTGCTGAAATGATACATAATAACGTACATTGCATAAACAAAATGATTACAAGATTTGTACTGTCTTGAAATATATGGACAGGGACAGTCACTGGAAGTTTGACATGCCATCAGTTGCACTGCTCCCGACAGTTTTCACTGTGCTTCAGTAACTGACTGGAATGACTAAGTTTGATTGTTCTGTATTTGCCTCCATTTGGATTTTGTGAACAAAAGTTACTAACCTTGTGTAATTGAAGTGTCGAATTCGCCTTGGTCGAAATGATAATACAGTAAATAAATCTATTGAATGTTGCTGAAAAGAAAACAGTACGTTAGAAGCCATGTACATGATAACACCACCACCACCATTATCAATATCATCACAAGTCAACTGGGGAATATGTGTGATATTTGTTCAAAACTTGCGTATATGGTATTTGCAGGTCTATTGTATTGTAACATATTTTTCACTTTCAAAATTAACTTTTTTACTAGAAATTATGAATCAATACTAACCGTAAGAAGCGTATGAAATTACAGAAGGCCTTCGTCGAAAAATGTAATGTACTTGTACTCATTCGTGTCATTAAACCTGAAAGCAGCACAGCATAACAGTGAAATTACCGTGACATCAATGGATGTCAAACTAACGTAGTGACGTAAATTTGAATTCGAAGTGCACAAATTCACAATTAAGGTTTCGAACACATTGAGAACTGAAAAACTTCATACAAATGCTTTCACACCAATGATATGATTGTGGCGCTCCTGATGAGGTATCGCCCTCTGCTAAGCAGCTTTGGTCGTAACTAGGGTAAATGTTTTTTTCAAGTGATATGAGCGATGCAATACCTTAGTTTCCACCAGCGCCACGTAGCAGTCAATGAAGTTGTGCTGGTACTCCATAAACGTCATGCTTCAAATTTGAAGAAATTAATATTACCTTCATCAAGTACGTAATAATATTACACCAGGCCTTTGTCGAAAATGTAGATCTCGAAGTCTAACTGTAATGAAAGAAAACATCAATGTGACAATATGGTCTACTATGTATGAGGGGGAGAACGGGTATTTCGGGACACTGGGATGGGCCGAAAATAACTGTCGGGATTCGGGATAGACACCCTTATTTTAGCGGGATTCGAGACAAGCCGTGTTTTGCGTCACGATTCGGCTAAAATTGCGTATTGGGAAACGGGATAAGCCTTTTTTCCTAACGGGACGTCGAGACAGTTACCCCCCCTTCCCCGTTCCCACCCTCATGACATGTAGCATTGTTTGTAGGCCTATTGTTACTCACAATCTATTTTTTTGTAATTGATACTGGTAGTATCAATGTGAAATATGCCACACGTTGGGAGCATGCAAGGCCTAGTACAATACACCATCATCACAATCAAATATTTCAATAATACACTGTCAACGAGAATGAATGTTCAACCATCAATCACGTGCATTGTAGTAGTGTACATCCCCCATCCCGAGACAAGACCACTAATGAATATTCATAGGTTGGAGGGTCCAGGCCTATCTATTAGACGAGTGCATGTTTTTTACTCTCAAGTACATATTTGGAGAGGTATTGAAAAAATATTTGTTGTGGCAAGTCTACAGATATAAAGAAATTATTTGATGAAAAAATTAATTTCGAATTTTGCTAATTGGGTAATAGGGGGCGTGTTTTGAGTTTTTTCTGCCAGTTGGCTGAAAAGAGTGGAAATATCAAAGTCTGTCTAATTTGTCGATTAAAAAAAAATTTCCGTGGTCAATCACCATTTTATTTTTCACCATTTACTTGCCCGACTGTCCGGAATAACATAATCTAAATTTCAGATTCACAACACCACGCGTTCTTTGATGCGTCGCGGTCAAACATTGACAATTTAACTGCTAAAAGGCTTAAAAAATCAATTGTGGTCTTGTCTCTCCCATGACGGCTTGCGCCCCGCTGACACGACGAGCACATGGCTGAGCCAATCCATCGCCTATACACTACTTTACAAAAATCGACACCTACTGAAACTTTCACTAATTATTCTCGGAAATGTACTTTATCGTTACATCAATAAATGCACATTCGAATTTCAAAACTACCACTTATTTTTGCCGTGAAACTGACCTGAGTTATCGAAACACCGTCACTGCGAAAAGAGGAAGAAGCAGGTCCGCATTTATCGAAATATTGCTAAATATAATTGTCAAAATGTCGACCAAATTACCAATTAAATCACAATAAACTTATCAAATGTTCACTCATGCCTTTGGGTGAAAAAATACTGATTTTTCAATCATTCTCAATTTTACAAATCACCAATCACAAAAAGAAATAATGATGCAATTACCCAAAATAGATGAGATTTGACCACTGGTATAATTCCGCCATCTTGGATATCGGCATCGTCACCACCACTTCAAATTCTAAAGTCTTATTCAGGCCTAATATGTGTCACCTGCTGTGGTAAAATGGCTTGTTTTATCAATAAATAACAAAATATGATCTTTGTAAATAAAATCGGAGATCTTCTGGTGTGTTTTTATGTGAATTTATTACGAACTATCAATGCAGCGCAGGGCAGCCATCGTGTTCTCATGCGTAGTGGCGATGCGATAGCCATCCGCGGCACTGCTTTTCAAGATGGTGGCAATTGCCCAGTGCTAGAGGCGTTGTAAGGAAAATTGAGAGCAGGCCCCTAATGAATGAACTCTCAACGATATCGATATATTTTCGTAATTCCAGCACAACTGTTCACCAATGAACGTCCACCGACAATCCCACTTAACGAATATTAATATCAATTCATATCATGTATCTTAAAACGCTTTTATTTCATTTTAAAAAGAGTTATCGAGTGAACGATGACCTCCTACCGTACCCTCGAAATAAACAGCCAAAATGACCACAAAAACACCTTTTTAGAAAAAAACAGCGATTTTTACGAAATAAATGTCATCAGAGACGAAACTAGACACTAATTTAGCTAGGTATGCACAGTAATAGTACCTGAAGTGATCGATTTCAAGGAGAAAATACACTGAAAACAACTTTTCAGGAACAGAAATAAGATCACATTGTGAATAACAGGATAAAACCACTACCTGAAACACTCTTAATGGTAACCTTAACCCAAGGAGGATACCGCGGTGACGTCACGGCTTTTCCAAGATGGCGCTGCATATTGTAAACAAACTCGATCCACGGCCAAGGGAAAATCAAGTCATCAAAAAAGTTAGATTTTTCGCATCAAATCATAGTTATTAGTACTTTTCTGCTATGAAATAAGTCTTCAGACAATAAGCTATCATTTGAATAATGAAAAGTGCTGTTTTGATGGGAAAAAATAGGGTTTTTTAAACCAAATAGCCGGCACCGATCTTCCAAAATTAGCGATGGTTTCAAAACAGTCTCCCAGATATGGGGCAATCTCTTCATTATCATAATGGGATTTGGAGGCATGTTTACAGATTTTACAAGTTCGAGACCTGTAATACCTAAAACTCGTATAGATCCCCATAGATCCCCTCTATTTGTCGAGTTAGCGCCCCTGTAAGATCATGCATTTTCGGACACTAGAACGAAATCTTCCTGCGGATATCGCGGTTTCGGTGATGATATAAGGAGAAATTGACTGTTCTTAGAGTTGTATGGGACAGAAATGAGTTCATACTTCATGAATACATGAATATATTATGATATGGGCGGGCTTCTAAGTCAAAACAATAACAAACTCAACTGCATCTCTACCGTGTATCGCGTAGTGCATTGCCTAGTGTATTTCGTAGTGTATTTTAGCGGAGACATTATTTCCCATTATTTGCGCACTTTGGCCACGCCAAACGTCTTTTTTATTCGTGGAAGTTAATCTGCTCTGTAAATTTTATTCTACACAGGAAGAATCCATACTAAGTATTGCAATATTTCATGTCTATTGGTGTTTTTGTGTACAGGAGCGCACCAGACAGTGAGACGTGGAGATGTGTTCAGTGCTGGTGCTGTCAGTAGACTGAATCTGATTGGCCATAGCGATCATTAATATGGGTCGAGATCACGTGATGTGACGTCACCGCGGTATCCTCCTTGACCTTAACCTAGATATTTTAATGAAACGCGTCCTTTATTAGGCTTTATGAAACAGGTCCCTGGTCCCTACTGATCTAGTGGATTTTGCACATTGAAGACAACTGTGCGTTGGTCATACCCAAAACAAAGTTATGTGTTTTTGGTCTTACCAAATTTCGTGATATGGAAGAGGATCAACTGATATATTGGCTCTTGGCTATGTCAGGTTATGATTAGGTCAATGGTCGAGATGATGCAAGAATTGACTGGGCATATCACGGGCACGAATGAAGCAACACAAGGAGATGACAATCGCTTGCAGAACAAAAGATCAGAATGACACTGAACGAAATATTTGAATTCTTGCTGGACCATCCCTCTCTAGTGGCAAAATGATGATTTGCACAATACTGCAACTGAAGTAACTGGATCAAAGAACGCAAATCCGCAGTAAGGTATAGGAAATTATTCAAAAAAAATGAAAGGGCGCGATGCATTTCATTTCTCATCGAAAAGGAAAGACAAGATTGAAACCCGTGAAAAAGATACGGTGAATGTCTATCGTGCCATGGCTTCTCTTTCAGAGGTTCTCGATTATTTCAAATAACAGCGTCTGTAGTCTTGATGAGTTTTTCATGTTTGAGCTCTAGCTTCTCCCATCCTCCTGTTTTTTTCAAGGGAGACTGATTCTTGAAGCCAACAAGCCACAGCTTTCAGAAGCAGAAGAAGCAGGTTCAAGTGGAACATAGCGTGTTATATGGTGGTCTCTACTTGATCAGCTCCCATTGGAAAAGTGCACAACCTTTGATGTCATCATGGATAAGTAAGTGAAAGTGACAACTTCACGTCAACGCAATCACTTTTTTCGATGAATACTTAGGGCAACCTTCAACCGAAGACGTTACCACTCAGCTACGGACAAATGGTGGTATTGGACCCAAAGTACGCTTCTCTTCTGGCATGTACCTCAAATCAAGGAAGGAGTGATTTAAAACTTGATCGAAAAACAAACAGAACCTCATTGACCAACTCAGTGAACGAAGGGGCTTGAATGGAATCGAGACTCTCCATGCTGAGGGCGGTGCAGACATACTTATTGCTAAGACTCCCTCCACCCAGGTTACTCATATCTTCAGTGATGATACTGCTGTTCTGAGAGTACTTAATCATCCTTCAAAATCATCTACCAAGGGTCCTCACTTCACGACGTAAAAAAACATGGTGCAAAATGGCCCAATATGGGATATGTTGCCCTGCATAACACTTGACGAGAAGGTGTGTTGTATCATTTCATTCATACAAGCCATTTGTGGATGCGATACAAACCAACCTCACGTTATTTTGGACTGGCTGAGGTTCTTCACTTTAAAAGGCATAAACTGACAAGTCATTCATCAAACGAGCAAAGATTTCCATTAAGGTTGTTGGAGTCCTGCCAGGCGAAAAACCTCTCATCTGACTGTATGGAGGCTCGAGCAGGCTTCTTTAGTTGAGGAAGAGATGATTCGGGAAAAAGTTGGTGGTCATTAAAAGTACGATATGTTTTGACGTTCAAAACCTACTACCAACATCAGATTCCGCTAAGTATCATTCTGGTTATATTTTCAATAAATGATGGTCCGTGCGGGAAGAAAGATGATATGAACCCTTATAGGATTAGGGTTGGACATCGCGGATAGATAAGCTTGAACCAGTCACAATGGAATCGTCACTAGGCCGAATTGGACAACTACTCAGGCATGCCCAGTACCTATGCAAAGGAACTTGCTGAAGTAATTGCAGCTGCGAGGAACATAGAATACGTATAATAATGTATTGGCCGAGATGGACATTGTGATTATTAGTCTGTTACAATTATTATAAATATAAAAACCTTTATTCACCAAAACTTATGGTTTGTACTGCCATAACTCCTGGATATGGCCTATAAAATTTGAATGGAGTATAACTAAAGATTTCTGATGAACCTTTAGACTTTCCTCCTACACATGATAGGATTAGCTAGAGAAACATTAACTCTGAGGAGACATTTGGTCAACCAGGTTTTTTGTCACAATGTTGCCATCAAGTGCCCTAACAGGATTAGTAGTAGAAAAGTAGAAGTTGACAAGTTTCATTTCATGACTAACTTACCTCTAACATTAACATTTACACTAATTGTCATCATATTTAAACACATCAGATATAATCATTGGATTTTTAGCATCATGACGTCATAAATACGTCATGACGTCAATTGTATTTCATGGGTACGTCATACAAAATTTGTAATAGGCCTAAAGGACTATCGGTATTATTACGGGTAATATTACCCAGATGTCGACTGCCCAGTTACCACCTATTCTATATAAATAGTTTCCATCAACAAATTGGCAGAAAAAGGAATAATTCATTACCTGACTAAATTATCACGCTTTTCCGATGTTGACACCAGTTAGCTCTCCATGCGTAGATCCTTTTCATGTAGAAATATGCACTGGTAAGGCGCTTCCTGGAATCATGAATCATCCCTGTGACCTGGTGTAGATATTGATGTTTTCCGGCGTCACGCATTGCCCCGCTACTGCGACTATAATGGAAATGACGTTATGTCGTAATAGCGGGGTGACGTACACTCACGTTGCGGAAAAGTCTTTCGCACCAGGACGTGTGGGTTCTAAAAGTAACGAATTACGTGTTTTGGTGAAAAATAATTGGAAAAGCATCAAACAATGGGTTCTGTTCGATTCGAATCTGTCGATGGATCCTCATGTGTTAAGCATCGTGCGCGCGGCTTCTTGCCATCTGAGGAATATTGGTCTGGTCAGGAGACATCTGAAGCAACAAAGAGCCTGGCACAATCCCTTGTCCTGTCCAGGCTAGACTATTGTAACAGCAGTCTCGCCGAAATTTCCGAGAAATCACTACATAAGTTGCAGCTTGTGCAAAACCTTGCAGCGCGTCTTGTCACCAGGACCCCGCGGCGATCCCACATTACTCCGGTGCTAGCCAAGTTACGCTGGCTGCCTGTGCGCGAGCGTATAATTTTCAAACTACTCCTCCTGACCTTCAAAGCATACCACCGGCTTGCACCAATTTACCTGAACGATCTCATCCAACATTCCGTGCCACCTCGTTACCTTCGCTCTGAATCTCAGGACCTTCTCACTTGCAGGAAATATAGACTGAAAACATTTGGAGGTCGAGCATTCGCCACTTTAGCACCTCAACTGTGGAACTCTCTCTCCCCCCCCCCCCCCCCCCCCCCCCCCCACCCTGAGAGCTACATCGGATGTCTCAACCTTTCGCAAAGAACTCAAGACCCTTCTTTTCAATAGAGCTCACCAGCGCCGGTGAACATTTGTTTCAAGTGATACAGGCGCTTTACTACGGTGGCTGGGAAAGGACATCACATGATTTATTATTTTTAGCATAAAATTTTTTTTTCAACGTGAAAATTTTTTTTCATGAAAAAACTCGCTCGATGGACTTATTATCTCGATCGATCGAGATATTATCTCGGGCGATCGAGTTAATTATCTTGGGCGATCGAGATATTAGCTCGGGCGATCGAGATATTATCTTGGGCGATCGAGTTATTCATCTCGAGCGATCGAGTTACGAAATCGAGGCCATTCAACACTCAAACCGAGACTGCAATTTTAACCACTCAATTTACGTACATTTCACATTTGACATTTGGAGAAGCAAAATACTACAGAGCAATGGTACGTATTTGTGTAGTGTGCCCAGATACCTTTAGAATCTGAGGAATTTCTAAAGGAAAAAAACGTACAATTACCACAACAACATTTGGAATACCTCACCATTTCATGGCACTGTCCAGCTCAAGCGGATACGATAAATGAAACTCAGCTGAGCGCCAGGCCTATGAACCTCTTGTTGGATCCAGGACCAGTTTTGCCCCTCACGGAGTTTTGATTTTCCATCGACGAACTCCACTAGTTTCGTTTTTGCAAATAGGCAAATTATGGGACAGAGTTCAAATAACGTTTTAAACCCTCTGCAGTAACACAAGTCACGTACTGTTTTTCAGCAACCTCGACCGCAGGTTGGAAAGTGCGCGAATTTCAAACTTTAGTGATCTAAAGTTTACCCAGAACGATCTTGGGTGACATTTAGTCTTACCCAGGTTGGTCCTGGGTAAACTTTACGCTTACCTACCATCAATAATGGCAGGGAAAAGCCATCCTTAGCCGTAATTGTGTAGGGCTTTTTGCTGATAATGCTGGATAGATACTACCACAAAACAATCAGGGAAAAAAGTTGTGTGATAGAAATTATTTTTTGATTATGCACAATAACTGTACGAACAACATGAGAACAGAATAGCTTACGCGTATCTATTTAATAAAACAGCATCGCTAAAACCACGCAAATTTTAGCAACCACACAAAATTATCGCAACGTGGAAACTACAAAAGCCTCTCAAAATTTTCCCAGCCTATAAAAAACTGTGTTATTTTTCCGGATAGTTTAATTGATAAATATTTTTTTAGCAAGTCATCGAACCACATTGCTAAAGCATGGTTTGATGCTTTGTTGCTCACCGGGTTGAATCGTTCTGGCCAAAGTTTAACGTTTTAACGTATATTTTTAGTATGTATGTTGTGTTGGCTATAACGTGCAGCACTGGTAGCCTTCTAATAAAAAAAAAGTAATAGTTGCTTCTGCTGATTTCTTCTCATTTCCGTTATCAAAAAAATCATTTATAATAATTTATTTTTACATTTAAGGATAAGGGTTCTTTATCTGTATTCACCCTGAGATAATTGCTCAATTTTACGATTATTTGGTCGGCTACAAACGGCTTTGATCATGATGAAACAGTGCTGACACGCAGTGCCCGAATAGACGGGTCATACGTCAAACATGCTACGTCACCCCCAGATTCTGGCAGTGACAAGTGATATGACGTACACGAGTATCCAGGGTCTAGTGGTGCAGCCATTTTGGATGCTAATTAAGTAGACACCGGATGTAGAGGTTGAGTGCAAGTGACCATAGGAGCGCGCAATGACCCCTGGGTAAACGAGGTTGTCGATGTACAGTGGATCGGAGCCTCTTTTTCAATGCGCTATGGCTCGAACCAATTACAATATCAGTACAACTATAACTTTAAAATGAGTGCTCCTCCTAGCAGGGTCTCGGGCTATGCACTTAGTCGACAGGCAAGCTAGAGGTTCAGCACTTTGAGTAGCTCCTTGATGGGCCATGCCAAAATATTCGTAAAAATGTACAGTGTACTCAAAATTGTCCCCCCTCAATGTTATTCTCAGATGTATGCGTATGACCCCTAAACACACGGTCAACACAGCCCCATCCCCTAACTGTTCATATTAGTAAAATGAAGCCTAACTATCACTTGGGAAAACCCAAGTCCAGCAACCACTCACCTGCATTTTTGTTGACATTTAAACTGTGCACATATTTACAATTTCATTTCTCGCGAAATCTCAAAGATCAGGTGACCTGCAATCGTGGAAAATAAAATTGTCATGGGTTCAGCAGGTCAGCAGATACAGGCTGTTCCGATCATCCCCTTTCACCCAGCTGTTTAACAGGTAGTCACCCCACAGGGAGTGCAGGTAATTGATTTAGCCCCTGCATAACTAAACAGTAATGGCTTGGCTTCTGTGAGTGGTACTGAGAATTGATATTGTCCGATTAAAAATCCCTCATTACTGCTCCGCTAAAATAAATTTTCGAAAGTAAAAAACAAAACGTTGCATCAGGCCAGAGACCTCTATTAGACAGTGTGTACATTCTGTGTACATTTTAATGAACATAGGTTGGTTAAAAAAAGTACACCAATGGTGCTTTAATTCCCACCAAATCTTATATGTATTATGAAGAGGCTTTTATCAAAATAATAGTAAAAATTCAAAACATTCCAATACCGATTGCTTGAGATAAATTGATTTGTGTACAGCATTGCCATCAAATCGTCTCTCGCGGACTGATATGGACCTGCTAGAATACAAGTTCTAAACTGGCCAGTGACACAATATTTCCTTAAATTAATTATCAAAAGGTATATCCCTGTTATGGCCTGGCTCTGTAGATTAAGAATCCACCAAAGATTGAAGAATAAATCCACTTTCACGCATCACAGTCATGTATTTACCACCGCTTCACAGTTCAGTACGAACTATGTCCCAGCGCCACACTTCCGCCAGTGGATGAATACATGTGTCTCCCCATCAGGGTTACATGTCAGCTCCATCCGTGCCAAATTTCAAGACCAAAAAAATCTCTCAGTGTGACTTCATCGAGCCGCCTTTTCGTATTATGATATAGATCATACCTCAAGTCAAAATCCGTGAATTTCATTGGCTCTGACCTGTCATGTGGCGGGCATCATTTCGACATATGTTAGGGCAATGTCTAGGACAGCGGCCATCTTGTTTCTCGATTCGAGTTGTGCCGGTGAATGACAAATGATTATCAGACATATGCAAACTGTTCTGGGGATTTACAGAGCTTCACTGCAGCTTTATTTGTAGGATAAAACAATGAGATTCCGATGCACGCTTGAAAAAAGGAATCAGATTATCATATTATAGGCCATGCTGGTAGGAAGTTAACAGGATTGCGAGAATGACCACAAAATGTTATGTAACGTCCTTCCAGAAAGTAAATGTCCACCGTTTTTTTTAAATATGACAAAGATAAAATAAGATATTTAAATCCGGTTTTCAGCAGAGAATGGTATATTTAGTTGGTCATATATCTGTTGTATTTGGATACACCTAATTCCATCCCTTCATTATGTAACACACATTTCAAAAAAGGTCAAAAAATCACTTTTTTTATTTCATGTGCCTTTTCAAAAATTCACCCAAGCCCATGAACTGAGCTTTATGACCATCATTTTTTGGCACTTGCAATTCCAAAGAATTTGTTCGAAGGTGACCAGTCCACATTTTTGCTTCGGACTTTTATGTTTAAGGAATTGAACCCGAGGCGGAGGACCTTGGTTGAGTTACCAAGACACTCGAGGGTGGAGCTAAAATACAGTCAAAGGTCACCAGTTATCTGAAAAAAAAACAATCACCTTTAGCGAGCTAAAACTTGTCTTCAAAATGAAGAATTTAGCAGGAATTTTCTAACTAAAGCGAAAAAACCTTTGTTGCATCATAATTCATCCATACATTGTTGAAAAGAACGAAAACAAAATTAAATAAAAAAGTCACTTTTTGGACATTTTTTTAAATTGCCTGTTACATAATGAAGAGATAGGATTAGCCGGGTCCAAATACAACAGATACATTACCAACTAAATATCCCATTCTCTGCTGAAAACCGCACTCAATTTTATTATCTTATTCTATCTCTATGATATTTTTAAAGACCTATATGGACATTTACTTTCTGGAACGACTGTACATTTTGTATGCGTTTTTCTCTACATTTGAACCTTGATTTCAGTGTTTTCTTCATTCATTCCTTCGATATTATTGAATATTCATGACTCAGTCTTATATTTACACCGTTGATCAGAACGTGTGTGGATCAACGGCCCCGACACCTGCCCATCAAAATGACGTCCATTGACGATCTCGTACCTGTTGTCTCAGTGCGGACGTCAATGAAAGCATCGAGTAGAAAAACCGTGGCAACCAAGATCGATGCCAATGAATCAGTGCGGAAATTTAATTGCAATTTTGCGAGTTTCCAGAGGAATTTCGATGAATATACCAGGAATACTTTTAAAAAAATAAGTACTTTCAACTCTTGATCGCATTCAAGAAGAATATTTGGGAAAAAAATTTCCTCCCCATAAAGCAGTTTTCCCTGAAAATTCTAAAATCTACACTATACAAAAAACGGCCCACTAAAAATATTTGGGTATGAAATAAAAATGGTTCGCTTTCGTGGTGGGCGATATATCGAATATCATCCCCAAGTGTACTTTCCGGCTGTGTATGCACATGTAATACTTAAACCATAGGCCTACTCACACAACCAGCGAAGATATCAGGCTGTCAGGCCTCTAGTCCTTTATCATTTATTACGTAATAGGTATGAAATCTATTGTTTTATGGCTGATTTTGGCGAAATCTTGACAAAAAGATTCCGGATATCTCCTCCGTGACCGCTCGGCGGAGAGCACTGAAGCTTTCAGGGATGATAGGTGATATGTTGAAGATATGCATGTCAGTTGATTTTTACAGTTATGTAACTAATTTGCATAACAACGAGCGCCATTGTTTTCCCTGGTGAGCTTGTAACTCGCTTATGATCGGCTTGTGGTATTCGACTCGATGACTCGACGACGGGATGGCTCGATGACGCGATCGTTGCTATGGATTTTGCTAAAATACGGAATCCCATGATCCTGGTCTCCGGGCTACCGCTCCAATAGCAGAGGTTTTAGCTCGGCCTTCCCATACCCAGCTACGGTATGTGGAAGGATGTGCCCCTCCCCCCCCCCCCCCCCCCCCCCCCAGCCATGGCCACTGAAGATTGGTCCCCGCGGTTGATTTTGATATTTAAAGGACTCGCGGAAGTTTCATAGCATGCAAAATGACCGGGGATTTAATTGACACACAAGCTTCTAGTGGCCAATGTCAGATGTCATGTGGTAGTCTGTCAACAATCGGAATTTCGCACATGTGCAGTTTTTTAGACTCAGTCACTCAGTCCCTCTTCCGTCCCTTGACATCTGCCCCCCCCCCCCCCCAAGACATCAGCCCCTATAGGACATTTTAATATTGCCCCTTAGGGCATATCCCCAGATATGGACATGTCCTGGTTGGAGATGCCCTTAGGGGAAAGATGTCATACGAGGATTTATAATTCCCAAACTAAACTGACACTTAAAATAATTCTCGGAGTTCGATTGGCTGCATGATCATTGGCAGCTGGTGTTTGCTGATGTGTGGCCTCACTTGGCGGTCACTTCTTCTTCGCCGATCTGGAGACATCTTTTGGCCGTGGGTTCGAATCCTTCACTGGGACTTCTGTTTTATTTTGCTTTTATGCCGAAGAGGAGTTGTCCTCGGAAGAGACAATGTCCGGGGGGATGTCCGATAATCGTGTGTTTTCTCATTTGGTGATGCTGGTTTGGACATTTCCACTTCTGCCGTGCTGAACGGATATCCAGAGCCAACCTTGTCTCCAGGAACTCGCGTGTCATTTTAACATTGGAATTTCTGCTTGTAAAGAACCTTGGTAGGAGGTTGATCAGAACCAGCTATATTTAGGTGTATTTAGCTGTATTTACGGTAAGATACCAGTGGCTTGCACAGCAACATGGCGCATGGTTTTATCAAAAATGCGAACTTGTGGGAAACGAAAAATGGTCGGATTAGATACGGTGAAAACAGCTGGAAAGGGGTTGGTAATGATCGGTTCTTTTTTATTTTCCTCCACTTATGATTCTATGTATAAATTACAGTCCAAGCAGTGATATTCTTTAAAAAAATTCCAACTTGATCGCGTCACCGAGTCATCGCGTCGTCGAGTCATCGAGTCGAATACCACAAGCCCTTATCCCCTTGCTCAAAGAAGTTTAGATGGGAGGAGGATTATGTTCTCAGTTGGTTTTCGCGTCTGCACTCTATTCCGCTCAATAACATCAATAATCGCTCGTCTGGCGGACTGGCAAATTGTGTGGCATGAAGGCCATTGATTTTGGTCCCCAGCCCAAATCCAAAATGGCCGCCAGGTTTTTCGCATTCCCACCCATAACTCGATTGAATGAAACTTCCCTGGTGTGATTGTTCTCTATCGACAACATATGCAAGATGGCGGCCAGGCCGACAGCTTTGTTTTTCGCATTCCGCCCAATTACTCGAAAACCGAGTGCGTGACAGGCCTGAAACTTATGCTGGGGGATGGCCTTTTGGTAGGGGAGGTTCAAAATCGATTTTGGACCTAACCCAAAAACCAGCATGGCCACCAGGCCGCCACATTTGTTTTTCGCAATCCTCCCAATAACTCGGCAACTTAGTCAGTGAAAGACCTGAACCTTCTATGATGTGATGGCCCAGTGCTTTCCTATCGATTTATGACCCGACGCGAAATCCAATATGGCTGCCAGGCTTCCATCTTTCTTTTCCACCCTATAACTTCCGAACCAGTTTAGTGACAGACTATAACATCTCTGGTTTCCACGGAGCGGGGGCATACATTGCGATTCGCCTCGATCGCATTATGTATAGTGATTAAAGCTATATCGTCTTGCAATTTTTAGGAAAGGTGATTCAGATGATTAACAACAACTTTCATTTGAGGCAAAGCAATTGCTTTGTTCATGTGATAATGGCGTATTTTGTTCTCCGTAACCGCTTGGTGGATAGCAATGAAATTTTCAGGGAAGATATGCTGTTCATTTATGTAACTAATTTGCATAATAATGAGCTCCATTGTATTTTACCTCGTCAGCTTGTTGGTCGCTTATTATCAATGCTATCGTTGTGCCATATTTAGGAAAGGTTGATGAGACGCTTTGAAACATCTTTTATTCCAGGCAATGTATTGATGTTTGCTTCGTTCATGAGATAATGAGCTCTTTGTTTTAGGTAATCTCATTCTCCAAGCGTAGTCAATGGTGACGATCGTTGCCAAGTCTCACTCGACCTACTGACTCTGCCGCAGTTGGTTCCCCAGCCACCTTTCAACGATGGGAACAATCGACTGGCAACAATGGTCATAATGGGACGTTTCTAAGGTTGGATACGCATGCAGGTCATATCATTGCGCGTTCTACTTTTTCAAAATTGAAGACGAGGGATCGTTTCAATTTTTTCGTCCAATTTTACAAGAATACGATCCATTCATAAAACTAAAAACAATACAAAAAGAAGTTTTTCATTGCCTGAGCGACGCCGAGGAAGGTCACATGGCTGAGAAAATACTGTCTTCTCCCACTTAACCGAGCGCGGCTGAATCGTAAAATGACTAAGTCCAAATGAATAGGCCGAATTTACTGGTGGCAGACGAACATTAAAAAGAACAGCCCCAGCTGATAATTGATTCCCTTTTTGTGGGCAATACCAATGCCTTCCACGTAAGTGGATAAAAGACATGAACATTGACATGGGGTAGTCCTGTACTGAATGAATGAATACTATATAATCAACGTCCTCATTTTATGCCTATAGTGTAGGTTGACCAGAATTTTTAATCTGGGGTCTATGATAAAGCCAGCTTCATGGGTCTGCAGAATACCCCAATAAAGAAGTCTTGCTATCAACGAAGAAATTATAGAAGATCACAGATTTACTTCTCAATTTACCAATCAATTGTATTATCCAAACGGGGTTTACACGTCATCATCAATAACATCATCATCCTCTTCTCCTTCCGAAAACTCAATCCTCTCAACAAACTGCTCAACCTCATCATTTACCATCTCTACACCCTCCCCGACTTCGTCATCGTCCTCAGGAACTAGGCCGTTGTCTCTCCAACCGTTCATAATCGTCTGTTGTGTGACCCTTTCCCAGCCGAGGCTGATAATCCTGACCACTTCCCGCCTGGTGATCCGCTCACACTGTCCTTGATCATCGGTGTGGCAGATTATCCACACTTTCCAAATGGTCCTCAGGTGACACTTGAAGCTCCTGTTTACGGTCAAGTCCAAGGGCTGCAGCTGCGAAGTACATCGTCCTAGGATAAAAGTGTCTGTCCTATTCTCTGTCTAAAGTTAACAGGAACGCGACCCCTGCTAAGCCTACAAATGGCACAATCAGGGCCTGCAACCACTCGATTAGCGATTGGTGTCGGGCCCAACCCTGTGGACTACCAGTTACCTGGAAAAGCAAACCACAAGTATGAACATTTACATTACTTTCTGAACAGTCAGACACGCACAATGTTTTGGTTGCAGTCATGACAAACCTACAACAATTTTGGTCAAAGAAGTTGGATTGTTCAACCATTTACATGGACTTGTAATAGACTTACGTAACTTCAATAATCATCACCCTGACTACAGGGATTACTTGCCCTGGCCTCAACCAGGCGTTATTGAATTCTTCCTATAACCATTGATCACTATAATTGGCTGTCATATTGAATGTTTGCAGTCCACCGGTAAAAAACTACAGACTGCCATGTTTCTGGACTTGGTCATTTTCGAGCCATTTTCCTGGCGCTCGGTTATGTGGGAAAAGACAGTATATTCATGCGAGAAATATGCATGAATTCACAAAACATGTTCGAAGTGGGGCCTCTTCGTGCGTGATAGGTCGTGTTGTCACCTGATCACGCCTTCTCGGATCACAGCAACACTGAGCGCCCGTGACTGCGCCGATCAATGTTGAAATTTGTATCTTTATGACACAACTGTTAGACACAAATACACTCCATGGCATAGTGTAATGGACACAACATCCTTAAAATATGTTTTTCCAAACCTAACAAGAAGGTTATTCAAACCATGTTACAAGCAGCGCACTATACAAACTAGATCAGTGTGCGTAATATCAAACTGTGGCAGAGGGACTATACGAATTTTAATGGGTGTGGGTAAAAAGAGTATAGTACCGATCCCGAAGACCGAGAGTGTGAGGTAATCTCAAACTGACAAAAATATTTTCCATGCAACTTCTCCGTAGGCCTAACCGCTTGGCGGTGAGCACTGCAACTTTCAGGGATGAGAGGTGATACTTTGAAGTTGTGCATTTGGGTTTGATTATTTAAGTTACTTAGCTATTTTGCATTATAATGAACTTCATTTGTTTTTAGCTCAGCTGACAAAGTCAGCGGAGCTCGTCAAATAGCTATTCCATTGGTGTCCGTCCTTCCATCCTTCCATCTAGCCATCTGTAGACAAAGTTGGGCATTTTGTAATCATACAACCGAGGCACTTCAAATCTAGTCTTGCTTATAAACACCGCAGAAAATGTTGCTTACGGAAAAAATTTGACTCAAATTCAGATTCGACTCAAATTCAGCTCCCAAGTGGGCAAAATGCGTAAATGAAAAAACTATTTTTTGACGCTTATTTCAGCAGATAAAAGCTTGAAATAAAGTTGAAAAGGTCTTCATGATACAGAAGTTTTGATATAAAATAGATTAGTGTCGATTTATATCACCAGTTGGTGGTAGTGAGCAAAACTGTTGTTTGACCCCGGATGATTCCGCTTTAAATTTCCCGCCGAGGTTACCTGGAGAACTATCATCAAGAAAATGGCGGTGACCTTTTTATTTCTACCGGAGCGATGATTTGTAAGTGACAAATTTTCTTATTTAAGCCTGTACTGAAATGTATTTTGGTACGAAACTTCACACGTTTATAGAAAAGATCAACGAGAATGTGTTCAAATGCCCTCATAACGAGGAGTTCAACGGAATTTGGTCAAAACAACCTTCGAATGGAGTCAACTTTCTTTGCGAAATTGAAGCGACGACCTCATCATTTATCGTAATTTATGCAGATCTGAGTCCAGCTGATGGCTGATGTTCTGATTTGTGTTCAAACTATTGGAAACTTCGGAAATTAGTTCTATTAGTTCTACTATTCTGCAGGAGTATATTATAGCCATTGATGTTGACAGCTAAAAGCACGAAAACTTTGTTGTTGATCGTCAGGGCGGATTGATATGTGGTTGTGCGTCCAAGGCGATTAGGTCATTCAGTTAGTTTGAGAAAGATCATGATCATGAAGATTGTGTTGTGTTATCATAACCGGAAAATATCAATTCTCAGTACCACTCACAGAAGCCAAGCCATTGCTGTTAAGTTATGCAGGGGCTTAATCAATTACCTGCACTCCCTGTTGGGTGAATAACATTACCTTTCGAACAGCTGGCTGTAGGGGGATGATTGGAACAGCCGGTAGTCTATACCTGCTGACCTGCTGAACCCAGGTTAATGTTATTTTCAATCCACGATTGCAGGTCACCTGATTTTCGAGATTTCGCGGGAAATGAAATTGTAAACAAACGCATGTGTGCCGTTCAGATGTAAACAAAAATGTATTTTTGGTACTTTTGGTTGCTGGACTTGGGTTTTCCCGCAGTTAGGAGCTGGGGTCAAATTGGTGGTCAATTGTTTATGGGTGCTGTTTTAGTCAGAGGTAGCCCTTGATTATGAAGGGATTTTCAAATTAAGGTGACCATGGTCTTTTTATGTGCTCACCACAGCTTTCAATACTTGATGTATCTGAAGAGGCGCGCGGAACCTGACATGGCCTTACCAAGGTCAAGGAGCTCCTCACAGTGCTGAACTTCTAGCTTGCCTGTCGACTAAGTGCCTTTTTGGCCGAGACATTGCTACATGTAGGAGGAGCACGCATTTTAAATTTATAGTAGTGATAGTACAGTTGGTTCGAGCCATTTGGGAGCCGACATGTGAAGGCCTATCTGGGTTCTCCTTCTCCGTATAAAAAGGGGCATATTGCTGACTAAGGAACAAGGCATATTGACATTGCCTCATCATCTCTATCGGACCAATTGATATACTTTTATATGCACGCATACATATCACGCCATTTCAGGGTCCGAGTCTGTGGACAATTGGTTTGATTAATTTGTCTCTTCGATATTGCTCCTTTATTGCATTAGATTTTCATCGCAATTCAATCTATTCAAGATGTAGCCAATTTGAACCTGTCTGCGCCAAGGATAGATCGACTCACTAGGGATACGCAGTAGAGCACAAAGTCATGACCCTTTGTATTGTAAATTCCAACCACCTGCAGGACAGGTCAATTTCTCTCAATAAAATTAATTTTGTTGACTCCTGTAACCTTTAAAAAAAAAGACAGTGGTGTTAGTCCCAAACTGGTCATTTCTATTTATTTTGACCTCTGTTAAATCAGGATACCTCTCAATTACAGGCGGCATTTTGTATCCTTGTGCTGTACAACTCAGCCTGGACATACCACAGTTGTCCATGGAGAAGTCTCATCCTCTCTGACACTTCTTTTCTGTAAAGCTACCGATACAACATACTGAACGAGGGATATATTCCGTTGCCTCCTGTAATATTTACATACCATGGCTGATTAGTTCAGTCATATTTTATCACGATGGCAGCTCTGTTTGGAAATTTTAGTGGTATGACGTATTCTCTTGACCTTCAAACAGTAGTATAAAGCCGATATTTACTACTTTACACCCTCAGTCCTATGTTATTAGGTCATCCAGCTGAGCGCAAGGCCCTTGGGCCTCTTGTTGGCTTGTTAGATCGCAATTCACTAATTGTCATTCCTATTGTCATGCATTTTTCAGGGAAGGTGGATAAGATGATTTTCAGCAACTTTCTTATCAAACAATATTTTGATATTTTGCGTTATTCATATTTTGTTTTATTCATGAGATAATGAGCACTTTTGTTTTAGGTTTATTAAATGCACAAAAATCGCTTCTTGACAACTCATCCGTTTCTGGAAACTCCTCCAACTTGGCAGAGAGCACTGCAACTTTCAGAGATGCCAGGTGATATGTTGGAGCTGTGCGTGTTGGGTTTGATTTTTTCAGTTACGTAATTAATATCAGCTTTTGTATTATGATATCATTAGGGTTCCCTTGAGTTAACTCTACTAAAAAAATATTTTCTTCTACTTCTTCTTCTTCTGACCTTTGGACCCCAAATAGTTCAGAGTTTTTCAATGACATTTCTCACGTATCATTTGGGGCATATGAACAAAAATGTCATCGTTTTTTTTATCTCAGTGATGGTGATAACGTAATTTGCATGAAATCTATTGTTAGGCTTCTCCAGCCAACACGCTGGGAAAGACTATTGATTTTTCTCCGCTGAAAAAATATTTCTTCTTCTTCGTCTTCTTATTGATTTTACTCAACTAAAGAATAATTGTTATTCTTCCTCTTCTTTAAGGGCTAACGAGACTGGCCGTGAAGTTCAAAACGCTTTAAAAGTACGCCATATACGAGTTTATCAGTTAAAAAGGAAACAACCATATGAAGGTGTGACATGGAAAGTTAATAAATAAACCATCCGATATCCACGCCCAACTCTGATCGAGTTGATATTGTTATAAACTGTAATGGATCAATAAACCTTCACATCTTCCATTTTTGATCACCAGGTTGTTGAAAATTCTACGTCAACCTTCAAAAAATGTTTTGGAAAAGGCCGGATTACGATTCAGACTCAAGTGCTACCCCTCTTATGGGCGACAGCAAAGTTGAGATGAGCCCTGAGGACAGAAAGGACGGAAAGTACGGGAGAGGAACAGGGTAGGTGGAACTAGGGAGCCAGATACACCGTTCCAGTTATTTGTCATAGGGCTTGAGCCAGATAAAAAAGTACTTTTTCGTGGTAACAACTTATAGGCAGCGTGAAAATATTTTGTCATGACGATTAAGGCGATACATCAAATAATTATAAAGTTCCCACAAAAGTAGTTGCTATATGCAGTTATTTTAGTTCATCTGATTACGCACTGGTGGCAGATCAGCATGATTCATACCTCTCTTGAGCCCTGAAGACAGAAAGCACGGAAACTACGGCAGAGGAACGGGGTAGGATCGTTCAAGAGGAAAAATGGAAACTGAAATATTTGTTTCACCTGAGAGCAATTTATACGTTGTAAAACCTTTTGGTATGACATTCTCTAGATGATATGCCAACGGTTTTTTTTTTTATTAGAAGTTAAGATATCAAAGCTGCATCCTATGTCTGCGTGACATAAAATATGGGCTGCACAATTCACGTGTTTAGGTAATCCAGGTGGCGCTAGCGTCAAGCAGAAGCATGGCCCCATAACTTTTATTGTTTGAGATGGTACATTTTAATGGCAAGCCGTTCGGCCAATAACTAAGAAACCTAGTTTTATGCAAGAAACACGATTTTTCTTCTTTCAAAACTGTTTCATGGAAGAAAACCACATTTTTTTCAAGAAAACCATGTTTTTATGAAAGAAAACCACGTTTTCTTCAATAAAACTAGGTTATATGGAAGAAAACTAGGTTTTCTTTCAAGAAAACTAGGTTTTTAAAAATAACTTAATCTTCTTCGAAAAAGTATAAGTTTCATGTTCTCTCTTTAAAACCAAGTTTCAAACAAGATAAAAACTATGTTTTTTTCCATGTGATTTTTTAAGCCTTTTAGCAGTTAAATTGTCAATGTTTGACCGCGACGCATCAAATACTGCGTGGGGTTGTGAATCTGAAATTTTGATACGATATTCCGGACGGTCGGGCAAGTAAATGATGAAAAATAAACTGGTAGTTGACCACGGAAATTTTTTGATAATCGACAAATTAGACAGACTTTGATATTTCCACTCTTTTCAGCCAACTGGCAGAAAAAACTCAAAACACTATTACCCAATTAGCAAAATTCGAAATTAATTTTTTCATCAAATAATTTCTTTATATCTGTAGACTTGCCACAGCAAATATTTGTACAATATCTTTCCAAATATGTACTTGAGAGTTAAAAACATGCACTCGTCTGATTGATAGGCTTCGACCCTCCAACCTATGAATATTCATTAGTGGTCTTGTCTCAATGAAGGTAGATTTCAGGGGTTAACATTTTGAGAATTTTTTCAAACTAATGTAGAAGACATCCCACAACTCTCCAACAAAAGAAAGTGATATCTGGACATTTTTGGAGAAATGAGAGACATTTCCAAGAGTGGTACACTGTGCCAAAAGCGACGAAAGAGGACAAAATCGACAAAAAGTCATGATTTTGCAGCCAACAGCACCAAATTCAAAGACCAGCACTGGCCAGAATAAGCAAGCTATGGAGCTGAAAATTTAGGATGTGATTTAGGAATATCTTTGCTGCTTAGGGCACAACTTTCAGAATCAAGGCCTAAGTCGTTTCAAAGAAATTACAAAATGAATGGCAACACAACAAGACTTGTAAAAATGAAACCGAACTTAGACCGGGGCTAGGTTGGCTCATATTGGGGTCAAATTAAGTTTTTTTCTCATTATTTTAGCTTGTTTTGACCTTAAATCATCAGCAATACAATATTCTAAATGAATCAGAGTGATTTGAGCACATTCAAATTTTTCACTAAATTGACCCAAAATGTAGTGTAAATCTCCGGAGACAAGACCACAATTGATTTTTTAAGCCTTTTAGCAGTTAAATTGTCAATGTTTGACCGCGACGCATCAAATACTGCGTGGGGTTGTGAATCTGAAATTTTGATACGATATTCCGGACGGTCGGGCAAGTAAATGGTGAAAAATAAACTGGTAGTTGACCACGGAAATTCTTTGATAATCGACAAATTAGACAGATTTTGATATTTCCACTCTTTTCAGCCAACTGGCAGAAAAAACTCAAAACACGCCCCCTATTACCCAATTAGCAAAATTCGAAATTAATTTTTTCATCAAATAATTTCTTTATATCTGTAGACTTGCCACAACAAATATTTTTTCAATATCTCTCCAAATATGTACTTGAGAGTTAAAAACATGCACTCGTCTAATTGATAGGCCTCGACCCTCTAACCTATGAATATTCATTAGTGGTCTTGTCTCATGTTACCTAGTTATATGGGAGAAACCATGTTTTTTTTCCATAAAAACCTGTTTCAATGAAAAAAACATGGTTTTTAGCTCACCTCTGGGGAGCTTATACGATACCGTGGCGTCCGTCGTATCGTCGTCCGTTAGCGGAGCACGTTTCATCATCGCGGGCTAGAGGGCTAAAACTTAGTGTGATGGTAGCTTTGGGCAATATGCCCAGAGTTGTTTTTCATTTTCGCGATATGACCTTCTTTCCGACCTCCAGGCGGCCATTTTGGAAATTTGGATTTTTTACCTTTTTCTGAGCTAATGGTTGTACGTAGAGTGATGAAATTTTTATGTTGGGTGTATCTAATAAGGTTAAATGACATATCACCCGAGTTTTCGATTTGACCTACGTTTCATGGTCACAGAGGTCAAAGTTCACTAAATCACCGATAGGTGGCACTTTTCGTTTATATTTGATCTAGAAGGTTCTAAACTTAAGAGGACATATATCTAAGGACCCTGTATTCTACCCCAAATATTTGTCCTGCTCTTACTTCAAATATGGCCGCCAGGTGGCCATCTTAAAAATTAAACAAAGTCCTATTTCTCCGAAAGTAATGGATCGGATTGCAACCAACCTTCATGTGATTACTGTATGTATGTACTCTTATCAATATCCCTAATTTTCAGTCAAATCACATGAAAAATATGGCCGCCAGGCCGCCATCTTGAAAATTCAATGAAGTTTTATCCTAAACTGTTGAACAGATGTCTACCAATTTCCATGTGACATGTACACTCTTCAATAACTCTGAAATTCAGTCAACTTAAAACCAAAATGCTATACTTAGATGGTACCGGTAATGTTTTTTGTGCCACTGAGCCGAGAAAAATAATATTATTCGATTGAATAAAAACTTGTGAAACTAGCCAGAAACTGTTCTCCCCATATATCCACTGCAAATGACATGCATTACATTACCCGAGGTGAGTACATGGCCGCTGAACCATTTCATCTTCTTATCTGTTAGACGAATGGTACTGGTTTAATCCACCTGCTCAAGTTTTTATCGTACTCTTCTGTCCAGATCTATTGCTGGGGCGTATTTTAAAAGTGGGTGTTTCCCCAGTAGATTCAATTTTTAACGAGGTTGGGGAGAAGAGAGCGAGAGAGCCCGCGGCCCTGCCGGCGGAGTTGTTAACTCTCTTCGATCTCTCCTCCACTACCCTACCTATAATAATGGGAGCACAGAATTGGCCCTGACGAGGCTTTTATTGAAGAGTTTATAAAATCTACTTTCCATATTTCATAAATGTAGACCAGGCCAGATATTTTCTTTAGTTATGTACATGAATATTCCTTCCAGAAAGTACATGTCCACCGGTTTTTTTTTAATATCACAGGGATAAAATAATATATTTGAATGTGGTTTTCAGCAGAGTATGGTATATTTAGTTTGTCATATATATCTTGTATTTGGATGCACCTAATTCCATCCCTTCATTATGAAACAAACATTTTAAAAAAGGTCCAAAAATCACTTTTTTTATTTCATGTGCCTTTTCAAAAAATTCAAATGGGCTCATGAACTGTGCTTTATGACCATAATTTTTTCGCACTTGCAATTCCGTAGAGTGTGTTCGATAGTCATGACAAATGCACATTTCTGCTTCGGATTTTTATGTTATTTTTTTAATCTCTTCCATAACCTCTGATAAAGACCCCCAATCCTTCATGTATGAGCTGAGTTGGCCATAAAGACCCTGACTGACTGCATTGCTGACTATGAGGGGTGTTCTCAAAGGTCACCAGCTGTCTGAAAAAACAATCACCTGAAGCGAGCTAAAACTAATCTTCAAAATGAAAGAATTCAGGCATTTTCTAGTAATGAAAGCAAAAAACTTTGTTGCATCATAGTTCACCCATACGTTGTGAAAAAGAACGAAAATAAAATAAAAGAGAGTTTTTAGAACAATTTTTGTTGCAGTTTTGGCGTAAGGCTACATGATTCGCGAAAATGGAACTACACGTTCGCTATTCCGGCTTATTCCGGCTATTTCTGACTCACATTTTAGAATATCCGGTCAAACCAATTCAAAGCAACTAAGCAGCACGTAGTCTTGGAGGGTGGCGTATCCCATTACGTAGCCATTAGTGCATAGTTAGAGAAGTCTAATTAGAGGCAATTAGTGCATAATTTGTAATTTTTTTTGCATAAACAGACAACTTATATGACATTCATACTCATTTCAACGAGATATTTTAGTAATGTTGAGTTCTACTGAATCGATTTTGTTACCTGACGTCACGAGTGGTATCTCCTTTACTTGGAACAGATTTTCACGGCGTTTGGAGGAAATTGCTAGAGGTTTTGTAAGGAATGAAATCAGCGCCACTATTGTCAAGATTGGCATTGCCTGCCCTACGCTCCATTCATATTTCTCCATAAAATCCCCTTAAAAGAAATAGACTTTTTTTTTCATAAAGATCATATTTTGTTATCTATTGATAAAATAAAACGTTTAATGAGAGAAAGTGGCACTTATTCAGCCTGAATTATACTTGCAGTCTGAACTGGTGACGCAGTATATGACGTAGGATCATCAAACACCTGAATTTCTGGATGCCGATATCCAAGATGGCGGCAATTGATCAATTCCAGTGTCTGAAATTTCAGCACTATGCGGATGATCCGAAAGCTCCGAGAAATCGCCAATGGCGAATTGCCATCAACAGAATAGCGAATTCAGGCCAGAATCTTCCATCACAATGTGCGTTCAAAACACCTAAGAATGACTCAAAATCACCCAGGTTTCCGCTCATGGGATATACTTCCACTGAAAATAATTGCTGAAAACCACTGTAAACTTGTCATTAGCGCTGAACGATCGTTTTCATCTCACTCAATCACCCCTGTAGAAATATTCTCAATTATATCAATGAACTTCCTTAATACTTAGCACCGAATCAGTGTCTCTTGCTCTCTTGTAGTGAGTTGGATTTGTTCAAAGCTGCCCTTCTCGTTATTAAACAACATGCCCTTCGGCGCGACATCCGACGGATGCGTCATGAACACAAGAGCGAAAAGCGTTATTGTCTTAAACCGTAGTTTCTCAACAGACAGTAGCGCGTTTTCTTGCCAGCTTCTGAACAAGCTGCTGAATGCGGAACACGGCATAACCTTGGAATGCTGCGCTGGTCGTTTGGTCCCCGCTTTCACTATGCCACGTTGCAACATCCTCAGTTCAAAGCCTGCTAAGGGGTTCTCAAATCCATAGCCTTGGTACAAGTAACCCAGCGCGGCGGAAGTTATGCGCAAAACGGATTCCGGCCTTTCAGAGGCTGCGCATATCCTGCACGAGAAGTCCGCAAATACTGCGGTCTGGTGGGGGTGGTAAGGTTATGTCTCTGTCCTTCCAAAATCGGTCGAATTTGTCTATTTGTGTGTCATACGGCGCGCGCGTTGAATTGGACTGCTGTCCCAGTTTAACGCATCTAAACGGTCGTGCCACACACTCTCCAAGCATAAAGTCTCCAAAGACTGTTCACCAACGGTTCTGGTTGCGAATGGTTCGTTGCTATTACCGCCTGATGGGGTACGTGAATTGGCGGCGCGATCGCCATCTGACGGAGTCTTCTGAACCAAACCTGTCCCGGCCACGCCGGCGCTATTACCGTCGCCACTGCATTCTGTTGTGCGATGGTCGTCAGCACGCGCGACAACAGTCGAAATGGCGGGTTGGCGAAGTTGTTGTGGAGTTCCCAATCGGTCTGGGCCGATGCATCGATTCCCGCGGTCCATGGATCTGCATACAGGCTGTTTTACGGTAACACGTGGTGGTTCAGAAACGACGCGAAGCGGTCGATTGTGTGACGGTCCCACACCTGATCGAGATAACGGAACAACGCGGGATGCAGTTTCCACTCGTATTGTGGTGCCAGCCTGGACAACCGGTCTGCCTCGATGTTGAGCCGGCCGGCTAAATACTTCGCTGAAATGGTAATCTCGTTTTCGATTGTAAATTGCCATAGGGTTATGGCTATGGTGGTCAAATCCGCGCTTTGACCACCTTGTAGGCTGATGTACGCTGCCGCGGACACATTGTCCGTCAAGACCTGTAGCATTTTGCGATTCAGTAGTTGCACGAAACTTTTCAGCTCCAGGTAAATTGCCATCAATTCCCTGTAATTTGACGATTTCTGGCTTCTTTGTGCATCCCATAAGCCCTAGACGCGGTGTCCCTGACACGTGGCACCCCAGCCTATGGATGACGCATCGGTAGTCATTTGCATATCTATGGTGCGGTTGTGCACTGCGCGGCCATTCTAGGCGTGTCAGTGCCGCGTGCCACCACTCCAAATCTCGGCCCGTCCCGACGTCTAATACTAATCTCTCCTACCATGACACCCGTGTCTTCAGTAGCCGGTAAATATTACGCAACAGTTATGCGCCCTCTAAGAATTGTAACTCAAACTTTACCGTCAGTATTCAGGGTGGCTCTCACAAAGCCTAGAAAATCGTTGGGGGTGTCTGGTTCCAAGAATGATTTCTCAACGTTAATACACCAACCTAGATCATACAACAATTGTACCAAAATGTTTCTGTGCTCACAATTGATGTGCGGCTGTGCACTCAAAATATAGTCATCAACATAGAAAACGAGCTTACACCCCAAATCCCTGAGAAAGGTCACAATTGGCCTTAGAATATTGATGAAAACATATGGACTTACATTAAGCCCGAAAGGTAACACACACCATGTGTAAAAATGACCTTTCCACTCAATGGCTAATATGAATAAAACCAAGCATATGCTTTTACTTGTAATTTTGAAGTATTTACTTGTACTGACATGAATAAAACCAAAGTAAATGCTAGATATTATAAGTATCTACTCATAGCAGAAGCAAATGCTTTTTAGTGTCTAGCATTTGCTTTCAAGAAAAGAAATTGCTCATATCCTTATGAATAAAATGTAGTAAGTACCTTTTACTAGCAAGGAAATACTTCCAATTTTCAAGGTAGCTCAGTTGGTGGCTTGGAATTCGTAGCCATCGGACGTCTATCAGCCATGGCCGAATTCATGGCGGTTCCTAGACAGCGTAAAGTGTATTTACCCAGAAGGACATGTCGGGTTCAAAAATATAGGAGTTTGTATCGTTTTGAGGAGGAGAATGTCCTCTGGTTGGCAGAACATTTCCTACTTGATACAGCGGAAACGCGAGGTGGATGTTTGAGTGTCAAGCAACAAATGGAAGTTTTTCTACGACACGTGGGGGACCCCGGTTTTCAGAGTGGTGTTGCAGAGGATAAAGGAATTCATCAGTCCACTGTTTGCAAAACATTTTCCAAGGTGTTAAAACAGATTTTGGCCAAAGCTAATTTATGGATTAAATTTCCGAGTACACTGGCGGACATTAGAATTTCGCAGCAACTGTGGCAGGAAAATTTCGAGATGCCGGTGCAATTGGCGCCCTTGACTGCACACACGTGAAAATTTGCAAGCCATGGGGAAGACGCGGATATGGAGATGAATATATTAATCGTAAAGGTGTTGCCTCCATTAATGTGCAAGCATCCTGTGATGCCCAGGAAAGATTCACCAGCATTGACACAAACTGGCCAGGATCAGTTCATGACAGTAGAATTTGGAAAAATTCGGATGTAGGTCACTTCATGGCAAATACTCGGGGTGATGGACATCTTCTTGGGGATGAAGGATATGGCATAGCACCATGGCCTATGACGCCCTACGGTAATCCAGTGCAGCCACATGAGAGAACCTTCAACCGGATACATAAAAAGGAAAGGGCCGTAATAGAGAGATGTTTCGGGCAACTGAAAAAGAGATTTCCGATTTTGCTGGGACAGGTCAGGCTACGAATTCCAAAAGTACCAAGTGTAGTTGTAGTATGCTGCGTACTTCACAATGCTGCCAAATACCTAAATGATAGGGATGACGACTTCATCGATGCTCAGGATGACGATGATGACAAAGGTGATGAGGATGATGATGACGCGGATCTCCGAATTCGACACTATACATAATACAATGGTTTTTCACCCAAGGCCAATTTATGTAACAGGAAATAAGCTCGGAAACCGCACTTACCTCATGAGTGTGTCATATGAAATGTGACATCGGTATAGTATATGCTTCCAAGATTTTAGCAAAGCTTGTCAAGTAAAAGATTTGCTTTATTGATACCGAACCAAGCATTACCTTTTGCTTATAGTAAGTACTGCATAACCTCCAAGTATTTACTGGGAAGTAAATACTTTTTTTTATTCATATTAGCCAATACCTTAAAACCTTTGACTGCTTTCTGCAATAGGCACATGGTGGAACCCAGATTTGATATCAATAGTAACCAGGTGATCTCCTGGTTCAACCTGTTTTAACACTGTATTAATGTCCTCATGTACAAAGGAGGGCGTCTCAACGCTTCCGTTCAAATGTCTCAGGTCCACAATAAGTCTAAACTTACCCCCTTTCTTAGGTACTACCTGCAACGGAGCCACACCAAGGGGCTTACTATCACAATGTTTGATAGCCCTCGATGTCAAAAGTTCGCTGATCTCTTTATCAATAAACAGGGCCTCTCGGGCTGAGAAATGTTTCTTTCGAAAATGAAATGGCTCCGGTTCTGTCCAAAATGGAACACGCACACCTTTCGTTATCCACTCAAGCACTGTTTCTGATGCGCCAATAGCTCTCCACGTGGAGATACCTTCACGAATACTGCCAGCTGCAAACCGTCGGCAGACACATCACACAGCACAGTGCTCAAGCTATACTGTGTCTCATTATTGCATCGGTTTATAGGAAACGACCGGTTACGTCCAAAGGAGTTGTAGCCACTGTCCTGCGAATTTCTGTAGTACTGACCAGACCACGAATTACCCGAATAACCGCCTCTGGAGCCACGGCCACTGCCACCACGGCCTCTTTCACCAAAATTCTGACGACCACCCCACGAACCACGTTGGGCGTATCCGCTCCGCTGCGACCTGGTTTGGATAGCCGTTATCTCAGCTGCGTTACGGAGGTTAGCCAGAGATTGGCCCGAAAATGTAGTAACGTTTTTCTAAAGCGTTTTGATGTGTTATCGTCAAAGGTGCTCTTCACCACTAATCCCGCGTACTCGCCTTGTAGGAAATTTATCTGAGCCAATAAAATCAGAAACTACTGCATGTCCTCTTCACAGTTTTACACCATGGTCGCCTATAGCGCCATCTGACGTATGTGTACTAAACCACTGCAGTGCGGTTTCTGTGTATCGAGCGTTCTCACTCAAAATGTTGAGGGCCGTCTGTGCCTCTGCTTTGATGCCTTTTTGAATCGAACACCTTTAGTTCGTTCGGCAACTTAACTTTCACCAAAGAGTCCTTGAGCACCTCAAATTCCCACTGCAGGTCAGCTTCACTGCCGGCGCCGTTCGTGCCAGTCGAAGTGGGACCAACACTGTATGCATGCACTGGAGTATCAATCGGCCGTTGCTGGGCGTGGCCGTCGACAAACTCGTCAAAATATGGGGCCTCCGAACGTCCGGCCTCAAAACCATCGAGTCTTTCAGATAACTCAGAATGTCCATTACTCAAACCTGATACCGTTTCAAGCACTTGGCCAAGCTTCTCGGATAATTTTCAAATTTCCTCGCCCATCGTGCGAAGTGACCTTTGTCCGTGAATGTGCACATGGCAAAGACGTACCACACACGTATGGATATACTGATATTCATATGCGGTCCTAGAGGACACCACCGTAGAGTACATTCCGTGTGACTTCTATCTCAACCTGCACTTTAAAAGAGCTGTAAACTTCAAAGGAGTTGATGCAAATGTCCAAACTGCCTTTACTGCTTGCCTCAAGGTGGTGACCATGCATCGACTGAACTTGTTTTTCACATGAATTGATATAATCCAGACTGCATTTACTGGCTGTCCCTAGGTTGTGACTGGACTGGTTTGACTCGCCGGCCGAAACCTGAGTTCTCGCAGATTATGAAGTAACACTTAACATTTTGGTCTTTCGTGCTCAAAGCTCCATCTAGAGTGTCTTCCGAATAAATTGTCAAATGCTATGACCTCCGCTACATGTGGCCTGATAAAAACGATTCAATGAATGATATGTATCTACATGACATGGCTTTCATGGGAAATGCAATTTTTGTGACCAAAACGCATCAAATCAGCCATTCGGAAGATGACAAACCTCTTACTTCAATTTTCTAGCCACCTCAGGAGCAACCTTGAAAAATCGAAGCATTCCCTATCAAGTAAAAAGTATATGCTATGCTTTATTCATATGAAAGACAAGTATTTCCTCCCTTTCGAAGCAAACTCTAGAGGCTAAAAAGCGTTTGCTTTGACTTGTAGCAAAGACTTAAATTTCCGAGCATTTGCTACGGTTTTATTCATAGGAGTACAAGCAAATGCTTCAAAATCGGTAGAGAAAGCGAACGCTAGTTTTTATTCATAAAATTATGACTCATTTTTGGGTTATATCTTTACCCCCAATTCTAGATCTACAACTTCCCAAAACTGAGATATAACCCAACACTCCACCCCTCCCCTCCCTTCCTCGAATAGGAAGTTGGAAGTTTGACTTTCTCGGGCGGTGAAAGTCGAAAAGTTGAATAAATCGCTCGGCGGTTCCAGTTCCCTTTAACGTTAACATGAACTCTCGGCTTTGCACATAAACGTTTATACTACAAAGTGTTGACACTCAGTTGACAATCACAGGTTACAAAACCACCATTCGTCGACCTCCCATGCAACTGCCTTCCTGCCACTGGTGCCTTGTGACCTACAAAGGTAAATGTAAGAAGAAAGCTCTACAACTAAGTGCTGGATCCACAGATACTTCTAGGAGTCTTGAAAAACAGTTAGCCAGGTAGACCCACATTATAAGGAGAGACGTTCGACTAGTACATTGAGCAGTAATACCGGCCGCATGACTTAGTTTTTCTGAAGCTCGGACTCCTGAAAATACTGCGCTTCTATGCTGCTCCATGTTCTATCTGACGCGGATTTGGACATGGCCTGCGCTGCCATCGTCTGATTGCGTTATTTTTCTCTTGATTAATGGTTTGCTGTTGAGACCGAAGCCCAACCAACGTGATTCATCAAGCTTGATGTTGGGAGCGTCCGGTTGTCGCCAATCTTCGACATTGCATTCAGAGAGATGGCGCAACATCATCGCAGACTGTGAGGGGTCTTGCCTTCATAAATGCCCAATGCAGTCAGATAGCTCTTGAGTCGAGCATAGATCGCCTGGTATCTAGTGGTTGATCAAGAACTGACTTTTGTTTTACAGGACGAAATACAAAACCACTCGATATATCAATGGCCAATTCACCAGCAATTTGAAAATAGCGAACAAGGCCAGCTACAGGACAAATAACCTCGTCGGGGTTACGAAAAATAGAGAAGACGTTAGTCTTGTTGACCCGATGGGTTTTACCCCAAGTATGTTTAATCGTATATCCCAGCTTGTGGTATCAGTGTAGGCGATACACTACGATGAATTATCGATATTATCAGGCCGGTCCGGTGGCACACATCTGCCAATTTCATCATGTTAATGGCGTGTCAAGACCCACAAATCACTCAGATGTCTAGAGCAGGCACTTGTACATATTTCTGTTTACATAATACATAACCATACCTATTCTGTCGTCGCCAATTATCGTAA
The DNA here is from genome assembly GCF_910592395.1 of Lineus longissimus. Classification (NCBI taxonomy): domain Eukaryota; kingdom Metazoa; phylum Nemertea; class Pilidiophora; order Heteronemertea; family Lineidae; genus Lineus; species Lineus longissimus. Next base: position 12,478,428 of record NC_088315.1, read on the forward strand.
AATCTACGATAAAACCCGGGCGACTTTTCGGGTGACGCCATGTTCATGATGTTGATGATGGAATTAGGCGGGAAGAGATTCGGCAGGGTTGTGGGAATTGTATAACTTTTAGAAAAATCCAGGTGGTGGAGGGCGCTGAGTCATAGTCCAGTCCAGTCCAGTCCAGTCCAGTGTTTGTTGATCCAGGGTTTTCGAATACCCGCTTTCAGGACGGAATAGCAGAAATTCTCTATATTTACGCTCGTTTTCATCGGATAATCCATGATGGTGTTTAGGTGAATATTCTCTCTGTTAGTTCTCCTCGCTTTTGCAGATTATATTTCTACTTTTAGGGAGGTTTTAGGACGGATTTGCTTGATTGTCCACGTGCTAGTATTGTACTAGGCCTGGTAGTATCGATTTTTTTCACGTCCAGGGTCTGAGAGCCGGCGTAGGCCCCTATAGTGTTTTATCTAGTATGTCCTCCCCGCAAATAGCGGTGTAGGTTTATTTGTTGATGGAGGGGTCGATTTATTTTCTCCATAATTCTAACTTGTATTTTTTTTCTTCAGGTTCTCATCAGTGCACACCATGGAAGTATTATTAGGACCTCCATGTGCACACACAGGGATACTCCGTCAGTATGGTTGGACATGGCCTACGTGTAATGGGGTCATCCCTATGTTCCCTGGTACCTATCTTCCCCCAAGAGGTACCTATCTTCCCCCAAGAGGTACCTATCTTCCCCCAAGAGGTACCTATCTTCCCCCAAGAGGTACCTAGGGGGGGCCTATGTTCCTCGGTACCTATGTCCCCCATATAGTTTTTATGATACAGTGTATGTACCAATTTAAAGCAAAGGCGCGTGCACCTTGGCCTTTAAATCACGAAACAATGAATCTATACTGAGTAAAAATGTCTTTTTGTACAAACAAAAAATACTGAAACTCTGCTTTTTGGGAGATTTCTGGGAATTGCAATTTCCTGGAATTCAGTGACTTCATTCTGTGAGGTCTTTCCAGAAATTTGTGGACACAAACCGTATCACAAAAAACACACTTTTCTTTGCGGACATAGGTACTGGGAACATAGGTACCTGGGGAACATAGGTACCTTGGGAACATAGGTACCGAGAACATAGGTACCTCATCGGGGAACATAGGTACCGGGGAAACATAGGTACCGGGGAACATAGGTATGCTCCCACGTGTAATTATATGTGTACCCACACTCATAACCCAGCACTTCCGGTGTTCTGCTGACAGACTGACGGCAGCGCCACTGTTTCGCCGTAGACTATCATGTTTTCGGCAGACTTATGATGGGTGTTTCGGGCATTTGCATTTCTCTCAGCCACTGCGTTATTGTTAACACAAATTTGTTTAAACTTGGTAGCCTATTTTTAGTATTCGTATAGTCTGTGTGATAGAGGGTTTAAAGAGGGGGACCCCAAACATCTACACTTACAACGGCAATGTTGAAATTAAATTTAGGCCTTTCGCAATTGGACATTTTAAAATTCAATTACAATTTCAAATTTTTAACGTACAGCGACGGCTTTTAGACAATCATGCGATACACACATGCACACTGTACTGTACATAACACAATGCATCAAACAGGGGCCGATTTATCACAATAATAGATTGGGGTCCAGAGAGAGTGATCACTACTGGGGACCTTTTGATCCGTGCTGGGGACTGCTCTGATAACCAAATGCTCATTCAATATCCAAACACAGCGCGTTCATACAGAGAGTGGCCAAGCGGTGCACAGCCTATTAAAAGGGGACTATAGGCAGGAGCATGGGCCAATTTAGCCATCTTCATGTAACTAATATACACAGTAAGGGCCCTTGGTCATGTTAGATTGAGCACTAAATATATTCCTCGTACAAGTAGGAATCGTTTCGATGTACTGTGAGATGTGAGAGACCCCTATTGGTGTTTTCGTGTAACTTTATCTTGCCTGCCTACTGCTGCCTATATTGTCCCTTAACATAACCATAGTCGTCGATTTCACTCTTTCAGGGTGTTTAAATACGAGTTAGGAAAACCTATCTGACAACCTCCTTGCGCATGACCGGAACTATTTATCGACGTCATTCCGTCCCTGCTTGAATTTGCTGCCATTGCAGTTTGATTGTGGTGAAATAGCACATCCACGAAACTTAACGTCACCATTGCGTCCCTCGCCAGATTCATGACCTTGGACATGTCGGACAGCGTCATGATGACGCGATTTCCTTGATTTTTGGACCATTCATGTTGCCTTAGTCTTAAGCTCATCTTGACCATATAAGCCACCAATACATCGTTTAATTTATATATACACAAAGACCTACCGATTGAGCGTCACGGTACGCAAACATGGCCTGATTGGTCTTACTGTGATGCAGTTATATAAATCATTCTTTGAATCACGGTACGCAAACATGGCCTGATTGGTCTTACTGTGATGCAGTTATATAAATCATTCTTTGAAATTACGATTGCTTCCGTGGCATCCGCGATCATTTTAGGGGGGTCTATATATATTTATTCGCCACATTTTGCTCAATGCGACATATCAAGCACCTTTATCATCTTACCCGGATAAAAACTGATGCATCATTATTAGCAGCTATATTTTGGCTGTGAGAGTCACATCTATCACAATGCGGCCGATCATGCGGCGGCAATATTGAAAATGTACGGCATCAACCCTCTGAGGGGGTCTGTTCATTCGCTTCATTGATAAAAGGCGAAGCCCAACGAAAACAAAATGCAGCTTTTATGGTATTCATTCACGTCATTGATAAATTATGGAAACCTAAATTCAGCGGTCTGGTTTTGGATGGGATTTCTTCAAGATAGAAACTTGTCCGTGCTCTCTAAAAAAAACTCCCATAACTTTCATGGGTCCTCCCGAGAAGCCATTTTCATAGCATGCCGTGGACGACGTCATAATTTTGGCAGCGCCACCTCATAAATCTGGCGAGTGACGCAATGGTGATGTAACAAGAGTTTTTGTGGGTTTTTGGCTCACCTCTGGGAGTCTATACAACACTGCTCTGTCCGTCATCATCGTCTGTATCCGGTTTTAAAGTGGCACGTTTCTTAACTGCTAGAGCTATAAACGTGAAACTTTGTACACAGGACCCCAAAGGTCAGGTGACTTCTGACAATGAATTTCTGTCCGATCTGATTCTTGACTTGGGAAACCAGGGGGCCAGAAGTGGAAACCTAAAAATTGTGATATCTCCCTTATGAGCTACTCGTTTTTGATAACATGTTTATGGTAGGTTTTACTAGCAAGGATACATCAAATAACATACGGGTTTTTGATTTGACCTACTTTTTAAAGTCACAGAGGTCAAATGGTGTGAATTGGCCATTTGAGTGTAACATGGCACGTTTCTTAAATGCTATAGCTATGAACTTGAAATTTGGTACACATGACTCCCTACGTCATATAACCACTGACACCAAATTTTGGTCTGATCTAATTCTTGACTTGGCCACCAGGGGGTCAAAACTAAAAAAGGTAAAAAGTGCAATATCTCGCTTATTATTGACTTGTTTTCGATGATATGGTAGGTACTCCAAGCAACGATGCATCACATGTCATACCAACTTTGGTTTGACCTATATACTATACATGTAGAATGTTTCTTTACCAGGATGAATTCTTAACAACCAAATATCTATAGGGGCCTACCGTGAACACAATGGCCCCTGGCCGTTTCATTTATTCCAAAATTTGAAAAATGTTGTCAAATTGCATTTCAACTCAAGTCTTTGTCTGAAAAAATTCCCTCTTGTCTGAAACAAAGCGATTTGAGGTGTTTTATGCGCACTATTTTAGTAGCGTATAGAAAATTGCTGTGTGATCAGGTTGGTGCATGCAGACGACGAGGTGTGTTTTGGCCCCTTGAATAATTTTAATCAGCTCAAAATTGAAATCAATATTCACTTGAGGAATATTAAACAGGGTTACATTACAGTGGACTCGAATATCTTTAGTTAATTGCCACATTTACGGCATTTTGTTCGAGCATTCCTGCCTCGAACATTTGCGTACATTTATACATGCAATACACGTGCAATGGAAGCCAATACTAGCAGAGATATTATGCTTGACTATTGTTGCTACTTTGGAGAATGCCTATCTGTTCATTACGTTTGTAGCTCACATGGGTGAGCTTATCTCATCACCTCTTGTCCGTTGTCCGTGGGTCCGTCCGTCGTCCGTCAACAATAGGGGCACGTTTGCTCTCTATTGAGTCTAGAAAGTTGAAATTTGGTGTGAGGATGTCTTATGACAGTTGACTTGACACAAAAAAAATCGTCACCATTTGACCTACTTTCTGAGCTCCAGGCGGCCATCTTTGAAAACCTTATTTTGTCAATATCTCATGAAAGTTAATAGCTAGAACAATGAATTTTTTACTGTCAGCACTTCTGATGAGATTACATAACATAATGTACGTGTTTTTGATTTGACTTCTCTTGAAGGTCACAGTGGTCAAACTCTAAAATTCCAGCAAATGTAGCACATTTCGTCACTTGATGTTGGTGAGGTTTTTAAATGATACACTGCTTTTAGGCACGTCAAAACACCTTTTGCGCGGATAACACCGGTTTTTCTGTTGTTAAGATCGGAGTTAAGATGATATAATTAAGTAGTGAGCGGTGGCTAAACACTGCGACCCTTCTTATCATTAAAACATGGCAAGATAATCTTCAGGCGCCTCTCAAATTCCACAATGCACTAATACACTGAGCAATGTATACTGCGCAGCCCTGAACAAACTCATACACACAGGATGATGACGTGTTAAGTAGAATATCACTAGTTCTGATGACTTTATTATGTGATTTTGTTGAGAAAATTTTACTGGCCGAGAACAGAGGGCGTCAGTAATGCTGTAGTTCATTATCTGTAACTTCAGATTCTGGACGCCCTAAAAAAGTAAAAAGTGCAATATTTTGCCTAATAGTGACTTGTTTTCAGTGATATTTTTATGGTAGGTACTAAGAGCAAAGATACATCACATAGCCTACGGGTTTTGATTAGACCTAATTTTCAAGGTCACTGAGGTCAAACAGTGTAAATTGGCCGTTTGAGTGTAACTATGGCACATTTCTTAACCACTTAAGTTATGAACTTGAAATTTGGTACACATGACTCCCTATGTCATGTTCCTTCTGACACAGAATTTCGGTCTGATCTGATTCTTGACTTGGCCACCAGGGCCGAGAAGAGGACCTAAAAAGTGTCACTGTGATATCTCTCTTATGAGTGACTCCTTTTCGATAAAATTTTATGGTAGGTTCTCCTAAGAAGGATACATCACATATCATACAGGTTTTTGATTTGACCTACTTTTCAAGGTCACAGAGGTCAAATGGCGTAAATTAGAAGTTTGAGTGTAACTATGGCACATTTCGTAACCACTAAAGCTGTGAACTTGGTACACATGACTCCCTACATCAGTCATATAAGCTCGGACACTGAATTTCGGTCTAATCTGATTCTTGACTTGGTCACCAGGGGGCCAGAAATGGGAACCTAAAAGGTGTCAATGTGATATCTCTCTAATGAGTGACTCCTTTTCGATAAAATGTTTATGGTAGGTTTTCCTAGCAAGGGTACATCACATATCATACGGGTTTTTGATTTGACCCACTTTTCAAGATCACAGAGGTCAAATTGCGTAAATTGGCCGTTTGAGTGTAACTATGGCACGTTTCTTAACCGATAAAGCTATGAACTTGAAACTTGGTACACATGACTCCCTACGTCATGTGACCTCATACACTGAATTTTGATATGATTCTTGACTTGGCCACCATGAAGCCAAAACTAAAAAGGTAAAACGGTAAAAAGTGCAATATCTTGCTTATCAGTGAATTGTTTTTTTCGATGATATTTTTATGGTAGGTACTCCAAGCAACGATACACCACATGTCATTCCCACTTTGGTTTGACTTATATATTATATATGTAGAATGTTTCTGAACCAGGATGAATTCCTAACCACCAAATATCTGTATGGTGAGCACAATGACCTCTGGCCTTTTCATTATTTGGACCGGATTAATTTTAGGTAAGTGACAAATTTTATATTTTCAGCCATTACTGAAATTAATTATGGTATGAAACTTCTCACATTCATAGTAAAGATTCAGCACACTTGTTCGTAAGCTCTGTTAGCGAGGAGTTCAACTCAATTTTGTAAATACAACCTTTGAATCGAGTCAACCTTCATTTCGAAATATTGAAGTCACGATGCAGTGTCTTTGTAGAAATGTACAGTAAACGCAACAATACGAAAATGACAAATTTTGCCTCTTTTCACAGCTTGTTCTAGTCCAAGCTCCTGCTGTCCATCCTTGATGAATGTATTTAATTATTTTACATTTTCACCCACAATTTATTTAGATATCGCACTTTTTTATTGCCCGACAAAACTGGGTTTAATTTATGCACAAGCAGATGTAACAGTCAAGTGCTAAGTCACTGTCAAGTGATACCTAAAGTTGTCAAAATGGCAGCAGTATCTGATGTAAAACGATGTCAAAGTCTGACTCTAAAAGACGGATTACTCAACAAATAACTCTCTTGTCACATAGCAGAACTAATGTCAATAAACAAGACAATAATAAACATCGTTCTGAAGTCATCTGGTAAGGTTGACAATGTAAATAAACAGCGCATTTGACGATCTACTCCGGAGACTTGAAATGTCAACAAACAATGCGATACACACGTGCTCACTGTACATTGCACGTGCACACTCTTTATTCTCAATCATGTTAATGAACTTCCTTGATCATTAGCACTTCCAAAGTAATTCCTACCTTTACCTTGATCAATAATCATTAGCGCCTTATCAGTTGTTGTTGGTCTTGTAAAGACTTGGCTATAGAAATTTAATATTTTCTCATCGTGTTTAACAGGAATAATCTACAGTTGCATTTGAACGTTTTTGATGACAACATAACAGATCACCACGAGAGAAGAACTGAGCTACACTCATACTCATAGAACCAAACGAATACCTTACACCTCCCATCTAACTTCAGTGCTTACCCGCGCGGTCATCAGAAGAACTAGTCAATTCTAGTATTTCATTCTTTTTCACTGTAGTACTTACCTCAAAATTTATTAAATAAAGAAAACCGTGTGTGGCAGTTGAAAAATTCAAGTGTATCTGTTAAGTTTTTACTCGCTATCAATGTGAGCTAAGAAAATCATACCCCTTGGTCTTTGCCTTGCACTTTGAAACTATTGGTTGTCCCTGATGTAAAACAGATGGCAATTACTGCATGGCTGTTCTGGCTTAGGCTGGACGATGTTCACAGGACTAGTTTGTCGCAACCAACCAACACTTCAAAGGAATTTTTGTAATGGTCCAGGCTGTTTCTGGTTGTGACCATACATCTACTGGGCTGGTTTGTCTCAACCTGCTCTTCTAAGGATTTGATGTTAAGGTCCTTAACTGTATGCCCCAACGACAACGCATCAACTAACTGTTTTCACAACCTGCACTAAGAAGGAATTGATACAAAGGTCCAGACTACATTTATTCACTCACACAACGTAGTGAGTGTAATGGTTACGTATGTATACACTGTATGTAAAGTGTAAACAAAATTCATATATCCATCATGTCCATCGAATCTGAAAAATTTGTGCAGACCCATGACAATTCTGGTTCCGGTACAGTTTTGTCGCATTCCATATGGGCCGCACGTTGGCCGATCCTGCATTCATGACGCGCCGCACCCACAGTTATTGTTTCCTTCCTCGTGACGCAATTATTTCATGACGTCATGAGCCATTGACCATTCACACAAGTAGATTTATTCACACCGGCGCCACTGAAGTGCGGGTGTGGGACATCATGTATTTAAAAATCGTCTGCTAGGACATACAGTTGTGTGAGTTCACTAGAGCTTGCTCTTTACATATTAACTCACACAACGTAGTGAGTGTAATGGTTACGTAAATTCAAATTCAAATTCAAAGCAGTTTATTGAGCCAGATGAATACTACATTCATATAGGTTAAGAAAATACAATAAACTGGTGCGTGACAGAGAGAAGAAGCAGAGGAAAGTAAAACAGGCAGGGATCTGTCTTAGGAAATGTACCCTGACCATCAGCGTACGGAGGTGATGTGACTACAAATGATAATAAAAAAAGCGTTAGAGTCTACAGAGAAATCATATAACAGCAAAATAAATGCGTTATAAAATATGTATATTACAAAAGATGAAACTGTGGAATGGAAGCAGGCACGATGTGGAAAAGTAGTGACAACATCTATTAAGTTGAAGTTTTAGTTTTGATGGAAAGCTATGTAGAGGCTTCATAAATAAAGTTGGCTGCTTGGGTTAATGTTTCACCACTAGAATTAAGGATATAGAAGACCTGTTTCTCTTTGTCCAGCCCAAGGATCCTGTCTGGAAGTGAAGACAGCAGAGTGGTTCTTATAAGCTTAAATTTGGGACAGCTATGGAGAAAGTGGGCTTCGTCCCCAATAATGTTTTGATTTAAATCATTTTTACAAAAGTTACAAAATCTTTCATCTCTGGGGGTTTTAGGGCGTGAATAGCGTCCTCTTTCAATTTCAAGGTTGTGGTCGCTAATTCTAAGCTTAGTAAATCTTGCCCTTTTGGCCTTTATCTTAATATCATTTAGATAATCTTCCATTAGGAAGTGGCTCTTAATGTTGGAATAAAGGAGCAATTTGCCTCCATCCTTTTGGGTTTCCACCATTTTCCAATAGACTACAAATGTTTGTCTTAATTTGAACTTGATGGTTTTGACATTACATTTGTCAAGACTGGATCCCAGTTGATGAGATAGTTTTCTAGCAAAGGAATACCAGGAAAAGGTGTTTTTCCGATCTATTTCTTTAGACTCATTCAGTGCGTGGGAAAGCAATGGAAAGTCATTGGCAGATTGCTGTACATGAATATAATATTTAAGAGTAGCCATAGCAATGGAAATGAAAATTTGAAAGCGACCTAGTTCTCCTCTAACTGCAAGGTTAGGGGAACGTCTTGACACCCCAAGGGTGAATTTATTAAATAACATATCAAGTTTTTCTATAGGAGAAAGATCCAATTTTTTACCAAACATGGCATCCCATGGGGATTGGCCCATTTTAAAGAAATTCTCAGGGCCCCAGATTTCAGCTCCATAGTTGGATATGGGTTTTATCAGTTGGTCAAATAGTTTTGAAGCAGTTGATGGATTGAGGTTGCAGTTTCGGATGGATGAGATTAGTTTAAATAAGGCCTTTCTTCCTCTACTTGCCAGATTTTGTTTGGTGATAGTTGAAGAGCCAGAGGAACTGAAGAGGACCCCAAGATATCTATAGAGTGATACATTTTCAATATGAGTACCGTTAATGGAGAAATTGTCCTTACATTTATGACTGTTTCCACTAAATTTAAGTATTTTAGTTTTATTAACATTGATTTGAAGATGCCACTGAATGCAGTATTCCCCAAGCTTATCAAGAGACCTTTGAAGGCCGGCTGGAGAGAGTGAGAAGATGGCAAGATCATCAGCATACATTAAACAATGGATATCCTGCTTATCTAAAAAGGGTGTATCATCGTCCACTGGGAGACAGTCTGGGAGGTCATTTATGTAAAGGTTAAAGAGATTTGGGCTAAGGATTTCTCCTTGTTTAACCCCAGTAGTATGTTTAAATGAGTCAGTGTAATGATTTCCCGTTTTTATACAGGATTGACCATGATTGTACATATTTTCAACCACTCTGAAGAAATTCCCTCGAATGTTATAACGTAATAATTTGAAATAAAGGCCTATATGCCAAATACTATCAAAAGCTTTCTTGAAATCTACAAAGCATACGTAAAGGGCTTTTCTGTTACCGCGGACATATTTTTCAAAGAGGGTACGCAGGATAAACATATGGTCAGCAGTTCGTGCCTTTTTTTAAAGCCAATTTGGAAAGGGTTAGACAAGGAATTATTTTTGATATATAGATCGAGCCTTGTATTGAGGATTGAAGTGAAGGTTTTAGAAAGGCAACTGTTTATAGTTATCCCTCGGTAGTTCGCCGGGTCAGCCTTGTCACCACTTTTAAAGATATTAATTATATGACCACAGCACCAACTCAGTGGGAATTGGCCACAATTTAGGATTTGATTGAAGATTTTTGTATACATGTATATTTGGGTTAGGAAGGGGCTGGAAGCTTTGATCATTTCGTTACTAATTCGGTCAAGGCCAACTGATTTGCCCTTTTTAAGACGAGAGATTGCTTTGATAACCTCCTCCTCTTTAACTGCATAATCAAGTTCAGAGAAGAACGGCTCAGTCTTCATAGATTGAATGTCATTGATCATAGTGGAGGGGGTAGCGGGGGGTTCACAGGCAAGTAGATTTTTGTAATGGCTAACCATAAAATCATCAGGGACTTGAACGGCCCCTTCGAAATTGGATGTTTTCTCAAAATTCCTTAAATCATCAATCTTTTTCCAGTAGAGTTTGGGATTTTTTTCTGAAAAGACTCCAATTTATCGATAATAGCCTGTTTGGATTGGCGTTTCTTAAGTTTCAGGATTTTTTTGTAAACAGCTTTCTGTTTGTAGAAAAGACCACGAATAAAGGGATTCTTTGGGTCCTGGATTGACTGTTTTCCTAATTTTTGAAGAGAGTTTCTCATTTCAGTGCAGTCTCTATCAAACCATTTTTTGTTTTTGTTTGTTTGGGATGTACGAATATTTTGGATTGGCCACCTTGACTTGACTTTCAATGAAATTACAGCGGCAGATGTGAGGATTTCAGTTAAATCAGTAATATAAGTATTAACATCTTGGTTGTTGACTGTCCGAGTCAAGTGATCCAATTTACTTTGAATGGGTTTGGTTTTAAGAGCTTCCATATATAGTTTAGGGGATAGCTCATCGTCCCATGAAAATTTAGATGGAAATACATTTAAGTTAAGAGTTATAATCAGTAGAATGATTAGAGCCGCTACACGAGTGCTTAAATTTGATATTTACTGAGATTGGGCAATGGTCGCTAAGATCTTCCAGGAAGTCATAGACCTGAAAATATTGGATTTGGTGGTAAAGTGAGTAGTGGGCTATGGCGTAGTCACTGTATGTAAAGTGTAAACTGTATGTAGTCACTGTATGTAAAGCCATAAACTGTATACACTGAATATAAAGTGTTAATAAAAATGCATATATCCATCATGTCCATCGAATCTGAAAAAAAAATTGTGCAGACCCATGACAATTCTGGTTCCGGTACAGTTTGTCGCATTCCATATGGGCCGCGCGTTGGCCGATCCTGCATTCATGACGCACCGCACCCACAGTTGCCACGTCGGACGTGAATCCCATTGTTTCCTTCCTCGTGACGCAATTATTGGGGGGGGGGGGGCTTCACTTGATTTCTAGTAACTCTGCCAAACTCGACCCAGTGCCGGAACTTTGAAGTAATAGAGGAATTCCCTGATGTAGGAGTTCCCGTACCGCCTTGCTATCCGATTTAGCATCTACCGTGCCGGAACAACATCAGCGCCTCTAGTGTCAGATTGTAAATTTGCCATTCTTGATTTTGGTGCCAAACGAATCCAAAAAAACGCGTTTAAAACAATTAAGAATAAAAGCTACAAAGTTCGTTATTAACTAACTGGTGAAGAAACATACACAAATATCTAGGCTAGCAGGTGGAAAATTCAATTATTATTTCACCACAAAGAGCTGCTTTTGTCAGCAGATATGAGACAGCTACCGGGGCGGGCGGGGACTATTTCTTTATGGGGCCTATGATTCAGCGTCTCCAAGGAATCTCCAAGTCCACTGGGGGGGGGGGGGGGGGGGGGGGTTAGGGGGCCTTCCCCTAATGTACTGGCTAAAACCTGTCACTTTCAGAGGACGGGGGAGGAGGTTTGAGGGACTCATCCCCCAATTAACTGGCTAAATATGTCAGAAGGACAGGGTTTGGGGGTGGCTCCCCAATGTCAAACAGTGTTCACTAGAGCTTGCTCTTTACATATTACATGATGTAGTTGTCCTAGGTTGTGGCCATCTAATGGACTGGTTTGTCTGAAGCTGAACTTTAACAGATTGATGTAAAGGTCCAGTTACTGGTTGTCTACCGGGTTGTGACTCTCAAAGGAACCATCGCAATTAGTAAGATTTAATCTATGTAACAACCTTCAACTTTTAATCGCACTCATTATATGAAGTTGTGTGAACAATCAGATGGATCGAGCAAAGCTCCTCGGGTTTTTTTCATTTGGCACACGGCCAGCTTGGAAACCATTTTTAGCTCAGTTTTGTGATGGAATATTTATATAAACTGACCCAGGAAACAGAAGTGAGCATCTTTACATTCAGCTGAGCGCCAGGCCCAGGGGCTTCTTGTTTTTATATGGCCTAATATGGAGGAGGGAAAGCTGAACTATTGGCTACAACCCCATACATGCGGGTCGATCTAAACAACGGAGTGTTTGTGATGGCTAAGTGTGTGTACAGCTGATTGAAGAATTTGTTCAAGTTCCAGTTGTGCGGAATTGGCTTAAGTCAACCCGTGCCGTGCCGGACAGAGCTCTAGCTGTCCTAATGCACGTCTTTCGAAACAAGTGATGGCTTTGATGTTGAAGTCATACGTTCCATAGTTGCCTTAGCTGACTATATATTTGAAAGACTCGGGATGTGCCAAAACCAACTTTGGCAAAAAAACTGAATTTATGATACGTTTTAGTTAATTTGTGCATTCCTTTTTTCCTAGCCGAGTGTCTGGTATGGCGCGTCCATGCTGCTACCTCCTGGTCATCCTCTTGACAAGTGTGATATGCTTTGTTGTGATGCTCATTATCTACTTGGTACTCCCACCCAGACCTTGCCAGCCTCATACAGGGTCTTGTGTGGGACAGGAGAAGAAGTATCGATTTGCCACGGTAGCTTCTGATGCTCAAGTATGCTCAAAAGTTGGAACGTAAGTTTAAAGTTAAATATTCTATAACAAGAAGGTAGTCATTGGTATTTTCTTTTTGGCTTTGTCTTTTTGGCTCACCGGTACGATGAGTCTATACGACAGCACAGTGTCCGTCATCGTCCGTTGTATCCTATTTCAAAAACAGTGGCATGTTTCTTAACCGCTAGGGCTATGGACTCAAAACTTTGTATGCATGACCCCCTAGATCAGATGACCTTTGACACTGAATTTCGGTCCGGCCAAAACTGAAAACATAAATAGTGTGATATCTCACTTATCAGTGATTTGTATTTGATGAAATTTTTATGGTAGGTACTCCTAGCAAGGATATATCACATATGATATGTGTTTTTGGTTTGACCTACTTTTCAAGGTCACAGAAGTCAAATGGCGTAAATTTGCTGTTTGAGTGTAATTGTGGCACATTTCTTAACTGGTAGGGCTATGAGCTTGGAAGTTTTTATGCATGACCCCCTAGATCAGATGACCTCTGACAGTCAATTTTGGTCTGATCTGTTTCTTGACTTGGCCACAAGGGGGCCAAAGCTGAAAACACAAAAAGTGTGATATCTCACTTATTAGTGATTTGCTTTTGATGAAATGTTTATGGTAGGTACTCCCAGCCAGGATACATCACATATCATAGAGGTTTTTGATTTGGCCTATTTTTCAAGGTCATAGAGGTCAAATGGCGTAAATTGGCCGTTTAAGCGTAACTGTGGCACGTTTCGTAACTGCTAGGGCTATGGGCTTGAAACTTTGTACACAAACCCCCTAGGTCAGGTTACCTCTGACACTGAATTTTGGTCTGATCTGTTTCTCGACTTTGTCACCAGGGGGCAAAAAGTGAAAACCTAGAAAGTGTGATATCTCGCTCATTAGTGATGCGTATTCGATAAAGTTGTTATTGTTGGTACTCCAAGCAAGGATACATTACATATTATACAGGTATTTGATTTGATCTACTTTTTAAGGTCATAGACGTCAAATGCCACGAATTTACTGTTTGGCGGCCTTACTATGGCATGTTTCTTAACTGCAATGACATATGAAGTGCCCTATGATTAGGATACAGATACTAGTAGTACCTCAGCATCTTCCTCGGTCATATCTCAAGAAACATTCATTGTCAATTAAGTCGTTACCTAAATACCGGTGAGCTCAATGGCTCCTGGCCTTTTCATTATTTCAAAGGAATAGACGAAAGACAACAATGACGGTAACGCAAAATGTACCAGGATATACAAATTCAAAACTTTACACATGGAGATGTCAGCCTGATGTTCTATATTATATTTTGATAAATGATGATGATAATGATAACACATATTCAAAATGGTATCAACAGCATCAGTTGCATGCTCCTCCCTCGTCCCATCACTGGGTGTTCATAGCCACCAGGCGTAATAAATTTAAAAAGTTTGGTACACAAAACATCCCAAGAATGAGTGTCTGCACTTTGTCTCTCCAAAATAAAACCAATTTCTTGAACATTTCTTTTGAACTAATTGTGACAATTGTTTCTGACACCGACATCTATGTTGAAATAGAAGCATTTAATTGTTTCTAACATTAGTTATTTCTGCTCTGCGATTGGTTTCGGGAAAGTTTTTAGGTTTTTATTTCTTCTTCATGATACATGTTAACCAAGACTTGGCATAAGTGTTCGGTTATTTGTGCTTCTACATTCTCTTAATTTATTCTAAAAAAATTTTATGCAGGAGAAAACGGATGCCCACTTTTTATGTCTTACCTCTGAAATAAGTCTGAAATAAGTACATTTGAATAGACCCTAGGTCAAGAACATGTATTAAACCAATCAGCTCGTGGTTATACAAAAATAATTCAGTTTGAAATCAATGCATGGTTTCACCATCAATTTTCACCAAATTACCATACTGGTATCATACCAGTATGGTAATTTCCATTTTAAAAAAATGTTCTTCTGAAAGAATCGTGAATTTTAAGTTCGTTAAAAATAAAGAAAACGATGAAGTTTCAGTCTAATTGGCTTCTTATGTGGTTTTGGTGCTCAAATTAAGCCGTCGTGGGTATCCTGTTGCCTGAAGTTAAATTATTTTTCAAAAAAAAAATTAAATTTGTTGGAAATGGAAAACTGCCCTGTACCAAATTAACCAGCTCATGGTTATATATATATACGAAAATTCTTCAGTTCAAAATCAATGCTTGGTTTCACCATACCAGATGAATAGTTATTTTCATTTAGAAATTGTGAATTAGGTTTGTTAAAAATAAAGAAATGAGGAAGTTTCAGTCAAACAGGCATAGGTTTGTGGTTTTGGGGCTCAAGTAAACCTGTCGTGGTCCAAAAGCCGATTAATAAAAGCAATAAAAAATAACCCCCTAACTTCAGACCTCCAAGCCCTGAAATTATCATGCGTAATGTCCCGTATAGGAAAATTTATGGGCCCCATATGGCTAATGTATGGGCAAGTGAGGGCAGTCATATGGGTACCTATGTGGGTAATTAATGTGGGTTCCAAATGGGCAAATGTGGTCCCCACTTTTCCCCACCCAGACCCAATGTGGAATATGCTCTCGGGTTTTCGGATGGGGGCAAACTGGGCATATGTAGGTTTTACATGGGTTCTATATGGACTTCCTTTTGGGTTCGTTGAATTGCACTTTCATATAATATAATTTTCATATAATATGTGTTAATGGGTGTCTTTAGAGCTCATTTTTTCTCTTCAGTTTTACAGCGTAGGCCTAACCTCCAGCACGAGGTAGTGCGTCAGAATAAAAATCCCCTAACTGCGCAAGTTTTCACCAGCAACCCCCGGGTGGATGAGTTGGACACTCACCTCTCCACATGGTGTAAGGGATAGATATGTGGCGTGAGCCTTGATATCTTCCCCGCGCCATTTGTGCTTATTGTTGCGTCATAATAGCTAGCCACACTAAGTGACCCTTCTGCATGCCAAGTGCGTTACCGAAGGACGCACTCCCCAACAACCAACTTTAGCACATAGTCTCAGCTCCCAATTCCCACTCAGATGTCATAATGTTGACAGCACACAGGCGGTGGAGGTGGAGAGCGATGACGGTCAGTCCAGACTTTCCCAGTCCAATCCACAGTTTTCCAATACCCGTATTTTTGATCATTTACCAACTTAATCGGGCCAACGAACTGACTCAGGCATGTTTACAATTTGTTCCTGGTAAAGATTTCCCGGAAAAAACACATCCTCGTGCAAGTCAAACTTTGTTCCATCACGGTTAGTATCAATCATGTCAATCAATGTCTGGATTGCCCTCGTACAACGCGTTTGATGGACGAAGGTTCCTCGAAATTGACTGTAAAGCAAACAAAGACACTTTACGGGGATCGAAGTTTCTCAGCGTCCTCGGCACGGCTGTGGAATAAGTTGCCGACGGAACTAACTGCGATTGACAATCAGGACACATTTAGGAAGCGCTTGAAGTGTTGGCTGTTCGAGAGGCATTATCAGTGACAATGAGTGGAAATCAACAAATAGCGCTCAAACAGCAATGCGTTCTGAGTAGCGCTATACAAATACTAGACATTATTATATTATTATTATAATCCAAGAAGCCTGACTTGCGTATGACTAATGCCAATATTGGAATAAAAACCATCTTATAAATGGATATTATTTAGCGGCCCAGTAAGGCTCTGTAGTCAATTAAAACAGTGGACTCTGTCTTTGACTGAGGAATGGATACTTTTATTTACTGCTGTTGTTAGTTCTAACAGATAAATAAAAACCTATTTTT
Source organism: Lineus longissimus (assembly GCF_910592395.1). NCBI lineage: Eukaryota > Metazoa > Nemertea > Pilidiophora > Heteronemertea > Lineidae > Lineus > Lineus longissimus. Next base: position 12,495,149 of record NC_088315.1, read on the forward strand.
AGCTCATTGGTGAGCTTATCTCAACACGTCTTTCCGTCGTCCGTTAACAATAGGGGCATGTTTGCTCACTATTGAGTCTAGAAAGTTGAAACTTGGTGTGAGGATGTCTTATGACAACATGACTTGACACAAAAAAATCATTGCCATTTGACATACATTCTGGGCTCGAGGCAGCCATCTTTGAAAACCTTATTTTGTCAATATCTCATGAACGTTGATAGCTAGAACAATGACATGTTTATTGTCAATACTTCTGCTAAGACTAAATGACAATATAAAATATACAGGTTTTCGATTTGACCTACTTTTGAAGGTCACAGAGGTCAAACTAAAATTTCAGCAAAGTTAACAAATTTCGTCATTAATTGTCCTAGACTCTTCAAATTTGATATGTTGACACCTATTGGGCATCTGTACATATCAACAAAAACTCAGGTCAATGTGGCCTAATTTTCAGGTGTAAGTAGGTCGGTTCATAAAACTCAATGTCAGTTAAAGCGAACTGGAACCGGCAAGCCAGTTCGTATGACCTCGTTTTCATTTCCGGCGTATCGGGTGATCAGAACGAGGCATGAATGAAACATGGCGCCTAGCTGTCAATCATTCAGTGACGTCACTACTATGGAATTTACTACGAAAATTCATGAATGAAAGATCGCATGACTCTCACATGATTCTCAATGATAACAAATTGAACTGCGCATGCTCGAGCACTGGGGGCGGAGCTACAAATCTGAACTCAAATAGGAAGTTGGAAGTTTGACTTTCTCGGGCGGTGAAAGTCGAAAAGTTGAATAAATCGCTCGGCGGTTCCAGTTCGCTTTAATCAAGAAACCTTCACTGTGTGATCCTCAAAGGTGCATCACTGATTGATATGATCAAGATTGACATAGAGTGTATAACATTTTGATCTTGACCTAGTTACCAAGGTCAGAAAGGTCAAACTCTAAAATTCCACTGAAGTTGATACGTTCTGAGATTCTTCAAATTTTATATGGAGACACCTATTGGGCATCTGTACAAGTTGATCCAATTTAAGTCAATTGTGACCTAGTTTATCAAGTTCACAGAGGTCAAACTCAAAAAATGTCATTGACGGTGTCACATTTTGTCATATTTAAAATTCAATTTAACCTCCATATTTCATTTCATCGGCAACTAAAGGATTCCCAGGTAAGCACAATGTCCCCAGATCTGTTGGAGATTGAAATAGGGCCTATACTAGTATATTTGAACCAATTGCTACATTGTAAAGTTAGAGGCCTGTCCTGATTGGTGCTGCCGCCTGTACACAGGAATTGTCACTAGTTTTAGAGAATAAAAGGAACTGTGTTGTTTGTGTCCTCCTAAATTTACCTCAGTCAAATCATGCTGCAGTTTGCAAAATCAGTTATTTAAATAAAATTTTAAAATTTTAATTGAACATAATTTTAATTGAACATAATTGACCGAACTTTGGGTGAAGTACCTGTAAACCTGTGAAGGTTAAAAGAGGACATGAAAGAATTTGAACGGTTTTTAAGAAAAGTTGACAATATTCAAACAGAAATAGAATGTGAATTAGATCAGGAAGAATCAGAGGCTGAGATTGATTCACATGGTACATGGCGGGATGCAGTAAAAATGTCGTATCGTGCGACACAGGAACTTTTAGAAACAAGTGTAAAAAAGGAGCCCTCTAGTCCTAGTCGTGCTGGTATTACTACAAAAGTTAAAACTGCCAGTTCCTGTCAGGAAAAATTGCCTAAATTGGAACTACCACATTTCTCCGGAGTACTGACCGAGTGGCAAACATTCTATGAGAAATTTTTAATGATTGTTCATGACAACAAGGACATAAAGTAGAACCCCTTTAGCGGACACCTCTGCCAGGCGGACACCTCTACATTACGGACACGTCCGGCCAGTCCCGATTTTTTTCTAAGTCATTTCCAATAACAAAAACCTCTGTACGGTGGACACCTCTCTACTCCGAATTGCGGACAGGGCGATGGCAAACTTTTGGTCCATTTCCCTCCCAATTACGGACAGTAGGCAAAAACAACGCGTGCGCTGCGAGAGTCAAGTAGGCCTGACAGGCGAGATATTTGCGCAATTAATCAACGTAATTACCCCATGGCATTGTGTTTTTGTATCCTAATTAAGCCGCGGCATTTGTTTACTCATTTTTTCAACTAATCATATAGGCCTATTGTGTCAACGGACACTCATAAATCCACGCGGTTTTGTCAGTGTTGCGGCGAATATGCGTGAGTAGAGAAATTAGAAAAAATTTATTACCAATCAAAGGTGGCTGATGGACAGAAATTATGGTGTTTTTTCACACATTATGACATGTCGTGGAGATTTTGCAATAAAAGGGGCACCTTTTACTGGAGAGATTATTCACTCTCTGAGTTCCAAAGTAGCTCACGTCATTTAACGCAACATCACAAGCAAAGACCGATCAGCCAACAGGTTCAAAGTTTCTACGCTAGATGTCGACACAGAGAAAACCAAGACCTGCAAGGTGGGAACTTCAACTCCACCTATCGGACGATTTGGCATAACCTCTCTATTGCGGACACCTCTCTATTGCGGACACCTGGGCCCAGTCCCATGGGTGTCCCCAATAGAGAGGTTATACGGTTATCACCAAGGTTTCATATTTAACCTCTCTCCTAGAGGCAGTGGTTGCAGGTTTGAGCACACCAAAAGACAACTGCGTTGCAGCTGTCAACCTTTTAAACAAGCGATTCTGGAATAAAGATGGATTGATCTTTGAAAACATACAGGAGTCACTGAATGTCACTTTACCATCACAAAAGCAGACAGTACGAGATCTGTGGTGTCTTCAAGACACAATTCAAACGCATGTTCGAAACTTGGTGTCCCTCAGTATCAGTTAGGGCACGTATGGACTCTTTCTCACACAATTCATCTTGTCCAGATTTCCCAATAATATCACTTTATCACGATGGAGTGGGCACGAAACGGAGCAGGGAAAGAAAGTGACTTGATGGGTTTCTTGGAGAGAGAGCTGATACACTCAAAGATATGAATTTTTCGGCACAATCGAGTGTGCATCACCTTCAATGAACAAGCAGACAGTCAATAAACAATGTGTAGCCTACCAAGACACCATCTTTGGGTGGGTTTTGTCTGGATCTTACTCAAAAGGACACAGTGAGACACCCAGTCAGTCAACTGCTATGGTCTGTGTTAGTCAAAATTTACTGAATTTGTCAGATATCCCGGATGTGACACTCTCCAATTTTTTGGATCTGGAGTCCATTGGTGTAACAGAAAATGGAGAGTCGAGTCCTGGAACAGATACGGTAATCTTGAATCAATTCACCGAAACAGTTGAGTTCAAAGATAGTAGGTATGTAGTCATCGCTGTTAAATAATTGAAATTTGACAGAAGGCCGGTTGCAAAGTTTGAACTGTAAACACTCTAAGAACCCAGTCTTAAGAGATAGGTATGATAAAGCCTTGGTCAAACTAGAGACTCTTGAAATTATTCAGGAAGTACCCCCGACCTAAATTGTCCCTAGTGATGAGAGTCCAGTATTCTATTTACCCCACTTAAATTCCTAGTCATAAAAGAGTCGAGATTGACAACCAAAATCCGACCTGTTTTTGATGCCTCTGCCAAGGGGGCAAATGGAGTGTCACTGAATGATTGTAATAAGTCGGGGACCCAATTTGTTGTCAGGTCGATTAGACATTCAAATCAGATTCAGAAGATTGCGGATGGCGATGACCAGTGATATTACCAAAGCTTCCCTTCAAATCGCTGTCAACAGGGAAGATCAGGATGTTCATCGCTTCTTGTGGACAAAAGATGGCAAGGACAGGGTGATGAAATTATTGCCTGTCCCATTTGGCAACATGGGCAGTCCATTTCTTCACAATGGCACCATCTGTCTCAGTATTATGATCTTGAAACCTCCACAGTTGTTGAGGAACTGAGGGAAAACCTGTATGTAGATGATTGGATAACTGGGGCTGATTATGAGGATGAAACTTGTGAGATGTTCTGTGATGGGCAAGAGTTTCTGAAAGAAGGTAGTCTGTCATTGGCAAAGTGTAGCTCTAACATTGAAGTAATCAAAGACATGTTCATACAAGACTTTGATTCAAAACATTCTGTGTCAACAAAGATGCTTGGGTTGAAGTGTTTAAGGCAGAAGATTGTTTTGCATTTGATGGAGTTCACATCCCCACACAGATTGTCACAACCAAAAGAGTTGTTTTGAGCGTTATAGCAAGTTTGTTTGACCTACTTGGTTTCTTGTCCCCTTACACCATATACTTGAAAATCTTGTTGCAAGAATTATGGTTGTTGAAACTGGATTTGGATGACAACGTCCTAGCCCGGTGCCGCCACTACCTGATAGGTTTCTGAGGTGGGTGCAAGTTTTGACTGAGGTACAAAAATCGAAAATTCCCTGAGGTTACAGTGTGTCATTGTGGTCAAATTTGACCGGAGTTGAGGTTTATAGGTTTGGTGATGCCTCAGAACAAGGTTACGGAGCTGTAGTATACCTGCGTATTCCCTGTTCAGATGGTAGCTATAAGGTTTCACTAGTCACATCCAGCGCTAGAGATGCACCTGTAAAAGAGGTCTCACTCCCAAGATTAGAATTGCTTGGTGCCCCCCTGTGTGCTCGTTTGGTCAGCTTTGTAGTGAAAGCTTTGAAACTCCCATCTGACACAATGTGCAGGTATTGGGCAGACTCTACTGTAGCTTTAGGTTGAATTAAAGGTGAGTCTTGTCGTTGGAAGACGTTTGTTGCAAACCGAGTCTTGAAATTTAGGAATTCTCAGATGTTGAGCAGTGGTCACATTGCCCTGGGAAACGGGAATGTGGTAAAGGGAACCCAACTGATATAATGACTAGATGTGTTCTTGCAGGAGAATTGGTCTCCTTCAATCAGTGGTTGTCGGGACCTAGTTGGCTAGCTAAACCATTGAAACTGGGTCAAGACAAAGTGGTATTTGGTCAGGTGGAGCGGTTCCTTCAGCCAGAGACTATGGTCATTGTGAAAGTAGCTACAATGTGGTTGCCTGAAGACATTCTTAAGGTGGAGAGATGGAGAACACTTGAGAAAGAAATTAGAATCATAGCTAGGGTTTTCAGAGTATTTCAAAACTTGAATAAAACAAAACAACATATCTCTGGAAAACTGTCTTTGGAAGAGTGTGGAAAGGCAAAACTGGGATTGTTGAAACATGAACAGAGTGTAGCATATATTACTGAGATTGAATACCTAAAACAGGAAAAGTCTGTAGGAAAATCATCACCATTGTTAATGTTAAATCCAGTCATCGGAAAAGATGGTTTAATTCGGATTGGTGGTAAGTTAGAAAACTCTCAACTGACATATGCTTACAAACATCCTGTCATAGTCCCCAAGTACGCAGAATGTCAGTAGCAAACCAAAATTGGGACAAGTTAGTGAAAACACAAGAAATAAGATTTGTAGTCATGGTACATTCACTCTAAAGATGTGTTTTGAGACACTCCCAAATTCACTGTGATTGTAAAATAAAGACTTGTTCATGACTGTGGAATTAGGAATCGCGTTAAGATATGTGATGAAATTTGTTTAATTTAATTCGATTGGTGCAAATAGATACAAAAATACAGGTTTTTTAGGTTGTTCAAATTGGTTTACAGTGTCTTGTGAAATTTAGTTGTCAGTAGGTATGTTGTCTGTATGTATGTTGATGTCGTGTCTATTTGTGTGGAATCTGGGGAAAGTTGTAAAACAGTAGATAAAAAATTAGTACACTACAGTGCTTTAAGAAATATTTAGTCCCATTGTAGTATAAGAAGTGTGTTTAATTAGAAAATTGTACACTATCTTTGGTTGATGAACAGAAGAACTGTGTAGACTTCCTGGAATCTGTTAAAAGTTATGTGATACAGAAGTAAAATAAAACCACGTGTAATGGTATAGTAAGAAGTGTAAGCGAAGTAAAACATTGCTCTCCCAACAATAGTCAAAGTAAAGTTGTATAGATTACAGTAAAGAAAGAATAAGTTTGGTAAAGATATACTACTTACGCGATTTTAACTTGTTAATAATGACTGTGTGATACTGTGATATTATATACTTATATGTTTTGTACTTGTAAATTTTATTCTCCCATATTGGAGGTTAATAAATAAATAATTAAAAAAATAAAATAATACTGTATAAGTCTGGATGACATTGCAAGAGACAATGATACTGTGAAGTCATTTAAGTTAAGTGTTAATTTAGTTAAGTCTGGTAATTCAGAATTTGATATTATCCTTTTAAGAAGTGCCATACATGTATAAGTATTGGATTCTCCAATAGGGGGGAAAATGTTGCAGATTACAATAGGGCCTATACTAATATATTTGAACCAACTGTAAAGTGTGAGGCCTGTCCTGATTGGTGCTGCCATCTGTATGGTGGAATTGTAACTAGTTTTAGAGAATAAAGTTACTCGGCAAAAGGTACCATGTTTACCTCCGCTAAGTCATACTGCAGTCCGCAGTTCTCATAAATGAGAACTTATATGGATTGTCAGTAGGTATTACACGTCATGTAACCTCGGACACCGAATTTCAATTTGATCTGATTCTCAACTTGGCCATCAGGAGGCCAAAACTAAAAAAACTAAAAAGTGCAGTATCTCGCTTATTAGTGATTGTTTTCGATGATATTTTAAAACTCTTGGCTCAAAACTCCAAGACCCTTCTTTTCTTGAGGAAATTGAAGAAATCGACATAATTTGTCTAACAGAAACACATGCAGTTGAGAAAAATTCAATTTTGGATGGATGGGTATCATACTTTCCAGTCCAATAGAATTAAACACCACAAAGCAAAAAAAGGTTCGGGGGGCGTTGCTATCCTTATAAGAAATTCTCTGAAGAAGTACATTACTTTCTCCCCAAGTAAATCAAATGATATAATATGGGTAATTCTTGACAAAAGATGTACTAATTATGATTTCAGTGTGTCAATATGTAATGTATATGTAAGTCCTCAGAATTCTACCTATTCAATCCGTAACGAGTATCAAACATGGGATATTTTGGAAGATGAAACCGAATTTCATAATCAAAGGGGCAGGGTAGTTATTTTTGGGGATATGAACACAAGAACTGGAACTCTGGATGATTTTATTCAAAATGATGATAACATTTATACCCCTGTCCCTCTCAATTATACCATCGATGACACAAGTTTCCAATCAGAGCATCAAAATTACGACAAAACAGTCTCACCAAAAAACTATGTTAACAAATTTCTTGATATCTGCTCATCTTTGGGCCTAAGGATTTTAAATGGTAGAACTCTAGGCGACTCTGGTGGTAAATTTACATGCTATAAATACAACGGTAGCAGTGTAGTTGACTATGCAGTGGTACAATCGGTCCTTTTGCCTCACGTTCAATATTTTAAGGTTCACAATTCTTTCGAGGCCATCTCTGATCATTGTATGATGGGTTTAGAACTTTCTGGCAATATGCCCTCTGCTCCTACATGGGAGGAAAACTCTATTCCAGTTCCAGCTGGTATAAAATGGGACGACTCCTCGGAATCCTTATTCATCAATGAATTAAAGGGTACAACTTTCCAGTAATTTATTAGAAAAATTGACGAATCAAACCTGTATGAAGCTGATATACAAAATGTAAATCAATATATTCAAGACTTGGAAGGTATTCTCCTTAAAGCTGCTGTTAAAGCTGGTAAAGTCGTACATGTAAATAAAAGGTCACCAATGTCGAAGTCCAAAAAATCTCGTCCTAATACAAAGTGGTTTGACAGAGACTTGGTACTTATGGAAAGATCACTTAAGGAGTTAGGAGAAGATTTGATACACTCTCCCTTTGACAATGGTATTCGGGCTAGGTTTTTCAGTTACAAAAAATTTATAAGAAAAATGTTAAAATTAAAGAACAAATGTACCGAAACTCCCTTGTCACTAAACTGCGAAATTTGTCTGAATCAAACCCTAAGGGATATTGGAAAGTGGTGGAGGAACTTAGAAATTCCAATCCAAAATCGTCACTTCATGGTAGTTCCTCAATCGCTATGGAGGAGTGGAAAAAACATTATGAATCTCTTTTGGATTCCCCTCCTGAACCCCCCCCCCCCCCCCAAAAACTACTAGATGATATAAAAGTTTTAGAAGATGAACCCTTTTTCTCGAATCTCGACAGTATAATTAGAGAAGAAGAAGTTCTGAAAGCCGCTAAATCGCTCAAAAGAGGCAAGGCCGTGGGTTTGGATCGCATTTCAAACGAGATGCTGAAGTCTTCAATGCCTTTCCTGGCTAAATGTTATGCGAAAATTTTTAATACTATTTTACAAAAGGGTTGCTACCCTGAACAATGGAGCAAAGGCTATATTGTTAATATTTTAAAGCTGGCGATCGGTCTGACCCTGGTAACTATAGGGGAATTACTATTAATAGTTGTCTCAGTAAACTGTTTAGTACTTTTCTCAACAACAGACTAGAACTTTATGTCGAAAAGGATACCATTTTAACCCCAACTCAACTTGGCTTTAAGAAAGGAGCAAGAACCTCCGATCATATCTTCACCATCCACACTCTTGTTGATAAATATATAAAAACGGGCAAGACCCCACTTTTTGCTTGCTTCGTTGATTTCCGCAAGGCATATGATAGTGTATGGCATCATGGACTTTTCCTCAAATTACTTAAGTACAATATTCGTGGTAATTTCTACAATGTTATCAAGAAGATGTATCAACAGAGCTCTGCATGTGTTCGCTCAAATAGTCGTCAAAGCTCCTTTTTTAACTGTACAAATGGGGTCAAACAAGGTGACACTTTGAGCCCCCTTCTTTTTAACCTTTTCATAAATGACGTTCCTACAAACCTGTCTCAAAATATCGATGCTGAGGAACATATTCCTTGCCTAAATGGCCGTTTTATCGACCATCTTTTTTATGCAGATGATTTAATTATTAAGGGCCTTCACTCAATGTTAAAGCAACTTGAACTTTTTTGTAATACTTGGAATTTAGAGATAAATATAAAGAAGACGAAAGTGATGAAACTATGTGGAAATGGACATGTAGGTAAAGATTCTTTCTTTTTCAAGGGTGTCTTGTTGGAGAACTGCACTTCTTATAAATATTTGGGAGTCGTATTGAGTTCTTCAGGGTCTTTTACAAATGCTAAAATAAATGCTTCTTGTAAAGCGAAGAAGGCTATTTTTAGTATACGTGCTTGCCTACGTAATACTGGGATCAACCCCAAAAGTGGTTTAAATTTGTTTGACAAACTCATATCTCCCATTTGTACATATGGGGCCGAAATTTAGTCGGGCGAAGATCTTCGGAAAGGCAAGTTTCATGGAGTCTGGTCCACTGAACAGAAGTGGTACGATTCTGTCATTGAACATGTAAATATCAGCTTTTGCAAATTTCTTCTCGGTGTAAATAAAAAGGCTGGTAATATTCCCACTATGAGCGAACTTGGGAGATTCCCTATTGGGATTGATATAATATGTAAAATCTATAACTACCACACACACCTGGATAATACTGACAATCCAGTTTTAAGAGATGCTTTTACTGAATCAAAGTTGTTACACTCCAAGGGCTTTTACTCCTGGTTCTCTTTTTATAAGGATTTGTCGAAGAAAATCAATTTTGATTTATGTAATCCAGGTATCTCATCTAAAACAATCAAGGAACATATGAAGGAGCGTTATAAATCGTTCTGGTTTGAAAAGTTCTATCAGAAGTACATTGGTTTAAATGAGGGAAAATTTTGTACATATGTAGCTTTTAGAAATAGATTTTGCTACGAAAATTATCTCAATGATATCCAAAATAGGGAGCACAGGTCCCATTTTACCAAATTAAGACTGAGTAATCATTGTCTTTTAATCGAGAAAGGCTGCTACTCTGGTCCTATTATCCCCAGGGATGAGAGATGGTGCCCTCACTGTTTATCATTGGGAATCAAAGAAACTGAAGATGAAACTCACTTTTCGTGTTCATGCCCTTTGCTCTCTAACCTTCGTGATAAATATTTGAACAAAACTCGAATTGGGTTAACAAATGAACTTTCAAATAGAAATCTATTATTATATCTTTTAACTGCTGAAGACAATGTAGCTCGCCTCACCGGTAAATTCTGTTATCTAGCATTTCAGGTGAGAAAAGCTCTATAATTATTAAAAATACTGCTGCAATCATTGTAATAATACCCACCAACTCTCTTGCACTCTTAAGTAATTTCTGTATTATTTGATTACTTTTATTACTTATTGCTTTCTTTTCTTCTGACTCTCTATCTACACTGCACTTCTGTTTATTGTATTTTCGTCCCATGTAATATGTAAATTTTATACGGATTCAATAAACTTTTGTCATTTGTAATTATTTTAATGGTACGTACTCCAAGCAACAATACATCACATGTCATACCAACTTTGGTTTGACCTATATACTGTACATGTAGACTGTTTCTTAACCAGGATGAATTCCTAACCACCAAATATCTAGACGGTAAGCAGAATGGCACGTGGCCGTTTCATTTACAAGTAATAGTGCTGCATCCATGCAGAAGAGGCATTGCCCGCGCTTTTATAGTGGGGTTTAAAGGCCATATATCTAGGTTTGAAAACATGCTTGATACTCATGAAATATGTTGAGGGTTAAAAAAACAAGATCCCAGACATTAAAAAAATTCTAATAATAAAGTCATTATTTAGTTATTTCAATTTTCAATTTTAAACTATTTGAATTTCCCACCACACACAACTTTAGATTAGTTCCACATCCACATGTGGCCGCTAGGGATTTTTTGATGACGTAGATCAGGCTAGTCAGAACAAAGCAAGATGGCTTCCGCATACAGTTCAGAGAGTGAGAGCAGTGAATTTGAGGATGTTTTGGTCGATACAGAAGGAACAGCTGTTTTTAACAAGTGGCATTTAATATTCAGTTGGATGCAGATATCCGGCTTCATGTGATAATCCGTATCGATAAAGTGATCACTGCAAAGTTTGGCCGAAGGCCCAGGCTTCCAACACTCCAAATGTTTGCACTTCCGAATCCACAGCTTCCTCCTCTCTCGTTCAACTGGCTTTGGAAATTCATGAAAATGGGTCCCATCCGTCATTCGATTGTTCTTTGTGCTATCCTTGACACAATTCGGAGCCACACAATACACCATAGTGAATGAAACACATTACTTCCAGGTGTGCATAATTAATTAAGGCCCTCCTGCTTTTATGATTGCATGACATGTAAAGATAGCCTGATCTACATCACAACTTTTGCTGAACCTGCCGCCTGGCTCTAACAAGCCAGTTGCTAGCCTGATTAGGTAATCAAGTTGTCAAACACATAATTGGCTATATCTTCAAAATGGATGGAGCTAATTGCATTTGGTTTTCTGTATTGTATAAAGTGTTAGGTACACTTTTGAAATCGTCTTACAGCAGAAAATGGCAAACAACCTGGAGTTATGGCCTTTAAAAAGCACCTGAAATGTGGTAAAAAATACAGGCTGTATTGATCTCCATGCAATTGTAAGGCCTGCGTGTACATGCGTTATTGAGCAATTTATCAATGTACATGCTATATGATCATACATTGTCACCTCTATCACAAGGAAAAATCTCTCATCAAAGTTTTCCTTGTTTCGGCTGATGTGTTTGCCAACAGAACTAAATTTGTTAAGGATGTTAAAAGGTGAACTTAACCATAGGTCCCTGAAAAATGCTAATTAGCGGGATTATTCAGGGGCCTATGACTTAACCCTCTGTGAACCATTGTAGTTATGAAAAAATATTTTGTGGTGAACCAGTAGTGCGCCTGCAAAGATTGTAGATGAACTCCGCATGTTCTGTTATGGAGTACCTTCCTTTCTTTTACGTTTGTTGGGGCGGGGGGGGGGGGGGGGTGTTTGTCAGTTGAGTGAGGGGGGGGGGGGCTATTGAGATAATATTGCCCTTACCGATGGTCCTTTAAGCTCCATTTGTTGAAAGGTAGTCACACAATTTTGACAGATTACTTCCACCATAACGACATACACATGGGTCGTTTTGTCTCTAAACCATTTATTCTAAGGTTTTTGTAAACGTTTGCATTGCATTTAAATTCATCACCTCCATCATTTTAAGGGATGGGCCTATTCAACCAGCTGCATCACTGGTAATCTATAGTAAATGTAAAAGAAAGACAATGTAACTCTCTGGTTTGAATGAAACACATTTGTATGCTTACTCTTGGTAGTTTAGCAACATTTTAAAATAAGATTTATCGTGCTTATTGTATCAAAAATGTGTGGAGGAATTTGACGACAATGCTGGAGTCCCAGGTATACTTTCCAGAAACAGAAACTGTCAGGGTTAGAAATCCTAATCTCTCCCTGTTTTGTTAGTTCTTGTTTGCTGCTTGAAGTCCAGAGAGCCACATCGCATTGCCCATAACAGTTCCATAGAACAAAATCAAAAACAAAAATGCCATGTCATGTTTATTTGATCCAAAGACAATGTTATGAAAGAGTTCTATCAGTGTCAAATCATTGATTCAAATGGGTAATAATTCTTTTTACATATATGTTCTGTTTATTTCAGGGACATTCTTGCTAAGCAACAGGGTTCTGCTGCAGACAGTGCAATAGCGACACTGCTTTGTCTGGGCCTAGCAAATCCACACAGTATGGGAATAGGAGGCGGCTTCTTTGCAACTATATATATCAGGTACTTAACCTTCTAACTTTGATAAAAACATCGGTATAGAGCCGGTTTAAATGATATGTTTGATGGACCGATTACACATTGGTAATAAAGTTGACCATATATTTCAATTGATGACCATGTCTGGCAGAGAACAATTTTTATAACAATGATGGTATTGGTAGTTGACAGTATGGAAAGGCACTGTCAGCTGACCAATACGCTTCAGCGAGAACAATGTTGCATACAGTGCTGCAAATTGAACACTGTTCCCATCATGAAAAAAACCCATTCTGCTCTCTTGTGTTATTGACTCACCGTAGGGGAGTATACAATACCAGTGTCCGTCGTCCGTCGTCCGTCGTCGTCTGTATCCTGTTTCGAAAAAAAGGGTCACACTTCTTAACAGATAAGACTATGAACTTGAAACTTTGTACACAGGACCCCAAGGTCAAGCGGTCTCTGAGACTGAATTTTGGTCCGATCTAATTTTCAACTTGGCCAATAGGGGACCAAAAGTGGAAACCTAAAAAGTGTGATATCTCTCTTAAAAGTGACTTATTTTTGATAAAGTTTTATGGTAGGTTCTCCTAGCAAGGTTACATCATATGTCTTACAGGTTTTGTATTTGATCTAATTTTTAGGGTTGCAAAGGTCAAATGGCGTAAATTGGCCGTTTGAGTGTAACTATGGCATGTTTTTCGTAACCGCTAAAGCTATGAACTTGAAATTTGGTACACATGACTCCCTACGTCATATGACATTGGACCCTGAATTTTGGTCCAATCTGATTCTCCACTTGGCCACCAGGAGGCCAAAACTAAAGATTTTAAGAATCGATCTAACGGTCCTTTGGTTGGGGCTTGGCGGCATTTTTTCTGTCCTTTGCATAGGTTGAACATGTTTTATTGTGGCTTTTCCGGTCGCGATGACTCTCAACATAACGGTTATTCATTACGAAAAAATCGACAATATATGCACGAGCATGTCACCAGCCAATCACAGCCTAACAGAGGAATGGCAGGACTGCGACATCGGCGATCTCCATGTGGCAGATACCAACTTTGCGCTATGAAATCTCCTGGTATTGTGGACCATTTTAAAGCAAATAATATGTTATGAAAGAAGCAGTGGCAAGAACAAAAAAAAGACAACAAACCGAAACTTGATTGAAATCATACTTTATATTTATTTGACAACTAAGCAAAAGTAGCCGGCACAAGTGCACCGAATAAACAGCGTTCTCGCCGACAGCCGGCTGCTTTTGAAATCCCTGCGCAGAGGTCAAATGGCGTAAATCGGCCTTTTGAGTGTAACTTTGGCATGTTTCTTAACAACTGTAGCGATGAACTTGAAATTTGGTACACATGCCTCCCTTGGTCATATTACCTCTGGCACCGAATTTCGATTTGATCAGGTTCTGTGCATCCATTAGCCGTCCGTAAACTTTTCATTTCCGCTCATTTTAACGAGAACGCTTTGAGTAATAACAATGTAACTTTTTATGTGGGTAGAAAAAGATAACGTGTACAGCGGGCATTACAGACTAATAACTCTTTCACGATGTCAACTAAACCCAGTCAGCTCTGTCACCAGCTGCCCGGTGTTGTCTGAAAAACACTTCACTTTCCTAATACACCAACTCAATGTGCTCAGGGGGGCATATGCCACGGCTTGCGTTGCTCTTGTTATCTAATTATCTATCTTGTGGTGATGTTATAAAAGGTACCCTTATGGGCTCTATTTTAAAACTGGGTCTCTCACCACTTACAGCTGCTTTCGTGTACACAATTCACAATTTTCGTAAATATGAAGTATCAACAACTTTTAATGATTTTCATAATTATCTTTTATCCCAATATGTTCTCATGTACAACACATTATTGTTTGTAACATATTATCATTACAACTATCCTTAAAATTTCCAAGCCTTCACTGCAAAATACTCATTTTCAAGAATTCTGTTTTACTCGTATTCAGGAGATCCTACATCTTTTAACCAATAAGTTGGAGTCATTCCTGAACAATTTTGATTTACTCATTTTCAGGAGGCCCTACTTTTTTCCACCAATAAGTTAGAGTCCTTCCTGAATGAGTAATTCTGTAACCAATAAATCTCACTTTCTGGGTATTTGAAAAATGGATGAAAAGATAGATATTGGCAATGACCTCACACCGTGCTAAACATTGCAGTCAGGAAATAGTAGATAAGAATAGCATAAGTGCACTGACAGGCTGAAGTAACACCCAGGTCGGGTTGACCTTTTCACTTGTGAGCCATCAAAACATTTTCGATTTCAGAGAAGAAAATACCTCCTTTGCCCTCGATGCAAGAGATGTGGCGCCATTACTTGCCAATAAAACAATGTTCGTTGAGAATCCGGAGGCTTCCAGTAAAGGTAAGATGCAGATTATCAATTTTATTTTGAGAAAAAAATGTATCTAAGTTTTTTCCTTACAACAAACACTTCATCCAGAAATGCTTGTGATTGTTAAAAATAGCAAAACTAAAATATTTGTTTTTACCCCTTAGCCCAAATGGGCTAGAGGGGTATTGTCGTCACGTGCGCCGTCTGTCTGGGCGGGCGTCTGCTACTTGAATTCTGTCGATTTCAAGGACAACGGCTTTGACAATCAATTCAATTTTTGGTATTTACATTGGGGGTGACTAGCGGAAGGTTCCTTTCGAAAACGGGTTTGTTCCGATTATCAATATGGCCACCAGGGCGGCGTATTTGAAATTGGTTTCCATCAATTTCGAGGAGAACCGTTCGTCCGATCAAATTCATTTTTGGTCTGTACGTTGGGGGTGACTAGAGAAAGATTCCTTTTGAAAACCGACTCGTTCTGATTCTCAATATGGTCACCAGGGTGGCGTGCTTGAAATCGGTTTTCGTCAATTTCGAGGAGAACCGTTTGTCCGATTAAATTCATTTTTAGCTCAGCTGACAAAGTCAGCGGAGCTAGTCAAATAGCTATTCGAGTGGTGTCCGTCCTTCCTTCCATCCATCCTGCCATCCTTCCATCTAGCCATCTGTAGACAAAGTTGGGCATTTTGTAATCATACAACCGAGGCACTTCAAATCTAGTCTTGCTTATAAACACCGCAGAAAATGTTGCTTATGGAAAAAAATTTGGGCGATCCGACTCAAATTCAGCTCCCCAGGGGGCAAAATGCGTATGCGTAAATGAAAAAACAATTTTTTGACGCTCCATTCCAGCAGATAAAAGCTTGAAATAAAGTTGAAAAGGTCTTAATGATACAGAAGTTTTGATATAAAATAGATTAGTGTCGATTTATATCATCAGTTGGCGGTAGTGAGCAAAACTGTTGTTTGACCCTGGATGACCCCGCTTTAAATTTCCCGCCACGAACTGACATGAAAACCTCGAACCAGGGAATACCGGACTGCTGGTATTGCCAGTGCATCCACTGTATGAACGGCTCGTCTGTGATAAATTGACCACTACGCGGTCGAGGTTACCTGGAGTACTATCATCAAGAAAATGGCGGTGACCTTTTTATTTCTACCGGAGCGATGATTTTGTAAGCCTTTACGGAAATGTATTTGGTACGAAACTTCACACGTTTATAGAAAGATCAACGAGAATGTGTTCAAATGCCCTCATAACGATGAGTTCAACGGAATTTGGTCAAAACAACCTTCGAATGGAGTCAACTTTCTTTGCGAAATTGAAGCGACAACCTCATTATTTATCGTAATTTATGCAGATCTGAGTCCAGCTGATGGGTGATGTTCTGATTTGTGTTCAAACTATTGGAAACTTCGGAAATTAGTTCTATTAGTTCTACTATTCTGCAGGAGTATATTATAGCCATTGATGTTGACAACTAAAAGCACGAAAACTTTGTTTATTTATCAAACTGTATCGAGTGTTATCGAATCGAATGGATGTGTCGATCCTAGGGGCGGATTGATATGTGGTTGTGCGTCCAAGGCGATTAGGTCATTCAGTTAGTTTGAGAAAGATCATGATCACGAAGATGCGTGTTGTGTTATCATAACCGGAAAATAAGTTGAAGTTATTAGTAGTACTACGATTCTTACATGAGTAAAAAGTACGTTTTAAGCAACACAATAATGTTACTCTCATAAAAAAACTGTCAATTCTCCTTACCACTCACAGAAGCCAAGCCATTGCTGTTAAGTTATGCAGGGGCTTGATCAATTACTTGCACTCCCTGTGGGGTGAATAACATTACCTTTTAAACGGCTGGCTGTAGGGGGATTATTGGAACAGCCGGTATACCTGCTGACCTGCTGAACCGAGGTTAATGTTATTTTCAATCCACGATTGCAGGTCACCTGATTTTCGAGATTTCGCGGGAAATGAAATTGTAAACAAACGCATGTGTGCAGTTCAAATGTAAACAAAAATGTATTTTTGGTACTTTTGGTTGCTGGACTTGGGTTTTCCTGCAGTTAGGAGCTGGATCAAATTGGTGGTCTATTGTGCTGTTTTAGTCAGAGGTAGCCCTTGATTATGAAGGGATTTTCAAATTAAGGTGACCATGGTCTTTTATGTGCTCAGCTCACCACAGCTTTCAATACTTGATGTATCTGATGAGGCGCGCGGAACCTGACATGGCCTTACCAAGGAGCTGCTCACGGTGCTGAACATCTAGCTTGCCTGTCGACTAAGTGCCTTTTTGGCCAAGACACTGCTACATGTAGGAGGAGCACGCATTTTAGTAGTGATAGTACAGTTGGTTCGAGCCATTTTGAAGCCGACATGTGAAGGCCTATCTGGGTTCTCCTTCTTCTCCGTATAAAAAGGGGCATATTGCTGACTAAGGAACAAGGCATATTGACATTGCCTCATCATCTCTATGGGACCAATTGATATACTTTTATATGCACGCATACATCGTGCCATTTCAGGGTCCGAGTCTGTGGACAATTGGTTTGATTAATTTGTCTCTTCGATATTGCTCCTTTATTTCATTAGATTTTCATCGCAATTCGATCTATTCAAGATATAGCCAATTTGAACCTGTCTGCGCCAAGGATAGATTGGTTCCAGATCGACTCACTATGACTAGGAATACGCAGTAGAGCACAATGTCATGAAAAACGACCCTTTGTATTGTAAATTCCAATCACCTGCAGGACAGGTCAATTTCTCTCAATAAAATTAATTTTGTTGACTCCTGTAATCTCTACCTTATTAAAAAAAAAAGAAAGTGGTGCTAGTCCCAAACTGGTCATTTCTATTTATTTTGACCTCTGTTAAATCAGGATACCTCTCAATTACAGACAGCATTTTGTATCCTTGTGCTGTACAACCCAGCCTGGACATACCACAGTTGTCCATGGAGAAGTCTCATCCTCTCTGACACTTTTTTTCTGTAAAGCTACTGATACAACATACTGAACTAGGGATATATTCCGTTGCCTCCTGTAATATTTACATACCATGGCTGATTAGTTCAATCATATTTCATCCAGCTGGCAGCTCTGCATTGGAAATTTTAGTGGTATGACGTGTTCTCTTGACCTTCAAACAGTAGTATAAAGCCGATATTTACTACTTTATACCCTCAGTCCTATGTTATTAGATCATCCAGCTGCCAGGCCCTTGGGCCTCTTGTTGGTATGTACCTTGAGGGTGAGCGAGGTTCTTTTCGAAAACGGGCTCATTCCAATTATCAATATGGTCACTAGGGCGGCGTGCTTGAAATCGGTTTCCGTCAATTTCGAGGAGAACCGTTCGTCCGATCAAATTCATTTTTGGTATGTACGTTGGGGGTGACTAGAGGAATTCGTAAACCGGCTCGTTCTGATTCTCAATATGGTCACCAGGGCAACGTGCTTAAAATCGGTTTCCGTCAATTTCGAGGAGAATGGCTTGGAGGATGGAATCAATTTTTAGTGAGTGTATGCCTAATGCAGTTTTGTAAGGGGAAGGTTCCTTTTGAAAATCAGCGCGATTCGAGTTCAATATGGCTCACATGCTCAAAATAGGTTTCCACAATTTTAATTTCCATATGCAAACTAGCTACTCCACTAAGACAACTTCACCATTATCTCACCTTCAACCTTAATAGTCTGAGGGGTTATGCTCGCTTTGCGATGCTATTTTTATTTTTATTCCCCCTCCCCCTGAAAAAAATATTGAAAAGATCCGATCGTCAAAGAATTATAAAAGCCTGGCCTAAGTGATGGTTACCGAAAATGCGAGGGAACGTTATGATGAGTGATTGTCTATAATATGATATCGTAAATCCTCGATGTCAGAAATATCTTTATGGTGTAAATCTTTGATGATTTGACAAATAAATATTTTGTAAATTATTGCAGAATATCATTCTTATTCAACAATATCACTTTTAAGTTCGGACATGATTTAACACAGCTTGGTTGATAATTACAATTAAACAATGGTTTTACAATTAGTATTAATTAGCATGATATAGATGTAGAATAAGCCACTCCAAAATATGTTTCTGTTTGCAATTGTTTGGCATTGTTTGTATTTCTGTATCTTAGTAATTTATGTTGTTAGTTACAAGTTTTCTTGGTTATTGTAATAATAGTATGTTGCATTCAGAACTTGCCCTCCGACCAGGGCACACTTATACCAGAATTGTATCCCAGTTTTGTGACTTGTGACTGTAGTGATGTTAATGTGTGCAAGTTTGTGAATTATACCAAGAATACAAGTTAATAGTGATATTTATCTTCAAAACTCCTTGACAATTTGATTGACACTGGGCGTAAAAACTTCTACCTAATGCGGAGGCTTTCACAAATACAGTGCGGGTCGGTGATCCATTACGGTAAGTGCGTCTTTCCGACGCGTTTCGGTATGTCAACCCGATACCGGCTTTATAGAGATTATGGCACCCGCTGCACGTGCAGCTTTCGGTCGAAACTAATCCTTTCCTGATTGTTGTGTTGCGACCTTGTTTCTTTTCTTTTCCCAGACTTATTTTTCTTTTCCGAATATGACCTACTTTCTGACCTCCAAGTGGCCATCTTGGAAATTGTTTTTTTGCCTTTTTGGCTCACCGGTTTTGTTTGAAATAATTTTATTACTTTCAATAATATTGTAACATACAGATGAATCCCAGGGCTAGGCTATCAAGCATTATTAGCCCTGGTTATTATTACATAGAGAAAAGTGAATGATGGCAGAGAAGAATTAAACAAACAAGGATATGATAATTGAAAACAGGCTTCATAAGTTAAAGAATGGCGAGTTCAGCAATAAAGGTGCTGACTCTAGTAACGATAAAGATATTGTCTACAATAGACAATCTGTAATGGCCATTCAATAACAACTGCAGCCTGTCTTCTTGGCAAAGGTTGTAGAATATAAAGGTGAATGATGGCAGCGTATTCAGGTCATCAAAAAGATCAACCCTAAGCATGTCGGCAAGAGGGCAATTGAAGAAGAGGTGGCGTGTGGTTTGCGCCTTGTGTCCGCATTTACAGTAAGGGTCGTTAACATTTACAAAGTTATGAGAAAACAGGTGGTTTTTGAATATAAGGTCACATCTGGTCCTATTCAAAACGATTTCAGCTTGACGGGGTAGGTTTAGTTTGGGCGTAGCCATGGACATTTGATTCCTGCCTAGGAATAGTCTTAAGTGATATTTGAAAGAGTTTCGAGAGTAACGAGTTTGGACATATATTGGAAGGGAAGACCAGTGCCTAATTGAGCTGGGTATTGTGGATTTTGTGAGATTCTGCGACATGTTTCTAGGAAGATTGTAGGTTCTGCGATTTCTAAGACGCCCGTCAAAGACGGGGTTTCGATACTGAACAAATTCATTGTGAACGTAAGTGGGTATATTGTTATGTTCAACATCGTACATCAGGATTAACTTTTTCTCCGTTCTCCGCCTTCCAAGGGTCAGCCAGCCCAGACAGTCAAGAACCTTGGTGGTATTAGTGCCCCATATGCAACCACTTACAATCAGGGCAGCCCGATAATGAACCTTATCGAGTCTAGATAGTAAAGTGATGTTTGCCGAGTCGAAAATGACAGAACCATACTCCAAGTGAGGTAATATGAATGAGAAATAAAGCTTCTCGAGGTGTTTGGACTGTAGTGAACCCTGCAAAGTTTTTAATGGGTTCAATAAGTTGTTACATTTACCCACGACATACAAAATGTGATGCTCAAACGACAGTGTTTCATCCAGTATGATACCAAGATGTTTGTGAGACTGGCCACGGGGGATAACACTCCCATTTAGTTCAAGATAGCCAAAGTTGCGGACCTTACGACGAGGTGAGTGGTAAATAACCTCCTTGCTTTTCTCAGCTTTGAAGTCTAGCTTCCATCTTTTCGACCATGCAAGAAGACTGTGAAGGTCTTCCTGAATTAATTTTGTTGACAGATTGATGTCCTCTGCGTAGCTTACTGGCAGAAATAGTGAGCAGTCATCGGCATAGATATACAAGGTACAGTTCCTAACATATTCACTTAAATCATTAATGTAAATGAGAAACATGAGAGGCCCCAGTATTGATCCCTGGGGTACTCCTGAGTTTACATAGCCTGGTTGGGTCAGGTTGGATAATGTGTTATTAACCCTGACTCTGACACCTCTACCATTCAAATAGGACTGAAGGAGATTAAAAATATTTCCAATAATGCCATAACCTTTGAGCTTCTTTAGCAAGAGATAATGTGGTACGGCATCAAATGCCCCTGAGATATCGAGAAAGACGCCCCTTGTTACCCGTATTGCATCATTGTTTGACAAGATATTGTGAACAATGGCGACAAGTTGTTTCTGAGTATCGTGACCTGGCAGGAATATGGATTGACGTTCAAACAACAAGTTATCTGTTACGAGTCCGTGAGCTAGATAGGGCTCGTATTGATTGAGACGACTCAGCGTTGGTGCAAATACGTTTATTACCAACTACTGAATATAGAGGGGGACACAACTCGGTCTCACTATACAGTTATATCGTAACATTCCCTTTTGTTTAGAGGAGTCCAATGGCCAAGCTAGCTATAATGTAAGAGAACACTTACTAATAGAATGAAATGCTAATTACCAATATTGAAAGTCAAAGTTATAAGAAAATTAAACAAATCATCGCAATCTGCGGCTAGTCGAAAGTTATGGTAAGTAACCACATAAACAAAGATAATCATAGACTATGAAATTGTAGATACACGACATTAGTGCGAGGATACATATATCAGAGGATATACGTGTGCGGGTATATTATATTAACTGTAATACTAAATAGGCTATAACTTTAGTCTTATGGCGGAAGTAAAGGTGTCATCGATGAACGCTTAAGTTGTTTCTTGGCGCGCATTATAAGTTTAACTTGTCTGGCGGTCTCACAGTGCGTCCAGAACGAGTTGTGCGGAGCTGCGGATGTTCCATGGGAGCGTCCTCTGATGGAGAGTGATTCTCGCGTGGGGGTTTGTCCACTGAGCTTGGAGGGGCTGATGTGTTGTGATGATCATCGAACACAAGTGGCGGTTCGGTGTCTTGATCAGGTCTGATACTAGTAGTGAACGGTTCGGAGGTTGCGCGAATGAATCTTCTATTCCTGCGAATCTTAGTGCCATCATCCATAAGAAGTTCATACGATCTATCATTGCGCTTGTCTATTTGTCCTTTCTGCCATTCCTTTTGATATGGTCGGATGGATCGTACGCGGACGTTGTTACCAATTTTCAATTCTGGGAGGTCCTTTGCTTTTGCATCATAGATTCGGACTTGCTTTGCGATTTTCTTCTTCTTTTTGCTGTTGACGTCTTCCAGAGTCTTTGGCTTTAACTGAATGTTTGTTAAGGGTAGCTGGGTCCTTGTACGACGACTAAACAGGCGCTGTGCTGGAGAACTTTGCATGCCTTCTGTTGGGGTATTTCGAATCTGTAGAAGCGATAGGTGTAAGTCTGTTCTTGAGTGGAGGGATTTCTTTATCAGACGTTTCGCGATTTTCACTGCGCTTTCTACTTTGCCATTTGATTGTGAATGTCCAGGGGATATGGTGGTGTGTTTGAATCCATATGTTTTGGCAAAAGTGGCGAAGTCTTTGGCATTGTATGGAATATTATCAGAAACTACTTCTGTAGGGATTCCATGGCGTGCAAAGTGGCTTTTCATCTTTTCAATCACTTCACTGGCTGTTTTGGTTTGTAGCTTGTCTAGTTCGAAAAAATCACTGTAGTAGTCTACACAAACAAGGTAGTCCTCCTGATTGATGGAAAACAGATCTGAACCAACTTTTGTCCAAGGCAGGTCAGGTATCAGGTGTGGTTGTAGTGTTTCCTTTTGTTGCTTTCTCATGAAGGTCTGGCAAATATCACATTGTTCGATCAAAGCGGCTATCTCAGCATTGATGCCAGGCCAGTATACACAGTCTCTAGCTCTTCTTCGGCAGGCTTCTATGCCATCATGTGATTGATGCAGGCGTTGTAGGATTTTACGTCGCATAGATCTTGGAACTAGGCATTGCTGTTGTCCTCGAAATATTATGTTGTTCTCCACAGACAACTCATCTCTGATGTTGAAGTAGGGCGTGCACGCAGTTGACAAGTCTCGTTTGTTGATTGGCCACCCTTGCAGGATGACAGACTTGAGTTCCTGGAGATCTTCATCATCCTGTGTGGCATGTTGAATTTCTCTGAGGGTTGTACTTGAGATTGGTGTGTAGTCTGTCATTCGAATTGATTGGAACTGTAGAACAACTTTCTGACGGGTGTCATGGTGGTCTTCACTCTGGAGATAGGCTCTGCTTAGTGTGTCTGCTAAAAACATTTCGTTTCCTTTCTTGTACTTGATTTCGATGTCGTACGCTTGAAGGCTGAGCAGCATTCGTTGTAATCGCTTTGGCGCTGACAAAAGGGGTTTTCTCTGGATGGATTCTAATGGGCGATGGTCTGATTCAACTATCACCTTTCGGCCATACGTGTATTGATGGAACTTCTTTGTCGCATAAACAATGGCCAGTAACTCCTTTTCTATTTGAGCGTAATTGCGCTCGGCCGACGTGAGAGCCCGGCTAGCATAGGGAACAGGTTGTTCCTTTTGCATTATGGCTGCACCCAAGCCAGTGTCGGACGCATCACATTGTATGGTGGTGTCTTCATGGACATCAAAGTATCTGAGCACTGGAGCTGTTGTTGCCAAGTGTTTTATCTTTTCGAAGGCAGCGTCGTGGTTTGCAGTCCATAACCATTTGGCATCTTTCTTGGTTAGTTCTCGGAGCGATTCACAGGCTTCTGATAAGCCTTTGAGAAATCGGGACAGGTAGTTTATCATGCCAATGAGACGCTGTACTCCAGCAACATCTGTGGGTTTTGGCATATTAGCGATGGCTTCGACCTTCTTAGGGTCAGCTTTGAGTCCGTTCGTTGTGAACAAGTGTCCACTAAAATCAACTTCTGAAAGTTTGAACTTGAGCTTGTCCCAGTTAAGTTTTGTGTTGTTCTCTGTGCAGCGTTCGAGTACAGAAATGATGTTTTGATCGTGATCCTTGATAGCATCTTCTATAGTGTCTCCCTCTCCAGTTATGAGCATGTCATCAGTATCAGTTCAACACCTTTTGCGCCATTAATGACCTGGTCGAGGTGGCGCTGAAAGATCTCAGACGCGGGTTTCACTCCGAATGGGAGTCGCAACCACCTAAAGCGCCCAAAGGGGGTCCCAAATGTAGTTAGAAGCGAGGATGGTTCGTCAAGTTCTACGTGCCAGTACCCATTTTTGACGTCCAAGACGGAATATACTTTCACATTTGCGAGCTTGGGCAGTAAGTCGTCCACCACAGGTAATGGATAGTGGCTCCGTTTTAGTGCACAGTTTAGTGGTTTGGGGTCAATGCAGATTCTTAAGGTTCCATTTGGTTTCTTGACGGCAACTAGACTGGAGACCCAATCTGTGGGAGAGTCCACCTTTTTGATGATGTTGAGGCTTTCAAGTTTGTCTAGTTCCTTCTGGAGCGGTTTTTGAGTGCTACTGGTACTTTGCGCACATACTGTTTGACAGGCGGAACGGTTTCATCAATTTCGAGACGCTGCGGTTCCCCTTTAAAGCGACCAATGCCTCCGTCGAATACTTCCGGGAAACGCTTGCGCAGATCCTCCTTTGTGAGGCCATGGCTAGAGTCTATCGCAGCAATGTTGTCATGACGTACCTCTATTAACTTCATGCGCTGTGCTGTGCGAGCACCTATGATTGGTTGAGCTTTTCCACCAACAATCACGAATTCAGTGCGATGCTTCTTTAGAGTTTTCGGATTTGTGAGTTTGAGAACCGACTTGCCTATCGGCACAATTTTATCTGACCTGTAAGTAGTAAGTTGCGTATCGGTGGGGCTAATTTTAGTTCCAAGCGGCAGATCTAGTTCACTAATTACATTGCAGGTGGCACCACAGTCAACTTGAAATTTAGTGATGCACTCGCCCTTCTCACCGAGACACATGTTCGTGAATATTTTGCGCTTGTAACCCTTGTTTGAGTTATTGATAGATAAGATGTCCTCATCCGTGTCAGTTTCAGTTTCGTCGGTAGTTTCATCATCGAGGGCATGGACATGCTTGTTTCGCGACTTTTCTTTTGCGCTTCTAGAGTGGCATTTGCGGCTGAAATGCCCAACGCGATTGCAAAGGTTACATGTTTCGTTAAGTGCAGGACACTTGTTCCTGTCTTTATCATGTTTATAGCCACAATATCTACAGTCAAATTTCAGAGTCATTTGAGTTTTAGAGTCATGTTTGGAGCTTCCACCTTTTCCACGATTATGTTGACCTCTTGAAGAACCTTAAGAGGATTTCCTGCTTGAGAATTTAAGCACAGAGTCACTTGCACTAGATTTCATCGCCTTGACTTGAGCGGTAGTGGTCTCAGCTGCACGGCAAATGTCAATGCATAACTTTAATGTCAGCTTGCTATGTTGTAGGAGCTTCTTGCGGACACCATCATCCGAGATGCCACAGACAATTCTGTCTCGGATCAGTTCATCCTTGAGATTTTGAAATTCACAAGTTTGCGCGAGGGACTTTAGTTGTGTACAATATTCATCTATCGTTTCACCAGACTTTTGGTCACGTTTGTTGAATATGTACCGTTCATAGATCGTGTTTGTTACACCGAGACAATGATTTTCCATTAAATCAATGATTTTAGTTATATCCTGTTTGTCCTCCTCTTCCTCGAATGGTAGGGAATTATAAATCTCTAGGGCCTCTGGGCCGACACAAGTGACGAATGTCGCAGTTCTGTATTCATCACTTTGCACTCTAAGATTTGTGACGATCTCATAAGAGTTCCATACTTGTTTCCAACGTTTCCAATTCTGGGAAAGGTTTCCCTTGACATCTAGCTTGTGGGGAAGTGGAACTGAACTCTGTATGATCAGAGGGGCAGGATTGGCAGGAACTGCATTTTCAGCTTGAGCTTCGTTCATGTTCGCATATAGAGTGTCCATTTAAAGTGTATCGATTAGTCCTGGAGACGAGGTTTCAGAAGTACATTCGAGCGTGCCAGGTTCTACGAAAGTGTCATTACTTTGAGCCTAGGTCAAGGTTGGCTGTAACAATGGCTGCTTCCAAGCGAGCACGTTTTTAGAATTTGAGAGGCGAAGTGTGGGGGTTTGAGGCGGCTATTTCTCTGACGAACTAGCTCTAGAGAATCTCCATCTGGCGATCCTTCACCATCCCACTTTTGACACCATGTTACGAGTCCGTGAGCTAGATAGGGCTCATATTGATTGAGACGACTCAGCGTTGGTGCAAATACGTTTATTACCAACTACTGAATATAGAGGGGGACACAACTCGATCTCACTATACAGTTATATTGTAACATTATCCTCCTGAAGGTACCTCAAGATAGCCTCATACACTGTGCGTTCAAATACCTTTGACAACGAATTCAGTAAGGTTACCGGCCTGTAGTTATCGGTCGAACATTTCGATCCCTTGTTTTTGAATATGGGAACAACAATACCTGACAGCAACAATAAGTTAAATAACCGACTTAACGGTTCGTCCAGGGAACCAGCAACCAGCTTTATCATTTTGTTAGTAATACCATCAATGCCCCCGGCCTTTGAAGAGTCTAACTTTAGCAAAAGCTTCCTGATTTCTTCCTTAGAGACATGTAGATCTGATAACGAACGCTCGGTTCTTCTGCCAAAATCAGGAACCGTAGATGTGACGTAGTTGTGATGAAATTTAGCTGAGAAATGGTTGAGGAAAGCCTCACATTTCATCCCATCCGAGTCAAGGACAACACCGGAACTCACCAAGGTCGCTATTCCACCACTGACCTTTTTGCCCAGTAGCTGTTTCAGGATGGCCCAGTAGTTCTTCGAACCTGTTGAGTGCTCACTGAGCGAATTACAGACTTTATCGTGATGTGTACGCTTTGCTCCGGTAACAAGCTCCCTTACGTTCCTCACTGCTTCCCTGAAGCGGTAAACATTACCGGCACTGTTAACCTTGGTCATTTTCTTGAAAAGTTTTGTACGCCTCTGTATTGCTCTCCTAATCACTATGTTGAACCATGGCATATCGTTACGTCTGCTGACTCTATCAGAATGAGGAATATGGGCCTCGAACATTGAGTACAGAGTACTCATGAAAAGATTACAAATGGCATCGGGATTGCCAGATCTAAAGACCGAATCCCAGTCGAAATTGCGAACCGATGAATTTAACCTTTCATGATCAAGGTGGGAAAACTTCCAAGCTCTCAAGATGGAAGGATCAGATGGAAAGGACCGTTTGAAGTCAAAACAGATTGAGGTTGTACAATGATCAGACAATGAAAACGGTATGGTGAGTCTACACAACACTGTAGTGTCCGTCGTCTTCGTTGTCATCGTCCGTCGTATCCTATTTCAAAAACAGTGGCACGTTTCTTAACCGCTAGGGCTATGGACTCAAAACTTTGTTTGCATGACCCCCTATGTCGGATGACCTTTGACACTGAATTTCAGTTTGGTCGAATTCTTGACTTGGCCACCAGGGGGCCAAAGCTGAAAACATTAATAGTGTGATATCTCACTTCTTGATGATTTGTTTTTGATGAAATTTGTGTGGTAGGTACTCCTAGCCAGGGTATATCAGATATCATACGTGTTTTCGATTTGACCTACTTTTCAAGGTCACAAAGGTCAAATGGGGTAAATTTGCTGTTTGTGTGTAACGGTGGCACGTTTCTTAACCAATAAAGCTATGAACTTGAAATTTGGTACACATGACTCCCTACATCATATATCCTTTGACACCGAAATTCGGTCTGATCTGATTGTTGACTTGGACACCAGGGGGCCAAAATAAAAAAAAGGTAAAAAGTGCAATATCTCGCTTCATAGTGACTTGTTTTCAATTTTGTTTTTAAGGTAGGTACTTAGAGCAAGGATACATCACAAATCCTACGGGGGGGTTTTTTGACCTAATTTTCAAGGTCACAGAGGTCAAATGGTGTGAATTGGCCGTTGTGTGTCACTATGGCACGTTTCTTAACCACTAAAGCTTTGAACTTTAAACTTGGTACACATGACCCCCTAGGTCAGATGACCTGTGACACTGATTTTCGGTTCGGTCTGATTCTTAACTTGGCCAACAGGGGGCCAAAACCAAAAATTTGAATAGTGCCATATCTCAATTATTACTGATTCGTTTTTGGTAAAAATTTTATGGTAGGTTCTCTTAGGTTAAACAAAGTCCTATTACTCCTAAACTAATAATCAGATTGCAACCATACTTCATGTGATTATGTATCTATGTACTCTTATCAATTTCCCGAATTGTCAGTCCAATCCCATGACAAATATGGCCGCCAGACCGCCATCTTAAAAACTTGACAAAGTCCTATTTCTCCTAAACTGTTGAACAGATGTCAACAAATTTCCATGTGACGTGTACACTCTTCAATAACCCTGAAATTCAGTCTACTTTATAACCAAAATGCTATAGTTAGATGGTACCGGTAATTTTCTTTTGTGCCAATGAGCCAATGGAATCAAAACTGGTGAAACTAGCCAGAAACTGTTCTCCCCATATCCACTGCAAATGACATGCATTACATTACCCTAGGTGAACACATGGTCCCTGGACCATTTACTTTATGATAGATGCATTGCTTTAAATTTTATCAAACTATTAGTAGGCCTATGTTTTATTAAATCCATACAAGAGAAGATAACACAATGCAAAAATTTACAATGTCAATTGCATGATTCTGTTACAAAGGCCTCCAACGGCATCTAGGGCAAATGTACGATATATCGTTAATAAATAAGGAAGACCAAAAATCTCCGGGGGAAAAATATTTCTCCGGAATAAGAGAGAGAGTTGGGCTTCAATGGAATAAATGTGTCCACTAAGGGAGGTTCAACTGTATAGTCCAATAAATTATTGCTGAAGTTCAAGAGGGAAAATAAGGCAAGTTGGCCTAAGCATTGGATGATGGCACAGAATTTTGTTCCATTGTTCGGATAACTCCTACGGGGAGTGTATAACGATTTTATCTGATATTGAATACTCAGGTAAGGAAATCAGTGGTGTGATCGTCTTTTAACCAAAGAAAAAATGGTACAACACTTTGCTGCGGTACTTTTGAAGCCTAGGCAGTTCGCTGGCAAAATGTATTTTTCTATAGGCAGGTTTCGCAACCTCTCCGAACGACTAAGTACGAACGACGAAGGTCTGTCGTGTCATCAAGCCATGTACTAATTCATTTATCTGACATTCGTAAATCATCTTCTGTACTAATTTGTACGAGGAATTGGGGAAACTTTCAAAAAAAAAAATTCGTCCATAAAGTACATTTACATACATGTACTTTGTACTTCGTTGTTCGTAGCTCTTTGGAAGGGTTACGAAACCTGCCTAATAGCTCTTTGTCGGATGACAAAATACCAAGCAGGGCAGAGCAAAACTGTCAGGTCGGGTTTAGCACCTCCTTTGGGTTGAGGATATGGGACACTTCTCACTGTAATCATTACATTACATTAACCAGAGGTGTAAAAGCACGCCTCGCTCTCATCAAAACATTCTGTGTCATCCTAAGTCGAGATTCTTATGCTCTGCTTAATATTTATAACTATACCATTGTTAATTGGAGCTGCATGTAGGTCGACTTTGACTGGAACTGAAAATAAAGGACATGGTTGTGTTTGGAACTGTGACTTTGATAAACAGTAACTTTACAAAGAAATATAAAGGTCATTGTTCTTTGGATTTGGGACAATTTCGTTAAACCGTGACATACTGATGATGAGGTCTTGGTGAACATGACTATATAAGCAATATTTGTAGTGAAATGTCTCATCTGACAACAGAAAAGAAGATTTTGTAAGCTCTCTATCTCTTTGCATAAAACTACAAAATGAAGTGTTTCATCATTGGACAAAATCATGCATCAATTTTGTTAAAACCATTGTCAGATTGATGACTATGATTTCCTGAACAAGGATATATATGTTTCGCTTGGAGATAATTTGGAGAAAAAAAGGTTTTTGAAACCCCACTTTTTTTCAAAGAAACTTCAAAAACTAGTTCAAAGTCTCAATCTTCATGATTAAGGACACTTTATATTTGAGCCAATTTTGTTCAAACTTTGACAGACTAATGATTAAGTCTGTGTGAACATGAAATAATGATCAGCTTTTGCAGTGAACTGTCCTATCTTACAATAAAAACGGGATTTGTAAGCACTTTCTTGGCATAATCTAAATGTTTTTCTGATCTGAACCAATAAAAAAATCTGGGTTACATTTAACACAACGGTGGCCCAGGTTGTACACCTCTTCAAATCCAATATCAAAGTGCCGTATCATAAGTACATTACATTACTCAGTATTTGTTTTCGTTCTTGTCGTTAGTTCTTGTGTGTTATTCACTCTAACCAGCTGCAGACAGAGTACAGTAAGGACAATATAGTTTCGGATCAGCTGATGCATGTAAAGTATCCAGACATCATTTCTACCGTACATGTAATTCTTCCAATTACCACAAGTAATAAACGTAAAAAACTTGGTAGATGCTCCAATATTGACATTCAATATGGTAGTTTAAGTTAATAAGCAACAGAAGGTTTTGGCTGAGAGTGTGTGTTTGTACTACAAATACTGTATTTGCGTATACATGCAAGCATGAACATTTTTATAGCAGGCATTTAGGGAAGCTATGACCACACCTTGTTTAGGCCACATAAAAAAATTAGTTGTTAAGCGTCCCCGCCCGACCCTACGAAACACGCCCGACCCGAAATTTATTTTATTTTTTATTTTGAAAAAAAACGATATTTTTTACATTCAAATTTGGCGCAGTGGGCAGTGCGTCATGCGTGCGTGATGCGCAGAGCATCGTAAGTGCTTCGGGGGAGAAACCTCGGGGGGAAATCCTCCAAACCTCGTATCCAGCGGTACTATCCGCTATGATCATCTTGTAAATAGAGCAGAACTGACTCTTGGAGACGAGGTTGCAATTCTAACTGAGAATTCCAACATTTCCCGATACGATCAATGGCAGCTATTGTGTGCTATTTTGTGACATTTCTCGCGGTTCGAAGTGCCATCTACTTTCAAATGCCTATTGTGATAGCATCAATAGCACGTGAGGGCTGTACAAAGGCGGTAAAAGACTGGTTTGCGTGTCATATCGACCTTGATACAGTTCAAATCTCTGACTTCTACGCACAATTTTCCGATGGAAAATATGATGGCGATACCCCATTGCCGGGTGATACGCCTACACGTGGTACTTTTGTGAAAGTATTCGCCGGCCCTAGCAAATCTGACATGACCAAAGTTTCACCGACATGTCAGATTTGTGATGTCACCAAGACTCTTGGTTCGTTTGTCAAATTTGTGTTGGCAGCAGACACCACCAATGACAATGTGATTGTGAATGTCAATGATGACAGGATGGAACCTGAGGGCGAGGCTGGGCCTAGTCGACCAACTGTGTTCAGTGTCCTCATGAATGCTGCCCGTTCCAATGCGTCTTCTACGTGCCTACCACCTAGATTCCCGCTTGCTTTGCTACCACAAAAGAACAAATTGAAGAATGACATTCTCAACTGGTTTGAAAGTAACAAATTGGGGTGTTGACGGTGTCAATTCCCTTGGATTGCCGTTTGTCAATACCCTGGCCGATAGTCTCTGGTATGTGGACAGAAACCATGACACATTGAAGAAACGCGGTTGTGCCATCCCAATTTCCTTCGAACAGTTCAGCAACTACAGGATGCCGGAACAACAGAAGAAGAGGAAAATTGACGAGTCATTCCTCAAAGAGCAAGAAGTAAAATCACAGAGCGAGATTCTTTTCAATTTGGCCATGTCGTCGTACTTGAAGAAGGACTCATGGAAGACGGTTCATGCAGCCATACTCTCGTTTGCTGAATGTCTACACAATGTTATAGGTGTGAAAGTGTGTGTGTGGGGGGGGGGGGGTGTGCTTACTCGGTATACAGTAGTAGCCTACATCATCCAAACGCTGTGTTTCATAGTGATTTGGGCAATCTTTGCAATGACTATCATGCATCTGTGATCTGAGTGAAGAAACAAAGTCATTTTAAGAAGAAAGCTGTCTTTAATTTCATTTTTTTCCTGGTCAAAAAAACTTGGGAAAAAATAAAAAATAAAAAAAAACACCTCCCTCCCTACCCAGACTTTTAAAAAAAAGGACGCTTAACAACTTTTTTTTTATGTGGCCTTATGAATACTGCCTGACATACATAGGGCCTACTCAACTCTTAAATTCAAAGAGGGTACATTGTATAGTCTGAGTAGCTAACAAAAATGTGTGATGAGTAGGATTGTATTTTATTTGCTGTATCGCACAAAATTTCGCACAAATTTTTTTTTAGTTTTGAATATGTTGTACGGTTTCATCTTCATTGCAATAACTCCATCATGTTATAATTGCAGTTATAAATTAAATGTGTAAGTGCAGTAATCTTTTCATTTGAGACATGACATATATTTTACCATATTGAATGTCAATATTGGAGTTGCATTTACCAAGTTTTTTAGGTTTATTACTTGTGGAAATTTGAAGAATTACATGTACTATAGAAATGATGTCTGGATACTTTACATGCACCTGCTGATCCGAAACTATTTTGATGTGGACAGAAAGCAATTTTACTTTCAAATCCATTTTACGGCGCCATGCCCCAGAGTTAAAAAATACCGCAAGCTGATATGTATTCATTGATATCTATACTTTTCAAGGTTTTGAATATGGCTTCTGCTTAATGTCATTTGAAGTTGATACAATGCGACTTAAAGTCATTAAATCATGGGGAGCAAATGATTCCATTATTATGACGTCATTTGCCATAATCCATTAGAATACAATAGGGCAGTGGACATGACGGAGGGCTGGAATATTTTCCAGGGGGACATTTCTACTTCTACACTGGCTATAATTGTCTGATTGCCAAGTTATTGTTATGTCGGATGCACCGAGATCTCAACTTAGATTGTTTTTATGCTGGTACAGAAGAAAGCCTTTGAAGGTGGGAAAACATCTTTCAAGATGCTGTATCAAACATTTTACCGCAGAACGTGAAACAGGATGATCGCATGTAACCAATGATTATTCGGGAAGTATGATGTATAAAAAGGTACGTTGTTGCATACTCCAAACCTGGACAGTCTTGCATGAAAATCATTTCAGAATGTAATTAAGTTGTAGGCTTTAAATACTATGTAGTTCAACTACAATGATGAGGCATATATGCAGCTGGTCAAGATTAGTTTTGAGCGAACGCTGCACGTGCAGCAGGTGTAATAATCCATATTAAGCAGGTATCGGGTCACCATACCAAAATGCCTCGGGAAGACGCACTTACCGCAACGGATCACCGACCTTGTCTGTTGTGCGGTGACACATTGACCCGCACCGTATTTGTAGAACCCTCCGCATTGGGCAGGACTTTTTACGCCCAGTGTGAGCTAGTAACCCCAGTTCCCCCCATATTGATTGGTAGAGAACTCAAATGATCCCGCAACAGTTTCATTATGACGATATCTACGCTTCCTCCAATGCTGTCATCGGTGTTAGACAATCTTGGCTTGATCAGCACACCACACGGATGGAGTCTTCAATCAACAGAAAATTGAATGTCCCTGACGCTGAACTGGAATGCAGAACACTCTGAACCTCCAACAAGATACGGCAAGCGCAAAGGGATACCTGGTATGAAATCACCATCTGCTCTTCAGAGGGATCATTTCTGAATGCAGGCTCATTTGCAAAAAATTAAGAACCAAAAAATTAGTGGCACTTCGGTGTCCAATGCCAATGGCTCTTTTTCTGCAACTTCTTCTTTCAACGTTGTGACATCAAACCTGTTTGATCTCGGAGGACAACCGGTCAACAAATGTGTGCGATTAGAAACAGCTCATTCCACGGAACAAGAAGCAGTTTCAATCATTGTGCAGTGCATCCCAGAGACTTTCAAGTTCAGTGCAATGTGTTCCAGAAAGGATATCTTTTGGTGTTCAGTTTAACGCAGAAACTACTTCAACATCAACTGAATGTAAACCCAGTACATCTTCCGATGCTGTATTGCAGATGGACTCTGCCAAGGAAACATTTGACAAACCATGGCTTCCACATTTAGACTATCACAAAAAGTCAGTAGTAGCTCTCACTCAAACAAAAAGCTGGGAGTGCGCGACAGCAAAAGGTGACAGAACGTGTTGATGCAAGGCGTAAATGCTACAATGGGGAACAATTTCTAATCAAGTGGGAAAATCATCCAGCCTCTGAGAATTCATTGGTCAATATGACTGATCTTGACTGTGAGGCAAAGACATTCAATCATCAGTTTGGATAAAATATTAGAGGCAAGGATAATTCTGTGGATCTATCTCAAACCAAAGTTCAAGTCCTCCACAATGTTGCCAACATTGGAGTACTTTTTAATGATAGTACTTGTGAGACGCAGATCAGAGCTGCTGCCTTGTGCCTTGAACCGCTGAAACCAACATCACTGAAATGTGTTCCACTGTTCTCACAATATACCCTGCTTGCAAAGAACTTTGATCACACCGAAATCTTTGGGGTTCACCTTAACCACCACTGATAGGAATCATATGACAATTTGCATACCACCTGCTTACATTGTCCAGGACTGCATTGATGAATATATCCTGTGCTCTCCAGTCTCCAGAAATGCGCCATATTGACACATCAAGAGTTTTTGCATACTTTCATCACAAATGTTTCAAGAGAACATTTTCCTTACCCATTGACTTGCTGCTCCAGAAACTACCCAACACAGGACAACCTAATGTGATAAACAGAATTCTTGCTTATGACCAAATGTCTTTCTCGCTTGATTTTGATAGTGCCTTTAATTTAGCCATGCTTTAACGTGCTTCATTTTTGTCTTTGTATCATTCTAATATATGACTGGATAGGCATTCTTTTCTCAAAGATGTAAATTTAGCAGGAGCTAAATTCAGTTTTAGAACAACAGGGGTATCTTATGGAGTAATTTTTGTATCATGGACACTGAATACGAACTCAATTTGAGAACCATGATTTGAACGGCTTTGATTTTGAATTGACATTATTGGACTTCTGGCGATATTCTGGGTCCTTTTAAAAAAACCTCTTCCCAACTGCCTAGAAAAACATATTATTAAGCATAAAATTGACTTTCATTTTAAGGAGTATATATGCAAAACATAGCACAACTACAATGGTAGCATACTATATGGTAGTGATTGACTAAAATATTGTGTGAATATTATCTATACTTTTATTTGGTTAAGTGAACACAGTGTAATTCGCAGGAGCGAATTCGATTTTAATACAACAGGAGTCTTCTACGGTCCGAATCTTTGATGATTTGGCAAATAAATATTTTGTAAATTATTTCAGAATATTATTCTGATCATTCTTATTCAACGATATTACTTTTAACTTCTGTCATGATTTAACACAGCTTTGTTAACCCTTTTGTGCCCATGATTGCAGATTTGCGCATCTTTACTAAATTCAAGAAAAGTTTGTGTGTTTGTTTGTTTGTTTGTGCGCTCATATCTCCCATACCGAATGGCTGAGTGACCCCAGATTTTGCATGTAGCATTTAACGGGTCCCGAAAGTGTCCTTACGAAGCCCGATTTTTTTATTTCAAACTAACATCCGATATAACGCCGTTTATTGGTTTTATCTAACGTTATTCAGCTTGCCCGCGCGGGGATTTTACCTTCGCGTCATGCGCGTCACGGGCGACGTCACACCCGACACAGCCTGATCGCGTCACGGCTCCGACGTCAGGATGGGTCTGCTGACGTCATGACGTCAAATTGCGACGTCTCGAACCCTGTCACTTCAGTCAAAAGCTGCGTTCACGCAGAGCTTGGTGATCAATTTTTCTTCGATTTCGGAATCAAATTGTGAAAAGAAGGTTTGTATTAAATGTATATGACAATGAAAAAGACTGATGATAGGCCTACTGCTGGCTGGTGGGCGTGTTTAGTATCGGCTTTTTGTGTACTGTTCCATTGGCCTACTGACATCTCACTTTACATCGGTCACTTCATGGTCAGAGTAAATGATACTGCCCACCTCATTAGGCCTACTACCCACAAGAGAACATAAAATCAATCACCCGGTGAAAGGCCACTGACTAGGCCAGTGCATGATCTGATAATGACATCAGACCCAGTCACACACCATTTGGGCCTAGCTACTTTGTGTTGAATACAAATAGTTTATTTTGTCTTTTTATAGAAGAAAATGCCTAACCCGCCAAAAAGAAAAAAGAGCCTGTCGAGGCACTCGCCAGGGAGTAAACGAATGAAGCAGACTCGAACAGTCGTTTATCAATACATCACTTATAGAACACTGAAACTCTGATGATGGCGGCGACGGGTACAGTGGACTAGTTTGTAAAATGGCTGTGATTGCCCATGATCGCAGATTTGCCAGCAACGGCACCCCTCAGAATTTTCGTTCCAGTAAAACAACCTATTCCACGTTTTAGTATGAACCCTACGTATCATCGTTGTGGTAACGCTGCTTCAAAATGACATTGACCTTCATAGTGCATGCTTCAATAAAAATCTGTGAAAATCCACGTCGTAGTCAGTGTCGTGATATATTTTTAGAATTGAGATATTTTTCTGGTCAGTTATAAAGTGTAAAAGACATTTCTAGCGCAATTTTGAGGGCCAAAATCAATATCATGGCAGGGAAATAATGTAAATAAACAATTAAATTGATTCCCGCATGATTTTATTTCGAATAAGTTACAAATCAACACAACTCAAAAATTGACCTCGCAGAGAAGTTCAATGGTTTTTTCAGTGAAAAGATTGAAAAGATTCGTATTGGTATGAAAGGGGCCCCTTTTATCGAGCAAGACATGAACGATGATTTTTCTGAACTTTCTCTGTTGACACCGGCGAGTGAGGAGGAAATAAAGCGGACAATTCTTGCTAGTGCACCCAAGACATGCAATTTTTATCCACTGCCGACATGGCTCTTGAAGGATTGTATTGACGAACTAGTGCCACCTATCACAAACATTGTAAATAGTTCAATGAGGGACGGTGTGGTACCGAACAGTCTCAAGGAAGCACATATCAGACCATTGCTCAAAAAGGCGGGTTTAGATCAGGACACCCTTAAAAACTACCACCCTGTTTCAAATCTGAGTTTTGTATCCAAGATAATTGAGAAGGTGGTGTCAAAGTGGCTTGACGATCACTTAAATGTCAACAACCTACGAGAACCCTTTCAGAGTGCCTATACCCCTTGCCATTCCACAGAAACTGCTCTCCTCCGCGTTCAGTCAGACATCCTCACTGCCCTTGATAGGGAGGATGTTGCTTTACTAGTCATGTTGGACTTATCGGCTGCGTTTGATACCATTGATCATAACATACTAGCTGAGCGGTTGAGAGTAGTTTACAATGTGACAGGGTCGGCTCTTAAATGGTTCATGCCATATTTGGACAACCGGTGCCAACCAGTTAATATAAATGGTAATTTGTCATCACCGAAAACACTGAAGTTTGGTGTATCGCAAGGATCAGTGTTGGGTCCAAAGCTTTATACTATGTATACTAAACCTCTTGGTGACCTGATAAGGCGGCATGGGCTAGATTACCACTTCTATGCCGATGACACTCAACTCTATATTTTTCTGAAGAAAAAAGATGTTGATAACCATGCTGCTGCTATTAAACAGCTAGAAACATGCCTCGGGGATATCAGAAAATGGATGGATCTTAATCTCTTGAAACAAAACAGTGAAAAAACAGAGGTCATGTTTTTTGCTCCTAAAAACCAATGCCATTATTATGATCTTAGCCTCAGCATAGATGGGGTATCAATTAGTCCAGCCTCGACCATTCGAAACCACGGTGTTATGTTTGATCGTTCCTTGTCTATGGAAGCTCACATTAACAGTGTTACAAGATGTTGCTATAGGCAATTGCGCAACGTGGGTAGAATCCGTCGATGCTTGACAGAAGATGCATGTCGCTTTCTTGTGCATGGTTTGGTTACATCCAGGTTGGACTACTGTAGTTCGCTCTTTTATGGTCTCCCAGGTGCAACCATTGGCAGACTCCAAGGTGTTCAGAATATGGCTGCCAGAATAATCATGCTTACCAAACGCAGAGAACATATTACTCCGGTCTTGGAGCAGCTGCACTGGTTGCCGGTGAGGTTTCGTATCGAATAGATATCGAATAAGATATCGAATACAAAATTATCATTATGGTTTTTCAAGCTTTTAACAACAGTGCACCTTCATACTTGTGTGATATGATAGGGTCCTATACACCAGCTCGGTCACTAGGATCGTCAGCTAAAACAAGACTTATCGTCCAAAGGACCGAAACGAACAATGGAGACCGATCATTTCGAGTCAGTGGACCAAGACTTTTTAATGCGATTCCAGATGCCATGAAGGACTTGAAGAGCGTGTGTCAACTTTTAGACAATCACTTAAAACCCATTTGTTCCGCGAAGCCTTTAGTTGGTAGCTACATAGACTTATATTCCGAATGTGCCATCTATGTTTTAGAGACTCAATTTTTTAATCAATCTGTTTTACCACTATCAAACTGTTTTAAATCCAAATATTTGCTTCTAACTCCATTCTAAAGTGCCTTGGAGCATGCTTAGCTTGTACAAGGCACTATAATATCCGGTATTTATTGTTATATATTTGGGAAAATTTTTCAAAATTGTGCATACATATTTTAATAAAATTGTTTTAAAAATTTGCGGTCCCACAGCAATGTACTGTCAATATATATGCGGGCACAGCACTATGTACAGCAAATAAAGTTTATGGGCCCCAAACTAGGGCTCATGACAAAATTGGTGGGCATGAAAGGGTTAAGAATTTGAATAATGGTTTTACAATTACTATTAATTCGCATGTTATTGATGTAGGATTAGCCACTCCAAAACATGTTTCTGTTTGCATTGTTTTTATATCTGTATCTTGGTAATTTATGTTGTTAGTTACAAGTTTTCTTGGTAAATTTAATAATAGTATTTGGCATTTAGGACTTGCCCTTCAACCTGGGCACACTTATACCAGAATTGGATCCCAATTTTGTTACTTGTGACAGTATTGATGTTAATGTGTTCAAGTTTGTTTTGCCGATCAGTTAGCGTCCCCCTCCTCGAGCAATTCACAGTGTTATGTGCATCCAGACTAATCACTCAAACGTGGTCAGTTGCCATGCACAGGTGTTACTGTAGAACAGAAATTATCTGCAGTATATGATTATCGCGAATGCCTCACGATAGACATATTATTTGCGGGAAAATATGGGCTTGCCATCTGCTGTTGGTTGAAGACCAAAGACCTTTCTCCACATTTGTATTTCATGCCGCGTAATCGCCAATATGCAAAAGGCATTTCATCATCATCATCATCATTATGCCCCAGCTCAACGAAGTTGAAATGGGGCATTATGTTTTCAGCTGGTTTCTGTGTCTGCCGCCGCCGTCGCGTCCGCCGCAACCTATTCCGGACTATAACTCACGAACCGGTGGCCAGATTGATCTGTATTTTCTATAGTAAATTGGGGTGGATGGGGCAAGGGTCCCTATTGATTTTGGTCCCGTTCCGAAATTCAATATGGCCACCAATAGGCCATCTTGGATTTCCCATTCCGGATTATAACTCG
Source organism: Lineus longissimus (assembly GCF_910592395.1). NCBI lineage: Eukaryota > Metazoa > Nemertea > Pilidiophora > Heteronemertea > Lineidae > Lineus > Lineus longissimus. The sequence continues at coordinate 12,534,992 of NC_088315.1, forward strand.
AGAACAGGTACCCCGATTGATCTCTTAATTCTGTTTTAATAGGGCGGATAGGGGTAGGTTACCTATCGATTTTGGTCGCGCTCCGAAATTCAATATGGCCAGCAAGAGGCCATCTTTCCTTTACACCCCATTACTTCAAAACCAGTTTAGTGAAAGGCCTGTGGACACTGGTGCCTGCTGGTGCCTTATATCTAGTTAGTGATTCGTTTTCAATAACATTTGTATGGTAGGTTCTCCTAGCAAGGATACATCACATACCATATAAGTTTTTGATTTGACCTGGTTTTCAAGGTCACAGAGGTCAAATGGCGTAAATTGGTCGTTTGAGTGTAACTATGGCACGTTTCTTAACCACTAAAGCTATGGTCTTGAAATTACCTCGGACACCGAATTTCGATCTGATCTGGTACTCAACTTGGCCACCAGAAGGCCAAAACTAAAATCAGTAAAAAGTGCAATATCTCGTTTATTAGTGACTTGTTTTTGGTACTTTTCTTATGGTACTTACTCCAAGGAACGATACATCACATGTCATACCAACTTTGGTTTGACCTATATACTATACATGTACAATGTTTCTTAACCAGGATGAATTCAAAAGCACCAAATATCTTTACAGTGGGCACAATGACACCTGGTGGTTTCAATTGTAAGATGAGACATTTCACTGCCAAATCTGCTCATATATTCATGTAGTCACAGACCTAATAATCAGTTTGTCAAAATTTTAACAAAAATATAAAGTGTCCTAAGAACGAAATTACTCTTACAATCTTTGTAAAAGTTTTGTTCATCAAAGTCACTATTTTCAAAAATCAACCATGCTTCCAGTCATAGTAGTCCTAGCTACACTAAACAATGATATATATATTGATCATAGTACATATACTGGTAATTACTGCCTACCTGGGGTGACAAGGATTGCATTGTTTAGAATTAGGCTTGTTTACCATGTTTACACATCTGGTTATGTAATAATCACACGAAGCAGCAGTGACCCATATCCTCAACCCAATGGAGGTGTTAAACCCTCCTGCCCTCTGTTGGACTAGTAATAGGGAGGGTGGCTGATCTATGGAACAGCCTCCTTGCTATTGGTTGGGGTTGAGGAATTAGGCCCATGCTTGGTCGGGAACAATGGACGATCTTGAGGCAAGATAGAATAAAATCAGAATTGGGATCAAGGGCTCTAGAAATGTAATGACAATATTTACGTCTTGTATATTGTGAGTTGTCAGTTTCCAAGTTCATGCGACTTTCCACATGACCAAAAGAATTTAGTGTCACCTAAAATAATTCATTAACCTAACAAAAATCATCTTTCCAGGTGGATTGGCCATGACAGTTCCCACAGAAATCGCCGGCTACAAGGCTCTCCACGATCGGTTTGGGAAGCTTTCATGGAAGACCCTGTTTGAGCCCGCCATTCGCTTTTGTTTTGATGGGTTTCCGCTTGGTGAGGGGCTTCACCGTGTGCTTGTGATGAAAAAGAAGGAAGTGATGAATACACCAGGTCTGAGGTAACATCGCAGAGTGATAACACACTTGATGGCTTTTAAAAACCCTGTGTCATATTTATCACCTGAAAATAAGGCAGGGGGAGGGTAGTCATTCGATTGTTCCCTGTGTCCTATAAATGTTCCCCAGGTTCTATGTTCTATATACGATATATCAGGTAATTCAGACAAAAAATTGCCTGTCTTTTCAAGTTGTACAGTACAACCTCTCTATTGCTGACACCCATGGGACTGGGCCCAGGTGTCCGCAATAGAAAGGTGTCCGCAATAGAGAGATTATGCCAAATCGTCCGATAGGTGTAGTTGAAGTTCCCACCTTGCAGGTCTTGGTTTTCTCTGTGTCGACATCTAGCGTAGAAACTTTGAACCTGTTGGCTGATCGGTCTGCTAGTGATGTTGCATTGAATGACGTGAGCTACTTTGGAACTCAGAGAGTGAATAATCTCTCTAGTAAAAGGTGCCCCTTTTATTGCAAAATCTCCACGACATGTCATAATGTGTGAAAAACACCATAATTTCTGTCAATCGGCCACCTTTGATTAATAATAACTTTTTTCTAATTTCTCTACTCACGCATATTCACTGCAACATTGACAAAACCGCGTGGGTTTATGAGTGTCCGTTGACACAATAGGCCTATGTGATTAGTTGAAAAGATGAGTAAACAAATGCCGCAGCTTAATTAGGATACAAAAACACAATGCCATTGGGTAATTACGTTGATTAATTATGCAAATATCTCGCCTGTCAGGCCTACTTGACTCTCCAAGCGCATGCGGGAAACCAATGTTTTTGCCTACTGTCCGTAATTGGGAGGGAATTGGACCTACTTGGCCTACTTTGGCCTACTTTTCAAGGTCGCAGGGGTCAAATAGCGTAAATGGACCGTAATTGGTTTTCCAGAGCATATCACTGTAACTTTTGGGGTAGGCTTTTCATCTTTGGGTTGTTTTAAGGTCTTATGGTGCCATTGTGCCTTTTGGAACTTTTGATAATTTGTTAACTACACTTTCCCCAGGAGGTACTCTATGTGGAAAACTACTTTCGGCTATATCTCATGAATTATGCTAGCTAAAATCATGAAAGGCTTACTGTGCACACTGCTCAGGAGACTGCATCACATAATACCTGGGGTTTTGATATGACCTACTTTTCAAGGTCACATGGGGTCAAATAGCGTGAATTGACCGTAATTGGTTTCTGGAGCCTATCTCCCTAACCAGAAATGCTAGGCTTTCATCGGCGGGTGATTAGAAGGGCTTATGGAGCCATTGTGCCTTTTGGCAGTTTTGATGATTTTCGAACTATGCTCAGCCCTACATTCCTGGGGTTAAAATTAGGTTCTGATTTTTTTCTCGTTTTCGCTTTGCCATAACTCGACTACGGAATCGCCGAACTGTCTCCTGACATCAAATATGGTAATTGCGCTGGTCAAATGACATCACATATGTTCATGGTTAACATGGTGGTAAATATCACTGTCACCTGGTTGGCTCACCTCAAGAGCCTATGCAATGACGTGGTGTCCGTCGTCGTCGTCGCCCACCAGCGGCGTATGTTAGTGCGCCAAGTTTCGCAACTGCTTGAAATCTGGACTGAAAACTTGGTACACATGTACCCTTGGACCCTAGGGCGATTCACACTAAATTTTGTTCTAAAATTATTCTTGGTTTGGCCACCAGAGGGCGGAATGCAAAAACATAAAACATGCAATAGGACCCGTGATTTTGGTCGGATTTCATAAAATTTGTTAAGTAGGTACTCCTAGCAAGGATAAATCACATATCATATGGGTTTTTGATTTGACCTACATGTACTTTTCAAGGTCACAGAGGTCAAAGGTGGCATGTTTCATTTTTCTATTTGAGCTGGAAGGTTCTAAGCTTGTGTGGACATGTATCTAGGGACCCTCTCTTCTTTACCCGAAAATATTTTACCCAAATATCGAATATGGCAGCAAGGCGGCTATCTCGAAAATTAAACAAAGTCATATTACTCCGAAACCAAATCAATCAATCAATCAAATATGACATTTCTACGGCGCCCAAATTTGGTGAAAATTTTCACCAACTCTCAGGCGCCTTTGAAATACACTCGAAATATGTGTGCTTTTAGCATTGTTCCAAAAGCTGCCTTTGACTCCGCAAGTCTAATGTGTGTGGGCAGCCCATTCCATAGGAGTGGCGCCGCCTTGTAGAAGGATCTGTCACCAAAACGTATGCACTTTGTGCATGGCTCCTGTAGAAGGAAAGCGGCGTAAACCCTGAGGGAATAGGCTGACCCACGTCGGCGTTGTACCATATCAGTCAGGTAAGCCGGTGCCGGTCCATGGACTGCCTTGTAGGTGAGCAAGAGTATCTTAAACTCAACCCAAAGATCGGATTGCAACCAAATTTCATGTGATTATGTATCTGTGTACTCCTAACAATGTTCCTAGATTTTTTAATTGCTAAAAAACTTCACTTAACCTTATTTTGATCTTTGCAATATCAATATTTACAATATCCTTGTAACGTGAAAAGTCTTCACCAATCAGTACAAATATACAATTGAGAATGCTGAACTAGCTCTGGCGATTAATGATCTTTGCAATATCAATATTTACAATATCCTTGTAACATGAATAGTCTTCACCAATCAGTACAAATATACAATTGAGAATGCTGAAATGGCTCTGGTGATCATACAATAATTATCATACTCATTTCTCAAGATGAGTTTGGCGAGTTGGTTATTGGGTGATATGAATAAAGACTAGCAAATGCTTTTATCTAAAACTCCATGTACATTTACACTGGGCCTTTCTGTACAAAACTGAAGTAAAAGCAATTGCTATACTTTATTCATATCACCCATGATCTTTCACTACACGTTGGATATATTTAAGAATTTTTGCAAATATATTAAACAACAATGGTGTTAGACCAATCTCACTATATACACTGCTATTGGAAGTATTTCTTCTGACACCAAGTATCTGTTTGCATGTTCTGGGATAAACCAGTTTATGGTCTAACCTTACTTCTTGTATAGATGTCAATATAGTGTCCTTACTTGGCTTCCTAAACATATAGGCACCCCAAAGTTCAGAGCCATATAGTAGTTGGGCTTCACAATGGTATCAAACATATGTATCAAAACACTAACTGGAGTCCCATCATAAATGTTGAGCGTTTCAGATAAAGCATACCAGGCTCTTCTAGCCTTCAGTCCTAGAGTTTGGGTAGCTCTTTTGAAACTTCCATTCTTTTGAAATATAACACCTAAATACTTTATGACGTCCTCAATGTCTACATCCATTCCACTTATTCTGGAGGCTATTCCATTTAACAGTCTTTTGTAGAAGCAAATTACACGTACCTTAGTTTTCCTCACATTAACCTTTAGTCTCCGTCTCCTACAATACGATGTGAGCTTATCCAAGGCACACTGTAAACCACCTGCACTTTGTGACAATACTAGAAGGTCATCTGCAAAGAGCAGTGAAGAGATAATTTTTCCATTAAACAAAGGATCTGACACTACGACAGGCATGAGAGTTTTCCGGTAATTTCCGGAAATCCAGTTATGAAGTATCCAAAAAGTTGGGTCCCGAGATTCGCGCAGATCTGCAATAAAAATTAGGGGGGGGGGGGTAGAGGTGTTGACCTGAACTGAAGAGCCAGCCACAAAACTTTCCGCCCGGCATCAAAATTGTCCGCATTATTCCCGCCAAAGCCAGAGCTAAACCCATCGAATCACCACGCGCCTTGGCATCCCCAAAGGCAGGACGCATAATGTATATCGCGCTGTAGCCGTCAGTCTCTGAATCAACCGTGTGACTCGGCCTAGACAGTGCTGTACCGCCAATGGAACGCATGTGCAAGAGACTAAAATATTGATCGATGCCGTGTGCTGTCTAAAAATAGCGCTGACCTCATCTTCACCGTACAAACAGCCAACGAACTAACGAAACTTGGGGAATCCCCTCACAGCGCAAGGCACTGTGGGATAGCCTCGCCTCATGATCGAAATGGCGCCATGAACACTTACAGCTGGTTGGGTGAATAATGGTGAATTTTAAAAAGAAACCACGCATGAAATCTGGGGAGGATTTCTGGGGAGGACCCCCACACAATAAACAGAGCAGAATAACTCTGTAATTTGCCAGAAATTACTCCCAATGCATTTGAAATTTGAACTTCTTCAGCAAGTAAGGCACCCCCTTGAACCATGGAGGTCTTAATAATACCTCCATGCTTGAACCCTCCCCATCAGAAAAATTTTCAGGTTGTGACCTCTCAGCTCACTCTCATGCCTGTACGAACACCAACTCTCGTTTTTCTCTCGGAAAACACTCGAAATCTGCATCGGTTACGAAATCTCTTGTAAATCACTCGTAAAGTGCAGGGACGCTTAATCGGATTACACGCCCAGAGGTGATCCCTCTCGTAAAGTCTCGAGTTCTTGAACTCTGAGACCTTTCGTAAGTTTTTCGATACCTTTCGACAGTATAATCTATTAAACGGTTATTTTCATATTGGTCTGCAGGGGGCGCAATAAATCCGACCATTATGATCAGCGCTCTCAATATTTATGATAGTTGTCAGTTCCACAATGAAACATAGGAGGCGGATAAGTTTTTGCCGTTGCCTATCTTTTGTAAAAGATCATCTATGCGCACCACAAGCAATTCGTTTATTGAGTGTCCTTCCTGGGCGGGCTGTTCTATCATGATCATGTTGATGACAATCGATCCGTTTATTTAATGCGTTGGCCTTTGATGATTCCTAATAAGCATTAAGAAATAAGCATTAACCTGATTAAGTGTGTTATTAAAAATATATATATTTGCTATTTTTGGATTTCACCCGATCCACAATGCAGGGTATGAGTGCGTACATATCACACCGTTGACGGTAGCTATCAGTGTGAATCGAGTTTAGCAAAGTTCGCATGTAGGACGGGCGGTGGCAGACCGATTTTTCGCTTCAGAGTATTGTACAATTTCTTTCCGTGCTTCACGTTCGCAAGGCGGTGATAGACTGGCGCGTCGACATAGCATTTTGTATTAGTAGCGCTGTGCTGCAGAAATCAACAGTAAAAACGTCAGTCTGTCACTACTGCAGCCTCTGAACAGAAAAAATCTTAAAACCACCGAATGCAACAACCTTTTTATGCAGATGTAAAATAAAACCGCAGTATCAACAAATGGTTCATGATATTTGCTGCTCGGTTGGTGCATGAGCAACAAAACGTCAAAATAGCAATCACATTATCGTTTAGCCATTACTGTCAAAGACCCTTATTTGTCGGTGATTATCTCGCAAATACCACATCGGATTATCACACCAAACTACTCATTTCTTTTTTTGGATCATTTAACATAATAAAACTTATACGAACAACATTGAATGACCACAACTTCCTGATGTCAGGTAATCCTTAAATGCGTGTCTATAGAAATGTTCCTTTTGAGCTAAAAAATACATTCGTCCCTCAATCAAAACAGGTTTTCTTTGTTATTTGACTAACAACAAACTTGCCAGGGCTACATACACCTTACTTTTCCACCCCATGCATAGCAAACTATGAACTTTCGAGGATCTAAGTTCCCAAAAGTGGATGCTTAAGCCAGTGAAACATCATTCCTGTGTTTGTCCCCCATATTTAAATGTTTCCACACAACAGAAAACTAGAAGAAAAACCATGAGGGGAAAACAGAAAATGTGCCAGTCTGTGTTTCAGCGTTCCCAAACAACAAGGTTCACGAACAGATGACGCAGGAGCCAATTAATTACTTTTTACAGAGATATTCTCTCCACCACATAGGACATTGAAATATAGTAGGGTCAAAATATGGTGAGAAAGTTTGGAATAAAGCAAGTGGGCGTATCTTTGGAAGGTGGACCAGCATGAATTTTTGGAGCCGTAGAGTACTGACTGTTCTGAATCGTATCTACATTGTATTGTCACAACCAGAGACGCTTTTCGTGGTCTGTCAGGTGATGCCCTCTAGGCGAAATCGTAGAACCAGTTTTTCCTTAGAGGGGAGGTTAATCAATTGCTCATAAAAACATGGCACACATTTTATAGTTTTTCCCGCTGTAATCGGAGAAACCATCCAATAATTCATGTAATTCATGAATTATTCACCATCAACTTTCGTGGGTCGAAAGTGAATAGTCTCCCAGAGGAGATAAAGACAATGCCGGCCATGGTAAACTTTCAGGCTTAAAGTTGAGCACCAGACTATACCACCAGACACGCCACTCGTTCGCTATGCTATGTACAATACATACATGTACATGATGTACATACAGTAGCCTGGAAAGGCAGAAATGGCATGGACTATGGAGCATCTCATTTGAGTGACTGTGTGCATCTTACTATCAATTGATTATCACGAATTGTCGCCTGCTGATATCATATGGAACTGGTAGATTCGTCCAGGCATTACAGAGTGTAGACATTCCATTGTTCGATATCACAGAGCTGCCAACCCCTACGGATTGTCCGTAGTTTACTACGGTATTTCATAGAAATTTCAAATCTACGGAAACTACGGATGCCCCTTGAAAAACTACGGATTTTAAAAAAAGGGTTAATTTTTTTCGTCCCGCCACTTTTTTGCGACGAGCCCTGTTCTTCGCAACACTCTGTGTGAGTCTTTCGCGACACGGTTTATATGCATGTTCTACTGTACGCAGTCTACGTGCATGCTGCAGTACAAAAACTGTGTTTGTCAGTGCGCAAGCATACCTTCCATACAACATGGCGGCTTCCGCGGGCAATGGGAGAAAGCGGCCCGTTTCAAACGAAAACGACAAAGAAGATGGCAATTCGAAGAAGAAAAGTGTACAAGTGTTTCGTCCAATTTATACTGAAAAGTGGCCAGTATTGCTGCCATCAAATTTGGGCCCACAGTATGCACGTTGTAAGGTTTGGGAGTCGGATTTTAAAGTGTCACATGGTGGGCGTGACGACTGTAAGAGGCATGTTGAGGGTACCAGACACGCAGCAAGGCTAAAGGCAAAGGAGGGCACTCGCACGTTGGACAATTTTTTCCCAGGGGGACAACTTCCACCTGCTGTAGTTGCTCGAAACAATCTTGCTAAGAAAACTATCAGTGCAGAAACACAGTTCGTTGGGTTCATTGTTGAACATAATCTTGCAATGTCTGTGGCTGACCATGCCACACAATTATTCCCCAAGATGTTCCCTGATTCGGAGATAGCAAAGAACTTTGCAGCTGGGAGAACAAAATGTTCCCACATTGTTGATGTCCTTGCTGCAGAAACTGTTGAGGACATTGAATGCAGAATCGCCCCCCCCCCCCCCCCCCTGGCTTCGTCGACAGTGCACTGTGCACAGAAAAAGGGTGTTTTAACCAAACCTGAGGACTATTGAAGGACACCCTGAAACTACTGAAAAATCTGGAATTTTGTTAGAATACTACTGAAGGAGAAAATCTTGGGTTGGCAGCTCTGGATATCATTATCAATCATCATTAGCCTACCTATGTTGAAACTTCTACGAATCGAATCAGAGTGTGAGACTTTTATGAGGACAGTTTTGTTAGCCAAATAAGTAGCAGCTTTGACCCGCTCGTTGCTGACGCTATCAGGACGTAGTAGCCACTTTACCCGCTCGTTGCTGATGCTGTCAGGACGTAGAACTTTACTCGCTCGTTGCTGATTACTCGCTCGTTGCTGACGCTGTCAGGACGTGGCCGCTTTCTGCAGTCATCGTGAGGATTCATCGTCGTGGAATTCGTCATCATCGTTTGACTGTTTTTTGAGCATTTCATCATCTATATTGATTTGTTGTAAAAAATTAAATGTTGTTCGTGTTTTACACGTGTTGATTTGTCTATTGTTTATTCTGGTTAAGTTCGGCGTTCCTCTACCTGACGCCACATTTTGGTCTCTCCGACCGGATGTTTTGTAGCCGGTCACTAAATTTGGATTAGTTCTTTCAACAGAATAAACATAGTTCACCACATGTGTGTAAACAGTGAGCTGCATCTTGGTCATTTTAGAAACTCATAAATTTGAGTAAATCATCGCTTGGCGATTTTGCCAGTCAAATAGTGGTTTATGTGTGTGACACCTTTGTCATGTTGGTAACCTATCATTGTTGATACTAAAATATACTAGTAAGTCATTGTGACACATTGGTGATGACATAGAGTCATCAGGTCATACTTGCTACAATCCATTGGATTAATATTTTACTATAGTTAGTATAGTACTCTTGGTCTCAGTCTGGTTTACACAAAATTAACTTGGGTAACAATTATAGTTTGCACTACTTCTACTCAAGAAGAGTTTACAGTGATTTACTACACGTCATCGTATGGATTTTAGGTTACTTTGAGACAAGAAATCTCGACTCTTTCATCGTGTGTGACTTTAACTTTTTGAAATTTACAACTTCCTTTGGTTATTAGTTTAGTATAGTACAAGCACTAGCTGGTCCATTCAACTAGTCCACTCTTGTTGCCATGGTGATTGAGTAAGTTGGTGATTTAGCACTTACTTGTTGGTAAAATTGAACATCAATTTAGAGGTCAAACTTAGTTACAATTCAACAAAGAATTTCACTGGTCATAGCGTGTGCCTTTTGAGTACACTTGGTGTTTATTACTTTGGAATCTTGGTACGGTATATTTGGGTACAGAACATACTGTCTTTAAAAAATTGAGCAGTAAATTAGGCCTAACACATTCAGTGGGGTAATTTAAATTGGGTATTTCAATCGTGACAGGCAGAGCACTCTTTATTTGACAACTCGCTCGGCGGCTGAATCGGAGATGCCTGGCGATATTGAAAAGGACACTACTACTCAAACCAACTCTACCATGGATGCCTTGTTGGATAAAAGGAAACGGGCCAGGCAGCGTTACACCAGGAACGAAACATTGGTCTTGAAGCATTATGATGCTGTCGGGGACTTGTTATGATCGGTGGAGCCTGATTATGATAATGTTGACATAGAAGTACGCAGGGCTGTAAAGGGATTGGCTCAACTGAGTGAACTTTACAGTGATTTGCAAGATGTACAAGATGAAGTAGAATTCCACCCAGAGTACGACAAGAGACTTGCCAAATTGGAGGGAGAAGCAGCCCGACGAGAAGAGGCCGATGAGATCAAGTATAGAGAGTCGTATCTTCGGACTGAAGCAAAAGTCAAAGGACTCAAAGCAAAGTGCTATTCCGTGGAAAAGTGAAGTAATGATAATGAATCAGATGGAGGTGGAATAACCGCAGAGCAGCTGACGGAAACATTAACAGCGGCTATCAAATCTTTGCAAACCACAGCAGTTCCATCTTCACCTCACAGTGGTGGTAGCTCAGGTGTTACTGGGGATCAGTTAGCATCAATTCTAGAAACCCTCACCAAGAAGAAACGCGAATTAGACATTCCGAAATTTAAAGGGGAGGTACACATGTTCGACCAATAGAAGGAATTGGTGGAAGCTGAAGTATCCAAACCTGGATACACGGAAATTGAGAAGGCACACCTCACAATAACTTTGTTGGATGGCGAATGCCAGACGCTTGTTGCAGGATTAAAGGATCCTACTTATAAAGATGTCATCACAGTATTGGAAAATAAGTATGGCGACTCTATGGCGAGGATTCAAAAGGCTATTCTCGAGATGGCAGATATTGACCCTATCACTGGACTTACTGTAAAAGAATTGGAACCCTTTTACAGTAAACTTAGCTCTAATTGGAATTACCTCCTGAAGAAGACCGAGAGACACTGTCCACTCAAAGAAAATAGTTGGATTTTCACTTCAGTTGTCAGGCCCAAGACTCCCAAAACACTGATCTGCCGATGGGATGCCGAGCAAATGAAGAAGGAAGAAGAAGGAAGGATTTGCCGATCCCCACTGCCTCTTCCATTTGAAGATTTCTTGCATAAGCTCCATGAAGCACTCCAGATAGCTCGACGGACTGAAACGCAGTCAGTGAAGGTTAAGAAGGATGATACCAAGTCCAAGACCTTTCACCGGGATAAACAAGAGAGATCCTTTAAGCCTAGTGGTCATGCTTTGAACATTGTAAAAAACAGAATGCCCTCCAAAAGGACTTGTGTTTTTTGCAATTCCGAGGAGCATTTGTCCTATCGTTGCAACACCATCAAAGCTATGGAACACCAGGAAAAGAAAGCAAAGGTTCGAGATGCCAAGGCTTGCCTAAACTGTTTATCCAAAACGCATTTTGTCAAGGATTGTACGTCTGAGGGATGTAGACAGTGTGGTCACAAGCATCACACTTTGCTACACCATAACAAGGATAGTACTGGCAATAGGGATAGTACTGGCAAGAAGGAAGTTACCACTGAAAGGCAAAGTGAACCAGCTCCTCCAACTGTAACAAAACCAGCAGGCCTAGTAAAAGCAGCCAAGGGACCAAGAGACGTACTGATGCAATCTGCCATGGCGAAGATTGAATCGGGAGCTGCAATTTCTACAGCAAGGGTACTGTTTGACTCGGGAAGTGGCGTATCGTTTATTAGCAGTGAGTTGGCCCGAAACTTGGATCTGAGGGGTCCTAAAGTGGACGCTGAATTTCCTTTAGCTGGTGGTAGCACAATTAATCTCAAAACAGAAGCTGTCAAATTCCACTTGTCGAGCGTGATTCCCAATTGGAAAGGGGAAACATTTGAAATCGTAGCCTACATCATGGATAAACCGAGTTCCAACTTGAAAAAAGTAGACGTGGATTTATCAAAACTACCACACCTTCAAGGATTGCAACTAGCTGATACCTACCCCCATACCAATGATGCTGAGATAGATGTGATGCTTGGAATAGAAGATTGCCTCAATATCCTGATTCCCGATCAAATATCTTGACCAAGAGGATCTCCTACTGCCCAAAAGAGCCATCTTGGTTGGATTCTGTCTCGACCATACAGTGTAGACTCGTATGACATCTGCAAACCAAGAAGCAAACCCGCTATCAGTAGGATTTCATTCACACCATGCGACATGGAGGAGTCAAAGTTAGCAACTAGGCATTGGGAACTTGGACACTTGGGAATTTTGCCAAATGAGGTCAAACAGCAAGCCAAGAAATTGGACACTGAAGCATTACAGCAGCATTTCGATAATACCAAGCTAGTAGATGGTCATTATGTCACAGGTTTGATTCGTCACCCTGACTGGAAGGACAAGTCTCTAAAGTCTAATCGATTTGTAGCAGAGAAGCGCCTGGAAGGTTTAGAAAGAAGGTAAAAAAGGGATCCATAGTTGGCAAAGGTTTACCAGCAACAGATCACAGATTTAGTTGATAAAGGGCGTGCCGAGAAAGTTGATAAATTGGATGAACCAACGCAATCATGGTACTTGCCGCACCACCCAGTTGTTCGATTGGATAAAACAACCACAAAAGTACGCGTTGTCTTTGACGGCTCCGCCAAGGGATCAGAAGGAGTATCCTTGAATGACACATTGTTGAGTGGGCCTGCACTGCAGCCCGACCCACTCGCCATACTTTTGCGTTTCAGAAAACACAAAGTGACACTAGTAGCAGATATGGAGAAAATGTTCCTTCAAATCGGCATGCAAACTGGAGATCAAGATTTACAGAGATTATTATGGCGTGATATGGACACTAGTAGAAAACCGGATGTTTACAGATTGAAAACAATAACATTTGGCCTCAAATCATCTCCATTTTCTAGTATCAAAACGGTAGCTGATCATGCACTCACACAGAAGGAGCAATGTAGAGAGGCCAGAAAATTGGAGCAGAAGATGGCACCGTTGCCGGAGGAAAGGTTTAACGTATCGCCGCCATTTTCAAACATTGGTGTTGATTATGCTGGCCCACTATATGTTCGAGAAGTATGTATCAACAGAGGAGTTTCTGCAGGCATTAAGGCGCATGATGAATCGACGTGGAAAGTGTTGTACCATCTGCTCCGATAATGCAAAGACGTTTGAGAGTGCCGCCTCACTGCTTCATCGTTTGTTTCACAACAACGCTAGAATCAAGGATAAACTCAAACTGGAAGGAATAGAATGGAAGTTCATAACTCCCAGGGCTCCATGGCATGGAGGATTTTATGAACAGCTCGTAGGAAGTGTCAAACGAGCTCTCAGGAAGATTCTCGGAAAGGCCAATCTGACGTTTACCGAGCTTCAGACCGTGATTACAGATGCAGAGGCACAAATCAACTCAAGACCCTTGTCAGATATCTCGGCTGATAAGGAAGACCCTCTTCCACTGACCCCTGGACACTTGATCATAGGTAGAAATTTGCAGCTGTTGCCATCTGTATATAAGCCAGAGCTTTCACTTGTAAAGAGATGGGCTTATCAACAGAGACTCTCCAAACAATTTTGGGAAAGGTGGACCAGCGAATATCTTGTGGAACTGCAGCATCGCAAAAAATGGACAAAAACACGAAACAATCTTCAAGAGGGAGACGTCGTTCTTGTAGCAGAAGACAACATTAGGAAATTGGATTGGGCGCTGGGACGTGTGCTGGCCACACACCCAGGAAGAGATGGTTTGGTGAGATCAGTCACAGTGAAGACAAAAAAGGGGCTCATCAGAAGGACAATTCAGAAGTTGCGCTTACTAGAACCAGCAGAACAGACCCTGGATCAGGATCCTGAGTAACTATCCAGAGACGGTTTTGGTTTTTCCGTGGTTCGCAGTTGTCGGATAGAGTGATTTGCTTGTCATGGGCCAAATTTTCAAAATTCTGATTATTAGGCTTATTACTAATATACAATCTCTCAACCACAAAAATTCAAATTTTCATTCCTTCAGATTAAAAATGGGGGGAGTACTAGTACATTACACTTTGTCACATCATTGACATACATGTTTCTTTCAACTAAGCCTTACGGCGCAATTGGTTCACACTTTAGTGAAAATCTCGCCAGCTCAATTTTCAGGAGGGAGAATGTTCTGTATCGTATCTACATTGTATTGTTACAACCAGAGACACTTTTCGTGGTCTGTCAGGTGGGGCCCTCTAGGCGAAATCGTAGAACCAGTTTTTCCCTAGAGGGGAGGTTAATCAATTGCTCATAAAAACATGGCGCACATTTTATAGTTTTTCCCGCTGTCATCGGAGAAACCATCCGATAATTCATGTAATTCATGAATTATTCACCATCAACTTTCGTGGGTCGAAAGTGAATAGTCTCCCAGAGGAGATAAAGACAATGCCGGCCATGGTAAACTTACAGGCTTAAAGTTGAGCACCAGACTATACCACCAGACACGCCACTCGTTCGCTATGCTATGTACAATACATACATGTACATGATGTACATACAGTAGCCTGGAAAGGCAGAAATGGCATGGACTATGGAGCATCTCATTTGAGTGACTGTGTGCATCTTACTATCAATTGATTATCACGAATTGTCGCCTGCTGATATCATATGGAACTGGTAGATTCGTCCAGGCATTGCAGAGTGTAGACATTCCATTGTTCGATATCATTATCAATCATCATTAGCCTACCTATGTTGAAACTTCCACGAATCGAATCGGTGTGAGACTTTTATGAGGACAGTTTTGCTAGCCAAATAAGTAGCAGCTTTGACCCGCTCGTTGCTGACGCTATCAGGACGTAGAAGCCACTTTACCCGCTCGTTGCTGATGCTGTCAGGACGTAGAACTTTACTCGCTCGTTGCTGATTACTCGCCCGTTGCTGACGCTGTAAGGACGTGGCCGCTTTCTTCAGTCATCGTGAGGATTCATCGTCGTGGAATTCGTCATCATCGATTGACTGTTTTTTGAGCATTTCATCATCTATATTGATTTGTTGTAAATTGTTTTTACACATGTGTTGATTTGTCTATTGTTTATTCTTGTTAAGTTCGGCGTTCCTCTACCTGACGCCACACTGACAAAACTGAAGTTAAGAGTTGGAAAGACTTGGAAAAAGTGCAATTGATCTGGTCAGTTTTTGTACTCGGTCATGTCTAACAGAAGTGATGAAAGAAATGTGATGGGCTCCTGTCAAATGGTGAACCAAATGTAAGTTGTCAAAATCAATAACCTTGGCATATCAACTCTCTGATCACGGATTACCTTTTTTTGATACGCACTGTATAACTTTCCATCTTACTTGATGTTTACCTGGCATTGTAATGAGGCAATAATCAAGCGCAATACTCAATCTGTGTTCATGAATTGGGCGTGCATAAGCAGTCGCTCTGCTCTATGATGAGTCTTTAGCGATCTCCTGAATTTGTCCGTCGTCTGAAGAGTTTAGTGGTGTGTTTTTCCACAAGACACTTTTCTTAAACCAAACTCATTCTCACAAAAGTCAACCCGCTGCAAATAACAATGATACCACACTGGGTGACATGAATAGATTCAAAATAACCTACCGAGGAACAATAGTAACTACATGTAATTACGAAAATTCGAGACTGTGTGTGCCACTTTTATCCTGTTCTTTCTTGTCTGTTTTAGATGGGACACTAACATGACTAATGGGAGACTGTCGCAACATAGCTCGGGCTTCAAAGTGAGATATGATTGTTCCTACTAGTAGAGAGAGAGAGAGAGAGATCCCGTCTTTCCATGTCTGTTGAGATGTTACGATAATAAGAGACTGTCGCAGCATGACGATTACCTAAAAGTTGGAATAGATTACTGATTGTTCCTGTTGAGACACGTACTGTCTTTCCAATTCAGTTCAGGTGAAAGAGTAGGTGACTATCAGATAATAACGCAGGCCATACGGTGCAGGACTAATCGCTGACTTTTTCTGGAAATATAGTCACATCACCGTCTAACCGTGTATGTTAAGATATGACACTAATACAAGATGTCGCAGCATATCGCACGCCTAACACGCCTAAATGTAGTGGAATATAGTTGACTGTTTCTGCCTTGTCAGCGACAGACAGTCAGACCCTGTCGTCTTTCCATGCGTGTTGAGATGTGACACTTATAATAGACTGTCGCATTATAGCACATGTCAAAATGCGTGGGAATATCCATGTTGGCTGCGATGTGAGAGTAATAGGAGACTTCTCAGCGTAACGCGGGCCTAATTGGTAGTTATAGTTGTTGATTGTTTATGTGAAGACAAACACTTAATCGCTGTCATTCCCATTCTGTGGAGACCGAGACCAGAGTGTCAAAGCATAACGTGGAGTACGGGACTATCACATCTTGTTTTTCATTGATTTATGGTGTTGGGACACTGAAACAAGATTGCCATTACAATCACAGCTTTAACGTAGGAACTGCGTGGTTAAAACTATTTTTTTTGTCCCAGGGAAACAGTCACATCCATCCGTGGCCTGTTGAGTAAATACTTGCATATGATGTCAGTTGCGATATAAAACCAAAGTCGCTGTTATTGATACTATTCTGATGAGTCTAAACAAAATTTCTAGACCTTTGTCAACTATAATAGATTGACATCAATATTCTGATGTCATGATAGGTAGGCTCTATCAAATTAGTAAGAGCGAATTTGTGGTTGATTAGACTATCATGTTGAGAACTCACAGTGTTCATAATCTATTTAGTTTTTCATGGAGGGGGGGGGGGGGCGACACCCACCCGTGGCCATCTTGAAGGGTGGCTGACCTGAGACAGACTTAATTTATAACGGAGCACTAAATCGTGCATGCATCGATTGTCCCTCGGGAGACTCACACCCCGTCTTAACCTGTATTATTATTCAATCATAATGTTGGACTCGGTGGTGCGTGGTTAATGTGCGCATGAAACACTAAACAGAGTAACTTAACTTTATACATTTCAAATATCCTGCAAAAGGCAGTATCTTAAAGTCTAGCTGAATATAACTATGTACATTATTGTACTTTCTGAGTGGTTTTCCAGTTGTCTGAACTCGGCCTTCGAGCAATAGTTTTTCAACAATTTATTTTACAAAACCGAAACGGTACTTCGCTCAAGCAGAAACGAGTAATTGTGAAGGTCACGTTCAAAAACGTGACATCAAATCCGGCCGTAGCTTAAATTAAATGAAAGTGTATTGAATATTAACACGGTTAGTTTTAGGAACACCATCGTTAGGATAATCGATTTTCAAACTCTGCCATAAAGCGTTCAGACTCAACAAGAACAAATATCCCAAAAACTACTGTTCCTATCGAAAAATGGCAAGAAACGTGGTCAGCCATCAATAATTGCAACGATGTGTGGTTGTTTTTCAACCCACAGCCCTAAATGTGAAGCTAGCTTAACGTTTCAAATATTCAAGATCATGTACGTTATCAAAGTCACCTTTTCGTCGTTTCGATCCAACTCTTCAGCTGGGACCTGCTCATGACATGCACAGAGTCTACTACTTTTGTGTGAGCCATTCATGCATTTTTGTCGATCATGAATTGACTGCCTCTGGCAGAGAGAACTTTTCTATCAGAAAAAAAAACACAAAAAGAATAGGCAGTTCTTGGGAAGCAGCCAACAACTTTGTCATGCTTCCCTAAAATCACCGTTGGTTCACTCATGAAGCTATGCTATAAATCTGGTCTTGTAGTACAGTGAAAAAACTTCCCTCAGGTTGCTTCTTTAAAAACGTCTCTGATAGATGACTGTCTGACTCACATACTTGAGCTTTGTTCGATTAACTAGCCTCGGGCTTTCGCACTGACTGACCACTTTGCATCACCAAGTAAACATTCAAAATAAATTAGATGCAGTAATCCACCTTTGGGTTATGTTGGTGTACGACCAATTGAATGGTCTGATAGTGCTGCGTTTTAGTAGAGAAATGCAGATGATATTTTGGGTATATTGCAGCACATTTTCATAGACTCCCATGTTTCAAGATAATTTCAGGAAAATTTATTCATTGCCATTATTAATGAATAGACCTATATATTAAACATGCGTTCGTCATCTTTTGATGCCGACCAACTGGCAAAGTTAAATTGTAACGATCAACATAATTTCAATATATCTTTGATCTCATATTTGCCTAAGTGGGCAAACGTTTTGAATGAATGAGTGTTTGAAAAAGGTATTTGAAGAAAAGAGCAACTTATCAAAATAGCGCAAGGAAAGGAAATGATATTTTGGAATAATCATATTTTCATGATATTTCTCAACAGACCTTTTTATTTGAACAGTTCAGTGATCGTTTAACATTACTGGGCGCGTAATTGTTGACGCTTCCATGCCAACATTATGTCGCTCATGCATGTACTTATGCTTTATACTTTATATGACTGAAGGTATAAGGCAAGTAGAAAGCCGAAATATAAACCAGAAAATGTCCAAGCCACCACAAAAACCTTTGTGCTCTGAACTTGCCAATGTAAAATACGCAAATGGGATGTGTCCTGAAGACTTTAAGTTGGAATATCTTTTGGACTACAGCGTTTCTGACTATATCTAAACCGAACATGTTTTCTCTTGTCATCGAAGTTTAGTGCAGCAAACCGCAGAATTGCAAATTCGTATAGAGCCCATGGAATGTATTTCTTAGCGTTTTATTGGATTGTACAGCATTCAGTTGGTTTTGAAAAGGGCAATCAGAGTCACACTATGAAAATGATTTACAACAGATTTGTCAAAGTAACTTTGGAGTAATTAGGGACACCATTCTAAAGAAGGGATGTGGGCCGTTTATTGAGAATATTTGAATGGTTCATTTCGTGTTTCTTAGACTGGGCAAACATAGCCGATACAAAAATGTCCCAAACTGAAAATCATGACTTTGAAACGAAAAAAAAGTCCCAACTCTTAAGTCTTAACGGCACTTCCCTTTTGCGTATTTTAAAGTGAAAATTTCAGAACTTGATGGAGTTTTTGTCGGCCTGAACCTTTTCTGATTTTTGTTTGAAATGGATGGATGGTTTCACACAAATTCATGTAGTTATTCTACTTGCTTCATTTGCAATACTCGGTCCTCAGTGATATTAGACAAAAAAGGCAAAGTACCATGCCTATCGAGACTTTAACCCTTAACCCTTTAGCTACTAGAGATCCCAATATTTTATTCCATAGTTTCACTGGGATTTCTAGTACATTTTCAGTTTTCAACAGCCTATTAGTTTTTGGAATAAAGAGATACAAAAAATATAATATCATGTATTACAAGTTATATTTATTTGAAAGCTTACATTCATGGCTACATGTTAGAGACACTAGTAGTCCAAATTAATCCCTTGTGTTCTAGGAAATTAACCCTCTAACCACCAAATACAGTATTACATGGAAAAATGAAATAAAGGGTTTTCAGGGTTTTATTTTATTTTATCAGCTCAGTTTTTTGTTCTTTTCACACAGGAACACCTTTCCCAAGATCATGAGCACATATTTGGCATTTTTAACCCCCTGTTCCGCAACTCGTAAAACGGTAAAAAAGTGGTATAATTCCAGAAGAAATTACATAGCAAAATCTGCTTGGAATAATTTTGGTAAGTGCTCAGCATGATATATTTGACACATAACAAGTTGGAATCACACAGTATACTGGTAATTAACCCCTGCTGACCTACAGAGAATTATTAACCCCTTCTGACTGATCAGCGGAATCAGGAACTGATAAGTCTATGAATAAATTGTGCGGTGAAATGAAGTTCCAGATCTTTCTTTCAAACATACAATGTACTAGACCCAGAGTTTGAGAAAAGGACAAACAATATTGTCCACTTAGAACATGTTATGAAATTCTTGAAAACATCCAGCAGTTTGGCAAAGATTTACCTGGCATGCATCACACCCAAAGAATGTCTCAACGCAGCGGCCACTTGGTGCACGGCGCTTTTGCTTGAGGCACTGTACACAGGCCCTTCTGCGTCCAACAAAGCGTACCTTGGAGTGTCCAAGCATGACATTCTGCTGGATGGTTTCAAGAACATCCCTTTGAACCCCTGCAACAGCCGATACTCTTCTCCTGGAAGTAAAACCATTCACAAGCTGGTGTATCAAATTCAACTTGAACTTTTTCAAAGAATACTTCCTCTTGACCCTGGGCAGTGGCAGGTTACTTTGTACCCACAGAATGTAGGCATTGACAATGGCCACATTCAGTAATGCCCAGAACAGATATTTCAACCACTTCTTACCAGTTCGCCCAACTTTGTAATAGCTGCGGAATTGATCGGCATGATCAACTCCACCCATGTTCTTGTTGTAGTCTATTACAATGTTCAGCTGAACCATGGAAAGTTGAGATGAAATAGACATCTCTACGCCTGTCTCTCCATCGACAGGCAACTACATTACCATTTTTTGCCAATATATCTTTTCTGCATACTGGAGCCTGGGGCCTGTTATTTCAGTCGGGTAGTCAACTCTGTTCGACCATGCTGTGCCAAGGTAGTAGGTGCCCTGCTGTAACAGATCTTCTGCCAGAGTAACAGTAGAAAAGAAATTGTCAGCATGAACCCTGTGGTTCTTGTTAGCTCACCTCTTAGCAGAGGTGAGCTTATCCCATACCGTGGCGTCCGTCGTCCGTCGTCGTCGTCGTCGTCGTCGTCGTCGTCGTCGTCGTCGTCGTCCGTCGTCGTCCGTCGTCCGTTAGCAGGGCACGTTTCGTAACTGTTAGAGCTATTGAGTTGAAACTTAGTACACATGTACCCTTATGTAATGACACCTTGGAGACCAAGTTTCGGTCCGATTCGTTTCATGGTTTGGCCACCAGGGGGCCAAACGTTAAAAGTGAAAATATGCAATATCTCCCTTAATAGTAGTCGGGAAATTTTGAAAAAAATATGGTAGGTACTTCTAGCAAATGTGCATCATATATCCTCCGGGTTTTTGATTTGACCTCCTTTTCAAGGTCACAGAGGTCAAATGGTGTAAATTGGCCGTTAGGATGTAACGATGGCACGTTTCTAAACTGCAATGACTATTGATACCAAATTTGGTACACATTTACCCCTTAGTCAGGTGATCTCAGGGACCAAAGTTTGGTCCAATATGATTCACCACTTGACCACCAGGGGGCAAAATCCAAAAACCTTAAAAATGTGATTATTCCTTAACTTCTTGCCCGATTGCCACCAATTTGATATCATGGGTACATCTAACCACCATACAGTATATGTCACACAGGTTTTTAATTTGACCCTCTTGTCAAGGTCACAGAGGTCAAATGGCATAAATTCGCCGTCAGGCCGTAACTATGGCACGTTTCTTAACTGCAATGACTGATGATCACAAATTAAGTACACATGTACCCCTTGGTCAGGTGATCTCAGGTACCGAAGTTTGGTGCGATCTGATTTGCCGTTTGGCCTCCAGGGAGGGGGCCAAATCCTAAATTCTTCAAAATGCCATTATTCCTAGTAATGACTTGCCCGATTGGCACCAATTTTATATCAGAGGTACATCTAATTCTAACAACCATTCAATGTGTCACCCGGGTCTTCTTTGATTTGACCTACTTTTCAAGGTCACAGAGGTCGAATGTACTGTAAATTGGCCATTTTGGGGAAATTGTAATTGCTTGGACCTACATCAAACCTAACACTACATGACACAATACCATGCTCTTTATCCATCTTTCCTCCACATGAGGTGAGCACAATGGCCCTGGCCATTTCATGTAGAAACTCTCGCAGTAAATCTGTTACAACATTGTAACCTAGACCATGTTGGTCCTGACCCCGCTGTTGATCACCCTGGGCAGCCCCAGTGTACACCTTGAAAGCCAAGGTATACCCTGTTCCAGAATCGCATAAACACCATATCTTGATGCCCCATTTGACAGGTTTCTTGGGCATATATTGCTTCCAAGCAAGCCGGCCATCAAACTTCACCATTGCCTCATCTATAGATATTTTCTCCCCAGCCTTGAACATTCTGGGGAAATTTTCATTGAGGACAACAATAAACCAAAGCACTTTGTCAAGTTTGTCATGTCTATCAATGACATTTGGATTTGAACAATGAAGATATTTGCACAATCGTTCATAAGTGTTTTTTGTCATTATTGAACTGATGAACTTGTCACCAAGAGCAGAATCAGCAGACCAGTAATCACCATACTCAGGGTAATCTTTTATCCCCATAAGAATACTGATGCCAATGAATGCACGGATTTCTTCAGGAGTGGTAGGCTTCCAATGCTTATTAGATGTAGCAAAGGGATTGTTCGGGTGAGGAACAGCTGGAGGATGGGTTTTAGTAGCGTACAAGTTAGTGTTCTCTGCCAAAGTATCCCAAAAGGTCCCGCGAAGGATGCACATGAGGTAGTCCAACTCGTCAGCATCATATCGCAGCCCACAGTCGACACCAGAGGGGGCTGTGAATGGCTGCAGAACTGGTTGGACTATCTGATTTGTCCAATCTCTGGGCGGATTTACATCCCCTCCTCCTTGGACATTGCCACTACGACCACGACCACGACGCTGTCCTTGTTGTCCCCTACCTCTGCCTCTAGCCGGAGGCGGACCTGCTGCTCGCCCTCTATCTCTAGCCTGAGGTGGACCTGCTCCTCGTCCTCTCCATCGCCCTCGTCCAACTCTACCTCGCCCTCTTCCTCGGCCGCGAGCCGCGTCCATCATTGCCAGGGTCGCTTCCAGAGGAGCTAGAATTTGACATCTGGTCATCAGAGTCATTTTCATCAGCATCACTCCCGGAAGGGTGATCACTTTGCTGATCGCCGTCACTATCAGGACCGTAAGTGGGGTCACCTCCATGGACACTATCATCGTCAGGAGCCTGAGTGTCACTACCATGATCATCATCTGGGCCAGATTTATCGCCAGTCTTAGAGTCCAAATAATCAGATAGAAGAGTCACTTCCTGAAAAAGAAACAAAAAAGATTAGTTGTGGGGCCAACAGTCACCGTGATACGTGGTAGGCCTAGTTCAGTAAAGGACCCAAAAAAGCAAGGAGATAGGCCTGGCCTAACAAGGATCTTTATTGTCCTTTTACACTATTGGCCTTGAAGCCTACTGGAACATCTGTGCGAGTAAGAGTCAAGACAAGTACGGTACAAAAATAGACCCTGGCCCTAGCTACAGGGCCTAGAATATCCAGATGTTCCTTATCTCTAGGCCTAATTTCTATTCATCATGCACTCAGGGGGTTAGTCGGCATGCCAAGCCACGAGCAGGACACACTCTTTTAGTACAGCAGCAGGCTTGAGCTATGCTTGCAGAATGTCAACAAACCAGCATTTCATTTCCGGGTTCATGTCAGGTCACATTCACATACTAAGGCCTATACTACAGGCCATGACCCACTTCTAAAACAATGCTAGTTACATAGTCTACGTGAAGGAATGGTACTCACCTGTCAGATATATCCAAACGTTCCAGAAATCAACAATCTGCATGTACATGCTGAATCAAAATACATGCATCTATACACATGAATATACACAAAAAGTTCATTCCCGAAAAAAGGGCCAAAAAGGGCCAAACTCACGTTTACCCCACCAATAACATCGATATCTGATTGATCATCGTAATCAGTGAGACCCTCGGACTCTTCACTACCATCATTGTCCGCTAAAATTTTATCTAGAGCAGCCAAAACACCGAACTTTCGTTTTGCTGGGTTCGCCATTGTTCTCGAAACACACTCCTCGATATCGTCACTTCAATTGCATGAAACTCAATAAAAATGTATAGCAACCTACATTGGAACGAGATTTAAGTTGGATACAACGTTGCAAACATCGTTCCCAGACACAAAGTTTCCCGATATACGCAAGCATGGGGGCAGGGCGGGCTTTTTGAATGCGTGCCGGCGGGTGCCGTTCTAGTGAGATTCGGGCATGCCGGCGAGTGCCGTTCTAGTAGCTAAAGGGTTAAATGGCCGATTTTATATAGAAAATCAAACTTTTGGCATGACTCACTGGTGGGGCAATGTATCAAACTGGCAGCATGCCCTTTGGAAGTGCCCCACATACGAGCGATGATCGCTGGTTGCTGCGATCATAATCACTACTTGGCTTGGCACTTTAAACGCTCCGAAGAGCAAAAGGACTGACCGCGAACATGAATGTCGCCTCGTTTTTTATACTGATGCTTTATGTAAAATGTAAGAGACTTGAAAGCCTTTTATACATGTAGTTTGCCCCTGGAATGAACATACTGGACTTTCAACGATATTGCCTCGATCATATCCGGTCATACAACAGAAGAAATACCAGTCATCTTCATCTACGAGTATCAATATAAACTGTTATCACAAAAGATAGTATTGTTTTTAAAAAGAATTAGTACGTGATGAAACTATTCCATTGATATCACTCTATCATAATCTTAAACTTTAACATGTATAATGTGCTTCTTAATGAGCTAGTGGCAGGAGAGTTTATGAACGGGGCGGGTGGGGGGTAGCTTAAGATTAAGGCCAACTCAACATAATGGCAGACATGGCAGAAGACTCAATATTTGCTGAACAGTTGACAAACAAATGCAGGAGATTTCTAAAAACTCAGCAAAGCATTTTAGACCAGTGACTACTTATGCACGCCCAATTAAACAGAAAGAGAGTATTGTATTTGGTGATGGAGGTAATTCCCTCAGCACATCAAGTCATATGAACAGTTAGTACATTGGTGATGAACTCTCTGAAGCCCAGATACATGCTGGAAATGACTAATAAAAAACAGATTGAGGCCACATCCCTCAAACAAGGTTCCAAATGCTGTGTCCCAAAGTGTTCATCAGCAATGCGCCAACCAATGGGCCTTAACGGACGAGTGACATTTTAAAGGGCATTATTACCAAGCTGTAGGCTGCCTAGTCAATTTCCACACTGATGTAGCAGCCAGTTATGTGAATCCCGAATAAAAGAACCTGCGTGCAGCGATCATTTTTGCGCGGGTCGATGCATTAAAAATGCGGTGCGCGATGGTGAGAACCTTCAGTGTGATGTTGCTGTGAAGGCACCGCTTGTGGCGGTTCATATTCTTTTATCA
Source organism: Lineus longissimus (assembly GCF_910592395.1). Classification (NCBI taxonomy): domain Eukaryota; kingdom Metazoa; phylum Nemertea; class Pilidiophora; order Heteronemertea; family Lineidae; genus Lineus; species Lineus longissimus. Next base: position 12,560,355 of record NC_088315.1, read on the forward strand.
AATTCGCTATATTATTATACCAGACTTTTATGATAATCAAAGGACTTTTATTTGCAATTTTACAACAAATTCTTTTGCGTCAATCTTCTCTCAAGTTTCAACTACTCGTAAACTAAGCAGCGAAAAAGCCGTCGCAATTTCCCAGCAGGCCAACTTTATAAAAAGGTGGAGATGATCCTCAAATAATTCCAAATCTGTGATCAATTTAAAATTTTGCGATAAAAGCAAGATCACTGTCCACACACACTGATCACCACATTTCTATTAGCTTATGTGTTAGCGACAGCACTACGCTGCAGTAATACATATTGCCTAGCACAAATCGAGATGTCAATGCAAAGTCTTTATATAGTTGGTCCGCTCTGAGGGGTCCAAGGGCTTATCTAAAAACAGGTCTTGGGGCAAACCATTCTTTGTCAACAAAAGACCTTTTGCTTTGTGGTTATAAATGACGATTGTCAGATTAATTTTGTTCCATTCTTGCTTGTCGAGCAATGGATTAGCCTCCGATTGGCCATATAATGTGTTGGTCTAAACAAATCAGTATCAACAAAGTTAATGCTGCTTGTATTTTAAGGAAAGGATTGCACAACAAGACGCTCGTGTGGTAGCACTAACGAGTAATCACTTGTAAGCATGGTATTCAGCAACGGCACGTGGCTCATTGCGCATAACCTCAACGCTGTGACACAAATTTAATAACGGCCCAGCAGCCGGACAAATTATCTATAGGGTGATCAACGTGTTTTTCCACAATTATGCGCACAAAATGTCCATATTATTAGCAGGAATGACAGCATGTGGCATATCGCAAAAGTTACTGCCAGTCATGCCAATGGCAGATGAAGATTGTAAGCTTGTAAGCAACAGTGGTATGAATATTGTTTCCACTCATTGGAATATTATTATTTTGCAGAGCGCCGCGAATATGCCCAAAAAATGAATTGTCTTTTTTAATCATCAATAGAAATCCCTGGTGCAGATAGTGCATGTTACTTCATAGGTAACACTCTCAGGGTATGATGACGGACTATTTTTCTATCAAGACGCACGATCTTCAAAATATCAGTGAGATATAAAATGCGCAAAAAAGGGTCCGACATGTCCGAAGGAGGTGTGATGTCATGAAAATAAATGTGCGTGTTGAGGTGTTTTAAGTCTGAGCAATTCAGTTCGCATTTACAATAATATCTGGTTAACATGCCTGAGCTGTTCAATTCCATCTGACTTTGTACAAGTGGTTGTTAACTGCCATGTTGGGGATTTCACATTTATCAGTGAGAACTGTTAGAACGGATCCGACCGACTTCGAGTTCGAAGACTTTTATTCATTATTACTTTAGTTTAATCTAAAATAATTCATTGCTTATGCATCAAACACACACATATTGCCTGAAAGAATATACATTTACACAGTCCTCTTCTTCTTCTGATTTTTCAATATATGATAACGGCTTTTGTGTAATAAGCAAGAACCTAGTTCATACCATTTAAAAATAAATTAAGCGCCAAGATTTTGATAATTTTGACAGGTTAAAAGCGTTGGTTATGTGGGCGTACATTTATTGTACGTTTTGTCATCGTTGAAGGGTGTTGTGACAACCAATGTTACGAGGGTAACAACCGGACATTTACTCGGGACATACCGTTTTCGAAACCACCTGTAAGAAAAGCGATAGAAAACGAGACTTTTTGAGTCCTTTTGTATTCCATCGCACCTAATTGCGATAACATTCGAGTCTTTTCGATACTTTTAGACTCCTACCTGCAGTTTCAATAGATGTGATAAGAATGCAGGTTTGCAACACCTATAACGTATTGCAGAACTGAAATAATTGCTCGATCTGAATACCTCTCGAACTCTGTCGAAAAAATACTTCTCAGGCAAAAGGATTAAAATGTTCGGTCATTTACGATCGTTTTCGGTAATATGCGACAGGGATTCGACCAGCAATCACAATGGAATTAACTGTTTCGATTTTCTTCGAAACTTTCCGAGTTCTTGCCCAGCATGGCTCCCCAAGGCCGGGTCGAATTCCATGAGATTTCTGAGAGACGGTTTAATGACTGTGAAGCATTTCGAGTGATTTTCGAGTGATTTCGAGACCGATGCAGATTCTGAGAGTTTTCCGACAGCAAAACGAGAGTTGCTGTTCATAGTGTGGGTCAGGTGCATTCAAAATTGATGGTACGTCATTTATAAAAATGCTAAAAAGCGTTGGACTAAGACAGCAACCCTGACAGAGGCCAATACTCTGAGAGAACTTCTCTGATAGTTTGGAATCTAATTTTACACATGATTGGGATCCTGCGTACATGTTCCTAATAATCCTCGTGAAATTTGGACTCGGTCCCATCTTCATCATCTTATAAAATAGGCAGTCATGATTGATCCTGTCATACGTTTTACATCTACCAGATCATAAAATTGTTGTTTAGTGTTGGGAAAAGTATGTTTCTGGGCAACGAAAATGGTAATTTGCTCTTTTTTTCTTCTGAATGGCCTAAATGGCACAAAAGGAGGCATCGGTACAAATGAAAACATGTTTTTTCCCAATTTTATTCTATTTTCTGTTTTTTTTTGCCATATTCCAATGTCGGCAGGCCCTTTGCTCTGCATCATCCTTTCTGAGTATGGTTTCAACCAACTAGTTGCACAGAACTTTGGATACTGTTGATGCAATTGATGCAACTACTGGTCTGATCATAAGATGATTATAGTATGTAGCATTACCACTACCTCCTGCCATACATCTCCCTCGACCAATATAAAGTCTTCATAAAAGCTGCACGACCATACCACTTTCTATTAGATTGCAAAATTGACATCAATGACCAAAACTGTTCTCCTCATATCCACTGCAAATGACATGCATTTACATTACCCGAGGTGAGCACATGGTCCCGGGACCATTAAATTTTAGAGGTGGCGAAGATATCAAATTTGTCACAGACTACAGTCCATGTTGTTCCCGTCAGACAATACGCATGTTGCCATGGTGCATGTTGAGTTCCAATTCGACTTCAGTTATGATCAAATCCCTTTACTAAACCTCTATTCACAGGGGTCAATGTGCTCCCCTTTCCGTATCTCTTATGGGACCCCTGGGAACATCTAAGAATAAAAGCTTCAAGATCAGTCAATGGCAATTCACACGAATATTAATAATCCCACTCGATTTCACATGTCACTTAATCATTAGCATATGATGATTAACGTGAAGTTCAAATTTACTTCAGGTGACCATATGAACATCATGTCCAAGTGTCCTATGTGTTGAATTCTCACTTTTTACCTTTGATCATATATTACTGTTATAATATATTACTAGCTGTGCAAATAAAAAATAAATTTCATTAAAAGTCTTTATAGAATACTAACTAGTATATCAATGACAACTATTTTCCATTTGAATAATTGACTGCAATTAAAATTTGTCAGCAAGATAAAATGACAGCCAAGTGATCTGTTGGTACTATGTTAACAGGTGGCAAAATTTTATACAGAAAATTAGCGACAAAGAATTTTGTTTGTTTGTTAGTGTCAGGTATTAGTTTTTATGCATGCCATAAGAGAGGTTCTCAATTTCAAACAAATACCATGTTGCCCAGAAATATATTTTTGTCATGTAGAAACAATAGTGACATATAACTGCCAAACACCGATGATAGATCATACATAATATCATCTGCTAATTTTGGTGATCATGTGGTATGTGATGATTTCTGTGTAGCCATCTTGAATTGATTTTGAAGTAGTTGAAGAGTTTGCCCCTTTACTGTACATTCTAACTGATGGCAAGCTTGCATGTCCAACTCCAGGGCTGCTTCAATAGCAAAATGCTCCTGTTCAAGCAGCCGGTATGGTACAGTTTGATCAGCACCTGTCAGAAAAGAGCCACTTACTGTACATTTTTGGCTCACCGTTAGGGGAGTCTATACGATAGCCCTGTGTCCGTCGTCGTCGTCGTCGTCGTCCCTATCCTGTGTGGCACGTTTCTTAACCGCTTGTGCTATGAACTTGAAACTTTGTACACAAGACCCCCTAGGTCAGAGGTACTCTGACACTCAATTTCGGTCCGGTCTGGTTCAAGACCAGGGGGCTAAAACTTAAAACATAAAAAGTGTGATATGTCTCTTATTAATGATCCGTTTTCAATAAAAATATTATGGTAGGTACTCCTTGCAAGGATACATCACATATCGTACAGGTTTTTGATTTGACCTACTTTTCAAGGTCACAGAGGTCAAATGGTGTAAATTGGCCGTTAGGATGTAACAATGGCACGTTTCTAAACTGCAATGACTATTGATCCCAAATTTGGTACACATTTACCCCTTAGTCAGGTGATCTCAGGGATCGAAGTTTGGTCCAATATGATTCACCACTTGACCACCAGGGGGCAAAATCCCAAAACCTTAAAAATGTGAATTTTCCTTAACTTCTTGCCCGATTGCCACCAATTTGATATCATGGGTACATCTAACCACCGTACAGTATATGTCACACAGGTTTTTAATTTGACTTTCTTCTCAAGGTCGCAGAGGTTAAATGGCGTAAATTGGCCGTCAGGCCGTAACTATGGCACGTTTCTTAACTGCAATGACTATTGATCACAAATTAAGTACACATGTACCCCTTGGTCAGGTGATCTCAGGTACCAAAGTTTGGTGCGATCTGATTTGCCGTTTGGCCTCCAGGGAGGGGGCCAAATCCTAAATTCTTCAAAATGCCATTATTCCTAGTAATTACTTGCACCAATTGGCACCAATTTTATATCATAGGTACATCTAATTCTAACAACCATTCAATGTGTCACCCGGGTCTTCTTTGATTTGACCTACTTTTCAAGATCACAGAGGTCGAATGTACTGTAAATTGGCCAAACCTAACACTACATGACACAATACCATGCTCTTTATCCATCTTTCCTCCACATGAGGTGAGCACAATGGCCCTGGCCATTTCATTAAAGATTAGGCTTACATTTCCATTCGCCGACATGTGCACAGCAACACCGGTCATATCATTGTATAGGTCACAAACTGGGAAAGCCGGAATGACGTTAATTGTGCCGAAATAAATTGTCAAGGTCATCGTCATCATCATATTTCCCCCTCAAAATCATATTTTGTCAGTATTTGCCCACCAGAATTCGAAAATGTTTATTCATAGTGAACATAACAGTTGTACTGTGGTGTAATTCTAGAACACTGTGGACGTAAAAAAATTTCCACATTGTTGCCTTTTATTGCATACATGACGAAATGACACAGTATACTCAGATAGGCTTGGATACTACTACAGGAACTATATTTTAGTGATTCATCTGCCCCTGAAACCGTGTATAACTCCACAATATCTTACATTAGCTTGCATCCTTTTTAGGAGAGTGTTTGTCAACTCGAAAACTGGTGACCTCTACAACATAGGTGACAAAGTGAAGAACCCGATATTGGGGAAAACCTTAACTGCAATATCAGAAGATAAAGACGCCTTTTACTTCGGTACCCTGGCAGAAGATATAATAACGGATATACAGGATGGAGGTCTGTATCTGATTTTCCTCATCTTGATTTATCGCCGATGTACAGCAATCTGAGGGAAACTGATCGAGCACAATGCCGTTGGCTAAGCATGATTTTCCCATTTGTGGCACAAATTAGGGGGAGTGATATTGGCAGTGGTTATATTGTAGGCTTTACGAGCAATAAATGTAGAAATATTTTATAATTTCTGTAGTGATACTACGCCATACCTTCCTTCAGATAAAAAGAATCAAATGCACTGAAGGTGATGAGTTATTTTTTTCCTGCTCCTAAAGAAAACATTAAACCCTACACATTTAGTAATAATTAGGTGTGAATCATAACCCATAGCCTACACTCGGCCTTATGCCTATTATAATGAGAGACCTAAAGCCTACGGGTGGAATTCACCAAGGCATTTTATCTGTCGTTTAAGGGTTGTCCGCGTACAAATTTGCCTATACGCACGATCATCGCAGGCTTGAAGTTAGACAGCAATTCACAACATGTGATCATCTCGCGTGCGGACAACGGGGTTTTTCTGAACAAAAGAAAACTTAAACGGCCGTGAGGGTATGTTTATCTCCGCGTCTAAGGCATTGGTTGTTGGAATACCTCGGCCATTTGAAGAAAGTTACTGTCAGGAATGGACGGCATTCTCGATTTCTTTGAGCTGGCGCAGGAGGAGGCGGTTGAAGAACAACATGTGGCCCCTCCTCGTGCGGAGAGAGTTTACGAGCAACGGGTAGACCCTCTAACCAAATATGAAGACAGAAAATTCGTAAAGAGATACAGGATTTCAAAGGACAGTTTCCGATGGCTTGTTGGTATGTTGCAGGATGACCTTTTGCACGAAACGGACCAGAATTATGCTCCGACCCCGGCACAGCAACTGTCCATGGCCTTACGTTTTTATGCGATGCCATCATTCCAGATGGACATAGGGGACATGTGCGGAGTATCACAGGCGACTGTCTGTCGGGCTGTTCATCGGGTTACAGCAGAAATTTGCGCCCGGAAAGGGAATTTCATCCATTTCCCGGCCACACCTGAAGAACGAAGGGCAGCCGCTGAAGGGTACTACCAGATCTCTGAATTTCCCGGAGTAGTAGGTGCAACAGATGGGAGTCTCATGTGGCAATCTGTCATCCCAACGACGACCCGGCAGTACGTTTTACGTGCAGAAAGGGATATTACAGTATAAACTGCCAACTTACGGTTGACCATGAGCTGCTCTTTACCAACGTTGTAGTAAGATGGTATGGATCGGCGCATGACTCCAGGATTTTGCAATGTCGTCCTGCACCTGTTTCTTTTTCTTGGTCATAGTAGCATTGGCTCTTTTGCTTTCACCAACCTTTTCCTGCAAATGAACTGCCTCAATCAGGCCCATCCTTTGGTCGGATGTAAAATTTTCCGCCCTCTTCGTCTTCCCCATGCTGACGGCAGTGTGACCACTTGACCGTAGGCTTAGCCGTAATTTCATGGCGCAGACGACGGAACAATAACAAAAACAGGCGTTTATTGAACGATTACACTGGTTGGTCCGCGTTCGTATAAAACATCGATGATCGAGCGTTGTGAATCTCTGTTTAAACGTTCGTTTATCCGTCCGCAGACAACGATGTTTTATCCTCCGTTTATAAGATAATCAGGCTTTACTTGCACGCACGATAAAATGCCTTGGTGAATTCCACCCTACATATTCATGGTTAAATAAGTCAAAATATTCAACAAGTTCTACAGCCTAAAGCCTACATTCGCATTTGAATCATAATCTTAAAATCAGCTAACCCTATGCTTAACACTACATTGATTTTCAATGAAATAAATCCATGTAACCAAGAACCCTACACTGAAGCGGCCATGTAGAATTAGCGGAATGTGCGGATTCTGTACAAAATATGATATAATTTCATACAAAATGGAACTTAATGAATTCATCAAGTTTTAATTTGTTCGATACGCCACAAAGAGTATTTGAAAAGCGCTTTTTGGCACACCTGTGAGCCTTTACCATCACGCAGTGTCCGTCGTCGTCGTTGTTAGACATGGGTGGCAAGTTTTGTAACCGCTCAAGCTTTTGAACTCTAACTTGGTACACATGTACCCCTAGGTGACCACTACTCAGAGACTAAATCGCGGCCTCATATGATTCACGGTTTTGCCACCAGGGTGCCAGTGGACAAAAATGGAAAAATTGTGTTTTCTCCCTTACTACTGGTCCGAAAAATTTTTAAAAAAATATGGTAAGTACTTCTACCAATGGGACATCATATATCCTCTGGTTTTTGATTTGACCTACTTTTGAAGTCACAGAGGTCAAAGTTTGTCGGCAGCAACGCCTTTAGTCGGTGCTGGCACGTTTTGTAACCGCTCAAGCTTTTGAACTCTAACTTGGTACACATGTACCACTAGGTGACCGCTACTTAGAGTCCGAATCGGTACCTCATATGATACACGGTTTTGCCACCAGGTGGCCAGAGGTCAAAAATGGAAAAATTGTGTTTTCTCCCTTATTACCAGTTCGAAAAATTTAAAAAAAATATGGTAGGTACTTCTACCAATGGGACATCACGAATCCTCCGGGTTTTTGATTTTACCTTCTTTTAAAGGTCACAGAGGTCAAAGTTTGTCGGCAGCAACGCCGTTAGTCGGTGGTGGCACGTTACGTAACCACTGGAGCCAGAGATCTCAAACTTGGTACAAATGTACCCCTGGTTGACCCCTACTCAGAGACTGAATCTTGGCGTAATACAATTCACAGTTTGGCCAATAGGAGGCCAACACCCCCTGCCTCCGATCATACCAGCCGACTGAAACATATGACATTCTTAGTGACTTCAACATGAATTCAATAGTGGGATGTGAAAATTTCAATGCCAAACTTGAAAAATTCTTTCTCCAGGAGTATAACATGAAGCAAATAATCACTGAAGAAACAACTGATTACCACACCAAATTAGACCTTGTATTTACAAATGCACATCATGTGGACCATACAGGGGTCATTGACAATTGCTGGTCTGACCATAAAATGATATATACAGCTTTACCAATGTCAGAATCACTGACCCCATAGCCTTCCCTTTGACACAGGTGAGCACATGGTCCCTGGACCATTTCACCTGGACCATTTCAGTCTTTAAGCCTTGACTAGCAAGGAGGGCATGACAACTGCTCTGGGACAGTTTAGTTCAGTCGTAAGCCGTGCGCAGTGCTGTATTACTGTACCTCCTTTCATCTTCAGAGTTCCGGCAGGGCAACGATCATCGTGACAAATACTGGCTCTTCCAGGTGATTGAAGCCCAGAATCAGTTCATTCCGCTTATATCGCTAATTCTACGTGGCCCACTGAAGCCTACACTGAAATGTTTCAAGCTTTAACTAAATGTTGTGAACACTACATAAAAGTCTACATTCAGATTAACATAATTACACTTTGATAAAGTCAAATATCTTACATTCAAAGTCTACTATGTTAATCTTGAAATATACGTTCAAATTTTGCGAAATCTATAAAGCCTAAATCTTAAAACCTACATTCGAATTTGAAACATAACCTTACAATCAGCAACCCTACGCTTAACAGTTCATCGATTTTCAATGAAATAAATCGATGCACCAAAAACCCTACACTGAATTGTTTGAAGCTTTAACTAAATGTTATGAACACTACATAAATGTCTACATTTAGATTAATATAATTATACCTTGTTAAAGTCAAAAATCCTTCATTCAAAGTTTATGTTTTATCTTGATTTTGCTAAATCTATGAAGCCTACCACACTAAAGCCTACATTCGAATTTGATTCATAACCTTCAAGTTAGGTAACCCCACACTTAACACTACATCGATTTTTAATGAAATAGATCCATGCACCAAGAAGCCTACACTGAAGCCTACATCCTGTTCCAATCCTTCATGTTGATGTTCATGTTGTTCATGCTGAACATTACCTACCATTTCTAGACGTTCCCTATCTATCTGTTGATGACATAGAAATTAGGCAACTAGACGACATTCCCAATTGGTGGTCGAGATTTATGCTGCAATATGTGATCGACCTACCTATTCTAACAACACGACTAGCACTTTAATGGGCACCCAAACAGTCTTCAATCGGAAGGAAATAGTCACAATCTGAGATAATGGTCCAAAACATAACCCTCTTGTTGAAGATAGTCACAACCTTTGATAGTCGTAATGACAGCAGGGATATATCTACAACTGCAGAGGGGCTAGGTGCTCTTGTCCAAAAAAGGGGCAATATGACAGGTGCGTGGTAGAGTCGATGGAGTAGAATAGGCAATACTAGTATGACGCGAGCGCGCGGAGTGTCAGACCAGTTAATCAAAATATGAGTAGAGTTCAAGTCATCAACACACAAATACTGTACATAATATCTTCTCTTGTTTGCACCATCTTTCTAATTTTCTTTTCCTTTCCTTCTTCCTTGGATGTAAAAACCCTATACCCTACACTTGAGGCCCATGGATACTGCTGTTACATTTACACATCAGTTTATCTCAATCAATCAATCATTGAGGCAGATCTCTTGGGTTTTGGGGGACTCCCCGACCCTTTAAGTATTTTGCGCTATGACCACGCTACACACATGACAGAAAACGTCATCAGAAGTCATGCATAGAACAATAGGCCTGCTTTAGGTCTACATTAATGTTAATTTGCTATTAAAAAACGGAGGTGAATGTAGCCTACTAGCAAACAAACTTTCAGTCGGCCTTTCTCATTATTAGGCCCTATTGTATTGTTGCAAAGTTAATATCTCCGCCAATCCTGAACAGACACATTTGGCAATGATCTCATTTGGTATGAACCATCCTTTTTGATGAATAACCATTTTTCATTTTTTGCAAAATTTATTAGGATTATTAGACCGAAACAGTTTTGGATGAATACATCTCGGCATTTGCGTCTGAGAGTAATGTGTCTGGAAGAGGCTTCGCCAGAAGAAAAGCCCTGCCTACAGGCCTGACAAGATTACATCAGAAAGTCGGAAATCACCTTGGATATACATAACCTGCATGCATCAACGGAATGACATAGGCCTACCAATAAATAAGAGATGCAAAATCATTTTGGCGGGAAACACGGCCGAGCTTTCAGTCAGTCAACAAATTCAAATACCAGCAGTATATTATATTCTCTCCACCAAATACAGTCATTACATCATTGTAAAGAAGATTTCAAACTAAATACAAACATGAGAACACCTCATAATTTGTTATTGACGACAGGCCGCATCTCTGCATCAGCACACCAAACAGTAAGCACGTGGAGCTTCTTTAGTTATATAAATGGCCACGGAGCGCACTGATCACCCGCTGCATACAATACGATTGTCTCAGTGAGGTGACACAGAGCAGACAATACGCAGTAGGCCGTTTGTGAATGTTTCTCTTTGACGACCTCGTTCGCCGCTTTTGGTGACTGTTATTTGTGTAGCGTTGCCATAGTATATTGGTCCTGGAAGCGAGAATGACTATTTTGGTGCCAAACGACCACGTGGCGTTGAGCAAGTTATTCCGACATCGGCACAAGACACAAAAGTGATTTGGAGGTAAAATCGGGATAGTTTCATCTGATAGGGGGTTGAGGGCAAGGCGGACGCAAGGGGCATGCACAGCGCTAATGATAGGGGCATGGACAGCGCATCTTTGTGGGTTTAAAGGGCAAACAGGCGGCCTTTGGAACAAATAAGGGCAGAACGGCACATCGCTTTAGGGGCACAGTGGGCCGCCGTTCCAAATCGTTCTAGATATATCCCTGTGACAGTTACAAGCTTGTCTTCGTGGTATGATTGGAATTTGAGTCACAAACTGATATAATATTCCGAGGCTAAATAAAGTAAGATTGCATTCATTTTGGGAGTATTAATCCCAGGATATCATGAAGGACAATAATATTCAACATCTTATTGAATATAGTCACAACATTTGATGGTCGTAATGAACAATATAGTTAATAAATAAAAGACAACTCCACAATGTAATCCAAATCGTCTTCCAACGTTTCGGTTTAATGAACAGTTGATTGTTTGACTTGGTTTATATACATCAAAAACAATAGTGGCCATGTGCACGATCGTGCCGCGAGGCATTGTTTACAAAACATTCGCTGTGATTGGCTGGAGAGGTGGTCTTGACCTTTTGATATTTATAATATTGGTTACAAAGGCTGATGATAGATGGTGCGCACGTTGTGTGCGTCGTTTGGAAACATAGCTGATCAAGTGAATGATTCGCGAGTACAACATTGAAAAATATATGATTTCTCCATCAATAAAGTATAGTGATGTACTCCACGTCATGTAGAAATAAAGTCTATGTACAAGTAGAATATATACAAGTTCTTAGTTCCTAATTTCCTGTTATAGATGTAAGTTGGCGCATAGCATTTAGACCCAAAGGTCTAGCAATACGCAGTGTGTAGATCCATTTTGATTCATGTTCCAAGAGTAGGGAATCTGAATGGACTTTTTCTAGACCACAGGCTTTGAAGTTTTTATGCCCCCGCCAATGCGTAAAGCATTGCGGAGCAATATGTTTTACCGATGTCTGTCAGGCGTCAGGCGTCAGGCGTCTGGCGTCAGGCGTTCGGCGTCTGTAAACTTTTTGTTTCCGCTCATTTTAAGGAGAATGCTTTTAGCGATAATCACGAAACTTTTTTTGTGAGTTGACCTTTACTAAAGGAAGGTTCCTTTCGAAAACGGGCTTGTTCTCATTCTCATTACGGCCTCCATTATGGCGTCGTGCTTGAAATCAGTTTCCGTCAATTTCGAGGAGAACCGTTCGTCAGATTAAATTTATTTTTTATGTGTACGTTGAGGGTGACTAGAGGAAGGTTCCTTACGAAAATCGGCTTGTTCTGATTCTCAATATGGTCACCAGGGCAACGTGCTTGAAATCGGTTTCTGTCAATTTCGAGGAGAACGGCTTGGAGGATGGAATCAATTTTTAGTGGGTGTAGCCCTAATGCAGTTTTGCAAGGGGAAGGTTTCTTTCGAAAATCAGCGCGATTCGAAATTCAATATGGCCGCCACGCTCACATCCTCAAAATAGGTTTCCACAATTTTAATTTCCATATGCAAAAGATCTTCATGATACAGAAGTTTTGATATAAAATAGATTAGTGTCGATTTATATCACCAGTTGGCGGTAGTGAGCAAAACTGTTGTTTGACCCCGGATGATTCTGCTTTAAATTTCACGCCGAGGTTACCTGGAGAACTATCATCAAGAAAATGGCGGTGACCTTTTTAGCTCACCTCTTAGCAGAGGTGAGCTTATCCCATACCGTGGCGTCCGTTGTCTGTCGTCGTCGTCGTCGTCGTCCGTCGTCCGTTAGCAGGGCACGTTTCGTAACTGTTAGAGCTATTGAGTTGAAACTTAATACACATGTACCCTTATGTAATGACACCTTGGAGACCAAATTTCGGTCCGATTCGTTTCATGGTTTGGCCACCAGGGGGCCAAACGTTAAAAGTGAAAATATGCAATATCTCCCTTAATAGTAGTCGGGAAATTTTGAAAAAAATATGGTAGGTACTTCTAGCAAAGGTGCATCATATATCCTCCGGGTTTTTGATTTGACCTCCTTTTCAAGGTCACAGAGGTCAAAGTTTGCTGATTCACTGAACAGTAGCATGTTTCCTATCTATTTTAGCTAGAAGGTTTTAAACCAGTGTGGACATGTATCTGGGGATTCTCTATTCCACCCCTAAAATTTCGGCCATTTGGACATCAAATATGGCCGCCAGGCAGCCATCTTGAAAAATAAACACAGTACTATTACTCCGAAACTAATGATCGGATTGCAACCAAATTTGATCTGGATGTATATCTATGTACTCTCTACTAAATCCTTGATTTTTTATCAAATGTGATAGCCAATATGGGTGCCAGGCGGGCATCTTGAAAAATTCTTAGTTTGGCCACCCGGGGGCCAAATTTAATGTCCAAAGTTAAAATGTTTGATTGCTCGTTTAATAGTGGTCTGATTTTCATAACATTTTTATGGTAGGTACTCCTAGCAAGGATACATTTCATAAATGTGGGTTTTTGATTTGACCTACGTCCAAGGTCACAGAGGTCAAAGTTTTCCTATGGCACCGCCATTTTACAATGATGGCACGTTTTGTCACTGCTTTAGCTACAGATCCCTAACTTGGTACGAATGTACCCCTATACTCTTAGACTAAACTGCAGTCTTTTTCTGATTCTCAGTTTGGCCAGCAGGGCCCCAAATGTTAATAGTGGACTCTCCCCTAAGGGTGCCTTGAAATGCTGCTAAGTGGGATGTCATAGTCTAAGCCTAGGCAAATGCAGGATTAATTAACCTCTACAGAGCCCTAGGAATTTCAGATGATGGTTGTTTCTTGTACTAGACACAAGCAAACAACATAATTATCCTATTCCTAAGCATTTCCATAATGGGTCATCTGTAAACCAAAGGACTTTTTTTTAAAAGGTGTGTTAATGCTGATGACTTGTTGCATGGAATTGCTTATTTGTTCTTTTGGTAGGCATGCCTTGCATGTTTTGCTGCTTCAAGCTTTTGTTCTGCTGCTGTTTTAACGATTACTGGTCAGATCACAAAATTGTCTACTCTGCTTTGTCATACCTGTAGTCACCTCAATTAAATTCAACTTACGCATTATTTTATCTCTCATGTAATTTCATTGTAAAACATTACTTCATTTCTTTCTTACATTTAAAACCATGCTAATGCTTCATCCATCTTCCCTTCACAAGAGGTGAGCACAATGGCCCTGGCCATTTCATTATTTCTACCGGAGCGATGATTTGTAAGTGACAAATTTTCTTATTTGAGCCTTTACGGAAATGTATTCTGGTACGAAACTTCACACGTTTATAGAAAAGACCAACGAGAATGTGTTCAAATGCCCTCATAACGATGAGTTCAACGGAATTTGGTCAAAACAACCTTCGAATGGAGTCAACTTTCTTTGGAAATTGAAGCGACGACCTCATTTTTTATTGTAATTTATGCAGATCTTAGTCCAGCTGATGGGTGATGTTCTGATTTGTGTTCAAACTATTGGAAACTTCAGAAATTAGTTCTATTAGTTCTACTATTCTGCAGGAGTATATTATAGCCATTGATGTTGACAGCTAAAAGCACGAAAACTTTGTTGTTGATCGTCGGGGCGGATTGATATGTGGTTGTGCGTCCAAGGCAATTAGGTCATTCAGTTAGTTTGAGAAAGATCATGATCATGAAGATGCGTGTTGTGTTATCATAACCGGAAAATAAGTTGAAGTTATTATTAGTACTACGATTCTTACATGAGTAAAAAGTAGACGTTTTAAGCAACACAATAATGTTACTCCCGTAAAAAAACTGTCAATTCTCCTTACCACAGAAGCCAAGCCATTGCTGTTAAGTTATGCAGGGGCTTAATCAATTACCTGCACTCCCTGTGGGGTGAATAACATTACCTTTTGAAAAGCTGGCTGTAGGGGGATGATTGGAACAGTCGGTATACCTGCTGACCTGCTGAACCCAGGTTAATGTTATTTTCAATCCACGATTGCAGGTCACCTGATTTTCGAGATTTCGCCAGAAATGAAATTGTAAACAAACGCATGTGTGCAGTTCAAATGTAAACAAAAATGTATTTTTGGTACTTTTGGTTGCTGGACTTGGGTTTTCCCGCAGTTAGGAGCTGGGGTCAAATTGGTGGTCAATTGTTTATGGGTGCTGTTTTAGTCAGAGGTAGCCCTTGATTATGAAGGGATTTTCAAATTAAGGTGACCATGGTCTTTTTATGTGCTCACCACAGCTTTCAATACTTGATGTATCTGAAGAGGCGCGCGGAACCTGACATGGCCTTACCAAGGTCAAGGAGCTCCTCATGGTGCTGAACTTCTAGCTTGCCTGTCGACTAAGTGACTTTTTGGCTGAGACATTGCTACATGTAGGAGGAGCATGCATTTTAAATTTATAGTAGTGATAGTACAGTTGGTTCGAGCCATTTGGAAGCCGACATGTGAAGGCCTATCTGGGTTCTCCTTCTTCTCTGTATAAAAAGGGGCATATTGCTGACTAAGGAACAAGGCATATTGACATTGCCTCATCATCTCTATCGGACCAATTGATATACTTTTATATGCACGCATACATCACGCCATTTCAGGGTCCGAGTCTGTGGACAATTGGTTTGATTAATTTGTCTCTTCGATATTGCTCCTTTATTGCATTAGATTTTCATCGCAATTCAATTTATTCAAGATGTAGCCAATTTGAACCTGTCTGCGCCAAGGATAGATCGACTCACTAGGGATATGCAGTAGAGCACAATGTCATGACCCTTTGTATTGTAAATTCCAACCACCTGCAGGACAGGTCAATTTCTCTCAATAAAATTAATTTTGTTGACTCCTGTAATCTTTACCTCATTAAAAAAAAAGACAGTGGTGTTAGTCCCAAACTGGTCATTTCTATTTATTTTGACCTCTGTTAAATCAGGATACCTCTCAATTACAGACAGCATTTTGTATCCTTGTGCTGTACAACCCAGCCTGGACATACCACAGTTGTTGATGGAGAAGTCTCATCCTCTCTGACACTTCTTTTCTGTAAAGCTACCGATACAACATACTGAACTAGGGATATATTCCGTTGCCTCCTGTAATATTTACATACCATGGCTGATTAGTTCAATCATATTTCATCCAGCTGGCAGCTCTGCATTGGAAATTTTAGTGGTATAACGTGTTCTCTTGACCTTCAAACAGTAGTATAAAGCCGATATTTACTACTTTACACCCTCATTCCTATGTTATTAGGTCATCCAGCTGAGCGCCAGGCCCTTGGGCCTCTTGTTATATGGTAAGTTTTGGTTTGCCCGATAAAAAGCCTAAGGCAGGAGTAATGTAATGTTTAAGGTGTACTGATCTTACATTGGTTTACGTTGGTGTTTATCATTTATTAGTAGACTTGTATTTTGAAAAATAACTATGACTTCACAGTTTTTAAAATAAAGGATGTGTATAGACATGAATGTCTTGAGATCTTAGCTTTTTTGGTCTCAAAATAAAGATATTGATTCCTCCAACGGACAGCGTTGGTTTCAATTCAATCGGTCAAGTACGTCTTGAGAAATCTGCTTTTATTGAACGGTCAGTCAGGAGCTTGAATCCCCTCCCCCTCAAGCATCGAAGCAAATTCGGCGTGAACTTCAAGTCAAATGATTCTTGTCCCAAAATGAATCTTGAATGAATAAAGGTGCATGCATTGTAAATCCTGAAAAAATAATTCTGCCCAAATGTGAATGCCCGTCAAATTAGCGATGAACTCTCAATCTGACAATCAGTCAGACAAACGGGACTGTCGGGGAAAAAGCACCTGCCACACCCTTGTTTCATGATTTATAGCTCTTGTGATATGGCATAGGTTTCATATCATTTCAACCTACGCGTTACCATAACATGATGCCTTTTAGTTGGGCGTCATTACACCCAATTAGTACTAATGTTCATGTCATGGTGGCATTACACTAGTATATTTGAACTGAGTTTGAACTTATCTACAGGCTTGAGGTAGCATACCGTAAAACATGCCAACTCTGCCAAAGATGTACTAACTTGGCCAAATCTGAAAATATCTCTCAAAGGACAGCCGATGAAGAGTATCGAGGAGTGTGTCGACTGCGAATTCTTTTTTGTTTACATGGCTAGGGCATAGTTCATAGTACGTGAACTGTGATGTGTGGATTTCTGTGGGAACAGAATGCAATTTCCTTCCAATTGTCCACATCTTCTGATTATTAATTAGTAACTTTAGCCATCTATCTACTTTCTATTCCTGATATGTCATGCTCAACTAGAGTTAAGAACCACCCATATAAGCTTCATGATTGACTTAATTCGCCGCAAAAACTGATTTTGCCAATTCCTCCCTAAACTCAAGCCAAAAACATAACACACATTTTTAAAAAGGTATTTTCTCCTCATTGACACACACTTCATCTATATTATAAGCGAGAAGACCGTTTCTTGCGCACATTCCTTTGAGAGTTTGGTCTCATGTACTGTACCACTGTGGGTGAATATATATTGGTTGAGTATTAGTCTGGGTTTGTAGTGCAAAAAAACTAATATAACTGTTGTGAATGGATGTTTTTGGAGGCATTTCATCTGTGTAGGTGCTCCAATCTAGTTTTAGATGCAATGGGATTTCCTATTAGAATGACATCATCAAGGGAATTCCTGTGAGATTGCAATGGGGTTCTTTCTTGGAATTCTTGTGTCTTAACACCTTGGGTGCCGAAAGACGGTAATTACCGTTTTTGTGTAGTATTCGCTTAGGTGCCGAAAGACGGTAATCACCGTATCCCTACGAAAATTCAAATTTCCCACCCATTTGCTACGTCACCATGAGTCCTGCCGAGCACAGCAAGTGAACATAGACCAATCTGCTACTATATTTAGTTCACCGTGTATTGTATGACACAATGGCTACGGCAAGAGCTCGTGGAAAGAAACTTTCAGCGGCTGAAGTGACCGAAATTATCGCCGATTCTGATTCTGAATGGAGTGAACTTGATGAAAGTTCTGATGAAGATCAAAGTGTAGCAGGTGAGGATGACTTTGTTGCCGATAATGATGTTGGAAGTGATGAAGACGATATTGTAGCACAGGATAGTGACCATGGTCGGACATTCAGCCACCAGATGGCGATAGTGAGGTGTAGTAGATGATGGGGCTGGGCGCCAAAATGCAGCTCCACGTGGTGTATAAGCAAGAAGGGGGCGTAGAGCCCCTATAGGCATTGGGAATCCTGGTAGGAACAGACATAATTATGTGTTGGGTCCTGCTAACAGAGTACCTGTCTTGGAAGACTTCTTGGGTGATGATGGGCCTACCCGGCTGGCTATGGACAATATCACAGATGTCGAGGATGCCATGCAGTGGTTTAGATTGCAGTGTTTTTTTACTGATGACCTCATGAACATACTTGTAAGAGAGACTAATAGATACAGTGACCAGTATTTTGCCACAGCAATCATGCCTCCTAAAGCAAGAGCAAGGCATTGGAGGCATGTGACCGTAGAAGAGATGGAGGTGTTCCTCGGACTGACCATTCTTACTGGTCTCATTGATAAGAAGGGTCACATCTATCACTATTGGAGTAGTGACAAGGTCCTTGCAAACCCTTTTTCAATGAAAGTATGCCAAGGAATAGATACCAGCTAATCAATAATTTTTTTCACTTCAATGACAATGAAGCTAGGCCTGCTAATTGCACTGATAGACTTTATAAGATTAGACCGGTTTATGATTATCTCATTCGAAAGTGGCGCGACTTGTACATCCCAAACGAATTTATTTCTATTAATGAGGGAATGTTGAAGTGGAGGGGTAGGTTAGCCTTTAGGGTATACAAAAGGACAAGCCAATAAAATAACGGGCTACATTCTGGCATGTTCTGGCAATGCATATTGTTGGAATTTGGATCTGTACCACGGCGTTGGCCATACTCTTCGTAAAACTGTCCTTGGTCTTCTAACACCTGTGCTTTTGAACAAGTGGTATTCTCTCTACATGGACAGTTTCTACAATAGTGTTGAGCCCAGTGAGGAACTGTTGGGGCAAGGGGTTCACACTGTTGGTACATTCAGTGGTAATAGGGGTGAACCAGACATAGTTAGGAGGTCAGGTCAGACTGGTGGACCGAGGATGGAAGTTGGGGATATCGTGTCAAGGGACAATGGAAAAGTTATGGTGTTGACTTGGAAAGACAAAAAGGCAGTGAAATGTCTTAGCACTAGACATGATGCTTCAACTGAAGAAGTTACAAGGAGGATGAAACATGGTCATGGTCAGATGGAGAGAGTTCAGAAGCCAGCTTGTATCGTTGAATACAATCAACACATGCCAGGAGTTGACAATGTTGACCAGGTGATTTCGTATTACCCATGTACAAGGAAGTCTATGAAGTGGACCAAGAAGGTCATCTTCTATCTGATGGAGATCTCAATTCATAATGCACATGTTCTCTACCAGATCAAATCACACCAAAAGAAGATGACACTGTATGATTTCCAAAATGCGCTTGTGAGCGGTCTCTGTAGGGTAAATCAGCCTCCGCCCCAGTCATCTGATGAGGATTCTGAGGATGATGTAGCTGTTGGAAGGGCCCCAGTCCATGACCCTAAGTGCAGGCTTATTGGAGGATACAAGAAACATCACATGGAATAGTTACCCCCGACAGCAAAGAGGTATCCCACCAAGAAATGTCATGTTTGTGCCAAAAATGGCATTCGCAAAGAAACACGATTTTTCTGCAAATTGTGTAAAGTCAGCCTGCACCCAGGAAAATGCTTTGAGGACTACCATTCAAAGAGGGACTATACATAAACAATCTAGCTAAGAATAAACAACACAGACAATTTCATGTAAGTAGCTTTATTCCTTCTATTTCTATTTTTCAGTCAAAAAGGGGTAAAAATAGGAGAAACGCTGGCACTGGGCACAAACTTAGTCAAAAACGGGCGGCACCGAAGGTGTAGGTGTTAAGGTAGCCTTACAGTCGTGACTGCCTTTGGTTTTCGGTTTAGAAGATTATCACGATTAGTGTTAGAAGATTATATGGTGGGAAGACACTGAAATAATTGGAGTGAGTTGTGGTGGACCGCAGCAGAATGGATCAATTAATAACTGTTCGAAATGCATCTTCTTGTCCTTCCTTTCTTTCTTTATTCAACCTTGACATGACAAAGTATGACGATCCATGTAACGACTAACGTAGTAACGATAACCAAGGATGAAAACAATGACGATGATGTTCGTCAACTGTAAAGATAAACATAACAAACGTCTTAACACTAGACAAATAATGATTTTGACCGGGCCAGTAATATAGTAATAATACTCAAAGTTAAGAAACAAGCCAGGGAAACTTCCCTTAGATAATCCAAACTGAGGACAAGGAATGACTCCAAGCCGACTTTACAGTAGTAGACAAGGCGTTTATATATATAGATTTATGGCAGGTGGCAGCACCATACGGCCACTGCTGACAGCATGCTCTCTGTGCTCAAATTGACCACTGCGAACAGAAGATTGGTCCTAGAACAAGTAAGACAGTCTCCTTAATCTCTTACTACATTTTAGTGTGTCCTTAGACAAGCAGAAAGGGTGTTATAATCACTTTAAAGGAGCAAAAAGTTCACGTGAACAAAAGATCGGGAAGATCTGTCACAAGTGGAGGTGGCGTGGCTGTTGGCAACCAGAATATATGATCCATTTTGATCAAGACATGTAAAAGATGCTTACTATGCCATCTATACTTACATCACATTATTTTCCATACTGCTACAAACAATATATATAGAGCCTGGCGCTCTAAAACCCACAAAAGGGTTCCGGACACACTGATTTCGGGAAGACAAAATGGCGAAAGCGTTGATGTAAATGGGCCCATTTTTACCTCCTCCGGAGGACGCTCCGAACCATCCTGTCTTCGGGCAGGAAAAGACACAACAGCGGCCCCAACAAGCAAACCAGCACTAGAGGAGCTTGTTCAAACTCACAGTGTCTTTCCTGCACAACATCACAACCTCAGAATGAGGACAGGTTGAAGTCATCCAACTGATTTTTGGCCAACCACCAAGTCACAACCACTTCAGAACGAACCATTCCAAAACCTAGGGAACATGACTAGAATTTACAGTAACCACTAAAGAAAGACTTAAAAAACTTTCAAGGTAAAGATGGCATAGTGTCTCATGCACAGCAGGCTATTGTCCTATACAGACGACGGAGCACACTAAGACTCATTTGGAGTCTGTCTATTGGCGTTTCAGTTTCACAACATAAATTGTCAATCAATGTCAGTGTGGGCTATTCACAATCTACACACTGGCAAAACTTCACTTAAACCCTCAAATTAAACAACTGTTCAACAAGTACAGAATCTATCCACTTCCTGTGAACAATTATCCGAACACAATTTCAGTACAGTACTGGTTGTCCGATTGCAAAAAACCATGTTACTCCATGGTGATACAATTTTTTTTTCCAAAGAAAAACTGAAAGGTTCAAAATTTGAACATGAATAACTAGATAAATTTTGCTCAAAAAACACAATATAAAAATGGCAAGACAACCAATGATAGTACCTCAATATCGAGGCACAAAATAACTATATTCACTTTGCCTCAGAGCACACAATCGAAAGCATCCTGAATCTCAAAGAAATCCTCCAGAATTACAAGAACATTACGAGTCCTGGTATTTTTCACTTTCCATACTAAATTTGTACATTATGGGTCAGTATGACACACAAGACCAAGGGCTGAATTCATTCACTTATGACACAATGCCAATACTCATGACAATCTGACAGAGGCTAATTGGGTTATTTTTCCTCAATTTTTAGAAACCCTGGATATTGCTTTCCCTGACAAATAAATAAATAAACTTCTTCAAAAAGGGAAACCCCAAATGTCAAATTGTCTGAGGTTGTCACCTGTCACAAGCAAAAAATTTTAAGCGATCCGCCCACTAAAAACTGGTCTTAAGAATTTCAAAACACTTATTCACACAAATGAAATAGTATGCGTCACAACTCTTCAATGGCGATGATCCACTGAGTTCAAAGATGAAAGAATTCATTATAAATGTACATCTCGACGGAACTTGAATCCGAAGCATAAATCAAAGCTCGACGTAATCCATCCTAATTGTCTGACTTCTTTGCTGCCTCCAGAAAGCAGAGTTTGGCAATGGGACGATGCAGCTCAGAGGTTTCGGTCTGAACATAGGCGGATCTGACCATTCCATCACCGCTTTCCACGATCCTTGTAACTCTACCGATCAGCCACTGTGTCCTCGTTTCACAGACTCTGCTGCTATCAAAACCATGTCTCCGACCTCCAGGTTCTGACGTACTGATCTCCACTTCTCCAGTCGCTGCATGCTTTGAACATACTCGCTTATCCAGCACTCCCAGAAGAGATTGAGCAAGTACTGAACCTTTTTCCACTCCTGTCTCAAAAGGGAATCCTCTTTAACAAACACACCGGGAGGCAGTCCTTCCACCTTCCTGTGCAACAAGAAGTGATTTGGCGTCTACACTTCCATGTCTTTGGGGTCATTTGACACGTGACACAGGGGGCGCCCGTTGCATCAGTTATGCATTCTGTTTTCTGCACTCGAAACACTCTGACTGTCTTCTTGGCTAGACGTCGTCTACCCAATATCCAAAATCGGTGTCTGGTGATGGCTAAAGTCTGCTCTCTCCCAGCATGGGCGGCTTTCTTATGTGTCTCTCGCATGATAAACCAGCTCACAACATGACCACTTGGTAGAATGAAGGGATGTTTCTCATCTGCTGATAGCGTGGGAGCATTCTCAAGCCTTCCCCCAACTCTGAGGACACCGTCCGTCAATATTGGTCACAAATCCACTATCTTGCTTCCAGTGGGGACGTTTTTCCCCTTCTTCAACAGAGTGATCTCCGGGCCAAAACATACCTCCTGTTCAATCTTGACCAACCACATGACTGCAGTCTCCCATTCCTCCTCTGTGAGACGTTCCGGGACGAGGCCAATCTTTCCCATGCTGGTCAACCAGGCTGTCTTGTCTACCAGTTCCGACCATGACTTGCTATATGCGATCATTTTCTCAACACCACTCGGCTTCTCTCCATATGGCTTGGTAGTCAGGTTTACGGTTACATTCTTCTTCAGGTCTGCACGGTCGTCAGGTAAGGGCTGCACTGCAGTCATGGGCCAGTTTTCTTCAGCCTCCCATAAGAAGTTTGGGCCGTGCCACCATCGATGTTCCATGCTGAGATCTCCAGGACTTAACCCACGTGATACATCATCCGCTGGATTTTATTCCCCAGGACAATGATGCCACTGCTCCACACTGGTGGTTTCTCGAATTTCGGTGACACGGTTAGCCACGTAGACATTGAATCTCTTTGATTCATTGGCGATATACTGTAACACGGTTTGTGAGTCAGTTCAAAACACCACCTTGTTCAGGTCGTAGGTGATTTCATCTTTGAGCATTTGGTGTACCTTAACAGCCAGACAGGCTGCTGGCAGCTCCAGTCAAGGGATCGATGCCATCTTCACAGGGGCGCACCTACTCCTACCATTGGCAAAGGAGCAATGCACCTCACCCGAGATGTAGACAAATCTCAAAAACGAACAAATTCCGTACCCACTGCCCGAGGTATCAGAGAAGTAGTGAAGTGTGATCTCTTGTACCTCCAACTGGCAGGACAGGTGGCAACGTGGGAGTTTTACCACCGATAGCGATTGCAGTTCCTCTTTCCGTGCTTCCCAGGCATCTAGTTCATCAGGTGGCAGGGTGTCATCCCAATCGAGTTTCTGTCCCCATAGACGCTGCAATATGTTCTTTGCTTTTAGGACCACTGGGCATACAAACCCAACAGGATCAAACAGTGAGCTTATGGTTAAAAGCACACCAAGTTTTGTGGCTGTGAACTTGAAGACATCTTCCTGCACATCCCACATGACATCCAGGGCTCTTGAAAGTGACAAATCGTCTAAATCTAGGTCGAGTGTGGGGGCAGCTTGCTCACACTCTGGCACGCTGGCTAGTACCTCTCTGCTACTGCTAAGCCAGCCCATCATGTGAAAACCTCATCCTTCCTTGGCAATCCTGGCCTCCCCTGGATACGCACTGTTCCTGTGCCAACTGTATCTACACTTTCAAAATAGTCATCTATGTAGAACGAGTCTTTTACTGCTTTCACTGCCTCTGCGCTGTAACCACTACTGTCATCAGCTGACCGTCTCGTAGGCGTAGATGCAGCAACATGGACTATCCTTGGCACCAAATATCTTTCTCACCATCTTGTACTCTGATACACAGCCAGTGATGTCCCCATTGTCCCACCATAGGAACCTGAGACACTCTGTATCTTCCTCTGGCACTTGTACTTGTAAGAACATGCCCTCAATGTCACCAACCAGGGCGATTGGTCACTCCCTAAACCTCACCAACACACCAAGCAAACTATTGGTGAGGTCGGGGCCATGCACTAGCTGATCATTTAAGCTGACTCCATGATATTTGGCGGCGGCATCAAACACTACCCGGACTTTGCCAGGCTTCCTAGGGTGAAAGACAGCATGATGTGTGGCAAATACCAGGTTTTGTTCGTGCGGGCGGCTGCTTCATCTTCATTGAGTTTTCTGGCATATCCTTTAGTTAACATCTTGGCCATGAACTGAGAGTATTGTTCATGCAGTTGATAGTCTCGTGACAGCCTTTTCCTCAACGACTCCAATCTGGACTCAACCATGGTTTTATTGTCAGGTAACCATGGGTCTGGACTTTTCCACAACATCCCAACTTCGTATCGACCGTTTACTCCTTTGGTTGTGTCCTCCAATGTCTTCAGTGCCTTACGATCCTCGATTGACATTCCTTTTTTGTCAGAAATTCCAAGACTGTCTAACTCTAAAAACTGGCGAACTAGTGCAGTTTCAACTGGATTGTCACTGTATTTGAAAAAGTTCACTCGGACTCTTTCCCCATCTCGACCCTTAATATTAGCGCTGATAGGACCGAAAATCGACCAACTGAGGATGGTACGCATGGCAAACGGGTCACCAGGCTTGCCCAAGCAAGTTTCTAGCTGGACCTGGACCTCAGGTACATTTGTTCCTATCAGTATCGAGACCTCCTGCACATCTACTTCAGGGATGTGAATTCCTTGTAAATGCCGCCACTTGCTAACATCGGTCACGTAGGTACTATGGATGTCCAGGTTTTCAACGACTTGGGCGCGAACAGCGAATGACCTCATTGGCTTGACTGCAGCTTCCACACAGATATTGGCAGAAGTTACCTTTAGCGTAAACCCCCCCCCCCCCAGTCATAGTCGTCACAACCAATGTCTCCTGACCAGCAACAGGCAGCTTTAGCCGGGTGGCTAATGATTTTTTTCTCATGAATGTCTCCTGTCTGCCCGAGTCGAGGAGAGCATACGTGGTGAGAGGCACCTCACCCCCGTGTACTCTAACCCGAACAACTTGCAACGCCACACCAGGCCTACTGGTGAGTGTGAAAGTACCAACTATGTCGGATGAAGCCACCCTTTGCTCTTCTCCTTTGTTACCGTTGGGTGTGAAGCGATGCAGAAGTGTTGCATGCTTCTTGTCGCACACTGCACATTTTACGTTTACAACACATTTTTGTACTATTGTATTTAGGCAGTTAAAACACAACTGCTGATTTCTAACAACTGCCATGCGTTCCTTCAAAGACTTGGCTTTAAAGGCATCACAATATGCTACCTTGTGCTTCTCTGCACACACAAAGCACTGAAACTTCAATTTTCCACCTCCTCCTGTCGCAGCTCCACCAGTCTGCGCCTGCCTGGCATTCGTCTTGACAACTGCAGTTGAGTAGGATCCTGTCTTCTTGGAGCGATAAGTCTCCCCGATTTTGCCAAACACCGGGTCGCTGGCGACATAAGCTGATCTTTCGATAAAGCTGACTAACTCTTCTAGTTGTGGGGATTTCCCACCAGATCTTAACTGTTGGGCTCATTCCCTCCATTTGACCTGGAGGGGCACCTGCAACTTGTGGGCCATCTGGGCTAAATTTGCACTGTTGATCTCGCCTAGCGCCTTCAGCGATTTTAGAGTTTCAAATACTGCCCTGGTCTTGTCGGCGAACTCACACAGGGCCTGAGTGTCATTCAGGGCAATATTTGGCTATGGATTATAGACTCAACACAGGCCTCTGTGACAACATGCGGCTGTCCGAAACGTCGCCGTAGAACAGCAAGTCCCTTTGTCAACCCACCTTCGACACCATCAAAACTGGCAATGGCAAGCCTTACTTTTCCCTCAACAAATTGCATGAGGTGGGCCATTTTATGTGAGTCACTGAGGTTCTGGCTGCCCACTAATTGTTCAAAGCGATTTAGGAATTTATGCTACTCTGCCGGGTCGCCGGAAAATTTTACCACATCTAGATTTGGCAAGGAGGCCTTCAAGGCCATCTGATCCATCATTTTGATGACATGTTCCAACTGAGTGAGCTCTGCAGTCGGTCATATTGAAATAACCTTTTTTTCCAACGACCGACAGGTCGGTGTCAGTGATATTTTTATTCACTTGAGCTGGGATGCTAGTTTATTTCTTGTTTTAACGTGTTTGATGTACAGTAGGGCCAGTTAGAGCATGCCTGGGTAGATGGCGCCTCGGTACCGGACTTTGGCGGTTGTATGCGGGCGCTATACATTGTGAAAGTCAGACCCAATTTCGCAAACACGTGACCACCCTGGGATCCCGGCATTTTCAAGTTTTGGGATTTGAGAGGTTAACAAAAACAAGTTACTAATAAGCGACATATTGCACTTTTTACTTTTTCAGTTTTGTCCCCCTAGTGACCAAGTTAAAAATCAGATCGGACCAAAATTAGGCCGCAGAGGTTATCTAAGGTTAGGGGTCATGTGTATTAAGTTAATAGATTTAGCGGTTAAGAAACGTGCCATGGTTACACTCTTAACAGCCAATTGACGCCATTTTTCCTCCGCAACCTTAAAAAGTTGGTCAAATCCAAACCCTGTATGAAATGTGATGTATCCTTGCTAGGAATACCTACCATAATTGTTTTATTGAAAACGAATAATTAATCAGCTCGTGTTCAGTGTTCTCGACTTATGCCCAACGTATGAGTAACTTACCTCTAACGTTTTTGGCGTATGTCTTCTGCATGCCTAACCTGTGAAGAGGACAGGACTTCAGCGATGTGGAAAACATTTGTGCATGCACCAACATTTATTATGCCAGCTTATAACACTGGCATTTAAAGCATTATATCAAGTACATGAGCGTGTTGGTGAAAATTCACGTAGATCAGTATAATTTACTGCTATGCACCATATTACGATCATGTGATAAATTTGATACCTTTTTAGCTCGCCTCAGGGGAGCTTATACGATACTGTGGCGTCCGTCGTCCGTCATCGTCCATTAGCGGAGCACGTTTCGTCCCTGTTAGGGCTAGATGGCTAAAACTTGGTGTGGTGGTAGCTTTGGGCAACATGTCCGGACTTACTTTTCTTTTTGCGATATGACCTACTTTCTGGCCTCCTGGCGGCCATCTTGGAAATTGGTTTTTGCCTTTTTGAAGCTAATGGTTGTAGAGTAGAGTGACAACATTTTTATGGTGGGTATATCTATTTAGATTTAATGACATATCAACCGGGTTTTTGTTTTGACCTACTTTTAAAGCTCACTGAGGTCAAAGTTCATTTAATCACAGATAGGTGCCACATTTCGTTTCTATTTGAGCTAGAAGGTTCTAAACTTGTGAGGACATGTATCCTGAGACTCTCTATTCTATCCCAAAAATGTTGTCCCGGTCAGACTTCAAATATGGCCGCCAAGCGGCCATCTTGAAAAATAAGATTGCAACCAAATTTCATGTGATTGTATATCTATGTACTCTCTACAACATCCCTGTTTTCAGTCAAATCCATCAACCAATATGGCCGCCAGGCGGCCATCTTGAAAATTAAACAAAGTCCTCCCAGCTAGCAAATTACATGGGACCCATATGGGTGCCAAATGGGCAATCTGGGTTGCCAATATGGGCCCCATCTAAACAAACCATATTGGGCCCAGATGGGAAACATGGGGCCCACTTCAACCATGTGGGGCCCATATGTGTTTTGCACCGTGGACGCCCATGTGGGTACCATCTGGGCAAAGTGGGGTATCTGGGTATGACGTGGGGGTTGCATGGGCAAGCACCACCTTAAACCCCTGTAAATCCCAGTTAGTGCCCACCTGGTCTGATGTGTTCTACACTTCTTTGAATAGTCTATATCATCCCCAGACACGTTGTCGCAAAAAGGGATTGGGGACACTGAGTTGAGTTCATTGAGAATGGAAAAACGAAACAAAATGTATGATAAAAAAATGAAAATATTTATTTTATTTCTATAATGAATTGCAGTTGATATAGAAATACTTATAATATACTGAGTATCAACAATGTCAAAGCACCAATATCATTGAATAAACCTGAGATTTTGTCCTGCATAACAAAATGTATGATAAAAAAATGAAAATATTTATTTTATTTCTATAATGAATTGCAGTTGATATAGAAATACTTATAATATACTGAGTATCAACAATGTCAAAGCACCAATGTCATTGAATAAACCTGAGATTTTGTCCTGTATTTCCATGTTTTGGCAAGTCACTATTCATCACTATGGTTATATATATTCTTAATTGTCACTATCAGTATTTTGTGGCTCTGGCAGCCGCAGGGCAGGGTCATTTCCACCTGGCAATTGTTGTTCATTGACAACTTCAACTCCTCTCGCCGCACGTTTTCCTCCTAGTCCTCGATCACGCGCATTCGTGAACCATGTTGACATTTTCTCTGCGATGGCCTTGTCTGTTGCCTGCTTCTGATATGCATGTTTGCGTACACTTCCTGAAACCAAAGACGTATAGTGTAACAGTATTATGTACATCACAATAGTTTTCTGACAAGGCTACGAGTACCACTACATAGGCCTACAATACATGATCATGATAAAACAGCAAAACAGGTAGGCAAGACACACTGCACAGTGTATTTTCTCGTATATAAATGTACACAGTTAAATGTACAGTGTAGCATGTACAGTTACACTTTTTTACAGTACACTAGCAGCCTACAACGAACGGGATATCACAACAAAAACATCAAAGAATCTGCAGGATTGTATTGAAAGAATGTATATAAAGCACACAAACATCAAGATTGGTGCTTTAGACAAGGTCACAACTAACCTGGCAAACAAAAAACTATTCTAATCAATGAAATTATGGGAAAGTTTCTCTGCTTTTTGAGTACTGACGTGAAGAACAAAATCAAATATGGCGGCTGACAATGGCGTGCAAGGAGCCGACAATACTCGTCCCCGTCAGCTCTTTCAGCTCCATTGGAGACGCACGATGCACTCGGAGGCCAATAGGGACGATTTTGATTTGCTTTGGCGCCCAAAAATTTTGTAAAATGCCAGCTTTACTCATAAATTTTATAAATTTTATAAAACATATTTCATTATCATAATCTTGAATGGGCCTCATGTAAACCCTTTATTTTTAAAACATATAATTGGAAATTCTCGGATGTGGGATTGATATGGGGTTCATATATGGGATACATTGGGCTTGCAATTCTCAATTGATCCCCATATCAACCATCGCAAACCCACATGGGGCCCATAACTCAAAACCCATATGGGCTTTCCCATATGGGCCCCACATGGTGAAATCCCATGTGAGATAAACCATCTTGGTCCCACATGGGTTACATGTGGGCCAGATGGGACCCTGCTTGCCCAGGTAAAACCCAGGTGGTTCCCATATGTTTTGCTAGCTGGGCTATTATTCCGAAATTAATGATGAGATTGCAACCAAACTTCATGTGATTGTATATCTATGTACTCTTATCAATATCTCTAATTTTCAGTCTAATCCCATGTCAAATATGGCCGCCATCTTGAAAATCCAACAAAATCCTATTATTCCTAAACTGTTGAAAGGATGTCAACCATTTTCCATGTGACATGTACACTCTTCAATAACACTGAAATTCAGCAAACTTTATAACCAAAATCCTATACTTCGATGGTACTGGTAATTTTCTTTTGTGCCATTGAGCCGAGAAGAATAATATTATTCAATGGAATCAAAACTGGTGTAACTAGCCAGAAACTGTATCCACTGCAAATGACATGCATTACATTACCGGAGCTGAACACATGGTCCCTGGACCAATAACTTAGGTTCTGTTGTCACAAGCATAACTCATCAAGAAACTTTGCCTGTAGAGAGATATGCAGGGTAACCCTAACACAAAAGCAAACGATGAAAATGTTAATGAAATCACTCAGGTTTCAACTTGAGCTTTTCTTCCTTATTAACATGAGTAATTGTATGCCCTTAACCCTTTGGACCCTGATCTCGCCGCACGGCGAGCAAATAAAAACCACCCTCATGGCCTGATCTAGCCGCACGGCGAGCAAATGAAAACCACCCTCATGGCCTGATCTAGCCGCACGGCGAGCAAATAAAAACCACCCTCATGGCCTGATCTAGCCGCACGGCGAGCAAATGAAAACCACCCTCATGGCCTGATCTCGCCGTGCGGCGAGCGACTACGTATGCCTGTCTTCGTTTCGTGTGTTTTACCTGTGGGAAATCCCCGTTTTATGACCACCCGGGGGGATTCCCAGAATCATTTCCCCGCTTTTTTCTACACGGCACGTTAAGCATAATTCCAGTTGAAGACATACATAGAAAATAAATATAGAGTTTTTGTAATTTTTTGGGGGTCACCTTACCCCCCCCCCCAAAATATGAGACCTGGGGGTCAGATTGCAAAACCAATGACATTTTCAGAAACTACAGGCAAAATGCTCAAAAAGCTTCATCTACACCAAGGCAACTGCTTCTATGCTTCACCTTCAAAAATAACTTTGAAATTTTCAGGTCAGTCTTATTTTTACTATGTAAAAAACCTTCAGACCTTTAGGGTGGTTTCTCAAAAAAACCTTCAGGCCATGAGGGTGGTTTTTCAAAAAAACCTTCAGTCCCCAAAGGGTTAACACAACGTTTTGAGCTTAGGGATCAAATAGCCTTGATATATGCGATTTCAAAGAAAATCAAAATGTCCAATATAATTCAAACACAGTCACAATTAACCCCTTAGATGCCAGACATAATTCATAAATTCAGCTTTTTTCACCACAGGTTTTTGCCAGTTTATACTTTTTTGACAATCTGTAGTTTTTGCTCAAATGAGATAGAAAAACTTGAAGATGATGTACTACAACTAACGTTTATTTTATTCCTATACCTTTCTCTACAGGTTTCATGCAGCAAAATGGCCAAAATGGCCAAAAGTACAAAAATAAGCCCCTCCCTACCCGGACCACGCCCAAAAATCATTATCCCCTTCAAGATCATTGACAGAGCCTGAATCGGCATCCTCAAGTCCCGCCAACACTTCCTCGACAGACAAAAGATGCCTAGCCATTGTGCACTGACCGCTATTCAATCTATATACACGCACAATAGAATGCCAGCCAGGCCGACCTCGTTGTTAATTTGCGCCTCAGGGGCCGCTAAGTACACGAGCGAGTTTGTACGATACGGTTTGATGCAAGCTTGGGCGGGTTTGGGCGATACGGTGTCTAAAGGGTTAAGGTAAATTATGCTCTCAATTTATTTGCCGATATTTAAAATCTTTGGGGTTACCTTATGTAAAATATCTAATTGGAAGAAAAAACCAGGAAGAGAAAACTTGAAGAGAGCAATGGCAGCCTTGATTAGGGCACATTCTACTGGCTAAAGCACTAAATAATGGTTTTTGCGTTCAGCTTCAAAAATTTCGTGGAAATTCCATTTTGGAATTTTGATCATTTTCTTTGAAATACTCTAGAACAGAAAGATTTCACGTGCAGAACATTTTCTATTACAAAATTATCATATCAATTATTTCTGAGCTACATGCTGTGAAAGGCAAGGTACCAAAAATGACAAAAAAGCCCAAAACATGCTTGAACTCCAAGGGGTAGCATATCTGATAACATGCTTGAACTCAGCTGTTAAACAGCCGAAAAAATAGCCATGGTGACAACATCATTACTGTTTGTCATCGTGAGCCTCCTTTAACAGAGCAAAGTGCTTCTTGCAAGCCTTTGTGTAGTTTATCTTAAAGTGTTCTTCTGTTTTTAGGTGGAATTATCAGCTTGCAAGACTTCTCAAATTACATGGTGAAGTGGCGGGATCCTGTGCAGTTTTCCTTACAGGATGGTTCCACTCTACACTCTCTTCCACCGCCATCTAGTGGAGCAGTTATTGGGTTCATTATGAAGCTACTTGACGGTAAGGAAAAAATTCCTTCAAGTCCCTGATAATTGAGCTAATATGCCCTAGAAGAGAAAAATATTTCTTTATATAAAATTGTTGGAGTCTTCCAACAAAATAATGTTGTTTTCATCTGGTAAAAAGATTCTTCAAGCATAATCTTTATCACACACCACCGGTTTGTCCTGTAAATAGCGAACAAATTGCAGAATTAGCATGCTGTTATTTTTTACATTCACTACGTACCAAAAAACTCATGTTCATTTTACCTCGCGATATAATGTAATGTCAGCTGTAGAACACAATGACCAAACAACACTTTAGCCAGGAACCAAATGAAGCACTGAACACCTTGGTGGACTGCATGAAGACCTCAGCAGCAAAGACTGCTGGCGAGATCAAAATGAAACGGCCAGGGGCCATTGTGCTCACCGTAAAATAGATAGTTGGTGCTTTGGAATTCATCCAGATTAAGAAACATTGTACATGTATAGTATATAGGTCAAACCAAAGTCGGTATGACATGTGATGTATCGTTGCTTGGAGTAAGTACCATAAGAATATCATCAAAAACAAGTCACTAATAAACGAGATATTGCACTTTTTACCAACTCGGCCACGAGGAGGCCAAAACTAAAATTTTTAGTTTTGGCCTCCTCGTGGCCGAGTTGAGTACCAGATCAAATCGAAATTCGTAGTCCGAGGTTACATGACGTATGGAGTCATGTGTATCAAATTTCAAGTTCAAAGCTTTAGTGGTTAAGAAACGTGCCATAGTTACAATCAAACAACCAATTTATGCCATTTGATCTCTGTGACCTTGAAAAGCAGGTCAGATCAAAAACTCATGATATGTGATGTAGTCTTGCTAGGAGAACCTACCATAAAAATGTTATTGAAAACGAATCACTAATAAGCGAGATATCACACTTTCTAGGTTTTCACTTTTGGCCCCCTGGTGGCCAAGTCGAGAATCAGACTGGACTGAAATTCAGGGTCAGAGGTCAGCTGACCTAGGGGGTCCTTTAAACAAAGTCTCAAGTTCATAGCCTTAGGGGTTAACAAACGTTCCACAGTTTCGCTCAAATGGCCAATTTACACCATTTGACCTCTGTGACCTTGACAAGTATGTCAAATCAAAAACCTGTATCATATGTGATGTATCCTTGCTAAGAGTATCTACCATAAAATTTTTACCAAAAACTAATCAGTAATAAGCGAGATATGGCACTATTCAAATTTTTGGTTTTGGCCCCCTGGTGGCCAAGTTAAGAATCAGACCAGACCGAAAATCAGTGTCACAGGTCATCTGAACTAGGCGGTAATTTGTACCAAGTTTAAAGTTCATAGCTTTAGTGGTTAAGAAACGTGCCATATTTACACACAAACGGCCAATTCACACCATTTGAATTCTGTGACCTTGAAAAGTATGCCACATTGACCTGATTTTTTGTCAACATGTAGAGCTATGTAACAGGTGTCTACATACCAAATTTAAAGACTATAGGACGAATAAAGACAAAACGTGCCACTATCGGTGAAATTTGACCTCTGTGACCTTGAAAAATAGGTCAAATCAAAAACCCGTATAATATGTGATGTATCCTTGCTAGGGGTACACACCATAAAATTTTTGTCAAAAACAAATCAGTAATAAATGAGATATTGCACATTTTAACTTTTCGGTTTTAGCCCCCTGGTGGCAAAGTCAAGAATCAGACCGGAGCAAAATTCAGTGTCAGGGTACATATGACCTTGAGAATGATGTATATAAAGTGTCAGGTACATAGCAGAAGCGGTTAAGAAACGTGCCACAGGATACGACGATGACGACGGACGACGGACACTGCGGTATCGTATAGACTCCCCTACGGTGAGCCAAAAAGGAAGAGCACACATACTACAAACACCAACTCTCGTTTTTCTCACAGGAAAACTCTCGAAATCGGTCACGAAATCTCTCATAAATCACTCGTAATTAATCGGATTACAAGCCCACTAATAATGTCTCGAGTTCTTGAATTCCAAGACATTTCGTAACTTTTTCAATACCTTTCGGCAGTATGATCTATTAAACTGTTATTTTCATGTTGGTTGGCAGATAAGTCCGACCATTATCATCAGTGTGCTCAATATATACGATAGTTGTCAGTTCCACAATGAAGCATAGGAGGCAGATGCGTTTATTTAATGCGTTGGCCTTTGATGATTCCAAATAAGCATTAAGAAATAAGCATTAAGAAATAAGCATTAACCTGATTATAAAAAAAATAGATATTTGTTATTTTTGGATTTTGCCTGATCAGCAATGCATGGTATGAGTGCTGAGATGTGAGAGTAATAGGAGACTTCTCAGCATATCACAGGCCTAATTGGTAGTTATAGTTGTTGATTGTTTATGTGAAGACAAACACTTAATCGCTGTCATTCCCATTCTGTGGAGACCGAGACCAGAGTGTCATAGCATAACGCGGAGTACGGAACTATCACATCTTGTTTTTCATATTTGATTTATGGTGTTGGGACACTGAAACAAGATTGTCATTACAGTCACAGCTTTTATCGTAGGAACCGCGTGATTAAAACTTGTTTTGAATGTCCCAGGGAAACAGTCACATCCTGTTCAGTAAATACTTGCATGTGACAGTCACAACATGACGCATGCGGAAAATTAGTCCTGGTATACAGTCAAAAACTGGGGAGACTATCAAAAGGGCAGAGTATATATATTGGGATGGCCATGGATCAGCAGTTACGCTGCGTCTTACCATCTTTATTGGCTCACCGTTAGGGGATAGGAGTCTATACGATAGCCCTGTGTCCGTCGTCGTCGTCGTCGTCCGTATCCTTTGTGGCACGTTTCTTAACCGCTTGTGCTATGAACTTGAAACTTTGTGCACATTATGACCTAGGTCACATGACCTCTGACAGCCAATTTCGGTCCTGTCTGATTTTTCACCTGGCCACCAGGGGGCTAAAACCAAAAACTTAAAAAATGCGACAACTCGTTTATTACTGATTTGTTTTTGCTAAAAATTTTATGGTGGGTACCCCTAGCAAGGATACATCACATATCTTACGGGTTTTTGATTTGACCTACTGGTCAAGGTCACAGAGGTCAAACTCTAAAATTTCACTGATAGTGGCACATTTTGTCTTATAGTCTTTAAATTTGGTATGTAGACACCTGTTACGTAGTTGTACATGTTGACAACAAAATCAGGTCGATGTGGCGTACTTTTCAAGGTCACAGAGGTCATATGGTGTGAATTGGCCGTTTGTGTGTTAATCTGTCACGTTTCTTAACCACTAAAGCTATGAACTTTAAACTTGGTACACATGACCCCCTAGGTCAGATGACCTGTGACACTGATTTTCGGTCTGGTCTGATTCTTAACTTGACCACCAGGGGGCCAAAACCAAAAATTTGAATAGTGCCATATCTCGCTTATTACTGATTAGTTTTTGGTAAAAATTTTATGGTAGATGCTCTTAGCAAGGATACATCACATATGGTACGGGTTTTTGATTTGACGTGCTTGTCAAGGTCACAGAGGTCAAATGGCGTAAATTGGCCATT
Organism: Lineus longissimus; assembly: GCF_910592395.1. Taxonomy (NCBI): domain Eukaryota; kingdom Metazoa; phylum Nemertea; class Pilidiophora; order Heteronemertea; family Lineidae; genus Lineus; species Lineus longissimus. The sequence continues at coordinate 12,596,393 of NC_088315.1, forward strand.
TGAGCGTAACTGTGGAACGTTTGTTAACCCCTAAGGCTATGAACTTGAGACTTTGTACAAAGGACCCCATAGGTCAGCTGACCCTGAATTTCAGTCTGGTCTAATTCTCGACTTGGCCACCAGGGGGCCAAAAGTGAAAAGCTAGAAAGTGTGATATCTCGTTACTGATTAGTTTTTGGTAAAAATTTTATGGTAGATACTTTTAGCAAGGCTACATCACATATGATACGGGTTTTTGATTTGACCTACTTTTCAAGGTCACAGAGGTCAAATGGCGTAAATTGGCCATTTGAGCGTAACTGTGGAACGTTTGTTAACCCCTAAGGCTATGAACTTGAGACTTCGTACAAAGGACCCCCTAGGTCAGCTGACCCTGAATTTCAGTCCGGTCTGATTCTCGACTTGGCCACCAGGGGGCCAAAAGTGAAAACCTAGAAAGTGTGATATCTCGTGTGATAATTCGTTTTCAATAACATTTTTATGGTAGGTTCTCCTAGCAAGGATACATCACATATCATAAGAGTTTTTGATCTGACCTGCTTTTCAAGGTCACAGCTCTAGGTCAAATGGCGTAAATTGGTCGTTTGATTGTAACTATGGCACGTTTTTTAACCACTAAAGCTATGAACTTGAAATTTGGTACACATGACTCCCTACGTCATGTAACCTCGGACACCGAATTTCGAGGCCAAAACTAAAATAGGTAAAAAGTGCAATATCTCGTTTATAAGTGACTTGTTTTTGATGATATTCTTATGGTACTTACTCCAAGCAACGATACATCACATGTCATACCGACTTTGGTTTGACCTATACACTATACATGTACAATGTTTCTTAATCTGGATGAATTCCAAAGCACCAAATATCTATACGGTGAGCACAATGGCCCCTGGCCGTTTCATTACATCCATGCTGAGTTGTGACACGGACACTGGCATAATACAGTTAAAGCGTAAGACAAGTTGAAGAACCACATGTCCGACAGACTTCAAGCTTTTGTGGTGTGATGGCCTATGGTAGGGGAGGTCCCTATTGAGTTTGGTTGCGCTACGAAATTCAATATGGCCACCAAGAGGCCATCTTCGATTTTCCGTTTCCGGACTATTACTTAACAACATGTAGCCCAATCGATCTCTGAATTCTATGGTGTAATAGGGTGGATTGGGGGAGGTTCCCTATCGATTTTGGTTGCGCTCCGAAAATCAATATGGCCACCAAGAGGCCATCTTGGATTTTGCAGTCCGGACTATAACTCAAGAACAGGTGGCCTGATTGATTTCTAATTTCTATGGTGTAATAGGGTGGATTGGGGGAGGTTCCCTATCTATTTTGGTCGCTCTTCGAAATTCAATATGGCCACCAAGAGGCCATCTTGGATTTCCCATTCCGGACTATAACGCAAGAACAGGTAGCCCGATTGATCTCTAAATTCTATGTTGTAATAGGGTGGATTGGGGGAGGTTCCCTATTGATTTTGGTCGTGCTCCGAAATTCAATATGGCCACCAAGAGGCCATCTTGGATTTCCCTTTCCGGACTATAACTCAAGAACAGGTGGCCCGGTCGGTCTCTAAATTCTATGGTGTAATAGGTGGGATTGGGGGAGGTTCCCTATCAATTTTGGTTGTGCTCAGAAATTCAATATGGCCACCAAGAGGATTTCCCATTCCGGATTATAACTCAAGAACAGGTGGCCTGATTGATCTCTAAATACTATGGTGTAATAGGGTGGATTGGGGGAGGTTCCCTATTGATTTTTGTTACGCTCCGAAATTCAACATGGCCACCAAGAGGCCATCTTGGATTTTGCAGTCCGGACTATAACTCAAAACCAGGTGGCCTGATTGATCTCTAATTTCTATGTTGTAATAGGGTGGATTGGGGAAGGTTCCCTATCGATTTTGGTTGCACTCCGAAAGTCAATATGGCCACCAAGAGCCATCTTGGATTTCCCATTCCGGACTATAACTCAAGAACAGGTAGCCCGATTAATCTCTAAATTCTATGGTGTAATTGGGTAGATTGGGGGAGGTTCCCTATTGATTTTGGTCACGCTCCGAAATTCAATATGGCCACCAAGAGGATTTCCCATTCCGGATTATAACTCAAGAACAGGTAGCCCGATTGATCCCTGAATTCTATGGTGTAATAGGGTGGATTGGGGGAGGCTCCCTATCGATTTTTGTTGCGCTCCGAAATTCAATATGGCCACCAATAGGCCATCTTGGATTTTGCAGTCTGGACTATAACTCAAGAACAGGTGGCCTGATCGATCTCTAATTTCTATGTTGTAATGGGTAAATGAAGAAAGGTTCCCCATCAATTTTGGACCCGACCCAAAATTCAAGATGGCCGCCAGGCCACCATCATTTTTTTTGCATTCTGCTACATAAGTCAAGAACCAAATGAGTGACAGACCTGAAACTTATGTGGTGTGATGTCCTAGGTTCCCTATCGATTTTGGTCATGACCCAAATTCCAAGATGGCCACCAGGCCACCAAATTGCTTTTTAGCTCAGCTGACAAAGTCAGCGAGCTGGTAGAATAGCTATTCAGATTTTGTCTGTCCGTCCGTCCATCTGTCCACAGAGGCACATTCCGTAACCGTAAGCCTTATCAACCTCAATTCAGCATGTAAATTAAGTATTACCCAAAGGCTGCCTGTCACAAATTTTTTTTCGTGATTCGACCTACTTTCTGCGACCGTTGGCCGTGAAAGATTTTAGCTTCTCTCGGGCAAGGAGCATCAAATGTCTTTCAAGTATGCAGTATAGTACAGATTTATTTTTTTTTAATCAATTTCCAATAAAAAAAGTTCAAATTATTCTATCTTTCTTCGAAATTTTTTCACCAATTTAAATTGCCGCCTGATGACGTCACTCACCAGTGAGTGTCCACGTCGAAAATTCACTGGTCAATACTTGAACGAACATCGCAATATTGATACAAAGAATACCACGTAAGTATGTTTTAAACATTATTTTTAGAAGCATATAAATTGGCATGAAAATCTACGCAATTAGCAGTTTTGAGGTCGTACATTGTCGTATCAGCAACAGATAGTGAAAACATGGAATATATTACTATTACCATTGATACTACACATGTGCCGCCAGTCAACAAACATTGAAACAAGCATAGTCGGTGGGCTCGGATATTATAATATAGAACTACTTCGTATTTCGAAGTTCGAAAGTAAGTAAAATAAAGGCGTAAACAAAAATACCGATAATATTATTTTTGTTCAAGTTCCATACACGTAACATGTGGAAGGGACGTTGAAATATTCTGTCTCTTCCAGATATTCTTGTGTTTTTCGCTATAGGAGTCCATGCTTAAATTTGAGGTAAGTGTCGCCCGCGTTTTGGATCATTTGAATTCGGAACTATGCAGTCTAAATCCGCTTATGATACTGCCAGGGCTGTCAAGTTATTGGTCGTCGCGAGAGCAGACCCTTATTGTCAGGTTCTGTCATTATGTTTGTGGCAGCATGTGCCTAGCAACCATGCCTAGCAACGGGCATTTTACACTAAAAAATATCTTTAAAATCATTTTTTTTAAAATTTGGTTCCGAGGAATTGTTTGCAGTACATTCAGCCTCTTTGTCACCAATTTTGAGACAAATCGGAGTAAAAGTGTAGACGCTGAATCGATTTGTTTCAGGTCCGTTTAGCTAAATGGCGAGATTGACTATGAATGAAGATAGTTTTAGCCCTAGGATGCTCGGCAGTTGTTGAATTGAAATGCAAATTGCGTTGCCAGTATTTGTCCTATTGTAATAAAACTTAAGTTTTCATTAAAGTTCGTTATCTTGTTCATTAAGTCCTTCGTCTCATGTAAAATGCGAAATGAATAAAATTATTAATTGGGAGCTCAAAATTGATGAGCGTGTATACGTAGCATGCAGGAATGTTGTGCTGGCCAGCGAGCAGTATGGTGAGTTTCTTCACAAAGCTACGTGTCTTTATCGATGATGTATGAAGAAACTACGAAGACCCAAGGTAAGCAGTAATCTAATCTGTAATACTCTCAAATTTCAACGAAATCAATCAAGTATTTGCCGAGAAATTAGAAATTACGCACAACTTTACAGGATCGCGTCAGCCATAATAATGACATTAATGTACATGCAAATGAGGACTGTCACTTGCTCGTCAATACCGAGCAGCTAATCACGTGGGCATAATTATGATGATAAGGTACAGCGGTGGAAAAATTCAAATTCAAATTCAAATTCTTTATTACTCTAAAACGCTAAATAGTCTGGTTCTCTGACCTCAATCTCCGGGCTTTTGGTAGGGTTTAGGATCGGGTCAGGTAACAACAACCGTCTACAATTAACACGGCAGAAAAGAGGAGTGTTATTTTTAGATTCAGCCATTGTTGTAATTTCCCGAGCCAATTATCGTTTTACGGTCGAATTGAGCGCTGTAACTGTCCTAGGATTATGCACTATTTTTGAACACATCATTCTACACTGTAGAAATACCGGAATTACTCTTAAAATGCGCGATTACGGTTATTTCATGTTTCAGACAAAGGGGTTTCCCCATATAATGACGTCACTTTTAGCGATATTGTCATTTTCGCAAAAGTACGATTTGGGACGCTAAACCTTGACCGATTGCGTTGGTTTTTGCAGGATAGGTTTTTTATAATATTAAAAAAATTTAGGCATAAGAATTTTTGTGGAAATGGTGGTTTAAGCTGTCTATTTATAGATTTTTTTTATTGCCTAACCTACGACAGCGAGAGTGAGGTCAGGAGCCCAGACTATAAAACGCCCACTAGGGGCCAACGGTAACATAAAATGATTACAAAATATACAATATAAAGTTACAGGGTATACAAAATAAGATCACAAATATTTAAAGACAAAAACATAATAATGGAAATCAGGACAATATAGAGTTACGCAGTTTAAAGAACTCGTTGATAATCGCAGCAGAGGGAGGTGAAGGATGTTCCAGAAAAATTGTAGTCAGATCTGACAAAGACAGAAAATGGAGATCACTTCTATTACAACTGCAATGAGTTTTGCTGTTTTGACGCACTCCACAATTACTTCCAAGGATAGCCCTGACAAGAAGGATATAAAGTTAACATCAAGTGCCAGGATTCAAGCCATGCCAACTCTACCATTCGCACATGTACTACCACCTGTCACCACCACTCCTCTACAAGAGATCAGTGCACTGGAAGAAAATACCATCATAATATCTCTCTACTACATAACTTTTATACTTTCATTTCTTATGATTACAACTTGTGATTACAATCATTGTATATGTATAATTCTCCAATATCTTACTGGTTAAGTCTAATCATTGCCATCCATATTCCTTATCTTTTTGTACTGTTCATATTTGCTGACTTCTTACTCTACTCCCATGTTTATTTTGTATATATATATATGTATATTACTTTACTTGTACTGTAATTCAAATTGCTGTAAAATCTCCCACAACTGTATTTGTCTTCTTACAATGTAAGAACAATTATCTAGTTTAAATCTTTTGTGGAAGATTTCAACCAAATATCTGATTGACCAATTATGTTAAATAAATTGATTCATTTTGATTTAAATCACTGGTGCTAATTACTTGCTGGTCAAGTACAATCATTTCAAGCAATAAAACAAGCATTTTTAACCATACATATCTTTATTCATTCCTTTAATCCTTTATGCCTTCAATTTCCTGGTAACTCCCACAACTCCACTTTAGTTTCAGGATTCAACCTACTTTCAGTCACCTCCACCAAGGACGCCATCCATCCCATCAATAATTTGCAAACTTCACAATACTGGTGACTTTTTGCATTAAATACTTCTTGCAAACATAAACAGAAATAAAAACCAATCTTGCCTCCCAAGTAGATAATGCTGCCAGATTTCATAACAGCCGTCCTACAAATAAAGGCCAACAACATTTCCAAACTTTGGGGACGTTCTGGCATCAACGCGACGACCCATATTCGCCTATAGGCTTGTTACAGTTAATCTTTGTGCCCATTTTGATGAGATAGTTTCGATCTGGGAGACTGCAGAATGTGTGCACTTTGTGATCAAACTTGAACTGAAAATCTGACATCGATCGAGCCCAAAATCCAACATGGCGGCCCCCATTGCGGAATAAAAACGTGCCTTCATAGCCTGCTTGTCGACTTCAAAATTACTATACTACTCACCATAAACAATGAGCAGAGTTGTGGTGTAACCAGTAGTAGTCATGTTGTTTTATAGCCTACGAAGTTTAAAGAAAGTTCTGCATTTTCCAATCTGAAACGTAGGCCATGGCTTTCTATTTACGGGGTCATCCCTATGTTCTCCGGTACCTATCTTCCCCCAAGAGGTACCTATCTTCCCCCAAGAGGTACCTATCTTCCCCTATATAGTTTTATGACACAGTGTATGTACCAATTTAAAGCAAAGGCGCGTGCACCTTGGCCTTTAAGTCATAAAACAATGAATCTATGCTGAGTAAAATGTCTTTTAATACAAACAAAAAATACTGAAACTCTGGTTTTTTTGGGGGGATTTCTGGGAATTGCAATTTCCTGGAATTCAGTGACTTCATTCTGTAAAGGTCTTTCCAGGAATTTGTGGAAACAAACCGTATCACAAAAAGCACACTTTTCTTTGCGGACATAGGTACTGGGAACATAGTACCTGGGGAACATAGGTACCAGGGAACATAGGTATGCTCCCCTATTTACAATGCGCATACAACACATACTACAGACAGTACAATGCATATAACATGATGTTGTATGTGTTGAATGCATATGAAAAGTGTCACTGCTTGCATGTGTGTAGGTAATAAGGGAGACTAATGGATTGATCACACTCTTATGTGGTGGAAAAGACTTCCTCAAAATCATTTTGTGATCTAATTTCAGAGTGAGAATCCATTCAGGCAAAAAAATAAGATAAAATCCAGAAATGTTGGAGAGTTCATCCAAAAAGTATTTCCTGGAACACATCGAGTCTGATTTCCAACTTCACGCCTCTGAGATGAAGTAACTACTTCCGGTTAACCTCGTTGTAGGATTACACCTGCGACAAGGTCAATAACAACCTCACTGCCAGGATCATTTCAATTCCGGCAGATAACCTACCTTGGTGGTGAGATTTTTATCAACCTTGTCACAGGTACGGTGTATTCCTGGGACAAGGTTTATCAAAATTAAAATGTTATCTCATCATGTTTTACAGGAATAATCTAAAGCTGCATTTGAATATTTTTGGTGACCACATCACAGATCAACCAGTGAGAGGAGTTGAGCTACACTCATACTCATAGAATCAAACGAACAACTTGCACCTACAATCCAACTTCAGTGCTCACCCGAGTGGTCATCAGAAGAACCAGTCAATTCTAGTATTTCATTCTTTTTCACTGTAATACTTACCTTAAAATTGATTTAATAAAGAAAACCATATATGGCAGTTGGTTTACCAAAAAATCAAGTGTATCTGTTAAGTTTTTACTCGCTATCAATGCAGGCTAAGAAAATCCTACCCCTTGGTCCTCGCCTTGCACTTTAAAACTATTGGTTGGCCCTGATGTGAAGCCGATGACAATTACTGTATGGCTGTCCCAGCTTAGGCTGGACCATGTTCACTGGACTAGTTTGTCACGACCAACCTACACTTCAAAGGATTTGATGTAAAGTTCCTTACTGTTTCTGGTTGTGGCCATGCATCTACTCGCCTGGTTTGTCTCAACCTGCACTTCAAAGGATTTGATGTTAAGGTCTTTAACTGTTTGCCCCAAGGTTGTGGCCACGCATCGACTGGACTGGTTTTTCACAACCTGCATTTCGAAGGAATTGATACAAAGGTCAAAGCTACATTTACTACATGATGTAGTTGTCCTAGGTTGTGACCATGCATCTAATGGACTGGTTTGTCTCAAGCTTCAACGGATTGATGTAAAGGTCCAGACTGCAGTTACTGGTTGTATACTGGGTTGTGACTCTTGAAGGAACCATTGCAACTAGTAAGATTTAACCTCTGTAACAACCTTCAACTTTTAATCGCACTCATTGTAGGAATTTATGTGAACAATCAGATGGATCGAACAAAGCTCCTCTTGTTTTTTTTTGGCACGCGGCCATCTTTGAACCAATTTTTAGCTCAGTTTTGTGATGAAATATTTATATAATGACATCCTGGAAACAAAAGTGAGCATCTTTACATTCAGCTGAGCGTCAGGCCCGTGGGCCTCTTGTTTATTCTGCGATGACTTTCTTATGAAATAAATAATCAAAGTTCTTGGGACTTTGTGAACTGTAAAGTTAAAATGTTTGCTTTGTGACTTTGTGAACTGTAAAGTTACAGATATCTTTTTTCAACCAAAATGAATAAAATAATTTCTTTCTATTGATTTTCCATTTAGGTTACAAGTTTCCAGTCGACTTCATCAAGACCGATCCTATCCTTACCCATCATCGCATTGTAGAAGCGTGGAAGTTTGCATATGCAAAACGTTATGAATTAGGAGATATGGACTTTGCCAATATCACTGAGGTATGGAAAAAGAGTTTTAGGTTTTTGCGAGTGTAAGCTTACATCGTGTTCAACAGAAAGAAATGCTTATCTAAAGCTGGTAATAATGATATTAACAATTGGGTAGCTCAGGTGCAAAATGCTCCATATGTCATTTTGACCATTTTCAATAGATTAAAAAAATGTGGAATACATTGCAGAATGGCAAGCTTGAACATTGTCATTTGACTTTTTTTCTCCTCATAAGACAGGAACTAGAATTTTGTTTATCTTCCTTCAAAATCTGTTTTATGCAAATCCCTCATATAGCCAAATAAGCCTGTCATAAGCCTTGTTATCGCATGGCCCTCCCTCTTGCAGACATCGCTTCATCTAAACGCTTGGCCTAATGTGTTTTTCTCTGAGCATTGCAAAATTTTGGAAGTACAATAAGCATGATGAATGACTGGTCTGATGCACATTCGCGTACTTGGAGTCGGGGTTACGTCAATGCTCCCTGAGGTCTCACCAGCCAGTGGTGATCAGGTCGGGATTGTACCCTCCCAAAAAACTAGTTCTTCAGTCTCGAGTCATTACAATGGATACAGATGGGCCTACTCTATCACTATTGCTACTTGTTCAAATGTAAATATCCGATGTTTTTTGTGAAGGGGTAGCTCTGACGATTATTTGAGGAAAATACCAGTTTCTTCTGTGCACTTACGCGGTGAGCAGGCCCCGCATGTTATTTATAGCTCAACAGGACATTGACAGAGACTGGTTCCTGTGACATTGCACATGTTCTCAAGGTAAAATTTCGATGGCAAAAAACTCATACGAAAGCCGTAATGACAGCCTATTTTTATATAAAAGATTGAAATAGTCGTCAGTTTGCTTTCTCAAGGTGATGAGTAGATGTGTATGAAAATTTTTTTTCACCATTCTTGTTAATCTTGAAGTTATAAGGCATAAGGCAAGAGATAGAGGGCTTTTAGGTCAGAATTTTTGGCAAGGATGTTTTGACAGGTAGTAGGTTGAAACGAGCAAAATGAAACAAGCCAAACAAAACAAACCAAATAAAACATTCTAAACATGAAATTAAAGATCACGTTTCCATGCAATATGATTGCATCCGTCAGGTCGATATTTGTCTGAGATGAAAAAGCACTTTTATTCACTCAAGGCCACTTAACTTGGCTCCTTTTAAGTTTAAGTATGAAAATATGGGAACAGGTGGCACTGTGTACAGTTCCTTAAAGCATAGATACTTTTAAATAGACCTCCATGAAACAAAATTGGAAAAGCGTCAAACAAGTCTAGCAAAAATAGTTTACTGATGAACCTGAAGAAGAACAAACATACTGCAATAAAAAGCTGCCCATTCCTTTAAGCCATAGTTAACTCCTATTAGTAATTTCCAGTGTTGGTATTTTTACTCAGAAAAATCATCCTACCCCACAAGGTCGGCATATTCTAATATCCTCAATATAATTTTGGTTGGGACATTTTATCAAAATGCTATAGACAATTGGATCTATTAGAGACTTATTCACCTTTGTGCAGGGCACACTGGAGGATGTTCTAGAGTTGGCAGAATTATGAGGTTTGAGCAGGAGAGCCGTAATGCAAAACACAGAACGTATCAGTTTGACTATAAACTAGCGTAACTCTGGTTTATTCATCCCCTAGTGGGCTATACTCACACATTCAAGGATTGTGATTGGTTAATTACATGCAATATAAAGATCATGGATAACAAGTGAGGCGGGGCTTACCGAACACATGGCAAAGGGTGATACACTGATTAGGCAACATGCTTCAGAATAACATCACAGAGTGCTTCAGTTTACAGTGCTCACTTATCTAGAACTGGCATTTTCTGAGGAATGTTGTAACGTCAATTGGCTAGTGTGATGCAGCGGATGCTCACCGCCTGCTTTCAAATCGTACTATCATACATCATGTACCATCTTGTATATCAAGTATAGTAGGGTTAAACCTAGAGTAATCTAACTCAAGTACACAGGTCAAATCAGGGATTAGATGCGGATTAAGAGTTGAAATTTGGGGATTCCCTGGAGTTGAGTTAACTCAACTCAACTCTAACTCATCTCAACATTTGACTTCACCCAGTGGCAGTGCTCATTCAAAATTGTGAACGGGGAAATGCTTTCATTTTAGGCACTCAATGACCTACTCTCGGCATCCTACACTGAAGTTACCAGGGCAAAGATCACAGATGACCGAACCCACCCACCAGAATATTACGGTCATTACGACCCCCAGCCTGACAGAGGAACCTCTCATCTGAACGTCTTAGCAGCCAATGGTGATGCAGTGGCAGTTACCAGTTCAATTAACTCATAGTAAGTACAATGTGTCTTGTGTTCTGACAAGTCACCTTTTAATCTACAGAAACAGAAACTGTGCAACATATACTTCTACATTTGTGTATTTCCTGGAGTGTTTTTGTTGGAAACTTTCAATGTGTACCATTTGGCACCAAGTTTTATTGACAACAACGACTTAACCCTTATTTGCTATGACACAGGAAAAATCTGTTGATGTCTAATAAGACATCTTGTTAGCTAGATGCCTCACATGTGGCGCAGAACTTGTATCACAGGTTACCGTATTTAGGCGCATGCGCATGTAAACGAAAACTGCTTGTTTTCACCCGTGTTGTACCTGGTCAAATTTGCCTTTCTTAAGTGCATGTGCCGTCAAATCTATACTATACTGTTTCTTATACTGCGTGATGCGCATGTTACTGCATAGTGTCCCGGAAGTATGGAGTTCTTGTATGGTCGATGCAACAGTGCTTTACCTCGCACACTGTGCGGTTCCCGCCAGATTGTGGGATTATCATTATAAACAGTAGATATTAGATTAAACATAATCAGCAGTCGTGTACACGGAACATCACGATTTTTCTAAGTTATCTTCGCTCTATTTGTTCTCATTGTTGAGCACATGTGCTAATATTCGGGAGATAAGCGCACCCCGAATATAAGCGCAGTGCGCCTAAATACGCGTAAATATGAAAATGCCTATCTAAAACTCCTTGAGAGGACTTTCAATCAGCACCATGTTTAGCGGAAGTTTGAACTAATGTATAAAAGATGTCTTGGAGATGTGCCAAATTTCTGACAGTGCGCTGTGCCTTAAAGCCAAAATAGAAATGAATTGAGTTTATCCAGCTGACCAAGCTTACTGGGGTGTAAGGCCAAAGGTTCCAATTCCAGCTTGCAGTGTAATGAGTGTTATCACACCCCATCACTATGGTCATTACAACAAAGTCTTATACACACCGAACTTGTCCTGAGGTTCGCCTAAACCAGCAGGCTACTATCAAGAAAAGTGAGAACACGGAGAGCTCACTGCAAGGGAAATTCAGACCGCTGAATTTACCTGGATTAAAAACATCCAATGTGCTACATTCAAAGGTGAATGAGCATCGTTGGAGAAAAAGGTCTGTTACAACCGATTAGGAGAGAACACCCAATTAAGTGAACTCATACGACATGTGATGAATCCTTGCTTGGAGTACCTACCAAAAAATATTATCAGAAAACAAGTCATCCAGTGAGATATTGCGCTTTTTATTCTTTCAGTGTTGGCCCCCTGGTGGCCAAGTCGAGAATCAGATGGAACACTCCTATCAATCAAATGCACTAAACATAATTCTAATATGCAACCAAACATTCAAAGTGTCAAATAACAACAACATATTACACCAAAATATCAGCACCAGATTCATCAAATTTCACAAGACATAATCAGAAAAAAAATACCCAAAAAATTATTATTTCCGATAAATAACATATCATGACATATGAGAGTCAAACAGAACAGTGTCTGAATTGCAATCCACTTCATCCCAAGCACCTTGTTCACTTCTCTATTCACCTGTTTTTCACCAAATTCTTCGAGAAATCTTTCTACCACATCTAGACTGTTAGAAGTCCTCTGTGTAAGTTAAAAACAGGCAGTACTAAACATTGCCTGTGCTCCAGAGAACATATCACAGGCCTCAGGGTTGGAATCAGCACCATACAAGAAATCATCGACATACACGTTGTCCCTAAACTCTGTCACTAGATTAGAAGATGGGTACCTAGAGAGATGGTGCTTAATGGTAGCATTTAGCAGAAATGGACTGAAGCAGTGACCAAACGGTACACGGGTGAATCACATAGCTCCGATCTCACCATCAAGATCCCACAGAAATCTATGCACATTCCTATCTTCAGGTTTAACACTAATCTGTAGAAATGCTTTCGTAATGTCTGTGTTCAAGGAAACAGGCCATCTCCTAAATCTTATCAAGATTTCTACTATATGGGGATTCAACAATGGACCAGCATTTAGACAATCATTCAAGGACACCCCGTTGAAATTCTTTGGCAGACGCGTCAAACACAGGCCTCACTTCGGTGGTGTGACTGGTCTCCTTAACAACAGGTCTATGTTGCATATAATAGATTGGAGATGCAGTATTCTCACTAACAGGCACCTCCTCAATGATGTTCTTCTTCTCCAGTTCGGACAACACTGAATCATACCTATCCTTAAGCTCAGCATCTTTATCCAATCTAATGAAAAAGGTTTTTAACATTTTCCTTGCTAAGAAGTCATTGTTCAGCAAACTCTTAGATGCATCAGGGGATTTCTAGGGAAGAGAGAACTCGTATCTCCCTCATTGAAGACTTTTCTTCAAAATTGCCTAACACTGGGTCAGAAATTTTGACTTACTATGGAATCCAAATCCTAAAGGTTTTGCACTGTATCTCCCGATACATCATTCAAACAAAGTAACTGGTGAGACAAACAAGTATGTGAAGAATCAGCCCGACTAGAATTACTAGAGTTCCCATTACAAGTTTCCTTCAAGCTACCAGAAACTACCCAACCAAGGATAGTTTCCGGTGCAACAGGACCCTCCTTGTGTGTCTTCAAACCTATTTTCATCATATCCCAGTGATAGTCAACACCAACCAAGATATCTAGACTTTTTACCCCTCAGCCCAAATGGGCTAGAGGGGTATTGTCGTCACGTGCGCCGTCTGTCCGGGCGGGCGTGCGTGCGTGTGGGCGTCTGCTACTTGGTTTCTGTCGATTTCTAGGAGAACGGCTTTGACAATCAATTCAATTTTTGGTATGTACATTGGGGGTGACTAGAGGAGGGCTCCTTTCGAAAACAGGCTTGTTCCGATTATCAATATGGCCACCAGGGCGGCGTGTTTGAAATTGGTTTCCGTCAATTTCGAGAAGAACCGTTCGTCCGATCAAATTCATTTTTTGCTCAGCTGACAAAGTCAGCGGAGCTAGTCAAATAGCTATTCGATTGGTGTCCGTCCTTCCTTCCATCCATCCTGCCATCCTTCCATCTAGCCATCTGTAGACAAAGTTGGGCATTTTGTAATCATACAACCGAGGCACTTCAAATCTAGTCTTGCTTATAAACACCGCAGAAAATGTTGCTTACGGAAAAAAATTTGGGCGATTCGCCTCAAATTCAGCTCCCCAGGGGGCAAAATGCGTAAATGAAAAAACAATTTTTTGACGCTCTATTCCAGCAGATAAAAGCTTGACATAAAGTTGAAAAGGTCTTCATGATACAGAAGTTTTGATATAAAATAGATTAGTGTCGATTTATATCACCAGTTGGCGGTAGTGAGCAAAACTGTTGTTTGACCCCGGATGACCCCGCTTTAAATTTCCCGCCGAGGTTACCTGGAGTACTATCATCAAGAAAATGGCGGTGACCTTTTTATTTCTACCGTAGCGATGATTTTGTAAGTGACAAATTTACTTTTTAGCTCACCTCTTAGGAGAGGTGAGCTTATCCCATACCGTGGCGTCCGTCGTCCGTCGTCGTCGTCGTCGTCGTCGTCGTCGTCGTCGTCGTCGTCGGCGTCGGCGTCGTCGTCGTCGTCGTCCGTCGTCCGTTAGCAGGGCACGTTTCGTAACTGTTAGAGCTATTGAGTTGAAACTTGGTACACATGTACCCTTATGTAATGACACCTGGGAGACCAAGTTTCGGTCCGATTCGTTTCATGGTTTGGCCACCAGGGGGCCAAACGTTAAAAGTGAAAATATGCAATATCTCCCTCAATAGTAGTCGGGAAATTTTGAAAAAAATATGGTAGGTACTTCTAGCAAAGGTGCATCATATATCCTCCGAGTTTTTGATTTGACCTCCTTTTCAAGGTCACAGAGGTCAAATGGTGTAAATTGGCCGTTAGGATGTAACGATGGCACGTTTCTAAACTGCAATGACTATTGATACCAAATTTGGTACACATTTACCCCTTAGTCAGCTGATCTCAGGGACCGAAGTTTGGTCCAATATGATTCACCACTTGACCACCAGGGGGCAAAATCCAAAAACCTTAAAAATGTGATTATTCCTTAACTTCTTGCCCGATTGCCACCAATTTGATATCATGGGTACATCTAACCACCATACAGTATATGTCACACAGGTTTTTAATTTGACCTTCTTGTCAAGGTCACAGAGGTCAAATGGCGTAAATTCGCCGTCAGGCCGTAACAATGGCACGTTTCTTAACTGCAATGACTATTGATCACAAATTAAGTACACATGTACCCCTTGGTCAGGTGATCTCAGGTACCGAAGTTTGGTGCGATCTGATTTGCCGTTTGGCCTCCAGGGAGGGGGCCAAATCCTAAATTCTTCAAAATGCCATTATTCCTAGTAATGACTTGCCCGATTGGCACCAATTTTATATCATAGGTACATCTAATTCTAACAACCATTCAATGTGTCACCCGGGTCTTCTTTGATTTGACCTACTTTTCAAGGTCACAGAGGTCGAATGTACTGTAAATTGGCCATTTTGGGGAAATTGTAATTGCTTGGACCTACATCAAACCTAACACTACATGACACAAGACCATGCTCTTTATCCATCTTTCCTCCACATGAGGTGAGCACAATGGCCCTGGCCATTTCATTTAAGCCTTTACGGAAACGTATTTTGGTACGAAACTTCACACGTTTATAGAAAAGATCAACGAGAATGTGTTCAAATGCCCTCATAACGATGAGTTCAACAGAATTTGGTCAAAACAACCTTCGAATGGAGTCAACTTTCTTTGCGAAATTGAAGCGACGACCTCATTATTTATCGTAATTTATGCAGATCTGAGTCCAGCTGATGGGTGATGTTCTGATTTGTGTTCAAACTATTTAATTGGAAACTTCGGAAATTAGTTCTATTAGTGCTACTATTCTGCAGGAGTATATTATAGCCATTGATGTTGACAGCTAAAAGCACGAAAACTTTGTTCAGGTTTCTCGTCCAATCACGTGACCTCTCCAACACTCGATAATGCACTCTTTTCGTCCTCGTTTTAGGCCAATCTTCGGCCTGAACATGAAATCTAATAAGCGCAGTACTTAAATCAGATGTTTCTCTCGCCTTGAAAACATTCCTGGGTAAAATCCAGTGAGATTAGCCGAGTTAATCCACTTTTTCCGTGCCTAAAATCTCTGCCGCTGAATTCTATAAATAGAAACTATTTTAATAGTACTGCCGCGATGTTAAAACATCGCGGCAGTGTGGTTCCCATTTTCACACCATGTCAGGAACTTTTACGGAGAGAGAGGGCGTGCGGTAAGAAGAATGGCCAAAATGACGTCACGTTTTCCTGGCAATGTCTCAAGCAGACAACGTTAGAACTAGAAAAACGAATATGTTAATTTGCAAAATTAAAAGCAGATTTCACCACTAACCAGCCAAATCGGAATACGACGGCACAAAATGTTCTCGCTTTCCTCCTGCTAAAAAACCTTGTTCCCGCACTCCTATTTTAATTTATGCCAAGGAATATGATATGATCTGTTTTCACTTTTTTGTAATTAAATGGTATTCATATAATGAGATCAATAGTAGTGTCCGTGTCAGATCCCATCATTCAATTCATTGGAGGTATAAATAATTATTTATACCTCCATGATCCCATCGTTCAACTAGTCTTCTCTCCCCAGGTGCCTCACACGGACCTTCACGTCCCCATACTCAAGACCAACTTACAGTATCGCCCTCAAAACAACCCTGGAGTCATGAATTCACAGGTGCTCCTGTGAAATCTCAGTTCTAGTTTATTTATCAAACTTTATCGGGTCTGTGAAGTTGGCTCCCAGTTCCCAGTTCCCTGTTCCCAGTACGCAGTTCCTTATTCGTACCCAAACATGGGTACGAATAAGGAACTAGGAAATGGGCTAAGCATTTCCCAGTTCCCAATTCAAATTTCTTTCAAATATTAACACTCCAAAGTTCGATAACTCAACTTGGTGGTTTTAACCCTTTCCTACCGAGCTCCCGATTCAACTATCAGTGACTTTAACCCTTTCTGACACATTTCCCAGTTCAAAATGCCAGCTCCTTATTCGTTTTAACTCATTTTAACCCTCTACATCTCCATTTCCCTATTCAAATGCTGGCTCCCGATTCAGCTACAAGTCACTTTAACCCTTTCTGACTCCATTTCATTCATTTGCAAGTCTCTTTAAGCCATTCTGACTCCATTTCCCAGTTCAAAATGCCAGTTCCTTATTCGTCTTAACTCATTTTAACCCTCTATAAGTCCATTTCCCTATTCAAATGCTGGCTCCCGATTCAGCTACAAGTCACGTTAACCCTTTCTGACTCCATTTCATTCATTTGCAAGTCACTTTAACCCTTTCTGACTCCATTTCCCAGTTCAAAATGACAGTTCCTTATTCATCTTAACTCATTTTAACCCTCTATAAGTCCATTTCCCGATTCAAATACTGGTTCCCAATTCAGCTACAAGTCACTTTAACCCTTTCTGTCAGGAATTACGCATTCCTGAACCAAGTCATTTCCTGAATCAAGTTATTAGTTCGACAAGTCGCTGCAGCTGCATGGAGCCAGGAAGTCTGAGGAAATCCTTGCGGATTAAGCTAAGCTTAATCGTCTAAGCACCTTCTTTCATCTCTTAACATCTGTTAATTTGTAATCTTGTTTACTTAGTCAATAGTTTGTAGAAATAAAGTCAGTTGTAAAAAAGATACGATAGAGTCAAGTTCACCATCAATTTGTAGTCAGCAACTCCCCAGTAGAAAACCCGAGGTGCGGAGTTTTCGACATGGTGCCGTGACCAGGATCTGGGAAATTCACCGAGTAAATACACAACGCAATATACTAACGTAAAGGTCAAAATGGATAAAATCGATCAACTCAAGAAAAACAGAGACTTGTTACAGGAAGCCTTGGACACCGGTTTCGAACAGGCAAATGCCGTGATTGAAAAGGAGTCACCAACGAAATTCGAACTGTCAAAAGTTGAAGCATGTTCAACAGAAATAGACGAAACGTTCGTCAAGTTACAAAGTCTAAACGTGGAAATAGCGAAACTAGTTACAAAACAGAAGGAAGATGACCTAACCAAAGAGGAAATCTTACAAACGAAACAGAGGAATATAGACAATCGAACCAAACTAGTGCACGTGAGTAAGTTTGTAGAATTACAGTCCAAGAAAACGGTCGCAAAGCCAGCGACAGTCGACGCGCCAGCCGCGTCAGTACCCAAAACAGCGCAACTGCCAAAGTTGAAATTACCGACATTCGATGGGACTTACACATCATGGAAATCCTTTTGGGACACGATTGAAGCAGATGTTCTCAGTGCTAACTATGCGGATATCACGAAATACAATTATATCAAGGGACAGTTAACGGGCTCAGCGACAGACGCTGTTGCTGGTCTTCAAGCTTCAGGGGAAAACCTGAAAGTACTGGTAGAAATCTTGAAAGAACGTTTCGGACAACCCCGAAAAATCATTCGATCACATGTGAATAACCTCTTAGAAATGCCAGGGCCTGCAGGACATTATAATGCTCTCCGGGAATTCCACAACCGAGTAATGGGGGACATACGGTCCCTAGAAAACCTCAACGTCGATATCTACAAATGCGCTCCGTTTATTGTACCAATCATCGAAAAGAAGTTACCGAAATTCTTCCGGGAAAAAATGGGAACCTCAGGGCAACAGGATGCTTTTGACTTAAAGCGATTCATGCAGTCTTTCTCGGAACAGCTTGAAAACGTTGGAGAACGCGCAGATGCTCCTCCACAGTCGGATATTAGTCATAGGAAAAGTACGCAGAATCAGAATCGAAACCTGAACGGGAGTAAAGTTTCATTGGATTCGTTTGTAAGTGTGCCCGCAGCCAAACCCAAAATGTGTCAATTCTGCAACTCCGGTCACAGTTGTTTTGAATGCACTCTATCGTCAACAAACCGATACAATGCCGTTTTCAACAAACGCCTGTGCAGCAACTGTCTTCGAACATCTCATATCGCCAAGGAAGGTAACAACCGCAGCAAATGCCACACGTGTGGTAAAAAGCACCACACCAGTCTTCACGAATACTTTGAACAGAAATACAGAAATTCAAGTAACACAGGAATGTGTGCCGTAACCCCCAAGTACTCCGATGTACGAAAAATCGATATCAATGATCACGTGGGATTTAAAACAACAAACGTGAACTCCAAAAAACGCGCAACCAATAGGCCGTCCACAGTTCTACTAGAAACAGGGTATGTTACCTTACAGAATAAAGGGAAGGAAGCCACAGCAGGAGTGCTGATTGATAGAGGAAGCATGTCCTCTTACATTCGCAAAGATACAGCACAAAAGCTTCAACTCAACCCGGTGCGTTCCCAATCCATAAGTGTTAATGGCTTCGGAGGCCACTCTTCAAAACGGCAATACGACATTGCAAATGTTGAAATTGCAACCACTGACGGCATCAAAATAATTGAAGTTCTCATCACCGATGAAATAGTCAACCCCATCAATCAACGAGGATGGAATACATGTAAGGAGTACCCATACATAGCGAACATTGAAAACAAGTTAGCAAATAACTTTAGTGCCGATGAATTCACCGTGGATATCATGATTGGATGTGATCATGCCTTCCAGTTCCTTGAAAATCGTCTAGTGAAAGGGGACGGGCCGACAGTACAGTATTCAAATTTGGGATGTTTTGTGTCAGGACCACTGTTTCCCGTTAAAATCGAACACTCCGTGATTACATCAGCAGATCGAATCAACACAACCGCAAACGAACATATCATCGAGGACAATGATCCCGAGATACAATCACTTGAGGAATTCATCAACAGCAGCACTCTTCAGCCAACGGATGAAAATGACACTGATTTCGATGAACAGTTTAAATCGGACTTCATGCAAAAAATCGAGTTCAAGGATGGGAACTATTCGGTTCCGTTACCATGGAGACCAGACCACGCGGAACTACTCACTAACAGAAGGGAATGCGAAGCCAGGCTACGTCAAGTCATGGCAAGATTACGTAAGTTAAACCTTCTCAACAACTACACCCAAGTAATGCAGGAAAACCTGGACAAGGGTTTCATCTCAGAGGGCAGCCCAGATGACTGTGACACCGGCCACTATTTGCCTCATTTTCCCGTACTCCGTGACAGTGAAACAACCCCCCTGAGAATCGTTTTGACGCCAGTAGTGGTAGCCCATCGCTCAACTCATGCCTTTATGAAGGACCTAATATGCTTCAGGACCTAACTGAACTGATCATGCTCTTTCGGACCAAACGGATTGGTCTGTCCGCAGATATCGCTCGTGCCTTTTTAGCTGTGCATTTGTTAGAATCGGAGAGGAAGTGGGTTAGATTCCTCTGGTATAAAGACAATGATGTCTCGAAAGAACTGATTCCTTATCACTGTAACACTGTCATATTCGGAAATGTTTCCAGCCCTTTCGCCCTCGCTATCACTCTGCACAAGCATCTGTCTAGTTACGATACCCCAGTTGCCAAGGATATGAAAACAAAATTCTACGTTGACAATCTGTTAACCGGAGTCGATTCAAATCAGGAAGCATTGGATTACTTCCAGGAGTCTCGTGAGATCATGAACCACGCGTCTTTCAATTTGCGCCAATGGAGTTCAAACTCGGAAACACTCGATGAAAGAATCAGATCGGAAGGAGTACAAACAAAATCTGACATTGTAGGGGTACTTGGACTGAAATGGGATACCAAATCTGATCAGATTTCAGTCGCGAAAAAGGATCTCAAATCATCAGGAGAACTTTCAAAACGTAAAGTAACATCTCAGACCGCATCAATCTTCAACCCGCTCGGAATTGTAGCACCGCTGACAGTCCCTGCTAAGTCTTACGTGAACAACCTGTGGAGAGGCCAAAAAACCTGGGATGAACACTTATCAATCACCGAACGGCAAGAATGGGAAACAATCAAACAGGAGTCCCTCTCTCTCACGCACATGCTATCTATACCCCGTTGGCTAGGGGGTGACACCAGCAAACCGTTACAAATCGTAGTATTCTGTGATGCATGTCCCACCACCGCCATTGGTTGTGTCGCTTACGCTAAACAGAACAATAAAGTCGCCCTCATCGGCTCTAAGAACAAAGTCATCTCAGAGAAAAATGTCAATTTCACAGTCCCTAAGCTTGAACTGATGGCCATGGTCTTGGGGGTAAATTATGCAGAGACCTTGCGAAATACCTACATCACGCAGTATCAGACAATCGAAGTGGTATACAGCACTGATTCAGAGATAGCGCTTTATTGGCTCAGATCCAATAAAAAACTCAAGCAGTTTGTTCACAACCGCGTGCAAACAATACGTCAGAAGTCAGACTTGACTTCTTGGTACCATGTGTCAACCAAACAAAACGCTGCAGACATCTTATCACGTGGTGCGACACATCAGGAATTGAAGGACTCTTCATGGCTGCAGGGACCAAAATGGCTCAAGGATGATAAAACCACGTGGCCTTTAACCGCACTTTCCGACCTAACCTTGAACAGTTCCGTCTCTCTGACAGCCGCGTTTGAAATGCAAAATGACTTCGTTGTTACAAGCATGGTCGCAACAACACCTGTCGCAAGTATCAGCGACGTTATAGCACAGGACAAGTTCAGTTCATGGAATAGACTTCTGAGAATTACCGCCTTAGTATCACGCGCTTTCAAACCCGGACTCAAAAACAGGAATAAACTGTCTGCACAAGATATCGCTAACGCGGAAGAAAAATGGATTACAAATCTTCAAAACGAACACTATAAACATGTTACGGATTACTTGAAGTTAGAACAAAGTGGAAGGCATAAGCTGCCTTCTCGACCCAAAATCATCAGTCAATTAGGGCTCGTTCTTGACAAAAAAGGAACAATTCGTTGCGGCGGGAGGCTTACTAATTCAGACGTCAGCTCAGACAGGAAGTACCCAATTCTCCTGCCAAATCAATCCTACATAACAACGTTAATCGTCCGGAACGCCCACCACAACGTGGTACACTACGGCTTAGGGTCCACCATGGCTTATCTTCGGGAGAAGTATTGGGTCACATCAATGCGCTCAACCGTTAAGAAAATCATCGGACATTGTGTAATCTGTAAGAAAGTGTCTGGGCGTCCATATCTGACTCCCATCGCACCACCACTGCCAGACTTTCGGATTAACGACTTGTCAGCTTTCAAGTCCACTGCTGTAGATTTTACATCACACCTCTACGTACGAATTAAGGACTCGATACAAAAAGTGTACGTTTGTCTCTTTACGTGTTGCACCACGCGAGGCATACATCTTGAAATCACGCCGGACTTAACTGTTGAATCATTTCTAAGAGCTTTCAGACGTTTCACTTCAACACATTCAGTGCCTAGCCTCATTTACTGTGACAATGCCAAAACGTTTACAAGCGCCGACACCGAGCTGAAACGGCTGTACAACATTGTGGGAACAGAACAATTCCAAAACCACCTGTCTAAGAAAGGAATAACATTCAAATATGCACCCGTACAAGCCAGCTGGTTCGCTGGCGTTCATGAGAGACTGATTGGTGTGACGAAACTTGCACTTAAGAAAACCTTGCGCAAATCACTCGTTCCAATTGATGAGTTTCAAACTCTCATCAAAGAAATTCAAGCAACGGTAAACAACAGACCACTCACATATTTGTCATCAGATCCAAATGAACTCAAAGCGATAACACCGAATAATCTGATATACGGACATGATATGTTTTTGTTGCCACACGAAGGAGAAGATAACTTGGATGTAACATACGCCGGCAAAGATAAACTTGAGAAATTGGCGTACAAACGCGCAGAACGACTACAAACATTCAAGAAACGTTTCTATGACGAGTATCTCGCTAGGCTACGGGAACAACACCAGTACGAACTTAGCAAACAAAATGCCAAAGCTTACATCATTAAAATTGATGACATCATTCTTGTACACGACAAGGATGCCAAGAGGAGACACTGGAAACTTGGGATCATAAAAGAACTCAACAGAGGCCAAGATGGGCTGAACCGATCTGCGCTTGTCAAAACTGCCACAGGGCAATCTAACCGAGCAATCGGAAAATTGTATCCGCTTGAGTTAACCGTTGACGAGAGCATCGAACGGTCTGCGCAAATCAAATCTGTTCAAAAAACAAAATCTCGACCAAAACGGTCAACCACTGACATTACGAGGCTCAAAATCAGAGAGCACTTGGATTACTACGGACAGTAGATATTGTAGCGTACGTGACATTCCGTTTTAATATTCACTTCGTCAAAGCTATACACTTGGGCAATGTATAGTAATGTGGATGCTCCCCTCCGTCGGGGTTACGACGCCTGTCGTCCATGAGAAACTGAAGAGACAATCAACATAATCGAATTGACATTTGAATTTCATCTATATTGAAATACTAGAACATTATCATGGAATATTAGTTAGTTGTAACATGTTTGACACCATCGTGCTATAGATATTCATCTTTTGATCATCACCATCTCGACATTTAGTTTAGAAACTTTAGAATCTCAATACGGATTAATCTCTTTAACGTACTTTGCATGTATTGAAGCTTATCTACCATCTCATGTTTACTTCAAGTATTTTGTGTAGTTAGCGGTTTCGAACACCGTTTAGTATCAGTCAGTCTGGATTGCAGACCACCGAGGATGATTAGCCAATCACTGTTTAACTATTCAGGGATTAAAATAATCATATGATTAAAGGATTAACCATGTGCTTGCGGGCGGGGGGGGAATGTCAGGAATTACGCATTCCTGAACCAAGTCATTTCCTGAATCAAGTTATTAGTTCGACAAGTCGCTGCAGCTGCATGGAGCCAGGAAGTCTGAGGAAATCCTTGCGGATTAAGCTAAGCTTAATCGTCTAAGCACCTTCTTTCATCTCTTAACATCTGTTAATTTGTAATCTTGTTTACTTAGTCAATAGTTTGTAGAAATAAAGTCAGTTGTAAAAAAGATACGATAGAGTCAAGTTCACCATCAATTTGTAGTCAGCAACTCCCCAGTAGAAAACCCGAGGTGCGGAGTTTTCGACACTTTCTGACTCCATTTCATTCATTTGCAAGCCTCTTTAACCCTTTCTGACTCAATTTCCCAGTTCAAAATGCCCAGTTCCTTATTCGTCTTAACTCATTTCAACCCTCTATAACTCCATTTCCCTATTGAAATGCTGGCTCCCGATTCAGCTGCAAGTCACGTTAACCCTTTCTGACTCCATTTCATTCATTTGCAAGTCACTTTAACCCTCTCTGACTCCATTTCCCAGTTCAAAATGTCATGGATCGAGTTTGTTTACAATATGCAGTGCCATCTTGGAAAAACCGTGACGTCACCGCAGTATCGTCCTTGATTTGCAAGTCACTTTAACCCTTTTTGACTCCATTTCCCGGTTCAAAATGCCAGCTCCTTATTCGTCTTAACTCATTTTAACCCTCTATAAGTCCATTTCCCTATTCAAATACTGGCTCCCAATTCAGCTACAAGTCACTTTTAGCCATTCTGACTCCATTTCCCAGTTCAAAATGCCAGTTCCTTATTCGCCTTAACTCCTTTTAACCCTTTATAACTCTATTTCCCGATTCAAATGCTGTCTCCCGATTTAGCTACAAGTCACTTTAACACTTTCTAAGCCCATTTCCCGGTTCAAAATGCCAGTTCCTTATTCGTCTTAACTCATGGGCCGCATTTTGGAATTTCTCCAAAATTGGTAAACAATCGTTGAAGAGGAATCGATGATGCCGGTAAAAATTGACCAATATTACAGCCTTGCCTCTATCTTGACCTAACTTGAAAATAGTACACATGCCTAAGGCCTGTATAATGTATGCTATTGCGTGGCCTACTTACTGACATAGACTCCCTGTAGCCAGGTCAGAGCTATCCGTCCAATTTCAACTTAAGCTAAAAAAATTGCAGTCAGGTGTGGATATACCGCCTATCATGTGATGTCCAGTATAGCATGAAGCATGCTGTTTTATCTTTATTTGTTCTGTTAACACACAGACCATGCATACCTTGGCCTAGGAATTTTATTACGCAATGGAAGATTAAGGGGATGTCAGCAGCAGATTAGGCTAGTTGCCCTTCGCCCTCTACGATCATAGATAAACATGAGACCAAGAGGTGTTAAGTGAGAATGGGTATTCCGAGGTAACAGGCCCTGGTACCATGGAGGTATTTTACCTCCAAGCTGGTACTCAGCTATACGCCTTTGATGCTGTGACTAGAGGTCCCAGGGCCGGGTTATGAGCAGGGCAGTTGCAGCTGGGATGAGTCGTTGATGCCTTGGCGTAATTTACTGGGTAGTATCAAAATTATATATGGCGAGTAAACAAAGAAGCATTTTAAACCTGGAATGAATGATCAAGTTTATATGCAATATTCATTGAAGGATGCGGTTAAGTATTGTTATGGTAAACAAAACTGAATGAATTTGTACAACAATTTGTACAACAATTTGTACAACAATTTGTACAACAATTTGTACAACAATTTGTACAACAATTTGTACAACAGGTTCTTGAGAAACAACTCTTAAACAACTTGGTTATTCTAAGACTAAATTGAATTTGCTTTATTATCCACAAACATATCATATACGGGTTACAAATACGTACAGGATGAATGCAATTACTCTGATTGGTTCAGAGAAAGGGATTAAAATCAGGAATGGTAATTAAGTCGTCTCATTGACTGCAAGAGGGAGGAGCTTAGGGGCAAGCTGCAAGTGGTATAAACAAGCATGGTTACATACATAATTAGCTGGCGGCGACAGCTAGTACACAATAATACAAGATAAACCAGGGATACCCGTCTCAAAATAGTGCCACCTTCGTAGTGGCCATACTAAATATAGCAACTGTGGTCATCCGCCTATCACCTGATTGTACGAGAAACTTCAGACTTAGCTGCCCCTGCGAAATTCGACTGGAAATTGTCGGCAAAAGCCGGCAATTTCCACCTAATTCCAAACTATTTTTCCTTGCCTGAGGAGGCTGGAATTAGCTGGAAATTCCAGAAAATGTCAGGGCTGGAGTTTGGCGGTATTTTGGTAAATGCAGTGCCAGAAAATGCCAGCTCTGGAAAAAGCTGGCATAACCTGGCATTAGCTGGAACCTTATAATTTCCAGAGCTGGAATTAGGTGGAAAAATCTTGACCCAGGCCTTCCAGCTGATTACCAATGTCAGGGCTGTCATTTATTGGAAATAGCTGGCATTAGTTGACATTAGCTGGAAATTACAAATTCAGCATGCAACGACGAATGTCAGGGCTGTCATTTATTGGAAATAGCTGGCATTAGTTGACATTAGCTGGAAATTTAATATTGAGTATGTGACCTGCTCTACGTTTGAATCGATCAGAGCGCTGCACACTAATTAACAGGCGTTTTTTGTCACTCAACAGTGACTATGATTAGAATCGTTGTGATATGCAACAAGAAGATCTCTTGTCGTGGAGTAAAACCGATAATCGCTTGGTTTTGACTTTGCTGATTGCAATCTTGTCACACGCACCTGCGATTATCACCACAGACAGGCAATTTTTCACATGCAAACATGATTGCATGTTGATTTTGCTTGATCCCTGGCCATGCGATTTCCATTTCTAATTCAATTTTGATGGCATCTGCAATTATAACTGCAAACAAGCAATTTCTGTCACACAGAAATATGATTAAAGGTTGCAGGTTGATTTTGCTTCGAACAGAGGTTGCTAGGATGACCAGTTCTTGTTGCGGGCACCTGAAATTATCTATGCAAACAAGTGATTTATGTCACTTGCAAACATGATTGCTGTGGCATTATCAAGTTTTGAGCATATGCCACTGACCTAATCCCTTAGTTTTCTGACACAATCTTGTCACACTGTTATAATGTAAATATCATTCTTGGTGTGTGTTGAATGGACTTACACGAGCATAAGAGGCCCATCATATAAAACGTAAGATTATTGCTTCACTCAGAGGCTCCTTGCAGACACCTCTGCCAGGCGGACACTTCCCCAGATGCAGATGGTTTAAGTTGCCACATGACCTGGGTTGGAGTGCTCATCAATGCCGACTGGCGTCGTCAGGGCTCAATGCCCATCCTGGAGACAGCACGTCATTTACATCTTAGCTAATTGTGATCAGTTGATACGATGACGTCATTGACAATCACTGACAGGAAAATTTTGCCTCTTGTTTCAAAATATAGATAGTGCAAAGTATTCACATTGTAATATTAGGCTCGTAAGTTTGAGGATCATGGATTGACCAGATTGGTGTGAATTGCCCCAGGGCCCAATGGAACATATGTGTACCAATTTTAAGTCCAGACTTTACGAAACGTGCCGCGCTAACATACGGCCGCCACCGACGATGGACGCCACATCATCGCATAGGCTCACAAGGTGAGCCAAATAAAAAAGAGGTGCCGTTTTAACTGGAACCGTGACATCAACATGATGTTAACCACACATAGCACACTCTGTCACTTTGATGTCTGGGGGGCAGGGTTAAAGACGGGGACTGACGTCCAAAATGGATGTCCAAATAACATCACTGCACGACCTTGAAAAGAACGATGGAGCAAGCCGGCTGTTGATTGACTCCATCACTTACATGAGTCATGAGCTGTGGACATCTCCCATGCAAAATCTTACAGTTATGATACCGTCCGGGTCCACGATCATGCATACAATAATACAGGCTTACAGCAAATGCACTGATTCAGACTTCTTCATATGCTAAAAAAACAACCTTAAGGCCTGTCCAGATTACCCTTTTGGCATTCATTTGAATCCTTATGTGTTCCAATTCAATTTGTGTAAACTTTGGATATCTTGATATCGAATTCGGGGTAAAAATCAAGAAATAAGAGAGCTCCCGCATAATTTCTTTGTTTGACTTGAAAATTCAAACCTACTAGTTCCTGTCTGAGGTGTAATGCATCATGGGATAGGTCAGGTGATAAGACCACATGATAGAATTGCATAACATAATAGCAATTTGCATAATGCCAGCAAATGCCAGCTTTTTCCAACAATTATCAGAAACATCGAATTTGAAATTTCCAGCTAATTCCAGCTCTGACAATCTCATAGTAAAGTGACAGAGATTTCCAGCGCTGGAACTTTTACGAAAAGTAAAGTTCCAGAAAATGCCAAGAATTTCCACCCCATGGATAAAGTTCCAGTTTTTGTCAGCTTTTGCCAGCTATAACTTTTCGATGAAACTCTCTAAATTCAAAGTGTCAGCTTATTCCAGCCAAGAGCTGGAAATTCCAGCTATTTCCAACAAAATCCACCTGAGGTAAAATTCATTTCGCAGGGGTGAGCAGGGTTAAAATGAGTTAAGACGAATAAGGAACTGGCATTTTGAACTGGGAAATGAAGTCAGAAAGGGTTAAAGTGACTTGCAAATGAATGAAATGGAGTCAGAAAGGGTTAAAGTGACTTGTAGCTG
This sequence comes from Lineus longissimus, assembly GCF_910592395.1. Classification (NCBI taxonomy): domain Eukaryota; kingdom Metazoa; phylum Nemertea; class Pilidiophora; order Heteronemertea; family Lineidae; genus Lineus; species Lineus longissimus. Next base: position 12,624,723 of record NC_088315.1, read on the forward strand.
AATCGGGAGCCATCATTTGAATAGGAAAATGGAGTTATAGAGGGTTAAAATGAGTTAAGACGAATAAGGAACTGGCATTTTGAACTAGGAAATGGAGTCAGAAAGGGTTAAAGTGACTTGCAAATGAATGAAATGGAGTCAGAAAGGGTTAACGTGACTTGCAGCTGAATCGGGAGCCAGCATTTGAATAGGGAAATGGAGTTATAGAGGGTTAAAATGAGTTAAGACGAATAAGGAACTGTCATTTTGAACTGGGAAATGGAGTCAGAAAGGGTTAAAGTGACTTGTAGCTGAATCGGGAGCCAGCATTTGAATGGGGAAGTGGAGTTATAGAGGGTTAAAATGCGTTAAGACGAATAAGTAGCTGGCATTTTGAACTGGGAAATGGGCTTAGAAAGTGTTGTAAACAATCATCAACGTTTGCACAGAAAAATGCCATCAAAGTCATTCTTTAGCTAACTTTGCAATGCTGGCCCAGACCTACTATTCAAGATGGCAGCCGAAATAAAATACACAAAACTTGGTTCACGCCAAGTTGATTCTAATCAATACATATAATCCTAATTACTACAGCAAAACTGAGGGCATAGATCTACATGGGTGAATTCAGACCTATTATGTAATCTTCGCACGTTCCGAAAGCTGTCTGGGGTGAGGAACTGGGCTGTTTATTGGGATAGCATTTAATACTTATAGAGGTGTAAAATGACGAATAAGCAACTGACATTTTGAACTGGGAAATGGAGTCAGAAAGGGTTAAAGTGATTTGCAAATGAATGAAATGGAGTCAGAAAGGGTTAAAGTGACTTGTAGCTGAATTGGGAGCCAGTATTTGAGGGTTAAAATGAGTTAAGACAAATAAGGAGCTCGCATTTTGAACCGGGAAATGGAGTCAAAAAGGGTTAAAGTGACTTGCAAATCGAGGACGATACCGCGGTGACGTCACGGCTTTTCCAAGATGGTACTGCATATTGTAAACAAACTCGATGAGACAAGACCACTAATGAATATTCATAGGTTGGAGGGTCGAGGCCTATCAATTAGACGAGTGCATGTTTTTTACTCTCAAGTACATATTTGGAGAGGTATTGAAAAAATATTTGCTGTGGCAAGTCTACAGATATAAAGAAATTATTTGATGAAAAAATTAATTTCGAATTTTGCTAATTGGGTAATAGGGGGCGTGTTTTGAGTTTTTTCTGCCAGTTGGCTGAAAACAGTGGAAATATCAAAGTCTGTCTAATTTGTCGATTATAAAAAAATTTCCGTGGTCAATCACCAATTTCCATCGCACCAGTTACTCGCAAGACTAACCCGTATATCATATCCGAATTTCAGTTTCACTACTTGACGCGTTCTTTGATGCGTCGCGGTCAAACATTGACAATTTAACTGCTAAAAGGCTTAAAAAATCAATTGTGGTCTTGTCTCTATTTACACTACATTTTGGGTCAATATAGTGAAAAATTTGAATGTGCTCAAATCACTCTAATTCATTTAGAATATTGTATTGCTGATGATTTAAGGTCAAAACAAGCTAAAATAATGAGAAAAAAACTTAATTTGACCCAAATAAGAGTCAACCTAACCCCGGTCTAAGTTCGGTTTCATTTTTACAAGTCTTGTTGTGTTGACATTCATTTTGTAATTTCTTTGAAACTACTTAGGCCTTGATTCTGAAAGTTGTGCCCTAAGCAGCAAAGATATTCCTAAATCACATCCTAAATTTTCAGCTCCATAGCTTGCATATTCTGGCCAGGGCAGGTCTTTGAATTTGGTGCTGTTGGCTGCAAAATCATGACTTTTTGTCGATTTTGTCCTCTTTCGTCGCTTTGGCACAGTTGTACCACTCTTTGAAATGTCTCTCATTTCTCCAAAAATGTCCAGATATGACTTTCCTTTGTTGGAGAGTTGTGGGATGTCATGTACATTAGTTTGAAAAAAATCTCAAAATGTTAACCCCTGAAATGTACCTTCATTGAGACAAGACCACTAATGAATATTCATAGGTTGGAGGGTCGAGGCCTATCAATTAGACGAGTGCATGTTTTTTACTCTCAAGTACATATTTGGAGAGGTATTGAAAAAATATTTGCTGTGGCAAGTCTACAGATATAAAGAAATTATTTGATGAAAGAATTAATTTCGAATTTTGCTAATTGGGTAATAGGGGGCGTGTTTTGAGTTTTTTCTGCCAGTTGGCTGAAAAGAGTGGAAATATCAAAGTCTGTCTAATTTGTCGATTATAAAAAAATTTCCGTTGTCAATCACCAATTTCCATCGCACCAGTTACTCGCAAGACTAACCCGTATATCATATTCGAATTTCAGTTTCACTACTTGACGCGTTCTTTGATGCGTCGCGGTCAAACATTGACAATTTAAGTGTCAGTCCATGATACCACCATGCAGAGGGTGGCAAGGTGGGGGTCAACCGTTTTTAACGAGATTAGGTATGCAAGATCCTTCCACTAAGACATCATTACACAGCAATTGATGACTCTCAAAAATCACTAGCAACCGAGTTAGGGGCAGGCCTAGTTAGGGGGCTTGTTTTAGCTTTTTTCCCCCTATTTTTTGTGTATTTTTGGGTCAATGTTGGGCACTCCTGCAGAGACTAAAAAAAATAGCTGGATTTTCCCCCTTTGTATGATGGAAGTATTTGATGAGATCTTCCATTCTGCAACAGGTCATTGAGTAACACTTCATACTTTGGTCGTGCTAGGCCTAGTAATTATGCATACCTAGGGGCAGTGCTTAGGAAGAGCTCTTTATCGACGCTCATATCTCCAACACTGCAGGTCTTTGAATGCTGTGGCTTGCACATGATAAAGGTAATGATACCTACTTTCAAAATCAGAAATAAAATTTCCGGCCGCTTTTACTGTTTTCCCAGGATAAACCAAGGAAAAAGTGCTATTTTCCACCAAAATGACACTCATTGGCTAGTGCTGCCACCTTGTGTACACTTGATGAATTATAAAATAAATGCATAATGAACACATAATTTATGCTTGGTGCTGGCCATGAGGATTAGTAGTTACTGTCAACCACCATGATCACCCCCCCCCCCCCCCCATGCCTAGGCCTACTAACCCATTTTAACTTATTTAAGTAGGCCTACCGGTAAATAACTCCACTTGCATTTTTCCCCCCAAAAAAGAACAAGCTCATCACTACAAATTTGCCCTTGATGAAAGCCCTTTGGGGAATTGGGCCCCATAGGTCCTGAAATGCTGATTTGAATTTCAAATAACATTTCGGCCTTGGCCTACCTGATGGCAACGTAATTGAATTAGCTACATGTAGGCCTTCTTACAGTCCGAAAACCTTAAGAAACCCCCCTGTTGGTGAGGATGCTAATGTTGACCCATTCATTAGCCTGTGTCATGCTGCCAGAGCATGTTGTAAGGGTTGGACCCCCCCCCCCCCCATGGCTAAGGCACCTGAAGGGCATGTGGTATGACCTACTAATACATCTTTATCAACCCATGCAGGGATCATCCTGTTCCTAAGAACCTTGCTGAAGTGCTCATTTCACATACTAGTAACACCTTCCATTGCTAAGGAGCCAATTGACCAAAGGTGCAGTTCCTACTGTAATTACTGTTTGATGAGGACAACCCTGCAGTTGGCTGCACCGTCAGAGTACTGCTATTGGAAGTTTTTAGCTCCTTGGTTGGCGGTGAAATGTTCTCCTGGAGTTGCTCTAGCATTGGCTAAATTGTACATATACATGTACTGGAATGGAGAAGTTTTTCATGAACTGAGTTACGGTACTGTCCAGTCCCTTAGGAGAGATCACAACTTTCCACATGCTACACTTGTACCTGTCTGCAGAGGACAGTGCTGCCACTTAAGAAGGGACACTTTTTTTTTTACAAATGGGTGATTTATTTACAAGCTAATATAATGATATGATACATAGAAAAATAAAAAAGGCTATTTTGCAGACAATAGCCAAACCACTACTAACCACTACTAGGGAGGGACCAATACTAGTAACACCTCATTTACGGTACTACATGTCAGGCCCAAGTGCAGGATAGTATCAGGAGAGAGTCCCACTTTCCAGTAGCAGGCTTGGTTGTTCAAAACTGACATTAGCGCTACTAAGTATACTGACATTAAAAATCTATCTTGGCATTTACAATTGTTTACTGAAAGCCAAAGTTCAAATTTATCCCAAGATATCACTATAAAATCATTTTTTAACCAAGCCCCGCATTTTACCTGATGAACCATCCGCTAGATATACTAGAACATCAAATCTGGATGTCCTTCATATTGCAGGTTATGTTAGTCAAGGGAGACAAAAACACAGCATGTAACAGTTTTAGGAAATTCACCATGTATTTTTTTTAGAAAAAGAGAGATGTATTGCAGAATGCGAACAATGCATTTGCAATCAATGGCGTGGAAAATCTCAGGTCAAGCCTGATGAATGTACATCCAATAAAGTCGTACCCTTTCATTCTAAATCAAGAATTCTTGATGTGTAGCTGACAACTTTCACTGGGCTAATTCTGCCCAGTCATGACTCAAAGACCAACATTTCAGAAAATCTGTCTCCACCCTCTTATCATTTCTCTCTCCCAGCTCAAGAGTGCTTGACCAGCAGTCCTTATGATACTGTTGCAACAACATTACCCATCAAATTTGCCCTTCTGTCCCGTCTGCTGGGTTTTCTAAGGCGTCGGCTGGTTGAACAGAGGAAGAGGCAACAGCGGACTGAAAAAAGATATTGATGGAGAATCAGGTTTGGCTTAGAATCCCTCATTGCCAAGGAGATGGGAGCCAGAATGGCATCAAGGTTTTCAGCTTAGTCACTCCTCTCTCATCAGTGACCTTCTTACATGCAAGTCAGTCGCTGCAGGCAGAATTAACCAATATTCACTTTGGCTTGCCCCGAATCTTCTCCCCTTTTTTTTCATTCAACTCACCTCTGTATCCATGGGTGCTGGTTCTACTTCTCGTTCTACATTTGCCACAGATACTCGATGTTTAGCCTCACATCCTTTACACAGAGCTGAAAAGGCACCAGATTATGGGGGTAATGATAATATGATGTGCAATATAATAGTGTGAGGACATGATGATGATGATAGACTTGTTTTGATAATGCGACCGGCCATGCTGATTTTGTACGGCAGTGAAGCATCACCTCCAGTGGCACTGGCAGGGAATCATAACTGGGACTTCCTGATCACCAAGCCAAGGCTCCAATCAACTTTCTAGGAAGAACACAAGTGAAGTGGTAAATCGTTATCACTCAGTTGGTTTTGCACCAAGGTTAGGTTTAGTCAGAGTGGGTATCATTACAGGCCTACTGCTTCTTTTCTACTTCAGTGATTTTGAGACTGATCCCTTACCTGAGCCAACTGGGACAAAAACTCCCCACTTGATGTATATTTCCCGAGACATCACTCGATGAACTGAACCACCATCTTTTCTGGGCTTTCGACTTGTTTTAGAGGGTTGATGAAGTGGGTGCTGGCATCTCCTTTGCTGATTCCATGATAAACTCAACTTGTATCGGTGGTTCGGGCATATTGTGGTGTCCAGAACTGGAGAACTCATATCAAACACGCCATCACAAAGTGCTATGAGCTCCCATTCACTTTTGACTTGACTGGCTTTCCTGGAGGACATCCAACGCATCAAATGGGAGTGCACGTCCTTCTTACATTGTTTCAAGGGGATCACACTCTTGTCATTGGGGTATGAAGCGTCAGTACCACACTCGATATCCTTGGATATGACAGCAAATCCACATTTCAACTGTGATTTTTCAGGTTCCATTTTCAATTGACTATCACACAATGTACACGTGCATGTACACAATGCATTGTAACTGTAACTGTTGTTGTTGTTGTCGTTGCTGGTGATCGTTTCCGCCAAGACCGCTAAGCCTCCACAGGGGTAATAAAGGCCTCTAGGTTGTTTGAGGGAGTGTGTGGGAGGGGCAAGGGAGAGGGGGGTTCACTAACATCTAAAAATGTAATTTTATTTGGAAAGCATGTGTATTTCGTCAGTTTTCTGAGGGAATGGGCAAAAAATGGGCACCAGTGAGAAGGGCGCGACTCGACCCCCTCACCGGAAAACCGTAAGGGCGGCCGGATTTTTTTCTTTTGCAAATTAAAAAACAGCATTCTGACTTCCTTACCTGGAAGTGGCATCACCTAAAAAACTGCAGTGTTGGAGCTAAAGGAGAGTTAAAATTGCCTTTTTACTGAAATTTGAGATTGCATTGTTTTTGGGACGTACTGTACCTGTCATTAAAATGTACCTGGGGCAAAACAAAAGGCATGAAAAGGTAGCTCAGATCATGTACTTTCAATTTCAATAGGCGGTGTTTAGTGATAATTCTGTTTGATGCACGAAAATTGACAAAAGACTTAGCCTATTTTGAGGGATAATGCATGTTTTTTTAAAAGGAAAATGAGTAGGAAATGGTTAACAGCCGTACCCCAAAACTGTGGGGTTATTTTCGAAACCAATCCACCAGCCTTCATAGTACCCTAGGACAGGTCTGTGGTAGAAATTACAACTAGATCTGTTGACCCCCCACCTTGCCACCATTTGCATGATCCTGCATGGTGGTATCATGGACTGACACTTAACTGCTAAAAGGCTTAAAAAATCAATTGTGGTCTTGTCTCCGATCCACGGCATTTTGAACTGGGAAATGGAGTCAGAAAGGGTTAAAGAGACTTGCAAATGAATGAAATGAAGTCAGAAAGGGTTAACGTGACTTGCAGCTGAATCGGGAGCCAGCATTTGAATAGGGAAATGGACTTCTAGAGGGTTAAAATGAGTTAAGTGTCAGTCCATGATACCACCATGCAGGATCATGCAAATGGTGGCAAGGTGGGGGGTCAACAGATCTAGTTGTAATTTCTACCACAGACCTGTCCTAGGGTACTATGAAGGCTGGTGGATTGGTTTCGAAAATAACCCCACAGTTTTGGGGTACGGCTGTTAACCATTTCCTACTCATTTTCCTTTTAAAAAAACATGCATTATCCCTCAAAATAGGCTAAGTCTTTTGTCAATTTTCGTGCATCAAACAGAATTATCACTAAACACCGCCTATTGAAATTGAAAGTACATGATCTGAGCTACCTTTTCATGCCTTTTGTTTTGCCCCAGGTACATTTTAATGACAGGTACAGTACATCCCAAAAACAATGCAATCTCAAATTTCAGTAAAAAGCCAATTTTAACTCTCCTTTAGCTCCAACACTGCAGTTTTTTAGGTGATGCCACTTCCAGGTAAGGAAGTCAGAATGCTGTTTTTTAATTGCAAAAGAAAAAAATCCGGCCGCCCTTACGGTTTTCCGGTGAGGGGGTCGAGTCGCGCCCTTCTCACTGGTGCCCATTTTTTGCCCATTCCCTCAGAAAACTGACGAAATACACATGCTTTCCAAATAAAATTACATTTTTAGATGTTAGTGAACCCCCCTCTCCCTTGCCCCTCCCACACACTCCCTCAAACAACCTAGAGGCCTTTATTACCCCTGTGGAGGCTTAGCGGTCTTGGCGGAAACGATCACCAGCAACGACAACAACAACAACAGTTACAGTTACAATGCATTGTGTACATGCACGTGTACATTGTGTGATAGTCAATTGAAAATGGAACCTGAAAAATCACAGTTGAAATGTGGATTTGCTGTCATATCCAAGGATATCGAGTGTGGTACTGACGCTTCATACCCCAATGACAAGAGTGTGATCCCCTTGAAACAATGTAAGAAGGACGTGCACTCCCATTTGATGCGTTGGATGTCCTCCAGGAAAGCCAGTCAAGTCAAAAGTGAATGGGAGCTCATAGCACTTTGTGATGGCGTGTTTGATATGAGTTCTCCAGTTCTGGACACCACAATATGCCCGAACCACCGATACAAGTTGAGTTTATCATGGAATCAGCAAAGGAGATGCCAGCACCCACTTCATCAACCCTCTAAAACAAGTCGAAAGCCCAGAAAAGATGGTGGTTCAGTTCATCGAGTGATGTCTCGGGAAATATACATCAAGTGGGGAGTTTTTGTCCCAGTTGGCTCAGGTAAGGGATCAGTCTCAAAATCACTGAAGTAGAAAAGAAGCAGTAGGCCTGTAATGATACCCACTCTGACTAAACCTAACTTTGGTGCAAAACCAACTGAGTGATAACGATTTACCACTTCACTTGTGTTCTTCCTAGAAAGTTGATTGGAGCCTTGGCTTGGTGATCAGGAAGTCCCAGTTATGATTCCCTGCCAGTGCCACTGGAGGTGATGCTTCACTGCCGTACAAAATCAGCATGGCCGGTCGCATTATCAAAACAAGTCTATCATCATCATCATGTCCTCACACTATTATATTGCACATCATATTATCATTACCCCCATAATCTGGTGCCTTTTCAGCTCTGTGTAAAGGATGTGAGGCTAAACATCGAGTATCTGTGGCAAATGTAGAACGAGAAGTAGAACCAGCACCCATGGATACAGAGGTGAGTTGAATGAAAAAAAAGGGGAGAAGATTCGGGGCAAGCCAAAGTGAATATTGGTTAATTCTGCCTGCAGCGACTGACTTGCATGTAAGAAGGTCACTGATGAGAGAGGAGTGACTAAGCTGAAAACCTTGATGCCATTCTGGCTCCCATCTCCTTGGCAATGAGGGATTCTAAGCCAAACCTGATTCTCCATCAATATCTTTTTTCAGTCCGCTGTTGCCTCTTCCTCTGTTCAACCAGCCGACGCCTTAGAAAACCCAGCAGACGGGACAGAAGGGCAAATTTGATGGGTAATGTTGTTGCAACAGTATCATAAGGACTGCTGGTCAAGCACTCTTGAGCTGGGAGAGAGAAATGATAAGAGGGTGGAGACAGATTTTCTGAAATGTTGGTCTTTGAGTCATGACTGGGCAGAATTAGCCCAGTGAAAGTTGTCAGCTACACATCAAGAATTCTTGATTTAGAATGAAAGGGTACGACTTTATTGGATGTACATTCATCAGGCTTGACCTGAGATTTTCCACGCCATTGATTGCAAATGCATTGTTCGCATTCTGCAATACATCTCTCTTTTTCTAAAAAAAATACATGGTGAATTTCCTAAAACTGTTACATGCTGTGTTTTTGTCTCCCTTGACTAACATAACCTGCAATATGAAGGACATCCAGATTTGATGTTCTAGTATATCTAGCGGATGGTTCATCAGGTAAAATGCGGGGCTTGGTTAAAAAATGATTTTATAGTGATATCTTGGGATAAATTTGAACTTTGGCTTTCAGTAAACAATTGTAAATGCCAAGATAGATTTTTAATGTCAGTATACTTAGTAGCGCTAATGTCAGTTTTGAACAACCAAGCCTGCTACTGGAAAGTGGGACTCTCTCCTGATACTATCCTGCACTTGGGCCTGACATGTAGTACCGTAAATGAGGTGTTACTAGTATTGGTCCCTCCCTAGTAGTGGTTAGTAGTGGTTTGGCTATTGTCTGCAAAATAGCCTTTTTTCTATGTATCATTATATTAGCTTGTAAATAAATCACCCATTTGTAAAAAAAAAAGTGTCCCTTCTTAAGTGGCAGCACTGTCCTCTGCAGACAGGTACAAGTGTAGCATGTGGAAAGTTGTGATCTCTCCTAAGGGACTGGACAGTACCGTAACTCAGTTCATGAAAAACTTCTCCATTCCAGTACATGTATATGTACAATTTAGCCAATGCTAGAGCAACTCCAGGAGAACATTTCACCGCCAACCAAGGAGCTAAAAACTTCCAATAGCAGTACTCTGACGGTGCAGCCAACTGCAGGGTTGTCCTCATCAAACAGTAATTACAGTAGGAACTGCACCTTTGGTCAATTGGCTCCTTAGCAATGGAAGGTGTTACTAGTATGTGAAATGAGCACTTCTGCAAGGTTCTTAGGAACAGGATGATCCCTGCATGGGTTGATAAAGATGTATTAGTAGGTCATACCACATGCCCTTCAGGTGCCTTAGCCATGGGGGGGGGTCCAACCCTTACAACATGCTCTGGCAGCATGACACAGGCTAATGAATGGGTCAACATTAGCATCCTCACCAACAGGGGGGTTTCTTAAGGTTTTCGGACTGTAAGAAGGCCTACATGTAGCTTATTCAATTACGTTGCCATCAGGTAGGCCAAGGCCGAAATGTTATTTGAAATTCAAATCAGCATTTCAGGACCTATGGGGCCCAATTCCCCAAAGGGCTTTCATCAAGGGCAAATTTGTAGTGATGAGCTTTTTCTTTTTTGGGGGGAAAAATGCAAGTGGAGTTATTTACCGGTAGGCCTACTTAAATAAGTTAAAATAGGTTAGTAGGCCTAGGCATGGGGGGGGGGGGGGGGGTGATCATGGTGGTTGACAGTAACTACTAATCCTCATGGCCAGCACCAAGCATAAATTATGTGTTCATTATGCATTTATTTTATAATTCATCAAGTGTACACAAGGTGGCAGCACTAAGCAATGAGTGTCATTTTGGTGGAAAATAGCACTTTTTCCTTGGTTTATCCTGGGAAAACAGTAAAAGCGGCCGGAAATTTTATTTCTGATTTTGAAAGTAGGTATCATTACCTTTATCATGTGCAAGCCACAGCATTCAAAGACCTGCAGTGTTGGAGATATGAGCGTCGATAGAGAGCTCTTCCTAAGCACTGCCCCTAGGTATGCATAATTACTAGGCCTAGCACGACCAAAGTATGAAGTGTTACTCAATGACCTGTTGCAGAATGGAAGATCTCATCAAATACTTCCATCATACAAAGGGGGAAAATCCAGCTATTTTTTTTAGTCTCTGCAGGAGTGCCCAACATTGACCCAAAAATACACAAAAAATAGGGGGAAAAAAGCTAAAACAAGCCCCCTAACTAGGCCTGCCCCTAACTCGGTTGCTAGTGATTTTTGAGAGTCATCAATTGCTGTGTAATGATGTCTTAGTGGAAGGATCTTGCATACCTAATCTCGTTAAAAACGGTTGACCCCCACCTTGCCACCCTCTGCATGGTGGTATCATGGACTGACACTTAAGACGAATAAGGAGCTGGCATTTTGAATTGGGAAATGGAGTCAGAAAGGGTTAAAGTGACTGTAAATGAATCGGGAAATGGAGTTATAAAGGGTTAAAACGAGTTAAGATGAATAAGGAGCTGGTATTTTGAACCGGGAAATGGGTCAGAAAGGGTTAAAGTCACTGATAGTTGAATCGAGAGCTTGGTAGGAAAGGGTTAAAACCACCAAGTTGAGTTATCGGACTGTGGAGGGTTAATATTTGAAAGAAATTTGAATTGGGAACTGGGAAATGCTTAGCCCATTTCGTACCCAAACACACCATGTTTCAAAATGGGTACGTATAACGAACTGGGAACTGGGAACTGGGAACTGGGAGCCAACTTCACAGACCCAACTTTATCGAGGGTTATCGAATCGAATGGATGTGTCGATCGTCGGGGCGGATTGATATGTGGTTAGGTTGTGCGTCCAAGGCGATTAGGTCATTCAGTTAGTTTGAGAAAGATCATGATCATGAAGATGCGTGTTGTGTTATCATAACTGGAAAATAAGTTGAAGTTATTATTAGTACTACGATTCTTACATGAGTAAAAAGTAGACGTTTTAAGCAACACAATAATGTTACTCCCATAAAAAACTGTCAATTCTCCTTACCACTCACAGAAGCCAAGCCATTGCTGTTAAGTTATGCAGGGGCTTAATCAATTACTTGCACTCCCTGTGGGGTGAATAACATTACCTTTTGAACGGCTGGCTGTAGGGGGATGATTGGAACAGCCGGTATACCTGCTGACCTGCTGAACCGAGGTTAATGTTATTTTCAATCCACGATTGCAGGTCACCTGATTTTCGAGATTTCGCGGGAAATGAAATTGTAAACAACGCATGTGTGCAGTTCAAATGTAAACAAAAATGTATTTTTGGTACTTTTGGTTGCTGGACTTGGGTTTTCCCGCAGTTAGGAGCTGGATCAAATTGGTGGTCTATTGTGCTGTTTTAGTCAGAGGTAGCCCTTGATTATGAAGGGATTTTCAAATCAAGGTGACCATGGTCTTTTATGTGCTCAGCTCACCACAGCTTTCAATACTTGATGGATCTGATCAGGCGCGCGGAACCTGACATGGCCTTACCAAGGAGCTGCTCACGGTGCTGAACATCTAGCTTGCCTGTCGACTAAGTGCCTTTTTGGCCGAGACATTGCTACATGTAGGAGGAGCACACATTTTAAAGTTATAGTAGTGATAGTACAGTTGGTTCGAGCCATTTGGAAGCCGACATGTGAAGGCCTATCTGGGTTCTCCTTCTTCTCCGTATAAAAAGGGGCATATTGCTGACTAAGGAACAAGGCATATTGACATTGCCTCATCATCTCTATGGGACCAATTGATATACTTTTATATGCACGCATACATCGTGCCATTTCAGGGTCCGAGTCTGTGGACAATTGGTTAGATTAATTTGTCTCTTCGATATTGCTCCTTTATTGCATTAGATTTTCATCGCAATTCAATCTATTCAAGATATAGCCAATTTGAACCTGTCTGCGCCAAGGATAGATTGGTTCCAGATCGACTCACTATGACTAGGAATACGCAGTAGAGCACAATGTCATGAAAAACGACCCTTTGTATTGTAAATTCTAATCACCTGCAGGACAGGTCAATTTCTCTCAATAAAATTAATTTTGTTGACTCCTGTAATCTCTACCTTATTAAAAAAAAAGAAAGTGGTGCTAGTCCCAAACTGGTAATTTCTATTTATTTTGACCTCTGTTAAATCAGGATACCTCTCAATTACAGACAGCATTTTGTATCCTTGTGCTGTACAACCCAGCCTGGACATACCACAGTTGTCCATGGAGAAGGCTCATCCTCTCTGACACTTTTTTTCTGTAAAGCTACTGATACAACATACTGAACTAGGGATATCTTCCGTTGCCTCCTGTAATATTTACATACCATGGCTGATTAGTTCAATCATATTTCATCCAGCTGGCAGCTCTGCATTGGAAATTTTAGTGGTATAACGTGTTCTCTTGACCTTCAAACAGTAGTATAAAGCCGATATTTACTACTTTATACCCTCAGTCCTATGTTATTAGGTCATCCAGCTGAGCGCCAGGCCCTTGGGCCTCTTGTTGGTATGTACGTTGGGGGTGACTAGAGGAAGGTTCCTTCGAAAACCGGCTCGTTCTGATTCTCAATATGGTCACCAGGGCGGCGTGCTTGAAATCGGTTTCCGTCAATTTCGAGGAGAACCGTTCGTCCGATTAAATTCATTTATGGTATGTACTGTACGTTAAGGGTGACTAGAGGAAGGTTCCTTCGAAAACGGGCTTGTTCTGATTCTCAACGTGGTCACCAGGGCAGCGTGCTTGAAATCGGTTATCGTCAATTTCGAGAACCATTCGTCCGATTAAATTCATTTTTTGTATGTATGTTGAGGGTTACTAGAGCGAGGTTCCTTTCGAAAACGGGCTCGTTCTGATTATCAATATGGCCACTAGGGCGGTGTGCTTGAAATCGGTTTCTGTCAATTTCGAGGAGAACCGTTCGTCCGATCAAATTCATTTTTGGTATGTACGTTGGGGGTGACTAGAGGAAGGTTCCTTTCGAAAACTGGCTCGTTCTGATTCTCAAAATGGTCAACAGGGAAACGTGCTTGAAATCGGATGGAATCAATTTTTAGTGGGTGTAGGCCTAATGCAGTTTTGTAAGGGGAAGGTTCCTTTTCGAAAATCAGCGCGATTCGAAATTCAATGTGGCTGCCACGCTCACATCCCCAAAATAGGTTTCCACAATTTTAATGTCCATATGCAAACTAGCTACTCCACTAAGACAACTTCACCATTATCTTACCTTCAACCTTAATAGGCTGAGGGGTTATGCTCACTTTGCGATGCTATTTTTCTTATAGCAATCTATGAACTTTCGAGGAATAAGTTCCCGAAAGTGGATGATTAAGTCAATGAAACATCATTCCTGTGTTTGTCCCCCATATTTAAATGTTTCCATACAACAGACAACTAGAAGAAAAACAATGAGAGGCAAACAGAAAATGTGCCAATCTCTGTTTCAGCGTTCCCAAACAGCGAGGTTCGTGAACAAATGACGCAAGAGCCTATTAATTACTTTTTTACAGAGATATTTCAAAGGCAAACATAAAATCTGGTGTTCTCTCCACCACAGAGAACATTGAGATAAAGTACCGTCAAATTATGGTGGGAAAGTGTGGAATAAGGCAAATGGGCTTGTCTTCGGAAGGTTGACCGGCGTGAAATTTAGGAGCCGTAGAGCACTCACAAAACTGAAGTTAAGAGTCGACCACATACACTGTTATACAAGCAGGAAGAACAGTATTATGGCCACATTCATTCTTTATGCTGGGTAGACAAGATCAGGGCACTAAAATAGCATTCACAAAACAGAATATATGAACTCTTCTTCCCCAAATACAGCGATAAAATTGTAAGTACACCTATCACTGTTGCCTGGTGATTGCCAGCTGTACAATTCAAGGAGGATACCGCGGTGACGTCACATCACGTGATCCCGACCCATACTACTGATCGCTATGGCCAATCAGATTCAGTCTACTGACAGCACCAGCACTGAACGCATCTCCAGGTCTCACTGTCTGGTGCGCTCCTGCTCCTACACAAAAACACCAATAGACATGAAATATTGCAATACCTTGTATGGATTCTTCCTGTGTAAAATAAAATTTACAGAGCAGATTAACTTCCATGAATAAAAGAGACGTTTGGCGTGACCAAAGTGCAGAAATAATGTCTCCGCTGAAATACACTACGAAATACACTAGGCAATGCACTACGCAATACACAGTAGAGATGCAGTTGAGTTTGTTATTGTTTTGACTTGGAAGCCCGCCCATATCATAATATATTCATGTATTCATGATGTATGAACTCATTTCTGTCCCTTGTACTTGTATTAGTAGATCCCTCCGCTTGATCGGAGCACCTTGCTCGGGTCGATATCCTGATCCTCTGCAAGTAGTTTTTCGTTTATCTTAATGTCTCGCGTAGTGTGCAGTTTGTGGCACAGCAAGTTTGAGAGTTTATTGGCACTTATTACGTTTTTGTTTAGCTTTAGCATGATAATATTTCTATTGTTTCTAGTGTTATTTTGAGTGATATATCCCCACCCGTTCAGCACCGCAGAGCATACTTCATCGTCTGTCCTTGGTGGCGTCAGCTTTTCTTCTGTGTATAGTTTCTGGAGGTTCTCTATCCTGGCAGCTCTCATCTCTTGCATGATTGGGCATCTGATCAGGAAGTGAACAACATCCTCCTCCTCCTCGTTGCACAGGGGGCAGATTGGGGAGATCTCCTTTTTTAAGAACTGGACCTTTGTGACTTGTAGGCCGTATCGACCCACCAGTAGACGTGCCCTTGTGGTTGCAGCCTCCACCATATATGGTTTGCCTTTGCACGGAAGCCATATTGGGTGAGGTTTGCCTGTCCAAGTCTGATGAACAATCAGCCATTTGAGAGTCTTCTTACTGCCTGCCTCGATTGACAGTTTTGTGTACCATTTGTCCTTACTAGTAGGGTTGTGTGTTCTCGCCAGGAGGATTTAGGCCAAGGGTACACTATTGCCTGATTCACATCAATGCCATAGTGCCATCCCAGCTTGCGGACCTGTGCAAACCAGCTCTTGGAAGTGTCTGTCTTCGTCGCTAATTGTCTAAGTGCCACCTGATACAGTGGGTTAACCGTGTCTAGTCAACTCTAAGAACAGTCAATTTCTCCTTAAATCATCACCGAAACCGCGATATCCGCAGGAAGATTTCGTTCTAGTGTCCGAAAATGCATGATCTTACAGGGGCGCTAACTCGACAAATAGAGGGAATCTATGAGGATCTATGCGAGTTTTAGGTCCTACAGGTCTCGAACTGGTAAAATCATGCCTCCAAATCCCATTATGATAATGAAGAGATTGCCCCATATCTGGGAGACTGTTTTGAAACCATCGCTAATTTTGGAAGATCGGTGCCCGGCTATTTGGTTTTAAAAACCCTATTTTTCCCCATCAAAACACCACTTTTCATTATTCAAATGATAGCTTATTGTATGAAGACTTATTTCATAGCAGAAAAGTACTAATAACTCTGATTTGATGCGAAAAATCTAACTTTTTTGATGACTTGATTTTCCCTTGGCCGTGGATCGAGTTTGTTTACAATATGCAGCGCCATCTTGGAAAAGCCGTGACGTCACCGCGGTATCCTCCTTGTGTACAATTCAATTGATTTTCTTTTGAATTCAAATTCCAAAACTCACAGGTACACATAAACAAACTATGGAAACCTCTTTCGGCTGTCAACAAAATGATGTCGGAAACACATCAGATTAATGTCAGATTGGCATTTGAAATAGGCTGTTGGAATGTGGTTGGGGCGTGAGGGAAAATAAGACCTATACATCTCAGAATTTCGCAAAGATTCAACTGCAGCAGCCATCTCAATTTAGATGTGCTGAAAAATAACCTGATCAGAAGTGATGAAAGAAAGGTGATGGGCTCCTCTCAAATGGTAAACCAAATGTAAGTTGTCAAAATCAGTAACCTTGGCATATCAACTCTCTGATCTCGGATTACCTTTTTGGCTCACCGTTAGGGGAGTCTATACAATAGCCCTGTGTCCGTCGTCGTCGTCCGTCGTATCCTGTGGCATGTTTCTCAACCGCCAGTGCTATGAACTTAAAACATTGTACACATGACCCCCTAGGTCCGAGGTACTCTGACACTGTATTTCGGTTCGGTCTGGTTCATGACTTGGCCGCCAGGGGGCCAAAACGAAAAACATAAAAAGTGTGCTATGTCTCTTATTAATGATCCGTTTTCAATAAAAATTTTATGGTAGGTACTCCTAGCAAGGATACATGACATATCATACGGATTTTTGATTTGATCTACTTTCCAAGGTTACAGAGGTCAAATGGCGTAAATTGGCCTTTAGGATGTAACTATGGCACGTTTCTAAACTGCAATGACTATTGATCCCAAATTTAGTACACATGTACCCCTTAGTCAGGTGATCTCAGGGACTGAAGTTCGGTCCAATATGATTCACCACTTGACCACCAGGGGGCAAAATCCAAAAACCTTAAAAATGTGATTATTCCTTCCGTCTTTCCAAGTCAGTTGAGGTGAAACAGTAGGTGACTATCAGATAATAACGCATGCCATACAGTGCAGGACTAATCGCTGATTTTTCCTGAAAATATAGTTACATCACCGTCTAACCGTGTAAGATATGACACTAATACAATATGTCGCAGCATATCGCATAGCTAACATGCCTAAATGTAGTGGAATATAGTTGAATGTTTCTCTCATATCTGTACTTTTTGGACAGACCGTCAGACCCTGTCGTCTTTCCATGCTTGTTGAGATGTGACACTTATAGTAGGCTGTCACATTACAGGACAGGTCAAAATACGTGGGAATATCCATGTTGGCTGAGATGTGAGAGTAATAGGATACATCTCAGCATAACGCAGGCCTAATTGGTAATTTTAGTTGTTGATTGTTTATGTGAAGACAAACACTTAATCGCCGTCACTCCCATTCTGTGGAGACCGAGACTCGAGTGTCAAAGCATGTGTCGAGTGTCAGAGTATGGGACTATCACATCTTGTTTTTTCAAATTTGATTTATGGTTTTGGGACACTGAAACAAGATTGCCATTACAGTCACAGCTTTAACGAAGGAACTGCGTGGTTAAAACTATTTTTGATTGTCCCAGGGAAACAGTCACATCCATCTGTGGCCTGTTGAGTAAATACTTACATGTGACAGTCACAACATGCCGCATGCGGAAATTGTTCCTGCCATAGAGTTACAAACCGGGGAGACATCAAAAGGACAGAGTATATATGTTGGGATGGCCATGAATCAGCAGTTACGCTGCGTCTTACCATCCTTATTACATCCATGCTGAGTTGTGACATGGATACTGGCATAATACAGTTAAAGCGTAAGACAGGTTGAATGAATGCTGGAGATTATTGCTGATAGTTTCTGCAACACGGTCATATATACCTATCTTGGTTGTCTGTTGAGTTGAGGCGCTTACATGACTGACAGGAGACAGTCACAGCATAGAGTAGGACCAATATTAGTATACCCCAGAATAATTCGTTAGAACACTGCTTTCCTGCGGCAAGGCGAGGCAGTCGACAGGATCCCTAATTAGTTTACAAAACATTGACGTTCAACATGCTGTTAATGTAGGTAAATAGTAGTATCTTGTCAATCAATCAACAATGTCTTATAGAGCGCCAAACTCCAGGTAAACCAGCTCAAGGCGCTACCTCCCAACCAAGAAATGCTTCCTCGAACAGCCAGGATTTTAGGAGTCGTTTAAAAGCAAGCAACGCGTCCGCCCCCCTGATGTGCTCCGGTAGGGCATTCCACAACCGGGGACCACATGATGAGAAGCAGCGGTCACCGAATCCTGTCTTTATCCGCATACACACCAATGACGTGTCATTAGATGACCTGGTGACACGCTGCCTCTCAACATGTTTGAGGCTCAGCTATGCAGGTGCATAACCCCGGACCACCTTGAAACACATCAGGAGGACCTTGAAAATGACACGCTGCTTCACCGGGAGCCAGTGAAGAGACCTAAGAACCGGTGAGATGTGGTCATACTTTCTCGTCCCGGTCAAGATCCTGGCTGCCCGGTTCTGGAGTCTCTGGAGGGGAGCCAGCGCCTTGTCAGGGAGACCGTAGAGAATCCCATTATTGTCATGTTCATGGAAATTGTATCCAAAGGACTTCCAAGACATGAACGATGGGTTCTATCATATTGACACACCAGGCTGGGTAGCAAAAAAATCTGGTAATATCATTATAACAAAAGTAACTGTTGACATAATATGATGTCAATTGCGATGTAAAACTAATGTCGCTGTTATTGATACCATTCTGATAAGTCTAAACAAAATTTCTTGAATATTGTTGGACTCGGTGGTGCGTGGTTAATCTACGCATGAAACACTAAACAGAGTGACTTAGCTTTATGCATTTCAAATATCCTGCAAAAGGCAGTATCTTAAGTCTAACGGAATATAACTATGTACATTATTGTACTTTTTGAGTGGTTTTGCAGTTGTCTGAACTTGGCCTATGAGCAGTAGTTTTTTCAACAATTTATTTTACAAAACCAAAATGATACTTCACTCTAGCAGAAATGAGTAATTATGCAGGTTGCGTTCAAAAATGCGACATCAAATCCGGTAGTAGCTTAAATTAAATGAAAGTGTATTGAATATTAACACAGTTAGTTTTAGGAAGTCATCGTAAGGATAACCGACTTTCAAACTCTGCCATAAAGCATTCAGACTCAACAAGAACAAATATCTCAAAAACTACTGTTCCTATCGAAAAATGGCAAGAAACGTGGTCAGCCATATATAATTGCAACGATGTGTGATTGTTTTTCAACCCACAGCCCTAAATGCGAAGCTAGCTTAATGTTTCGAATATTCAAGGTCATTCACATTGTCAAAGTCACCTTTTCGCCATTTTGATCCAACTCTTCAGCTGGGACCTGCTCATGACATGCACACAGTCTACTACTTTTGTGTTAGCCATTCATTCGAAGACTTTTGTGCATTATTACTTTTAGTTTAATCTAAAATAATTCATTGCTTATACATCAAACACACACATATTGCCTGAAAGAATATACATGTACACAGTATCTGTCGGCGCTTCGCCATGTGGGTTTTTCGCGGGTTTTTTCTTCGTTGCGTTTCCTGTGACGTCACCCTCCTCGGCTACGTTACAACGCCACGGGGAGTGTTGGGTGACGTCACGGGGTTCTCGGGTTATGATTGTTGCTGTTTCCGCACGGATGCGCGCTCCCGTTCCGTTTCTGTTTCCGTGTCTTTTTCCGCCTTTTTATGCACAATTTACGCATAATCCATAAATCATATCGTAGTGTTTATAGAGGACAAAGTGGAAAATGTTATGTAAGTTTTTATAGGCCTTTTTTCACTCACTTGTATAATATTATTCACTCTTTGTTTCTCCCGTCTCGGGAACCCAGTCTGAGCCTTTTCATACATGTCATAACATTTAGTTTGGGTTCAATTCGTGTATTTCAGTTTACCGTATTTGACCATTAAAGAGAAGTTTGTAAAGCACGCGTTGAAGTTCATTGCAAGAAGAGTCCTCACGAGTTAATAAGCCACTACAATATCTTCTTATTCTTATGATTTTTCAATGGATGATAGCGGCTTTTGTGTAATAAGCAAGAACCTAGTTCATACCATTTTAAAAATAAATTAAGCCCCAAGATTTTGATAATTTTGACAGATTAAAAGCCTTGGTTATGTGGGCGTACATTGCTTGTACGTTTTGTCAATGTTGAAGGGTGTTGTGACAACCAATGATACGAGGGTAACATTTACGTTAACATTTACTCGGGACATGCCGTTTTCGAGACCACCTGTAAGAAAAACGATAGAAAAGAGACTTTTCGAGTCTTTTTGTATTCCACCGCACCTAATTATGATACCATTTTAGTCTTTTCGATTCGTTTAGAGTCCTACCTGCGGTTTCAATAGATGTGTATGAACGCGGGTTTGCGACAACTATAACGTATTGCAGAACTGAAATAATTGCTCGATCTAAATACCTCTCGAACTCTGTGAAAAAAAATCAAAAATACTTCTCAAGTAAAAGGATTAAAATTTTTCGGTCATTTACGATCGTATTCGACAGTGATTAGACCAGCAATCACAATGGAATTAACTGGGTTTTTTTTCTTCGAAATTTTCCGAGTTCTTGCCCAGCACGGCTTGCCAAGGCCGGGTCGAATTCTGTGAGATTTCCGAGAGACGGTTTAATGACCGTGAAGCATTTCGAGTAATGTTCAAGTGATTTCGAGACCGATGCAGATTCTGAGAGTTTTCCGACATAAAAACTAGAGTTGTTGTTCACAGTGTCTACAACCCTCACATGTACAATAATCTCACCCCCGTCATACGAGACATGTGCAGATCATAAACATTTCTCAACTCACCCTTTGGCAATTTACCGTCTCCAAACGACGCAAATGAAACATCTCATGATGCATACCCTTACAGCACGCACAAACCACAGAACAGTCACGAGCAAAGTGTGTACCCAGACACCGAAAACACAATTTTGCATAAAAGACACGTTTTTTTCCGATCAGCTACATTAAGATCAAGTACATTGAAACAATTTAATTTTCCGATGAGAGTCCACCATTGCAAAATCCACATTTTTACACGTACGATGCTTACTGCTAGTGCTCCTTTGTAGCTTACCCGACTTAAGATTTCCTTTAGCACATCACCTGGCAAACAAGCTATCATAACAGGGGTTAAGATCACTCTAGTGATATTAAAACGCAATGTTCTCCCCGCAGGTATTACACAGGTTTTTAAGTCCAGGAGAAAGCCCCTTTGAGCCGGCCCAAGTTTTCACAAAATCCCCGCCAAAACCAACTAAATGAGCCCGCCCGGGCGGTTTCCAGCAACCGCAATTGCGAATATCTGGGCGTGGAACATTGTATATTACTATTACTACGAACTTTCCACTTTTAAGAAATATATTTTGCATAAAATTTAAGCCCCAAAAACACCCAAAATTGAAGAGATTATCAAGATTATCGAGATTATTAAGGAGCATCATAGCCTAGTGGTTTACACTGCTGGCCACCACGCAATAGCGCCCGGGTTCGATTCTGGGGAGAACCCAGGATCATATGTCTGGATGAACCGGCATGGCTTTCAAGGAACTAAAATTCCTGGCTCTTCACAGTCCTTCGTCGAATGAGACTCAAAACTGAGGTTCCTTGTACCTGGTGTCTATGCCAGGGCAAGCTAAGACCCCCACCAAGTGAGAAACGTGAGTAGCTTGCGTGGACTCTATCTCTCTCGCCAAAGTCGGACCACTAGGCCAATAAACCCAATTGGCGCCTAACCGTAGTGGCACGCAGGATATGCTCATCCCGCCTTGGAGGAGAATTACTCCTAGGAGAATGACCCCTCCAAGTGTAGAGCGAACGCTGAAGAAGAAGAAGAAGAAGAAGAGATTATCACTATTTCTGTTTATAACAGCGTAATACACTCATCGCTTGTAAAATTGAACCTTATCATGCCATGATAAATTTAGGAGAGCAACTTCTCAGCTCCGATTTTCGACAAGTGAGGCATCATTGGTAAAGTATCGACGAGTACTATCACTTATCTCCCTTAAAAGTTTTATAGGGGGCGTCACTGTCGAAAATACTGGCATAAACGTGTAAAACCTTTTTTTCTCTATCTCAACTAATGAAATATCATTGGAAAGCACGCGTCGAGGACAATTCATTTCTAAACCGAAATGGTTATAGGGGGCGCCACTTACGAAATAATAACTCATTGGGGCTCAACAAATAATATTCAATTTATTAACCAGGTTGTTTTTTCCCAAAAAATCCTGGTTCTTAGTTTACCAAAATGGCGGGGCGGCATCCACATTTTTCGTTTCCGCAGGATAACTTGAGAACAGCATTTCACATTGATTTCATCTCTTTTTGGTTTATTTGTTTGGGAAAGGGAAGGTTTCACTCTGATATTCAACGCAATGCAATTCTTGGTTTTTCCACTAGGGGGTCGTCAACATTTTGGATTTCCCCACGGTAATTGGAGGACAGCTTTTGCGTTTAATTCAATATTTTGTGGGAATGTTGGGGGGGTCGTAGGGGGAGGTTCCTTCCGATAATTGGTGTGATACGATTCTCGGTTTTGTCTCTAGGAGGCCATCAACATTGCTGCAAAAATTTTCGTTTCCGCAAGATAACTTGAGAGCGGCTTTTCCTATTGATTTCATCTCTTGGGGGTTTCTTGGTGTGGGTAATGGGAAGATTCCATTCGATATTTGGCGTGATGCAATTTTGGGTTTTGCCACTAGACTGCCGTCAGCATTTTCGGTTCCCGCAAGATAACTGGAGAACGGCTTTCGCGATTGATTTTATTTTTTGTGGGAATGTGGGAATGTAGGGTTGGTGTAGGGGTAGGTTCCTTTCGATAGCGGGTGCGATGAGATTCTTCGTTTTGCCACTAGGGGGCCATCAACATTTTTCATAAAAATTAATAATCAAGATAACTTGAGGACGGCTTTTTAGATTTATTTTATTTTTTGTGGAAATGTTGGGGTGGTATAAGGGAAGGTTCCTTTCGATAGTGGGTGCGATGCAATTCCTGGTTTGTCACTAGGGGGCTATAATCACTTTTCATATAATTTTCGTTTCAGCAGGATGACTTGTGAACAGCTCTTCCAATTCATTTCATATGTTGGTGTTTGAATGGCTGAGCCTTAGGACAACAGTACACTTCAAACCCAGGACCACCAGACCACCATTCCGTGTCTCAGCCACATGGCTACTGTGACTAAATATCATACTTCTTCACATTTATTTTTTGGTTTGGTATGGATAGAGTGAAACAACCGCGCATCAGTGCATTGGTCAGTCTGTCCAACCTTCAGCACATTACCTTCATCCTGAAAATCACTGCCGGCCCACAACTTGTTTAGTGAGACCGATGTGGGCAAGTTATTTTCAGTTAACAGGAGTGTGATTCATTTGCTCTGATATGTCACTTTCATTTTCCATAATCGTGTCTCCAGAATTCGACATTCTCACTTCTGTCATACTGATTATCATTATTTTCACGATATTTATAGACGGCAGCTACATTGTATTAAATAGTGAGTATCAGTATTAAGTTTGGGCTCATCAACAGTGCATTCTAATATAATTCTCGAAAATAGGTTTCTCTTTTTGAAACATTATTGGTATCACCTTATCATTTTCAATATTTGCATGTTCCGCTTGGTACTCAACAAAAACTTCATGTACAAAAAAGAAAAGTACATCTCCAGTAATAAGGATACTTTGCTACAACACATAGATTTCACCGATGACTGATGACATGCATTAGAAGTTGCTCCAGGTGAAAAGAATCATCCTGTCAGCCTTTATCTTGACAGATTTGCAGAGGAAAAATCCTTCCCTGTCCTATTTTCTGGAGAGAAACGCCCTGACAGTAAACAGGGCACAATTCCTGTAAAATATAGTACAATTTGCAAGGCTGAAATACGAAATGTTGACCACCGTTTCTCAACATCTGTACCTAACATCTTCTTTAAACAAACTTAAAAAAAACAAACCCTAGATGTGCGAGATGTTGCCTTCGCTGCACTGAGAAAAACAAAAACAGGGAAATTTACTGCAGAAAAGGTGAAATCTGCAGACCATCTCAAAGACATTGTAGATCTTGATGAAGGCTACACCATTCTAAAACCATTCGTTCTTCTCACCATATTTTCAAGCCAAACAAAAATAACTTTTCGGCATGTTAGGTCAACTGGGACTTCCTGCCTTTTTCGGCAACTTTTTGGCAGCAGAAACTTGATGGACAGACTTACTACAGCTACCTGCAAAGAAATAATCTCAACAGGATATGACCTTTCCAGAAATTGAAGATTTAAATTGGATGCAAAGATTATTCAGAAGTTTCCACTACCGAACTCAGTTGTTCCTTTACAACATCCTATGATCATTAGTCTCCCCATTTGGTTCTGTTGAGACGTGGAATACCCGAGTGGAATACCAACAAAGAGGATACCCTATCTCCGTTGCTTATTCTGGATAGCAAAGGCACTAGTTTATGGACCATCATCAGAAAAATATATCATTGCCTTCATTAATGTTCATATTTCATGTACTTCTGATGTTCCAGAGCAATACAAACAATTCATCCAGCTACAGATTCAAAAACATACCAAGACTTGTTGAGACCAGAACGACTCCGCTGTTTTGGCTTTCTTGTTCCACCAATGCCAACCACCGTTATTCTTGAGCCTCTTGATGAAGACATTCTGAAGGACACCAAAAAACTTGCGAAACGAAATTAAGACAAAATCAAACACATCCTCAATTCCATGCCTGAAGATGAAGATTCTACGTTAGATGACTTCTTAAAGAAATCCAACATGACCTACGATGAATACATTTGGCCATCTGATCATCATTAAAAAGAAAGCAAGTATTCCTGAAACGATGAGTTATTGATTGACACGTCAATGCCTACAACCTAGAACTGATGAAAATTTGGCAGGCCTCAGACTTGCAGTTTGTTCTTGATCCGTATACCGTGTATGTGTATATTGCCAGTTACATGATGAAGTCCCAAAGAGTTATGAGCCTCCTCCTTCAAGAAGCAGCCAAAGAGGCCAAAGAGGGAAATGCATTGTTACAAGATAAATTACGATCTATGGCCAACAAATTCCTGATAGCTGTGAGGTGTCTTAACAAGAAGCAATCTACCTCCTTCTTCAACTTCCTGACTCAAAGCTCAAGCGATGCGATATTCATCAATACATCACCACCAGAAAACAGACCACTGAGTCAGATTCAAAACCTTCCTGCTTTTCAACAAAAGTCACCTGCAATAGTTTATTGGATATGTATTCTGATCGACCAAAGCAACTAGGCAACCATGGCTGAGTTTGCTGCATATTTCGACAGACGTCAAAAGAAGAAGAAGAAGACAGCAAAAGTAACAGAAGATTCATTCGACATGATTGACAACAATGTTGAAACGATAACTCCAGGCAATGCCGTGCACCTCACCCTACGAAATGGCGATTGACTTGTTCGCAGTAATTTCCTAAAGATCATTCGATATGTCCACTTCAATGTAAATAAAGATCCAGAGCTATACTATCGTGAACATCTTGTTCTGTTTCAACCTTGGGCATGATGAAAATACCATCATGGAAAGATTGTCTTCTCTTGAGGATCAGTACAATCATGAGGATCAGTACAATCAAAACATGGAGTCGATAAATCAAGTTAGACAGGGTTACACATCTTGACAAGGCAATAAAGCAGCTGGATGAGGACACTCTTCGTAAAATACAGACAAAATTGTTCCCTCAGTACGACAAACAGAGGATGAAGCCAGTGATGCCAAAGAATGCTACTCTTCTGTTCTTCAACCTCCAAGTGAGAAATCATCACAGAATGATGTCGGACTCGATATGGGTTGTTCATGTAATGGACAAGAGGTCATTATTCACAGTCGATTATCGGACATTGATTACCTTCACCAACTTCGTTCACCCAATGAAGAGCAGAAGGAGTTCCTATACTATGTACTTCATAAAGCTAAAACATTATCACAACCATATTATACCATATTAGCAGCCAATCCTGATGAGATGAAAATTGCAACAGGAGCCCCAACCGGAAAAGCAGCTTTTCATGTCAAGGGAAACACCCTCAACTCACTCTTTCAAATTCCTGCTAATCATGCCCTTGTAACGTACAGCCCACTAGATCAAAGCACACTGAACACAATAAGATTTTGATTATTGATTACGTCTCTATGATTGGAACTGCGATGTTCAATACTATTCACAATAGACTTCAACAAATCTTCGGAAGTAGTGAACCATTTGCAAAAATCAGTTTGATACTGTTTCAACTTCATCCTGTTCTTGACAGTTGGATATTCCTCAACAACAGGAAGAAATCAGGACCAATTCAGCCAAATAATTGGCAAGACCTTGTTGAGCTATTTGAACTTAGGACGGTCATGAGGCAAAAAGAAGATGCTGCATTTGCACACACAGTTAATCGATTGAGAGAAGGGGAACACACCAAGGAAGACTTGTTATTGCTTTCACAGACAAAAGTTCAGAAGAGCCAAATGCCTTCCTTGCTAGATCATCTCCACCTCTTCAGTACAAATTAGCTTCTCGATAATAATAATGCCACCTCACTATCACATATTTCTGCATCAGGCACTACCTCACCCTCTGTTGATTACACCATTTGAGAAGTTCCCGGAAATGCCCGAAAAAAAGGTTTTAATGTTGGCAAAGAAATTGCCTGCTCAAAAAAACTCAAAACCTCAACAGAACTTCCTTTGAAGGTGTCTGCCACGTATTATGATGATACAAAATGTGGATACAGCAGATGGGTTGACAAATGGAGCTACCTGCACACTTATGCAAATTGATACAAATGAAGATGAACCCCATTTACTGTGGGTTACTTTCCCAGAAGAAGCTATTGGCAAAGCAACACGTCTCAAAAATAAACACCTGTACAAGAATGACAGCAACCCATCTTGGAAACCAGGTTTTCAGCTTGGCAAACTGTTCCAAGTTGGTAAATACAAGCAATTACAATTCACAAATCCCAAGGAATTTCTCTACAAAATGCTGTCATATCTTTCAGTTGAAAGATTCAAGCACACATGGTTTATGTTGCTCTCAGCAGACTAACCTCTGTTCAAGGCTTGTATCTCCTTAATTTCCCAATATCAAAAATCAAGGTAGATGAGAGAGTAGCAACAGAGATGAGAAGGTTACATCAAGAGAGAAAAGAATCAATCAACAATCAGCTCCCACAAAATTAAGGCAAATTGCTGATTCTTTGACATAATGCACAATCTCTTCATAAACAAATTGACAATATCAAATGTGACTAAAGGATCAAGAAAGGAGACATAGTCATTGTCCAGGAGACAAGGGCTAAACCCTCTGATTCCATACAGCATTACATGATTGATGGATTTGAAAACCCTATTCCTGTCCACCACAAGACCAGTTACCAACAGCAACCTCACTGTGGCATATTACCCCCAGGTAAACATTGCCTTCTTGCAGCCAATCGTTCACAGTGACATAGAGGGACTTGATGATCACTAATGGTGAAAGAAACATCCAGGTCACCACCATCTATGCTCACTCACCAGGAAATACCTCCACTATCACACAAACACTGCAATCTTCGAATTCAAAAATGCCAACTAACTCCACAACAGTTATTCTTGGTGATTTTAATATCAATCACTTCGGCACGAAGGCAGCA
This sequence comes from Lineus longissimus, assembly GCF_910592395.1. Lineage (NCBI taxonomy): Eukaryota > Metazoa > Nemertea > Pilidiophora > Heteronemertea > Lineidae > Lineus > Lineus longissimus. The sequence goes on from NC_088315.1 coordinate 12,652,686, forward strand.
CAGCCTTTACATGAATTCATGAAACTGCAGTTCAATGCCATCTCCACAGTACTTGAGGAAACCAAGGATCATCATTCTGGCTTGGACCATATATACACAACAGTTGCACAACATCATTCAAGTGTCCTTGAAACATATTTGAGTGACCACAAAATAGTTCAGATACAGATATAAATCCAAATTGAAGGTCTGTAAATCTGTAGTCTTTCTGGTTGGCTCAGCGTCGTCGTTTGCAGTTGCGTCCTCGTTGGTCTGGGCAAGTATCGTTTCCCGCCAGTTTTCATCTCTCAGTGCCGCCTCCAAACAGTCAGTTGGTGCATGCTCTACGACAGAATTGGCAAGTTTGAAGTGGCTTGAGTCTCGGTAGATCTCTCTGCCGTCCGACGTGCGTCTGGCCGCGATACTCAAACCAATGCGGAATATAACATAGAATGATGGTTCATATGCTGTTGACTGCTTGTTTTGTTTTTGCTGCTTGAGAAGCACATAGTCTCCGACAATGAAACTATGCGGTTTGGTATAGCAATCTACTGTATATTGTTGGATCTTCTTCTCGTAGATGGCATCGTTGGCGTCAATAGCGACATCTTGGTCGGTTCTCTCCGTGTTGGCATCAATGTGGTCGAGCTTCGTGCGGACTGTGCGGTTCATCATGGCTTCGTATGGCGCGATCTGTGTAGCTGGATGAGTGGTCAATCTGTAAGCCGTTAGCATGTTTTGTAGGCTCTTGTCCGCCTCGTGCTTGTCATGATGATTCAAGTGCGATATCTGCTCTGTTTTGTTCATCATTTTCATGAAACTTTTAGCCTCTCCGTTAGCTCTGGCATGACGTGGCGTCACAGGATGATGCTCGAACCCTTCTTCGTTGTCGAATGTGGCAAACTTGCCTGAGTTGAAGGGTGGCCCGTTGTCTGAATCAAGCCGGCGGGGCGTCCCTGGGTGGCAAACATTTTCTTCATCTTACACGCTGTTGGTTTGCAGGCAGTCGATGGAACTCGTTCAACCTCTGGGTACCGGGCACGCTTGTCGATCGCAACTAGGTTGTAATGGCCGTCGGGGTACAGTCCTCCGAAATGTACTGCAATGTTCTCCCATGGTCGTTTGGGTATCTCTGTCATCTTTGTTGGCTCCTTTCTCTGGGCTTTTGTTGTCACCTGGCAATCGAAGCATCTGCCAACAATCTGGTCGATCAGGTCGTTCATGGTTGGAAACCAGTAGTGTATTCTTAGCATCCGCTTCGTCTTGGTGGTTCCCAGGTGTCCCATCTTATGCGCTGCCAAGACCGTTTTTCGCTGGAGCTTGGTAGGTAGGACGATCTGCTTGTCCCTGCAGATAACCTCCTCTGCGACGTTTAGCTCGCTCCAGACTGCGTAGTAGGGTTGGATCTCTGGATGTCGTCTATATCGTTCCCATTTATCAGTATGGATGATGTCTTGTTGCTTCTGCATTAGCACGTCGTTCTTGGTTTCTTCTTTGATACGGTCTAGGACGATAGCATGCTCGGCAATCATGGTGTGTCTGACTATCTTCTCAGTGTTGTCGTTCCCGCTAGATGGCAGTGGATGTCGCGATAGGAAGTCTAGAGGATCCGCTTCATCCTTTACCGGTTCGTATACGACTTCATAATCAGCGTCTTGCATTCCCATTACCCACCTCTCGATGCACAGTGGCGGTTTTGCAAAGCCGCCATCCTCACATATCTGCATCATGCCTAGCTTGGACAGGGTTGATCTGCTATGGAGCGGTGGTGACCTCATCCTTCCTTTCAGGACGATGAACGTATCTTGTACCCCACAGGTAGCGTTCTGGATGGTGGTTGTGAAGACCCCATTGACAGGCAGTGGTGTTGTCAGATTATGGAGCTTCATGTCGCTACTTTCCAACTTTGGGCAATCCTGGGCTCTATGCTGGAGTGCCTTAAACTGGTGCTCGTCCATCAGATTGACGTCAGCCCCGGTGTCAGTTTCAATCCAGGCTGCTGATATGCTTGATGGTAGATTCGAAAAAATCGTCGTCAGAGCTAGTTTCCGAATCTTCTTCCTGTCGGTCATGGGATGTCTTTCCGACTTTTTGCTTCTTATCCCCAGCCTTGTCACGTGGTGCTGACCTAGCGCCCTCTTGGCTACTCCTGCATACCGATGCGAAGTGGTGTTTCCTTCCACACTTGTTACATGTCTTACCATATGCTGGACAGTTCTTGCCTTTCCCATGAACCCCTGTGAGTCCACAGTAATCGCACGCCGGTTTCTTCCTTTCCAGTCTCGCGATGGCTGCTGTCTTCTGTTCTGGTCGTTCCATCTCTTTGACTTGGAGTGAAATGTGCTCAATTTGCAACGCCTCTGTCAAAAACTTCTTCAGTTCCCACTTTTTATTAATTGCTTTTTGAATCAAAGACTGATTCTCAATCGTCTGGATTAGGTGCTCCAAGATGAGGTCGTCGTGGCTGGCTTCAAATTCGCACTGCTTTGCCCCCTCTCGTAATCTTACTGTGTAGGCGATTGTTGATTCCCCCATGTTGGGTTTCAGTTCGAGAAAAAGATATCAGGCATGATGTTTGTTTTTTCTGAGGCAGGAAGTGATCATTCAGCTTCTTCTTCAGTACACCATAAGTGCCATCTTCAGCGCCATCTAGTAAGCTTCTCTCAAGGCGGGCGATGTCTATGCCCCCCATATGATTAATGCATCTTTCTTATCTTGGCCATCGGTGATGAGGAAATACCGAAATTCTCTCTCAATGCCATCAATCCATTCTTCCAAGGTCTTCTCAGCTGATGAAGGCTCATCAGGAATACTGAACGGTTGGGTTCTGAGGTGTCTGGGGAAGGCAGGTGGGTCTCGCGCTGGGTCTGGTGGTGGGTCTGGTGGTGCCATCTTTTGGATTCCAACCACTTTAGGTTCAGCAGCAGCTCAGAGGTTCTGACCTGCTTTGTAGCTACTTGCAAGTATGTGCGACCGGTCTGGTGCCCTCCTGTGCGTGCTTGAGCTTCTAATGATTCTTTCTGTTGCTTTAGTTTTAATCCTCATCGCCAATTTAATGACTACAAAGCATTTGAAAAGACCGGTTTGTTTTTCAAGCACTGGACAAACAAGTACCAAAGTGCACTGTTACACCCAAAGTTGCAGATGTAATACTTTCTCAGATGTTACAAGGTGTAAAACCAATCAAGGAACTATAAACATTGCTACTATGCCAAACCAGGGGGCAGTAAAACTTGGTCCCTCTGGCTCTGCTTTACTTCATCCAATGGAGGATCAACCAGTCACGTAATTGACATTGTTACTTCACCTTGTGGCCAGGGGCAGCACTGCTCGTTCCCTCTAATTGTGACATTGAATCTAACAAAGTAAATGTACCATGTATTCAGGGTAAGGGGTTAGCAAAGCATAGTCCATCTTATCATTCTCATGGCATGCATTGTAATAACTCCAAGTTTACATAGAAAAACCTCATGTTCATCGTCAGTCCCCAGGTAAGCATGGACCTACTGCCAGGGATATAACAGCACCTAGGTGTGAAGCTAATTCCAATGACGCTGCTGATGCTAGGAATTTACAACAGGGCAATATTCAGGGCAACAAGCATAGTGCATCAATGCACTCCAGTTCTACTTTGGCAATCAGGACATGAACTAAGCCATTATAAATCATCTCAGTCTGCTCCAGAAAAGACTAGACCTACCAAAATCCGATTTCAAAGTCTTCTCAGGGGTCCCTCTTCATTTTCCGAGATTTAAAAGTGTATTTATGGCCAATGTAGATCCTCAAAATACTGTTAAGAACAAGCTTCGGAGGTCATAAAGAAATATGATCTCTTACCTGCCAATAGGACACTGGCACAACCATTCCTAAGACACTTTCGGACCATTGGCTGGGACAGAATTGTCTGACAAAGTTTTGTTGTAATTCCTACATCTTGCTACGAAAGTGCTCCAGAAATCTTGAAAAATATGGCGATCAACCAGGTTTTTTACCCTGGTTGGAGATTGTGTGTAAAGAAAAATTACTAAGATTCAGAATATATACATTGGACTGAAATACCAGGCTTTCTGCCATGATTAGCCCCTTTGAAAACTCTCAAAGATTATGATGTCATGTAGGCTGTAGTCATTCAGGAGGTTCAAGATGTGCCCAATGACATCTGTGGCAATGTTCTTAGTGACGCTGTCGAAGTGGTTTTGAAAACGTTCTAGCAAGGACTGTTTTCTTTTGTCCACATACTGTATGTGACATTGTCTGCATTGCTTACAATGAATTACATTGTTAGTTTTACTACAATTATTTGCTCTTGTGTTGTTTTCTTTCCCCATTGTGTGGCTGATGATATGTCCCATCGTATCAAGGCGAGGATGATATCTGCATGTCCTCAAGGTGAGACAAGACATGTATATTTCCATGGAAGCTAGCAATATTTTGTTCATATCGCTCTTAACAAGACTTGGGTCAATAACAAGGAGATTTTTATCACTGAAAATACAATCTCAGTTGTATGTTTGATTGTTTTCAAAGTCGGGCAAATTAGAATGATATTTTCGAAATTTCCCCTGTAGTAAGTTTCCAACAGGTCGAAGATGAAGTGTGTTTTCCCGCAATTTGTACAAACAAAAATAATAACAGAGAAGTGATCTGATGCATACTTGGCAATACAGAGATTCTGTAACCTGTAAGCTTGCCCTTACACAGTTTTGTGAGAGATACACCTTTTGTTATTTAAGAAAAAAATTTAAGCTCTGCATCTAGCATGGGCAACATGCAACTAGAGGGACGCGGTATTGGACCGATGCGCCACATACGACCTTTCATGTGGAAAGTCTAAAAAACAACGAAAGTCTTCGGTCCACATTGTCACCGTCACCTGGTATGGAAAGACAGCGGGAGGCGGCCAAGCACTCTGGAGGCATCAAGGCAGCGATGGCGAAACAGTTGACTCTTCAAGAGTGAGCATTCCTATCTGCCATGTGGTGCATGAACTGGCTCCTGAAGGAGAATATTTCATACACTACAAAGTACAAAAGCCTCCTGTCGCTGGTCAGGGACCTAGGGTGTACCTACATGGATTCCCTCAATATAGATAAAGTGACCAACTGCACCTCTGAGAGAACGATGCAGGAGATGGTGTGGTGCATAGAGGTAGGTCTTTCTAATTTTACCTCACACACTAAATGGTAATGTGGCTGCCGAAAACATCTAATTGTGACTGTAATTCAGATCCGATAATTTTCCGCCCTTTTTTGCAGGTGAAACAGTTGAACCAGAGCGGTTCGAGGCTGTGAGGGACTCCCCTGTCTTCTCGCTTTTTTGCGATGAGTCCACAGACATCACTGCGACGGAGCAGCTTGTCACAGAAGTGCTAATAGAATGTTACTTTTTGGGGGGGAGGGGGGGCTGAGGAGGTAATTATTAAATACTATTTTTGACCCGTGTCTGTATTACCAGCCAATGATAAAAACATATTTCGAGTTTACTTTTTTAGGTGAGGAAAGAACTAATCCTATCAATCTTAGTATGCATACAACTTAATTGCACCATTTTAGATGCGATCTTGTACTGCCGATGCCATCACAGCCAAGTTGGTAGGATTCCTTGGGTCCAAAGACTTGGACATCAAGAAGATGGCTGTGTTTGGGAGTGACGATCCACGATGACTGGACAGCGCAATGGTGTGCAAGCACAACCAACACTTGTCAGTATGAATACAAGACAATTCGTACCAGTAATCACTTATGATCATAATGTTGATAGTTGAGAGTATCTGTAACAGTATCAAACATTCATACTATGCTTTCTAATTTCAGTTGTCACCAATGATAATAAGCTGCCACTGCGTGGCTCGGCGTTTGGCACTTGCTAAGAGAGATGTAGGGAAGAAGGTGCCTTATTTCCAGCGGTTTAAGGATGCCCTCCAGATGCTGTACAATATCTATGAGAATTTGGCCGTCCGTCTTGGAGGACTTAGAACAGTTCAGGTAAGTTTGATACTGGCATTTTGCCTGACAGACACTGGTCAGACCATTATCTTTACAAAATGCACGGTTGTGAAGGTACTATTACCATGACTACACCGTTGGCGTTTAGCTCATATTCAGTTCTGACATCACAAGTTCAATTAAATAATTAATCGTCTATTCTGACATTGTTTTCCGAGTTACTTAGCATGGCAATTTACCGCCACTCTCAACACCATGTGCAACATTCTCCCCAAATTGGCAGAATTGTCAAAGATATTTCAGGTATTTTGAATTTTTTGAAAGTCTAGTGCCATGTGATTTCACATAATATGACTGCCATCATGATATTGCAGTAGCATTATGGGGATATGTATCAGACTGCTTACTGCATAGGCATCGTTATTGCACTCCTTGAATGGTATAATAATGTAATGACATGAGAGAGAAATCGCTGCATGTCGCTCATGTGATGACTTAAGTATATTCACTATTTCATTTCAGCTGAAAGACTTAGCGTTCTCTGACATCCAGGAAAAAAATCTGTGATATTACAGAGCAGTTACAAACAGCCATGGTTGTCCTTGGGAGGCACTATAAGATGCAGGATGATGTCATCGCCCGGATGGAGGCAGTTGGAATAAAGTTTATCCTTGTGATGACTGACGAGGACTTCAAGCGAGACGTAAGTAAGCATTTACCTACCTGACCCTCAGCGTCTTCTGTCTTTTGTAAGGTCTTAGACTTTCGATTAACCAAATTCCCTCGCGTGTAAATACCATATAACCATATTAATTCGAAGGTTTCTAAATACATTGTTACCTGTGACAGTGTGTGCAAAATGATAGTGTTATTTCCTGAATTTTCAGATCCATGACAAATTCATAAGCGCTGTCATCGAAAACATTGGCGACAGTTTCCCACAAGCGGAGGTAACGGATTTGCGAAAGATATTTGACTACGACCCAGTCACTACTCGGGGAAAACTGCCAATCACACTACAAGAAGCTGAAGACAGCAGCTACGGAGAAGACGGTCTTCATGTACATAGGTTTCATATTAATTTTATTCAACTTCTCAGATTAATGGCATGATCATGTACATTAATTGTTTAGGCCTGATGATGAATCATGATGATGATGATGATGATGATGATGATGAGGGATCTCATGTGAGATGAGGTGATTGCATTCCCCTTGGCTTCCTGCGTATCTACCGGTTAATTGTCAGTCAATTTGTATTTTCATTGCAGGCTCTCATTAATCATTATGAAGAAGGACTGGGAATATCAAGGGATGAAGCTATGGTAGAATGGGTTTCATTGCGAGCTGGGATGATTCAACACCCAGAGTTATACGGAAAGCTGCCCGGTGCTCTGATGGTTGTGTTCAAGTCGGAGATATATCCGTCATTGGCGCTGCTGGCAAAGGCAGCGATGGTTATTCCAGCCTCGACTGCCGGTAAGCTCGAGCCCCTAAATTTAATTTCCTCCCTTCACAAATGACAATGAAGTAAAGTATTACTGTGACTAGAGGCTAATGTGAACTCGATAGTTATTTAATTGGTATATCCCCCCTTCCTCGATAGGCCTTAATTTAAGAGAAAAAACTTTTATGTCAGTCTAATTCTTTTCAGACTGTGAAAGAGGTTTCAGCAAGCTGAAGCTCATCAAGTTACGCCTGAGGAACAGGATGTCAAAGCAAACGTTGAACTCACTGTTGATGTCCAACATTGAGGGGCCACCCCTGGCCGACTTCCCTTACGCGTAGGTTTGTCAGATTTCGGCGAGTTTGAGGAACCAGAAGATCTTGTTAAACTTTGACAAGCTCTTTACAACCCCAGAGGAAATATGAAGGGATCTGGAGGACGATGAAGATGGCGCAGTCATTGTCAAGAGCTAATTATATTGTAGCCTTGTTAAATAATATTCACATTACATAACTATGTGGCGGGACCAAAGCTATGGAATGAGCTTCCAAATAGTGTTCGTGGCCAGAGTACCCTGGGTCGTTTTAAAACTGCACTAAAAACTCATATTTTTAAGAAATTCTTTTGAATCCTTTGCACGTTTTTTTTTTTTTAGTAATGACTTTTATTCTATCATGTATTAATGTTATGTTTTATTATAAATTGTAAAGCGCTTAGAAGTTTTAACAACGTTAAGCGCTATAAAAATGTTTTTAATAATAATAATAATAATGTTGTTGGTCTTTTTATTTGCAAATCATCTTCAAATCAAGATTAGTTGCATGCTTGACTTTCACATGATGCCAAGTTTTACAAATTATTCTAGCTACAATACATGTAAATGTGCATATCATTGGTATCTAGCAAGCCCTTTAATCAAATGCCGAAGAGTAACTCTGTCGAATTAGCTTGGTAGGTCTCTTCAATCAAGCAATCAACCTTGACAGGATAGGAGTCACCTGAAACAAGAAAGCTGAAAAGACATTTTAAATCTATGCACTACAATACATGTACTATAGCCTTTCTTTTAGCTAGCAAAGAATAAGCTATGCAGCTTGCTGGCAGCGCACCAAGAACTTGTCTGTGTGGCATACGACTTATAATGACCTGCTATTTATAGCCGATGATTGAGTGTTGTGTGTGCTGGACACTTGGTAGTGTATGATAGCGCGTGGATGAATTACTCGGTGTTTTTTGGCGGGCGAGTCGCCATGGCTACGTCAAATGACACAGTCAAATAAGCTTTTTAAATTCAGTTTACAGTGGTTTAAACAAATGTCTTTTCAAGATATGAAAATTACTGATTATTTCATCAGAATTCTTTGACTGTATACATCATTTTCGACAGAATCATACGGAAAAATAACCGCATCTCCAACGCTCTGATAGGCCCTCAGATGCGCTGAGATCGCTTCTAACGCCATCTTGGTTGAAAATTTTCCTGGGGGGGGGCCCCCCTCCATTGCAGTCGTGCCTACGGCGCTCCCAATGGCGTGCTTCGCCCAACACCCCTTTAGGCTTCCCCTCACGACCAGACCATTGCCTACCGCAGTGGAGAACACTGCATAGAGTAAAAGTACCCATTAGTTGTCAAGTGAATTTTGTCGGTTTTCGTAAACTGGATTTTCCCGACTTCATATTGCGTAGCTTTTCTGTGATTATCATTGCATATCACTCCAAACAAGTATATTTCTCACATTCGGCAACAAGATAAAGAATAAATCTTTTTCATTAAATTTTGGAGTGTTTTTTTTCAAATGCACAGTTTCTTTTTCTTGCGAGTTTATTTTCCTTGAGTCTCATACCATGCGGTGAGACATGGTATAAACGACTAACTCGGTCGTAGTAACGAAAGCCATATTACGGCTTTAATGGCATTGTCTTTTTGGACAGTTGGATTGTTACCGTCCTAATGCAATTATTTTCAATATTCTCATAAGCCCCATTGGCTCCCATTCCACTGCTGGCCAGTCTCAAATTGTTTGTAGCGTTTAGAACATTACATAATCGCCGGCCAAAATGTTGACAATGTTTTTCTGTCCATCTCTAATTCTAATTAATGAAATTTAATTTTGTTTCGAGTCAAAAACTGCATACGTCTTTACCCCCTTACTGATACCAGTACGAAAAAAGGCTATAGTCAACAAGTCGCTTTCTTTTTCCAGTTTTGGATGTGGCGTAGTCGGAAATAAAACTGGTATATTGTTTAACGATGGAATGGATGACTTCTCTACACCTAATAAGTCCAACCAGTTTAACCTCCCACCCTCGCCTACTAACTTTATACATCCAGGAAAGAGGCCGATGTCATCCATGGCGCCCACTATCGTGACTGATGACGTCACAGGAGATGTCAGATTAGCCGTTGGAGCCTCTGGTGGGAGTCTTATCATCAGTGGAGCATCGTATGTAAGTGATATGTTGTCTCTATCAAGTACTGTTTTGATTTTGATTCCAAGAACTTGTTGCTTTGGTAAATTTTTCATGAAGTGATATATCATATATCGATATTTTTATAGATCATTGGTGTCCACTTGCGATATCTTTGGTCAATAGTGTCTCGAAGCACAATCAGCAATTAATAGGGGCTATAAGTCTAGCTCAAGGAAATTCTTTCAATATGCAGGATTCAGTGAAGTTTGGACATGCCAAATTAAGATATGTTAGTATGTACAGTCTAGGTCATATTAACTCTTTCGCTACGGCGAGCCGCTGTCAGCGGCTCAAGGCAAATTACTTACCACTACGGAAAGCCGGTGTCGGCGGCTTTTATGACATCACTGGGAATCTCCTCGAAAACTACCATAATTTATGAGTACACGTGAATCCGACCAATCAGAATCGATGTTGACTTCACGCTGGCTATATTTAGGTATTATAATTAGATGGAATCCTGAAACTGACTTGAGGAGACAAGTATTTCCAACTTTGGGCAAACTGGGCATTTAAAAATGGCGACCGGCTCTACAGTAAAAAGCAGTACATGGTGGGTTTCAATTTTTAGTGTGTTTACAAAGTTTAAAGCCTTGGAACACTTAACTACTTGATGATTGAACTCAAATCATTGCATAAATAGATGGGGTAGGTCCAAAGATTCAGAAAATGTAGGTTTCTGTACTTTTATTGATTTTTTAGCTAAGCTGGCTTCCAGCGGAGCTTATGGTTTGTACTGGAGCTGGCTGAAAGTAGTTCAAGCAAAATAGTTGCATTTTCATCCGAATTTGCTGTAGCTGGGCCAGAAAATGTGCCAGGATACCAATATTTTGAACTCTTGTTTCGATAGGATTATAGCTATTCACAGTAGAAAGACTAAAGGCCCCGTAATTGGCAGTAATTGGCAGATTTTAAGCTGGAAATTGTCGTCTGGTAAAAAGTCGCAAAACGGCCTCGATCCTACCTGTCTCTGTAATGTAGGTCTCACTAGCCAGTGCAATTGCCGGGCCTACCTGGCTCCACAAATGGCGCGACGTCATTTCATGCATACCCCTGTTCAAGTGGCTGTCGACCTTGCAGTATATCACTCTCACACATTGTGGTATACCGATTGGCTAGACGTTGTATGCCGAGTGGGCAGCCATTGTGTAGTGAGAGCTCGGAAATAAAATCATTCGTTTCATGTGTTACTACATTCGATTTCCTGAGTTATGATTAGCGAAGATGCTAAAACTGGCGACGAGGACTTTGGGACCCTGCTGGGTAATAGTTGAAGTGCTGCAATACGTTTAGAAAGTTAGATAGACCGGCGGTTTTCTCCGGTGGGCTGCTGCGTACTACATACATGCTACTGACTGTATATGCTGTGCATACTCTACTAGGACACTGTTCGTCTACGTACTGCTGCTGTACTTGCTGTACTGCTTACGATGGCTGCTGCGAGTGCCCTAATCGGGTCAGTTGGACCTTATAATGAAACCGAGGACTTTGAAACGTATTTGGAACGGGTGAATTTGTTCTTTGATGCCAATGCTGTGGCAAATGAGAAAAAGGTTGCGGCGTTGCTGACTCTTATTGGCCCTAAACCATATGCTGTTTTACGCTCTCTGGTGGCCCCAGATAACCCTAAGGACAAAACATTTGCCCAAAATGTTAACTCGCTGAAGGCACACTACTGTCCAAAGCCGTTGGCGATAGTGGAGAGGTTTCGCTTCATGAAACGATTACAAGTAGAAGGCGAGTCGATTAAATCGTATAAGGCAGAGTTACAACGCCTTAGCACGCACTGTGCATTCGGAGGGTCATTGCATGAAAGGCTGAGAGACCAGTTTGTGGTTGGTCTTAAAAATGAGTCGATACAGAGGAAGCTACTGACTGAACGAGACTTGTCATTTGCGAGAGCTGTTAAAATTGCTCTGGCAACAGAAACGGCATCGAAAGATGCTAAAGAGTTATCTAAAGCTAGTAGTGCATCTAGTAGTGGTACTGGTAATTCTGTACAATTTGTGAAGAAACAAAGTCAACGCAAACACGGTGGAAGTGCCGCTAGTGCTAATAGTAAAACTGATACCAAGTATCAAGGTCGTTCCACTTACTGTTTCCGGTGTGGTGACAAGTCACATAAAGCGGACCGATGTGCACATAAGAACACAGAATGCAATTTTTGTGGAAAGCGCGGACATTTGCGAAAAGTTTGCCTGACTGAGAAAAAGGGTAAACCACCTCCGGCTAAGCCAAAGCCGACCGGTAAGGGGGTCCACCTGGTGGACTCTGCAGAAACTCATGCAGATGAGGGATATGAACTGTTTGATTTGTATCATATGAAAACTACAGGGAGTGCGTCCGCATTTGTTACGAAGATGACCGTTAACGATCGTCAGTTGTCGATGGAAATCGACACTGGAGCCGCTGTTACATTGATGAGTGAGAAAACATTTGTCAAGGAGTTTGGGAACATTGCATGTTTAAAACCGTCAAGGTGTAGGTTGCGCACTTACACGGGCGAACCGCTGCCAGCTATAGGTAGGCTTGATGTGAAAGTCTCATATCAAGGAACATGTTATGATTTACCATTACTAGTCGTTAGGGGTGCTGGTCCAACGTTACTAGGCCGTGATTGGCTGTCTGTGATTCGTCTAGACTGGAAACAAGTGTACCGTGCTGATTCAGAACAGGAGGATGGTGTGCATAGGATTACTTTGGATTCTGTACTAAGTAAATACCCTGACATAGGAGACGGTCAGCTTGGCAAGGTCAAGGGCGTCAAGGGCAAGTTTTACATTGATCCTGACGTTAAACCAAAATTCTTTAAACCGCGTAGTGTAGCTTATGCGATTACAGATAAAGTTGAGACGGAGATTGATCGTTTGCGTTCCGAGAGTATACTGACTCCGGTCAAATTTGCTGACTGGGCGGCACCTATTGTTCCTGTTATGAAAGCGGATAAGAAAACTGTCCGAATCTGTGGTGACTTCAAACTTACGGTGAACAAAGCTGCGAGGGTAGAGAAATACCCAATGCCAAAGGTCGAAGACCTGTACGCTAAGTTGGCTGGGGGTAAAAAGTTTACTAAGCTTGATCTTAAGAATGCGTACCTACAGATTGAGTTAGAGGAAGAGTCGAAAAAGTACACTACAATAAATACCTCAAAGGGATTGTTTCAATACAACCGCCTACCGTTTGGGGTTAGTTCCGCTCCCGCCATTTTTCAAAGGATCATAGATTCCATTCTCAGTGGTCTCCCCTACGTCGTTGCGAGGATGGACGATGTGCTAATTTCAGGTGCATCTGATGAGGAGCATCTGGAAATTCTGGATGAGGTACTGCGCCGACTCCATGAAGCAGGGATTAAGCTTAACATGGAGAAATGCAAATTTCTGGCGGATAGCGTCATTTACCTTGGGTACAAGATTGATGCCGAGGGTATCCACCCGGTCGAGGAGAAGGTTCGTGCAATAGCTCAAGCTCCAACACCGATGGACGTTAAGGAGTTACGGTCTTACTTAGGTTGTTTGAACTATTATGCAAAGTTCTTAACGAACTTATCGATGGTTTTGGCTCCGCTGCATGAACTGCTTGTGAAAAATGTGCCTTTTCACTGGGGTTCTGAGCAGGAGTCAGCGTTTAGGCAATCTAAGGACTTACTACAGTCTTCACAGGTCCTGGTCCACTACGATCCGACCAAAGACATTGTACTGTCATGTGATGCCTCGCCAAAAGGTATCGGAGCTGTGATTTCTCACCGTTTTGAAAATGGTGACGAGCGTCCCATTTGTTTTGCTTCGAGGACACTCACGTCTGCTGAGCGTAACTATTCTCAGTTGGAGAAAGAAGCGTTATCGATTGTGTGGGGGGTGAAAAAGTTTCATTCCTATTTATACGGACATGAGTTTGTTATTTACAATGACCATAAGCCGCTAGAATCTTTACTTAGTGAGAACAAGCCTGTTCCACCTTTGGCTTCTGCGAGAATTCAACGTTGGGCTCTAACTCTTGGTGCGTATCAGTATGTTTTAAAGTACAAACCGGGTTCACAAATGTGTGCTGCTGATGCCATGAGTAGATTGCCGTTGTCTGATTCTGCTATCGAAGTGCCGTTGCCTGCTGAAACTATTGGTCTTCTGGAGTTTATGGACACTTCACCGATTGACGTTGAGCTGATCAAGTATCTCACAGGTCGCGATCCAGTGTTGTCTCGGGTGCGTCGATTTGTTAGTGCTGGTTGGCCGGAAAAAGTGGAGGAGGAACTTCGTCCATACTTCACTAGGAAATTGGAACTGTCGGTGGAGGGCGGCTGTATTCTTTGGGGAGCACGTGTTATAGTCCCGAAAGCCGCCAGAAATAGAGTACTTGGAGTGATTCATGAAGCACATCCGGGTATCGTGCGCATGAAAACCTTTGCTCGCCATTATGTTTGGTGGCCATGCTTGGATAAAGACTTGGAAGACAAAGTGAAACATTGTGAAGCATGTCAGGTTAGGCGACATGCACCTGCTAAGGCATTACTTCATCCATGGGAATATCCTTCCAGGCCATGGTCCCGTCTGCATATTGTCTATGCAGGGCCATATAAGGGAAAGATGCTCTTGATAATCGTTGATGCATATACTAAGTGGATTGAGGTACATGTCATGAACTCAAGTACTGCTGAACTGACTGTGGAGAAACTGCGTACAACATTTGCTATGTTTGGTATTCCAGATACCATTGTCAGTGATAACGGGACTAACTTTGTTAGTGAAGTGTTTCAGACTTTCATGAGTAGGAATGGGGTGAAACATATCAAAGTTGCGCCTAAACATCCAGCGTCAAACGGGTTAGCGGAAAGAGCCGTTCAATCTGTCAAGGAAGGTATCGATAAGTTAGTGTCAGGCTCCATTGAGACAAAAATGGCACGATTCTTGTTTAAATACCGCAGTACTCCGCATGCTACTACTGGTAGAACACCAGCGGAGATGATGTTCAACCGTCAAATTAAAACTCATCTGGATTTACTACATCCGGATGTACGTGCTACTGTTGGAGAGAAACAGGGTAAACAGAAACTGTACCACGACACTCATGCCAAGGAGCGCAATTTCGAAGTGGGTGATAAGGTCTATGTAACCAACTTCAGTAGTGGTCCTTGTTGGCTTAAGGGGGTAATCACTGAAAGGACTGGACCACTATCCTTTGTTGTGGAACTAGTAGATGGTCGCATGGTTCGCAGACATGTTGATCACATCCGCAAGCGTTATGTGCAGGAGCAAGTTGACATTGGTCCTGAACTTCCTACTGTAGGCCTACCAGCCACTGGGGCTGAATGTGACACTAATATTGTTCCACAGCCAAGTGTGCCTGTAGTTTCTGAGGTTCCTAATGTTACTTCTAGTTCACTTAACACTCCGGTGCAAGACAGTGCTCCACCCGTTGCGGAGGACAAAAAGTCAGGTGGAAATGTTGATAGTGCTAAGGGTGTTATACCGCGATCACCAGTGGTGACACAACCACCGGAACCAATCCGTCGTTCCCAACGTGTTCACAAAGCACCAGAGCGTTTAGATTTGTAATCAGATTGTCACTAGGCACTATATTGTTTGCCTAAGAGTAGACTGTGTTAAGACATTGTGTTCAGGTCATAAGTTTACAATTCTGAGTTAGTTAAGTTCGTTCGAAGTTGTCTCCGCAAATTTTCGTCCCACTATCATAGCACAGATATTTGCTTAAGTGGTTGTTTTGGAACCTACATGTAAGTGGTTCTGTGATTTTTTGTTTTCAGAGGTTTTAGTTACCGTGTTTCACAACCAAATTTGCAGTAATTATTGGCAAGGTGTTATGTGCGGTTAATATACTAAAATATTGTCTTGTGGTGCGGAATCCTCCCAGTTGGACTGTTCGGAAACTTAAGGGGGAGGAGATGTGGTATACCGATTGGCTAGACGTTGTATGCCGAGTGGGCAGCCATTGTGTAGTGAGAGCTCGGAAATAAAATCATTCGTTTCATGTGTTACTACATTCGATTTCCTGAGTTATGATTAGCGAAGATGCTAAACACATAAACCTATACATTTCTGAATAGCTTGTCGCTTCTAGAATACATCTGGCCAGCTTTCATTGTTATCAAGTAATTCAGTCATGAGAACATGGGGGCAGCACAATACATGAGACACCCTGTACATCGATGAAAATTTTGAAAATTTCACCTTGCCGCCTTATAACTTGACAATTAACATGGATAGTGAAATAATATTTTTATAAACTTCTACTTATCACCTTGAGAAAGCCAAATAATAACAATTTTAAATTTTGATACCAAAATAGGGTGCCGTTGCGGCTTTTCTTTGAGCATTTTGACCGCGAAGTCTCACCTTGAGAACATGTGCACTCTGACAGGAACCAGTTCATGTCAACATCCGATTGAGCTATACATAGCATGCGAGGCCTGGTCACTGCGGACGTGCACAGAAGAAGCTGATATTTTCCTCAAATAATCGTCAGAGCTACCTCTTCACAAAATACCCAGGACACCGACATTTGAACATGCAGCAATAGCGATATGATAGGCTTATCTGTATCCATGGTAATCGCCTGAGATTGAAGAACTTTTTTTTTAAGGGGACCAATGTTGACCTGATCACCACTGGCTAGTGAGACCGTACTGAATGCGCTACACATAAGGAATTGCAGCCGAGGCTGATAAAGTGATGGCCATTTTGCGAAAGTATATAGAGTGTGTACGTTCACGTCAAAACATAGTTCCAATCTAAATTTTTCATAACGAGGATTTAGAAAATGGTATTTCCCTATATTTTGATTCTAAATGTCAACATGTCGTTTTATGGGGTTATTTTGTCTAATTCTTATTAATATTGCCGATAAAAGACACGTAGAGAAACCCAGATTCATGTGCTCAGTTCATCTACGTATTGTAGACGTTTTGACAGAAAAACAGGGTGAGTTTTCTCTGTATTTTCTCTTGATTTGCTAGGTACAATTGGCCATTACAACTGTTATTTGAAAAGTCATAGTATAGAATGACACCCGTAGCTTGTTTACATAGGAAGTGTTACCGTTTTTGGCTTTCTGTCTCGTTTAATTTGCTCAGTCATTGAGTCGAAGTCGAAAATCAAAACTCACATGAACGCCATAGTACATTTTATACACAAAACGGTGTTGCAAAAATTCTTCCCAATCATCAAAATGAAATAATCGTAATACTTCACAATTATCTATTACACATAGATATAACAACTACAGGAGAATGACTTTGAAATCCAGACAAAACTTTGTTATAAGAATAGCCTCTTTGTATTTATAAACATCATCGACGTAATCAAAACAAACCCGAACGCTAGATGAACAAACATGGCGGACCGCTTCACAAGAAGTTGACGTTTTCTCATGTTCCTTGTCGAAATAACAATGATATCGTACACCTTTGATAGTTACACTGGTCAGAGTACACAAATAATAGCGACGAAGTAGTCTGCTGGAATTGCGAGGTATTTTTACCGAACAATAAAACTGCCATTCTCAGTCTATGCTGATACGGAAAACCGTGAGGAGCTGCATGAACTGGGCCTGCATTATTTACCATACATTACAGTTACATACCCGATACCGGTACATGAACAAATGCAATACACTGCAACATATGTGCAGGGAAGTAAAGTATGCATTGCAAGCCATGTGTCCAAACTCTACCAAGGTGAACATTAGTAAATAATAATAATGTTAGTAAATCATAATACCACCAGTGCACGGTGCCCAGTAGCCAAAATCCTTCATTTTGGTCCTCTCTTGTTGCCATGAACAAAAGAGCATGTAGGCTCAGGCTACGATGTCACTGATGACATCATAAGGATGCCATGACGTCATCATGATGTCATGACGTCGGGTCAACAATCACAGCTGTCAGACAGTCCCTGAATGATCTCTTCATTCAGTTGCGGTCATGCAGGCGCAGTGGACACCGAATTGCCACGTGAACATCAACGTTAGTAAATAAGGGTACATTTTCAAATTTATTAGCTTTATTTTATCCCCCCCCCCCCCCACCAGTTCACTAGTTTTTCACAAAAGTTTTGATTTTTTTTGTACATTTATGTTTTACCTTATCACCAACATGAACAGCAAGCCATACAGGGTTGTATATCCTCTCACGGTTTTCGCGTATCAGCACAGACTTCTCATTGTTTTTGTAACATAATCGGGAATGTTGATAATAAATATCTTATTTTGATAGTGTTTTTTTACAAAGTGATATTTTCTCATGTTACAGGATGATGCAGTCTATAATCTACGAGTCATTCCGATGGTCTCCACTGGCAAAGTGGTGTTGCTGTGCATGCTGTGGAACTGGTGACACGAAACCAATCAACCAGTCAGTCAACCAATCATGAGATTGACAGGAACGGGAAAGAAGATGCTGTATCTTAGCTAATTTGTCCTTCACGTTTTGGTCTTGTTTTACAGTATCATACAAGTTGATTGAATAAAGAAGCCTTGAAATTGAATAGGCATCTCTGAATTTTTATTTATTATAATATCAAAAAATAAAGCTTGCCTATTAAACCTAAACTCTTGAACATGCAACCTTTAACCCTTATGCTAGTGTCATGCTCGACCTTAGGTCGAGTTAAAATTCCTACCCGTTTACTGTCGCGCTCGACCCTGGGTCGAGGGGTATGGTGATGTAAGAGACGTCATCATGCCTCATGTCACAATCAAGTAAGAGACCGTATTGTCGCCTGAATGATATGAGACAAGAGGGTGATGTCACAATCAAGTAAGTGACCACATTGTAGCCTGATCGATATAAGAGAAGAGCGAGATGTATGATACGTTATCATGCCTGATGTCACAATCAAGTAAGACTTTGTTGTAGCCTGATTGATATAAGAGAAGCGGGTGATGAAAGAGTCGGCATCATGCCTCATGTCACAATCAAGTAAGAGACCGCATTGTAGCCTGATTGATATGAGAGTAGAGAGGGTGATGTAAGAGACGGCATCATGCCTCATGTCACAATCAAGTAAGAGACCGCATTGTAGCCTGATTGATATGAGAGTAGAGAGGGTGATGTAAGAGACGGCATCATGCCTCATGTCACAATCTAGAGACTGCATTGTAGCCTTATGGGAGGGAATAGGGCAGTGTCACAAGAACTAATCTAAACTCAAAGTAATGAAGGAGAGATTTGCACTGACATACTTGTATGATCTTCTGCCCTACTTTAAGACTGTTTTAGCTAAAGTAGTCGTGTTTGGTATTGAAATAAGATAATGAACAGTAGGTTTGTGCTAACCCATTTTCATTACCAACTGACGTACTTGGAGATGGTTACAGCGAAAGGTGTCATCTGTGTTTGATATCAAACTAAAAGTGTTTAAGAGTAGGTTTACCCTGATGTACTTTTATGACTCACTAAACAACTTGAACACCGTTAGAGGAAGGCAGTCGCGTTAATGGTATCAAACTAAAGTTATTGAAAGAGCAGTTTTGCGCTGGCCTGCTTAAACACGGAGCAAAGGCACTGAAGGTATTGAAGAGCGGGTGTGACAAAAGAACCCCTCAACTACTTCATTTACTGCAGTTCAAATAAAACCTTCACAACTGTCATCCACCCTAGGGGCCAAATTCATTAGACGTGTGTAACTTCTCCCTGATTAGTTATAGGGCCTATTCATATTCTGTGAAGATTTACATGAAGGATCTGAATCTGTCTATTCAGTAGTTAAACGCTGTTTTAAGCTGAACGCCCTTCATGAATTTGGCCCCATTTGTCTAGGCTTGATTTCATCTAGTCTGTCCACATCTCCCTATCTACCATAAACCTACATTCTGGTACTCGGATATACTACTTGCTACATTTTCTTGTCATTCATCTCATTCCTTGCTATCAAATTCCGCCATCGTAGCTATTCAGGCCGCCAGGCCTCTAGTTTTAAATAGAACGGCATGGGTTTCTGTCGGTACCTAATATTTTGGTAATTTTCGCAAAAGTATTCCGTCTTGGCGTGACGGAATTGTAAAAAGTATTACATAGCGAAAGAGTTAATAACACCCACTACATTTGAGATCTCCCCTAAACTATTCAACCGTATTCAATGCAGTTTGCACAAGGTCGTCGCAAATGTTGTTTGTAAGATCATTATGATTACAATGAAGTGTATTCATTATTATTGTCTTCATAATGTTACTGTCAATTTACAAAATATCCAAAAAATCTATTTCTTGAAATGAAAAGACCAGGGGCCATTGTGCCATCATCCTGCGATCAAGTTTTTGCTATACTCCTACCTCGTATGCGAAACCCTGAGAAAACCAAGTACAATCTGCAGGGAAGGGTGGCTGTTCTGATTGCTTGACACACCTTGTGTAGCTATGTTCAGATTTGTTGTATGATGCAATAAAAACAGGTCTAAATAAAATGTAATTCGCTCCTAACGTTCTAATTCTTCAGAATACATCGCTTTTATGCTGTTAAACATTCTGTAGAGGTGTTTTTTATGTCATTAATGAATAAAGAATAAACTTGCAGCAGGGGACGCATGATTCAACAAAGAGCCTTCGAAAATTCAAGATTATTATAAATCACCGGGATGATTGAACTCATGAAAGTATCAATATCATCATCAGCTTCTTCATCCTCTACACGTCTCTCTTAGTTCTGAAACTGGAAATTTCACGCAAATTTTCTGCTCTATCTGATTAAATTGTGAAAGCGACACCATGTTTGAAAAGTTATCTGATTTACCTTGGACCTAGGCAGATACAGGCAATAGCGTGTACAATCGATAGGGTATCTTGCAACACTAATTCCTGGACTCATGATTGATAACTTTATTCGACTCAGATGCAAATGACGCTCTGATTCGGCGCTTTTTTTCCTACCGCGAACATCGCACTAAAAGGCATGGATTTCATCAGGGGTTTGAAATATCGTGACGGGGAGTATATTGAAAATCAATGGTGATATCAGGATGTTGTGCCATTTGATGGGTAGGAATTCATGCTGGTTAATCCATAATTATGGGGGTACATACGGAGTACCCTGTAGCCTTTTAAAAAGCTGAAAACAGGCACCTACGGCTAATTCCGTATGTTATTTGAATCACCTGTTACAATGGGGAGTCCCCATAACATCATTAGTTATCACCGTGCAGCCATAAAGAATGACCAATTCGCATGTTTTCTTGCCTTTGTGTGTTTGATATCATCTTTTCTTTGTATTTTTGGGGGGTTTTGTGGGGTTTCTGAGGGAGGGACCAGACCAGCCATGGAGGATGCTACAGAAACATGAATTAAACACCTCAACAAAAGTAAGTCCCCCCCCTAAACAATTGATCATAACTTCTAAAGTATCAATGACAATGCAATGAAAATTGCAGGACATCATGATACTATACTTCGACACAATGGCTAAAAGTTACAGCGCAATACCTATTGTTACGCATGAATGAGCCTCAATTGAATGAAAAGAGTGCCATTTCAAAAATAACAAAACCTTGTATCTCATTCAAAATTTATTCTTGACGAATTACAGATCAATTTCGGCTACTGTTAAACATTTTCAGTAGCTGGTGTATCTACCGTTGCTTCTTATGACTTGTAGGCACCTGTTGCGCATGCTGTGGATCAAGCGCCGTATCCTTTGCTGTGGGATGTTAATCCACTCCTGTTGCAGGTATGCTGCCAAATCGTTCAAGTTCGATTGTTCTGTGATCCTCCGATAAACTCTCCTCTTGAGTTGGTCCCAAAGGTGTTCAATCGGATTCAGATCAGGGGAATTCGCTGGCCAAACCATCCTCTCAATGTTCCTCTGGTTTAAGAACTGGTCAACAACTCCCGCCCGGTGTGGCCGCGCATTATCATCCATGAACGTAAAGTTGTTCCTGACAGTTGCAGCGAATGGAACAATGACCTGTGAAAGGTACTCATTGGCATTCAGGTTTCCTTGGATTTGGACAAGATCTGTCCTCTGCCTCTCACTGATCCCAGCCCATACCATCATGCTACCTCCTCCGAATGCTGTGACTGGTTGAACACAACACTCAGCATGTTGCTCTCCTCTGCGACGCCACACCAGTAACCTCCCATCAATGTGACGAAGGCAGGCTCTCACTTCATCGCTAAACATCACCAAGGCCCACTGCGCTCTGGTCCATCTCCCATGCCGTCGGGCCCATGCAAGACGGGCTTGCTTGTGACGCAGAAGCAACATCGCTTTTTTGACGAGACGTCGGGCACGAAGGCCAGCAGTGTGGAGTCGCCTTCGGACGGTCTGGCAGCTGATCCCTTGTCGACTGGCGAGAAACATCTGGTCCCGGATCGCAGTAGCTGTCACCGATCGGTTCCTAAGGGCCGACATCCTGATATGGCGATCGATTCCTTGGGTTGTGATTTATGGTCTGCCAGTCCTTGGTAGGTCTTTCACCGAAGCAGTCTGGTTGAATTTGTCTCGAAGTTTCCTTATGGCTTTCGGACATACTGCCATTCTCCGGGCAACTTTCTTCACAGCTGTATTGGCCTGAAGGAGACCAATGGCTATAGCCCTGTCTTGCTCTTACATTCGTGGCATCTTCAGTTCATGTCAAACCAAAACTGAATGCGCTGCACGGCTAACACTGCCAGCCGATTTCAGTGTTGAAACCTTGTTGGGCCAATCTTGTTATTTTTGAAATGGCACTCTTTTCACTCAATTGAGGCTCATTCATGCGTAACAATAGGTATTGCGTTGTAAATTTCACCTGTTATGTCAAAGTATAGTATCATGATGTCCTGCAATTTTCATTGCATTGTCATTGATACTTTAGAAGTTATGATAAATTGTTTAGGAGGGGACTTACTTTTGTTGAGGTGTTTATAAAATCCAGTATAGAGAGTTTATGACTTTTTAGTGGTTAAACTCTGTTTCTTTCTCAGTATCAAATCGGGAATGTTTAGATAACATTATGACCTTTCGGAAAATGTATACTTTATTGGGTCTACCTTGGTTCATTGTGTTGTTATTATTGTTTTTCTGAAGTGGTTGCCATTACTTGAAATGCCTTGCCCCGTTCAGGGTTTGAATATATTAAGTGCTTGCCTCCATATGGATTAAGAAACATGCTACATGTATTTAGAGGTAAAATCAAAATCGGTGACATGTGACATGTGATGTACCCTTGCTTGATTTATGTCACTTGCAAACATGATCGCAGGTTGCAGCAACTACCATGCTGTAGCATTATCAAGTTTTGAGCATATGCCACAGACCGAATCCCTTAGTTTTCTGACACAAACTTGTCATACTGTTTTGATGTAAATCTAGCATTCATGGTGTGCATTGACCATGGACTTACACCGGCATTAGAGGGTCATCATATGAAACGTAAGATTATTGCTTCACTGAGGCATTTCATGAAAATCCAACCAAAATCACGGGTCCTATTGCATGTTTGATGTTTTTGCATTTCGCCTCCTGATGGCCAAACCAAGAATAAGTTTGAAATGAAATTTGGTGCCGGTGAATTGCCCCAGGGCCCAATGGAACATGAGTACTAATTTTAAGACTTTACGAAACGTGCCGCCCTAACATACAGCCGCCACCGACAATGGACACCACATCATCGCAAGGGCTCACAAGGTGAGCCAAATATATGAGGGGCCGTTTTAACCGGATACCGTGACATCAACATGACATGAACCACACATGGCACACTGAGACTGTCACTTTGATGTAAGGAGGGCAGGGTTAAAGACGGGGACCGACGTCCAAAATGTATGTCCAAATAACATCACTGCATGGCCTTGAAGAGAACGATGGAGCAAGCTGACTGTTGATAGACTTGATCACTACATGATGACAACTCCCATGCAAACTCTTACAGTTATGATACTGTCTGGGTCCATGATCATGCATACAATACATGCTCACAGCACATGCACTGATTCAGGCTTCTTCATTTGCTTAATAAACAACCTCAAGTCCTATCCAGATTACCCTTTTTGCATTCATTTGAATCCTTATTTGTTCCAATTCAATTTGTGTAAACTTTGGATATTTTGATATTGAATTCAGGGTAAAAATCAAGAAAAAAGAAGAGCTCCCATGATTTCTATCTTTGACTTGAAAATTCAAACCTACTGGCTTCCTGTCTGAGGTGTAATGCATCATGGGAGAGGTCAGGTGATAACGTCTCATTAGGGAGTTTTTTTTGTATTCATGCGCGGCCAACCCCTAACCGTAGTTCCTAAAAAATCATTGGTTTCTTGGTCCTCACAGTATGCCTGTGTTGATTTAGCAGTTGTTTTGGCAAAGACATGTTATTTGGAGTTTCTGAAACCTGGAGCGCTACTCAATAGACGGCCAACAAGAAACTATGCATTTTAATGTTGTTGCCGACGTATGTGTACACTGAACTTGGGATGTGCGTCGGGCCCGTGTTGAAATGCCGTCCAGTGCCAGTTGGTGCGGGGTTTTTTTCCGCTGATTTGTGCAAAATTCAACATATGTCAAAAGTTCAATGGTTGACCCTCGATTTTTTTTATTTTTGTGTAGCGTAAGCAACTGTCTTTCAAGGGAGAATGTTCACTGTAAGAATTATACAGGAAGAAATATATAATATTTGGGGTTTTCCGTGATTGTCCGGCCCAATTGGCAATATTGCCATTTGGGATGGTGACAAGAGCTAGGAGCCAATGCGACGCTAATGATTTATTTAAAGAAACAAAATGCCCGATTTAACATCCTGCAGAATCAGAGGAATCGGGCGTTTTCAGTGATATACGACACAAATGAGTTGCCTCATGCAATCACATTGGAAACCCATTTTGAAATAGATGTTACGTCCTGTTAACGGGGCACATCATCATCGGGTACATTTGGGAAAAACTCCCTAACGAGACCAAAGACCACATGATGGATTTGCATAACATATAGCATATATTGCGTTGCCAGCAAATGCCAGCTTTACCAACAATTGTCAGAAGCATTGAATTTGAAATTTCCAGCTAATTCCAACTTTTGACAATCTTATAGTAAAGTGACAGAGATTTCCAGCATTGGAATTTTTACGAAAAATAAAGTTCCAGAAAATGCCAATAATTTCCACCCCATGGATAAAGTTCCAGTTTTTTGTCAGCTTTTGCCAGCATTAACTTTTTGATGAAACTCTCTAAATTCAAAGTGTCAGCTTATTCCAGCCAAGAGCTGGAAATTCCAGCTATTTCCAACTAAATCTACCTAAGGTAAAATTCATTTTGCAGGGATGGGGTACCTACCATAAAAATATTAAGGAAAACAAATCACTAATAAACGAGATATTGCACTTTTGGGGAGTCCACACAATACCGCAGTGTACGTCGTCTGTCGTCTGTATCCTGTTTATAAAATAGTGGCATGTTTCTTAACCGATAGGACTAAGAACTTGAAACTTTGTACATAGGACCCGCAGTCCAATGTGATTCTTGACTTGGCCACCAGGGGGCTAAAGGTGCAAAGCGTTAAAGTGCGATATTTCTCGTTTCTTTAGCTAAAGCTATGATATAGCCACCTGTGGTAAACATGGCTCCCTCTGTCATGTAACCTCTGACTCCAAATTTCGGTCCGATCTGATTCTTGACTTGGCCACCAGGGGACCTAAAAAGTGTAATATTGACTCACTTGGTCGGCTAAGTGATCTATTCAAATTTGTGCAGGCTATTTTTTGTAGACCCGATTTCTTGGCGATTGCATAACCAATATTATTGCAAGAGGTATCAATGCATTTGTGGTGATGTCTAATTGTGTCTTGTTGAATCAGAAATGAACTTCATTATCCACGAATATGTGTTTTTGCACTTTTGGAAATCGAACCTAGAAGCAGGGTGCAGTTGTGTACAATGCTCAAGTACATGCCTTTATATACAAAGAGATATTGAAATAGCCACCTGTGGCGAGCATGAAATTTTGTGGTGCGAATTCACTGAATGTGATAAGTTATGGATTGGATGTATACGCGCAGAAACGTGTCTATTGAGATTGAGGGTATCAACAGTAAGCATGTCTATAAATAGCATGTACATTTATAATGTATCGCGCTCGTTGCATTGTTCATAGGGTATTGTGTTGTGGATCATAGTCAGGCGGTGGTGGTCCCTGAGGTCACAAATACTGTTTTCACAAATACTGTTTTCACAAATACTGTTTTCTGACCTTTCTTAGCATTTAGTTGGCATTGTTGTGTTTTGAGAACGTGGTCGGCTCGCTTCTATCCTCACTAGCTTCTTCAGGCCTTTTCAGCCTCAGGGATTGCATTTGGACAGTGTCCTGTGATTACCATAATGCTAGCAGATGACACCAACAAATGGAGTAGTAACATAACTGTTTTGTCTGTCTAGCTTATATTATCAGTAGCAAGCATAGATTTTAAAATCTATGCTTGTTAGCAGTACGGAGACTATTTCACCTCTATATCCATTATATTAGTGATGCTTTGGTTGCCGCATTTTAGGGTGCATCCTGACATAATCTGTGGTTTTAAATACACTCCGCCTCTCGATATTATATGATGTAGTATCAAAAACCTGTATCTCAGGATGTCTAGGGTTATGCATTCTCAGTCTGTGAAATATCTTTTTTGCCTTGGTAGGAGAGTGAAGTCTTTTATGCTTGGTATGATAAATCCCCGGGGATATATCTTGCAATCAAATTTAAAATTATTTGAGAGTAGCGGATCCAGAAATATTTAGAAGTGGTGGGGATCAGTGAAGGTGCCATCTTGGAAACCAGGTTGGTACAAGGGCCCTGACCAAGACATAATTTGATCATGAATGTGCAATAAGTGGTTTTCCGGCCATCTCTAGGACCAGCTTAACTTAAACTGAAGCACTTTAAAATATTGCTCTGGGGAGGGAGGGGAGGGACTAGCAATATTGAACTATCCACCCAAGTGAGTCAATGACACCAAATGGCTTGTCTCTCTTCCAAGTGACTCCTTTCGATAACATATTTATGGTAGGTTCTCCTAGGAAGAACACATCACATATCATATGGGTTTTTGATTTGACCTACTTTCCAAGGTCACAGAGGTCAAATGGCGTAAATCGGTTGTTTGCGTGTAACTATGGCACATTTCTTAACCCCTAAAGTTATGAACTTGAAATTTAGTATAAATGACTCCCTACGTCATGTTACCTCGGACACTGAATTTCGATCTGATCTGATTCTCGACACGGCCACCAGGAGGCCAAAACTTTAAGAGGTAAAAAGTGCAATATCTCGCTTATAAGTGACTTGTTTTTGATGATATTCTTATGGTACTTACTCCAAGCAACGATACATCATGTGTCATACGGCCTTTGGTTTGAGCTATATACTATACATGTAGCATGTTTCTTAACCAGGATGAATTCCTAACCACCAAATATCTATACAGTGAGCACAATGGCCCCTGGCCGTTTCATTTAGTTTTGGCCCCCTGGTGGCCAAGTCAAGAATCAGATCAGACCGAAATCTGGTCTTGGAGGTTATATGGCATAGGGAGTCATGTGTTCTTCACAGCTGGATCAGTTAAGAAACGTGCCATAGTTACACTCAAACGGACAGTTTATGGCATTTGACCTCTGTGACCTTGAAAATTAGGTCAAATCAAAAACCTATAACATATGTGATGTTTCCTTACAAGGAGAACCTACCATAAAAATGTAATCGAAAATGAGTCGCCCATAAGAGAGGTATTACACTTTTAAGGCTTCTACTACTGGCCTCCTGGTGGACAAGTCAAGAATTAGATCAGACCAAAATTCATTGTCAGAGGTCACCTGACCTGGGGGGTTTGTGTACAAAGTTTCAAGTTCATTGCTCTAGCGGTTAAGAAAAATGCCACTGTTTTTAAAACAGGATACAGACGACGACAATGGGCACAGTGGTGTTGTCCCCGTAGGAGAGCCAAAAAGGTAACAAGAGGCCGAGGCCCAAGGGCCTGGTTCTCAGACGACCATTTGTCCATACTAGATATGGCACCAGTGTAATACAAGATGATGGACAAACTATATATAAGTCCAACGTGCCAAAAAGCAACCCCATCGGAGGCATTCGGATGTGAAAGTAACGTGATCATAAGGTTTATTCATTGCGCTACCTGTAGCTGAAACATTGCTTTTAAGTTAAATCTCCTGCAATATCTATTCATCTTAAAAGCCAAGATCTCAAACAGCCGAAAACTCTGATTTGCTCAATGGTCATTGGATGGAATGTGTTGATCAATAGTCATAAAGTTGACAGAATGTTGCACCTGTAAAAAGAAATTCAAATCGACTAATTAGATTACTGGTCATTGTTTGTGAAATTTTCAGACTTCACCTCTTGTTATAGTCATCATCACACCCAAAGGATCTAAGATGATGATGAGATCCTGCCAAATTCAACAGCATGTATACCTGCCTTTGTTTAATACAAATTACAATAACCACCTGCTACAGACTGCATTGCTTGAACAGGCTAATGATAGCCAGAACAAGGCATCAAAGGCATTTTCAACATGTTCAGATAAGAGTCATTCGAATATAAAGTAATGCCACAAGTGCACTCGCAAGATCTCAATACGCAAAGCGGCTGCCATCTTTGATTTTGACGCGGTGATCTACTTTTCGATTGGGTTTTTACTTATGCTTATATGTACCTACACACCAAATTTGCTTTGATATGTCGCAGACTTTTCCAGATATTGCGCTCACAAGTGGCGGGAAGGAATGACAGACGGAGGGTATTTTCATGTACCCTTTGCTGAGTTACGAGGGACAAAACATGATAGCTCAGAACCCAGATAACATATCAGCATGAAAACACCCGAGAAATTCCTACTTCTTGCTGTCCTACAACATTTGTGATTTTTGGTGTCATTTTTCCAGAAATAAAAAGTTTTTTCTGGACCTTTTTTAATTGGTCGATTACATGATGAAGTGAATAACACATTTCACTGTAATCAGAATGTTCATATGGACAACAGGATTTTGTACTGAACTGTCAGGTCAGTAGGCCCAGCCCTGTTAGCTCAGGAGGCCCTTATTCCTCACCAAATGTTTGTGTTCTTATGATTGTGCATGCTAAGCAGAATTCCCCGCTACCTATTTATGTAGCCAGAGGGGCTTGAAAGGAGAATCCCAGTGACATGTGCTCAAGGATATACGTGTTGATCGTTGATTTGTTACCTGATGGTTGACTCGCAATATAGCACTGAGCCGCACCTTGTGAAAAGACCTTAGCGGTTTTGTTACCACGGAGGCTGGTGTGGTAATGACTTGCAGCTTCCAGCTAAGTCTGTTAATTACATTTCAAAACTCTGGCACTCCCCTTATCTTAGTAAATTCCAATTTCTGTATTTACGGTGTTTGCCTTTCTCTCTCGTCCTTCAGCATGTGTTTAGTATGCATGTTTACATAGAGTCCCATAGACATCAAAACGGTATTTTCAAAGCAGCCTCTCGGGTATGGAATCTGCTGATACATGCCCATATATTTTGATGTTTAAAACACCAATTTTAGTAAAAGGATTTTATGCAGCAGAGACTTCATTTCAAGTCAAATTTATTGCTTGAGTACATTTTTTGCTCGGCTAACGAAGTCACTGAGCTGGTAAGATAGCTATTCAGATTGTCTCTGTCAATCAGTCCGTCAGTCCATCTGTCAGCATGGGGCGCATATTTTGTAACCGTAAGACCTAGAGATTTCAACTTAATGTGTAATTTTAGGGTATATTTTTCTCTATTCAGAAACTAAAAATCAGTGCGATTTGACCTACATTCAGCGTGCGAGACGGCTTTGTTTAAAAAGACTATCTCGCTTAATGGAGGAAGAATAGAGTTCAATTTGGGTCTGAAAATTAGCTAAAATTATAAAATTTCAGGGAAAAATATGTATTAGTTAAATATTCTCTGTTGTTGGCCCCTGAAAATTAAGAATTCTTTAAAAAATCTGCACTTTGATGTCATTGTTATGTAGTCATATTCTGCTCTCCTGATTGGACCTGAAGCTGCATGTAGACCAATCTTGACACTAGAGACGGCGATTTCATTCCTTACAACGACTGTGGTACTAATAAGTTACCACCATCTTGAAAAGGAGTACCGGGAATGTGGAAAAGGAAATGATTTTTCGATTTGCAAAGTGGCTACCGCATCACCACGTAGCCTGCGATTGCTGCCCTTCGCGGCATCAATAGTTCTCCATAAAATCACCTGCAAACACACCAAAAAGTGTCCGGTCTTATTTATAAAGATCATATTTTGCTATTTATTGACAAATTAATTGTTTTATGAAAGAAGCTGGCACTTATTAGGCCTGAATAAGGTGATACTGGTGATGCAGTAGATAACGTAGGATTAAAACCTGAATCTCTGGATGCTAACATCTGAAATGGTGGCAATTGATGAATTCAAGTGCCTGAAATTCATCACTGTGCGAGTTTGCATGTAGATGCCAGTCATTTTTGTTTAGCTTGAAGCAATGATAGAAAGAAGAAAATCACCTCAAATCAATGGTATAAGTCGACCATCCGCTCAACACACCAGGTGAGATGTCTAGATTAGATTGGTGTGAGGTTATCATTTTTTTCTCATTGCCAGTAGTTACACAAAATTTTCACATTTTCACAATTGAGTTGATTATGAAAAATTCAAGTCTGTCTCACTTCTCGGTCTTACTCCAAAAATACGTCCAGCCTGTTTCTATTATTCAAAACTGTAAATGCAAATGCTTTCTTAGAAAAAATAGAATTTACATTGCTGTTGATCGCGACCCGTTTTTATGGCGGCCCGGAGGGGACATCGAGAAAAAAAAATTAAACTCGCAGTGCGACTTTTAAAACATGCACTGCGACTTTTTTAACTCGCACTGCGACTTTTCAAACTCGCACTGCGACTTTTCAAACTCGCACTGTGACTTTTCAAACTCGCACTGCGACTTTTTAAACTCACACTGCGACTTTTTAAATTCGCACTGCACGTTTCAAAACTCACACTGCGACTTTTTCTAATCCAATCACAACCGTGCTTACAACGATACCCGTGTTTTTGAACTCCAACAAGGCATACTAAACCACTTCCTTCGCCTCGGCTTTGAAGCTATTGGAAGCTATGCAGGACCTTGTCCGTGGCTGTTCACATCATTTTTTGATATAAAATTGCACTACACTGCGACGTAGCCTATCTGCATCTATAGGGCCTCCTTTTCACAATATCCCATGGATGACGTCACACAGTTATATTTCCATCTCGGCAGGAATTATGCTGAAATTCAAGGCCTACTTTGGTATCGATTTAACATCAGGATAAGTCTCCGCCACCTAAAACGGATACTCAAAAAGTTGGACCTTGGCAGGCGGAAAGGGTATTCTGATATATTGGAAGTTGCTGAATACGTAGAAGCACAGATCCGGGGCTCTGGTAGACAGCTTGGGTACCGATGGATGCATCTGAAGTGCATACAAAACGGACTTCGCACCAATAGAGAAACTGTTCGGTTGTTATTGCTATTGCTGGACCCTATGGGAGTCGCTTCGAGAAGATGTGGTAAACTCGTTCGAAGAAGTTACTTCAGCAAGGGTCCAAACTATATATGGCATTTAGACTCGTACGATAAACTGAAACCCTACGGGTTCTGTATAAATGGGTGTGTGGATGGTTTTTCCAGAAATATTATGTGGTTAAACGTCTACTACTAACAATGACCCGAGAGTTATCGCTGGATGCTTCCTTGAAACTGTTGACAAGGTAGGAGGATGCCCTTGCCGTATTCGTTCAGATCTATGCACGGAAAACGGACACGTCGAAGCAATGCAGACATTCCTTCAACCAAACGACAACGAACTTCCCTTTGTGACTGGACCAGCAAGCTAAACCAGTGGATCGAATCATGGTGGGGTGTCCTACGCAAAGAATGTGGTCAATTCTGGATGGACATCTTCCAACAGTTGTCATCTGACGGCTTATACGACGGAGACTTCATTGATAAAAATATTCTCCAGTTCTGCTTTATGGATGTTATCCAGGTGAGTGCAGCGTTTTTGAGCGACAAGCATAAAATAGAAACGATCCTATACTGCGGGGACCAAAGTTATATCAGGGAATGGGTAGTTCTTAACACGATTATCTAATGCTCTTGGAGAAGTCAAGTCATGTTTAGTACTCATCAGCTACCTTAACTGCAAATTTAGTATAGGCAGTGGTACATTGGCATTGTTGTAATACTTCAATCTGCTTCAATCTTTTCTAGACGGAGCTTGATGAAGTGGTAGATGTGTGGAACAACCACCTTATTCGACCAAGTCGGAACGCACACGTGCCGTCTGGACGTCCTCTTGTTATGTACAGTGTCCTAGAGATGTATGACGTGGATGATTACATGCAGGAAGTCGGCCAAAATGAGTTAAACGTGTGCATTCCTGATTGCATCTTTAAGGACCACAATGGGCCTTTCGATAGTGACATCTCTGAAATATGTAGCGTTTTGATGGAGGAGAACAACCTTAATATGGACGATACTGACGCATACGAGAGATTAAATCTGTACACATGTTTGCGACGGCTTCTTCGAAATGAATTGCGAATTTAGGGAAGTAGGACCGACACCATTATGTGTTCACAATGCGAACACCATTTTTCCCTTTATTGGACAATGTAATTTGAAAACTGTAACTGCAACTCGAAATCGGCGGCAATTTTCGTCCCTAGTTCGATGAGGAAATCAGTAATGAATAGGGAAGTTTAATAAGTTTATAGTTACAATGTATACAATACATGTATTCGAATAAGTTCTGCTTAAATATGTTAGACTAAAGGACTCAACACCAATGTTTACACAATATATATTGTATTAAAGAAATTGAGAATTACTCCAGTAATTAATTTACTCTATATTTCCTATATACCATGTATACAGGCGCATTGAAAATATGGACTGAATCAATCCTGTCCTTGTACATGTTCTATTGGTTTCAATTTTCAAGAACACAAACACAGCCATATTTGCTGAATTACAGCCACGAACAAATGGTGAATGTTGGCATGGGATAGCCCGTCGGATGTCGCCAGGAGATGACATTGGCAAATGAAAAGGGCTATATACCCATTATCCTTTATTGTTGCCGAGGCATCCTCTTCTGAGAATACCACAACGGCTACAATGAGTACAATGCTTTGAACTGTTTTCCCTGATCGACCTCACCATCATGGCCAGTTGGCCTGAGATCTGGCAAGGTATCGTCAATGTCCGCAGCAGCAGATCCTTCAACTGGGCCAAAGTGGACTTCCGAATCCTCCGAAATGTCCAGGTTTTGGGCTGGGTCTGCCAGTGGAGATGATACCTCACACTCGAATGCTACTGCAGGAACTGTTGGTAGAGCTCGATCCGATATCAGCGTGCTTGTGCTGGGCAATGCACTCAGCCTGTGCTGCTGAGCCTGCAGCTGCAGATGGCAGTGATCTTTGTTGATGTTCACCTGCCCCGCTAGTTTCCTCCTTCGCATCAGAAAGGACTTGCGAACACAAGTAGAAACGCAAAAGCGTTAACCTCGTTTTCCCATAGTGTTCCTTGACAGTGAGATCAGAATCTACATCGTTATGTTGAAAATCTTTCAAACTGAATTTAAACTTTCCAAGTTCACCCTTGCTCTATACTCCATCAGGAAAAAACAGAGCCTTTGCGACAATCAGCAAGTCCTCAGCTTTGAAGTCCATATCTACATTGAGTGACCGGTCCCCCCACCCTGGTTAGTGCGCACTTGTTTGTACTCGAGCGTGCTCTTTGCTTGTTCCGTCACCATAAGCCAACCAAGTTCGATCCGCCTTGTCTGTATCCAGGATGTAGCGGAACACTGATTCTTGTCATCTTCCATGTCGTCATTCAAATTGTTCAGATTCGTCTTCGACCGAATGCGCCGTTCAAGCCTAGCAAGCAATGACGATTTTCTTTTTTTGCTGGTGTGTTTCTCTCTGCCCTGTCGTTGTTAACAAAAGTTCCTCAGGGCCAATCTGTCACCATATCGTGTTACGTACTTGGAGAGTTGGTCCTCACTCATCAGTGGAATGACATGCTCGTCAATCTGCAAAACACAGCGATGCAATCCATAAAACATTTTTGTGTAACTTTGAATTGGGAACAATGAGACTAACATTGATCCATCGTCCATGACTTTGGTTAGACTCTGAACCCAGTCTCTTTTGGACTGCGGCATCTCTCATCGTCATCCCTGAGACTGGGAAATTGTATAGGATTGACTGCAGTATAGCCAAATGACAACCACAACGATGCCTCGGCACTTTGCCAACCAATCAGATGTTATCACACTTTTCCGCCCCGTCAGTGGACTTGACATAAATTTATGCATCATGCAATAGACAGTATGACACCAGTTGCTGTTGAAAGCGATAGATCAAATGATACTTACGCCATCATCTCTTAGCCGCTCGAAAGTTTCTTTATCTAATCTCTACTTGCAAGACATTCCTTTACAGCATCCATCGTGCGACTTTTGCACCTGCAGTTAAAGAAGGTGACAGTTCTGAATGTATGGAATGTGGGCAATTAAATGCTGTGTAATGAAGTTTTGCCGGTTCTTCTTACCAGGCCGGTAGTTGGCAATGGCAATAGCAATAGCAATGTACCAAACGAATCTCAAATATGGAAGTCGGATAAGCTGCAGTCCATCTTCGAGACATCCATCAGTGCACTACAGGTAATTTCACGATTTAAGATAAATTGATGGATTCTACCATGTACCATCCTGAGAAAATTAGATAGCATTACTTCTCTTCCATGATTTACCTAGGGTCTTAGGGATGCGGCACAGCTCCTACAGTATTTTTCATCACTTTCCGGCTTTTAGGACGTGGCTCTCTTGGGACAAGTAAGTCCTGTTCAACAGTACTGCATAGTATTGTATTGTAGGTATGGGGCAGCTTCCTAGATAATGACTCATCAGTATTGTAGGCGGACTCCGTCCAGAAATTATGGAATGTCCCTTGTCAAATCAATTGAAACTCAAGGATACTCAATACATATTTTAAGTACAGTACTCAAAGTCTGTCAACATGAATTGTTTATGAACAAAATATATGACGAGACGTGGGGACAGCACACTGGAGCACCCTGTTAGCACAGACATGAGGAGGCTACACATAAATGTTTTAAATTGTTTATTAATTCAAATCATCAAATTCAACAAAATAAATCCCAGGAGTGACGTCATTTGAATTGTGTTAATGATCCAAAGAATAATGATGAATTGTCACCATCAATAAACCCCTGTTTTATAGCATTTGATATACTAAGTAACACATTGTCATTGCCTAATGCCAATTGCCAAATGCCACATGCCAGGTATTGAACTAACCCTTCGTTGACAATTACGGGCTTAGTTGATTGGGCATACAATTCACATGAAGCTCAGGCAGGCGCCATATATGTTGACCAAACACTCGTCAAGTTCGGCAGTTCAGAGGACGGGTAGGACGGGTAGGCCTATAGGCCTACAACCAAGTGGCGGTCGGCGACAGCGTAGGGAGTAAGGGAGTTAAGCGGGCAACAGGCCTCGTCCCAAATAAATGTTGAGGGCATCACATAGGTGAAAGAATCACTTTAACAGCTCAACAGATTCTGTATCACTGTCAGTTGCATTCATTGATACCGAAGCCAGTACAGCTTCCAATGCATACAATGTATATGTATATATATATATGTATATATATATATATATAGTTAACGCCCAGTTACACTGAGGCAACCGTAGCCTCAGACTACACCAGCATGTTTACCTCTATACGTGGTTGGCCTATATAATATCTGAGCTCTGATGATTGCATCATGAGGTATGACTCTCCATGATAGCATTTGGACCCAACTACGGTCTGCAAAACGTAGAGAAGAGATTCAGATAAGTGAAATACTTGCCTGAATTATGAACTCTTACAACTCAAGCGCAGCAACACATGTCGTTATAAACATGGCTGTGATTGGATAAAAAATAGTCGCAGTGCGAGTTTGCAAAGTCGAAGTGCATGTTTGAAAAGTTGCAGTGCGAGTTTGAAAAGTCGCAGTGCGTGTTTGAAAAGTCGCAGTACGAGTTTAAAAAGTCGCATTGTGAGTTTAAAAAGTCGCATTGTGAGTTTAAAAAGTCGCAGTGCGTGTCTAAAAAGTCGCAGTGCGAGTTTGTTATTTTTTTCACAATGTCCCCTCCGGGCGACCGTACGTTTTTGATTGTGTAATCATCCAATAAATATCCTAAATTCTATCTGTGAATTATGAGAGGCATACATTTACATTGTTAGAACGCATGGGCGGTTGGTCTAAAAAGTAGATAGTGTATGATTAGGGGAGCATCCATCCTGACCTGAGATCAGGCTTGATGCTGTTTGAAATATCAAGAGGCAGAGTATATTGCAAACAACTGGAGCCAGGATGTCAGGGGAGAGACCTTGTCCTTCTCAAAAGCCTGTGGGCAGTATGACTTTGAGATAACTCTTCTTGAGACTTGACTGGTCTAGTTTTTCTGGGCAGCAATTCGTAATGCATTGCGGAGGCATTATGTTTTACCGATGTCCATTCGTCCCATCCGTGCGTCGGGCCGTCTGTGCATCCATTAGCCGTCTGTAAACTTTTCGTTTCCGCTCATTTTAACGAGAACGCTTTGAGTAATAACCATGTAACTTTTTATGTGGGTAGAAAAAGATAACGTGTACAGCGGGCATTACAGACCAGCAACTCTTTCACTATGTCAACTAAACCCAGTCAGCTATGACAACAGCTGCCCGGGGTTGTCTGAAAAACACTTCACTTTCCTAATACACCAACTCAATGTGCTCACGGGGGCATATGCCACGCCCTGCATTGCTCTTGTTTTCGCATCCAAATGCCTCCGATGGGGTTGCTTTTTGCCACGTTGCACTCGTATATAGTTTGACAAAATATGGGGTGAGGGCCAGGCCCTTGGGCCTCTTGTTCTTAATTCTGTGGTAATCGCACATACCTTTTGTGATAAATGTTAATTGTTTTCATGGCATGTCTGAAGGATCTGTGCATAGGGTATATCATACATGTCATAGGTTATACAATGTATATGTTGTTAATAATAAGTCAACAGTTAGAGTGTCCATTTCAATTGACTCGTTTTCCTTTTCTCAACTAGGTAGCATTACGAGTCCTCTATTTTAACGAGACACTGATGGAAGCAACCAATGCACTCCGGATACATCATCAATGGATACCAAACACAATAGTGTATGAGAACAAATTTGATCAGGTAAGACGCATTGTCGCCATTAGGAGAACCTCAATCGGATGTGTTCTTAAACGAAAAAATAACTTGATATTTTTCACAAGCAGATTCATATAGTGCGCCTCAGTGTAGACCATTACGTTTACAGCCCATTGCAGATAAAACCATTCATACAGCTCTATAACGCCTTTTGGAGCGGTACGAATTATCAAGATTTTGTCTTATAATCATCAGACAAGCAAATCAGTTGAGGGATCGTCCAGTCACGAAAGAACGGAAATGGCTAGGGGCCATTGTGCACACCGTATAGATATTTGGTGGTTAGGAATTCATCCTGGTTAAGAAACATGCTACATGTATAGTATATAGGTCAAACCAAAGTCGGTATGACATGTGATGTATCGTTGCTTGGAGTACCTACCATGAAAATATCTTCGAAAACAAGTCATTAATAAGTGAGATAATGCAGGTTTTACCTTTTTTGGCTGACCTCGTGTGGGGAAGCCTTTGCGATCACGTGGCATCCATTGTGCGTCGGCATGCATTGTCCATCGGCATCCATTAGCAGGGCACGTTCTCTAACCGCTAAAGCTACTGACCTGAAAGTTGGTATAAATGTCCCACTTGGTGAAATCTCCTCACATACTAATTTTCGGTCTTATCCCATTCTGTGTCTGGTGACTAGAGGGCACAATGTGAAACAGAAAGACTGCGATAACTCCTGTGATAATGGTCGAGCTCGCTGAAATTATTATGGTAGGTACCCCTAGTAAGGGTAAATCACATAACAAACAAGCTTTTTATTTGACTTACTTTTCAAGGTCACAAAGGTCAAAGTTCGCTAAATCACCGAAAGGTGGCACGTTTTGTTTGTAGTTGAACTAGAAAGTTCTAAACTAGTGTGGATATGTATCTAAGGACCCTCTATTCTACCCGAAAAAAATTGGCCTGCTTGGACATCTTTTCTCGGAGATAGGCGGCTTTTTGGCTCACCGTAGGGGAGCCTATACAACACCGCAGCGTCCGTCGTCTGTCGTCCGTCGTATCCTATTTCTAAAACAGTGACATGTTCTTAACCCCCAGGGCTGTGAACTTGAAACTTTGTACACGTGACCCCTATGTCAGATGACCTCTGACACTGAATTTCAGTCCGCTCCGATCCTCAAGTTGGCCACCAGGGGGCCAAACGTGGAAACGTAAGAAGTGTGTCATCTCACTTGTTAATGATGCGTTTTCAATAAAAATTTTATGGTAGGTACTCCTGGCAAGGATACATCACATATCATACGGGTTTTTGATTTGCCGTTCTTTTCAAGGTCACAGAGGTCAAATGGCGTAAGTTGGCCGTTAGGCTGTAACTATGGCACGTTTCTTAAAGACCGACCATAATATGGTCCCAAACACCGGGTGGAAACCAATTACCTATGCCAAGCCCACATGCTACAGCAGGCGGCTTGTCTGAGCAACAGCCAGATGAGGTTAATTAGATTTGACACTGAAGTGTGATAAAGGGTAAACAATCTCAATAGGTTGTAAGTTCAGCATACTTCGGTGATTTACCAAAATTATATTCAAGAACTTTGGTCTATTCTGATTCCCAATTTTATATGGTTTGATCATTTTATTCATTATAAAAGGTTTTAAAGAAAATG
This sequence comes from Lineus longissimus, assembly GCF_910592395.1. Classification (NCBI taxonomy): domain Eukaryota; kingdom Metazoa; phylum Nemertea; class Pilidiophora; order Heteronemertea; family Lineidae; genus Lineus; species Lineus longissimus. Next base: position 12,691,394 of record NC_088315.1, read on the forward strand.
GGAATAATATTTTATTGGATCATATTCTCATCATCGAACTATAATACTCTTTATACGCTAAGACATTTTGTGAACAGTGTTTCAGTGAAGCCAAAGTCTTGGATTTTAAAAAGTGCCTAAGTAGTTTATAGCTACTTCTTGCATTGCTGGATTATAAATCCACTATGGATAATTGTTGTAAAATCAATCAATTCAATGTAGAAGGTAACCGATACAATTTACATGAACACTTTTCTAACCTTCTCATTTCAATTTCTTATAGTATTTCACAAAAATGCACAAAATATGATTTATCCAATGAATAAATCAATGCCCTACCATGAATTCTCCCTTACTCAAGAATTATATTCCCCGGAGAAATCACTCACATCAGTTCACTAATTGATGCCGACATTTTATCTGGCCAACTCAAGTGCCAACCGTGATGACCTAATAACCTAGCTTTTGATGTTTCCTGGGCAGCCAGCAACATGGTGAAATCACTTCTCATTCGTCCTCCTAACTCCGCCTCCAACTGCCAATCACATTTAAAATTTTGAAGGAACCCCTAAATGTTCAATTTACTTGCTATTGGCTGAGATTTAGGGCTCAAGCTTTGGTACAGTGGTGTATTCATAGACTTGACTGACACTTTACAGGAGTTTCTATAACCACGTGACAAATTTATGTGGGATAATTTGATTGAGACCGTTGGAGGTCTGGGAGCAATACTAACAGTTGGAAAACTGGGGTGGTGACAGGTGATCTGCCTTTTATACCCAGGGTCGGTCTTTAACTGCAATGACCATTCTCAAATTTGGTACACATGTAACCAATAGTCAGGTGATCTTAGGGATCGAAATTGGGTCCGATCTGATTCACCGTTTGGCCACTAGGGGGCCAAACTTGAAAATCTTAAATATGTGATTATTCCTTTAATACGTGCCCTATTGCAACCAATTTGATATCATGGGTACAATTAACGACAATACAGTATATGTCACATGGATTTGTGGTTTGACCTACTTTTCAAGGTCAGAGAGGTCAAATGGCTTATGTTGGCCATTAGGCACGTTTCTTAACCGCAGTGACCGTTGATCTCAAATCTGGTACACATGTAACCAATAGTCAGGTGATCTCAGGGACTGAAGTTGGGTCCGATCTGATTCACCGTTTGGCCACCTGGGGGCCAAACATGAAAACCTTAAAATGTGATTATTCTTTAACTACTTGTCGGGTTGCCACCAAATTGATATCATGGGTACATCTAACCACGACACAGTATATGTCACATGGATTTATATTTGACGTACTTTTCAAGGTCAATGAGGTCAGATGGTGCAAGTTGGCCGATGGGCTGCAATTACGGCATGATTCTTAACCACAATGACCATTGATCCCAAATTTGATACACATGTACCCTATGGTCAGTGATCTGAGGTGTCGAAGTTCGATCCGATCTGATTCACCATTTGGCCACTAGGGGGCCAAGTCCGAAAACCTTAGAAATGTGATTTTTTTTTCCTTAACTATGGTACTTGCCTGATTGCCACCAATTTGATATCATAGGTACATTTAGCGACTACAGTATGTGTGTCTCATGGATTCAAGGTCACAGAGGTCAAATAGCTTAAGTTGACCATTAGGCTCATGGTCTTATGATCTATGTGAAAAATCATATAAGAATAATGGAGAAACGATTCATTACCAGCAATGACTTTGAATCTATATCTCTTTGCATCCATCCAAATGACTCTAACACAGTGCAACAAGTTGCACATTTCAAAACCTGGTCTATAGACTACAAGAGTGCCTCTCAACATGAACCAACCGAAAGATACCTCATCATGGGCGATTTCAACATGAAGCCAATAGCCAATACTGAAAACTACAATGCAAAATTAGAAACCTACATGCTTCAAGGATTTAATTTCACACAGCACATGACTAAAAACACAACAGATTTTGACCAAAGTTAGACCTAGTCTTTACCAATACTGCTTTATCACATAATATTGAACTAGTCGATGTCATCGACAATTATTAGTCAGATCATAAACTAATATATACCGCCCAATCCTACTACTAGCCACTCAATATACATGTATGAGTACGCCTAGCTACTAAGCTACATATCACCTATTCATGTATCATACATAATTTACAGTGCGCAACATTGCTTTCAACTACAGTGAGCACAATGGCCCCTGGCCGTTTCATTTAATTTTTTAGCTCAGCTGACAAGCTGAGCTATTCATATGAGTAAATGGTAGAATGAATGTCCGTCTGTCTGTCTGTCTGAGGGTCTGTCTGTCTGTCCGTTAAACAGGCACGTTTCAAAACTATGGCGGATAGGCGATATATTTTCCCTCTGAGGCGTTGAGACCCTTCAGGACTCCTGAATAGACCAAATGTGGGTCCGGCAGGATGAGCGGTTTGGCCACTAGGTGGCACCGAGCGAAATTTTCCAAAAACTTTTCCAGCAGCTGATTTCTCCTAATTCTTTAAGGGGATCATGAATCAAATTTAATCTTATAGAGCAAAGCTTTCTCTTTCATTATCAATAGGTGTGGTTCATGAATTTTTCACCAGGTGGTGTTACTGGCGCAATTTAGTGAGCACCCCCCAAGAAGAGCATTTTAAATTTCGCGCGAGTTATCCCACGTGCAATCACACGTGCAGCGAACGTCACGTCTCGGAGTCTGCGCAGTTCAGACGTAAGGAGACCATGCTATGGAATAGATCGCGTTCTGTCAATTCAGAGGTAAGTTCTCATTAAATTCACAATTTCATAGGCGATAATATTTGGCTGCTTGTGTTATTGCATGTTGATGACATTAGGGAAGGCTTGGATTGTTTAATTGGATGTGATTAATTTGAAATAGTTCGTCGACGATCGTTAAAAAACGATCTGCGAAATGCAGCTTGGTCTGAGAAACGATGTCAAAGTCCGGCTTTAAATCATGGATTACTCAACAAATAACTCTTGTCACATAGCAGAACTAATGTGAATAAACAAGACAATAATAAACATCGTTCTGATATCATCGGGTAAGGTTGCCAATGTACATAAACAGTGTAATTGAGGATCGACTCCGGCGATTTGAAATGTCAACAAACAATAAATGCGATAGCTGATACACACTGACACATGCACACTGTACATAGCACAATGCTTCAAACGGGGCCGATTCATCACTCTTATCACAATGTATTCCCAATCATATCAATGAACTTCCTTGATCATTCGGCCCTAGCGCCTTATCAGTTGTTGTTGGCCTTGTATTTGATATAAAACTTGGCTAGCTTAGCTATCTATCAAAATTAAAATGTTATCTCCTCATCATGTTTTGCAGGATAGGAATGATTTGCAGCTGCATTTGAACATATTTGGTGACCACATCACAGATGACCAAGAGAGAGGATCGAGCTATGACTTTGCACATTCCATCGACTTCGGTGTTCACCAGTGCAATCATCAGAAGAGCCAGTCAATTCTAGTATTCAAGTATTTCATTCTGTAATACTGACCTCAAAATTGACTAAATAAAGAAAACCGCATGTGGCAGTTGGTTAAAAAAATCAAGTCTATCTGTTTAAAGTTTTTACTTGCTATCAAAATTTCAATGGTGGCATTCTGCTAAGGTTTGTTAAGAGTTTCACTTGACTTAAGCAGGGTGTACACTCGTAAAATATTAGCAACATTTTACCAACATTTTACCAACATTTTTACAACAATTTTGCAACAAGCCCTTCAAGGCCCTGTGTTCACTAGCAACAAAATTGCAACAAGTTAGCAACATTTTTACAACATGTTGGTAAATTGTTGCAAACTTTTTAGTGGGAACAAAGGGAAATAGGTATTTTGGAGGGAAAATGGATGGTTCCAAGGAGAGAAGATGTGTTTTGAGTGCTTCTGCAGCAATTTTAGCTGTCATTGTTGAGAGACGGAAGAGGCGGCGAAATAACCAAAGAGAATATGGACCAGGCCCTGGATCAAAATGAGGGTGGATCATGGGGCATACCACTGCCTGTTAAAGGAGTTGCGGCTGACTGACAAGCCGTCATACAAAAACTTCCTGCGAATGGATGAAACTTCTAGAAAAGGTTTCATCACCCTACGAAGCAAGACACTCACTTGAGAGTTGCTATACCTGCTTCTTGTTCAAGTCACATGAACTCAGGTAGATCACATGACGCAAATCCTATTTCTGATTGGCTGAAGAGTTTGCAACATTTTTACAACATGCAACAAAGAATTGCATTGCATTTAATTTGCAACAATTTTACAACAATTTTACAACATGTTGTAAGACGCGTTTTGCTCTGTACACACTACGCAACATTTTGGCAACATTTGTTGCAACTGGAAATGTTGTAAAAATGTTGATAATATTTTACTATTGTACACAGGCCTTTAGGCAATAATAGAGTTGGGTAGAGCATTTTGTTAATGTTACCCTTTTAGTTAGGGAAACTGGTGCCTTCTGCATTAGGTGGACCCCACTTACTCATCTGTCAGACCAGTCTCACACGTCGGCAGTAGAGTTTAAGGTCCAGTCTGGGAGATTTACCCATTTCTACCCAGCCAAAAGCAGGTGATTGGGCTAGTCTCTCCATGTGATTCAATTCGCATGGATTCTTGTGTCCTGTGCTGAAAGGCTCCCTCCACAAGGGCAGACTACATCCGGTGGCACTAAAGTATGGAAGAAAGACAGAAGACGACCAATTTGTGAAAAGGATCATCATCATCAACATCATGGTAACAGCTGAGGATGAATCATGTTGATGTGTGTAGAATTGATGGTCCAATATAGGTTAGGTTATCTGTTTGCGCACACATTGCAAGGGTGGAGCTTGCTTGAAGTAGATTGCGCCAGTCTACCGTAATTCACTGTTGCACATCCAGAAGCTAATATCCTTAGGCTTTGAGTCCTTAGTTTAGTAGAGTTTGACGAGTAATGTAATATATACGAACAACGCAGCAACAACTCAGCTGAGCGCCAGGCCCTTGGGCCTCTTGTTGTGATCTCAACCCCGAGACTTCAAATGAATCCAATGTTTGAAATTTTGAAAAGGATTGGATGAGAAGATGAAGAGAAAAATAAAATAAAATAAGTACTGATTTGCACCACATGGTGGCGCTAGTGGCCAATGAATGATTGTGTAATTTGAATTTGAATTCCCGCTACCGCCAGATGACATTACTTCCTGTGCGCATGTCACGGATGGGATCCCTGCGCATACATGTGATTGAATCATTTTAACATGGCTGCCCATTTAGAATATTTTTCCTGGAAAGGACAGATTTATAAAATCCATAAAAATCTTCAAGATGCAGATAAAAATATCAAAAGCTGATTTTATTCAACATCAAAGGGGAGTCAATAAAGCTTTCTGGTATGGCAAGCTAAAGTGGAAATAATCCAGCCCTGGGAAAATACTCGTAACATTCAAGAAGTGCATGCAACATTTAAAAAATTATATGCAACAATTCGAAAATTACATCAACAATTTCAAAACCACATGAAACCCGTGACAAATACATAGCAACAATTTTTTTCATCCAAAATTTTTTTCCTTCAGCATTTTTTTTCCTTCAAAATCTTTTTCTTCCAACATTTTTTCCTTCAACATTTTCTTGGTTCAACATTTTCGTGACCAAGCTACAGTCACATGACCTCATAACTGAGGATATCAGCATTTTGACAGCTGCTGGCAGGAAAACGACAAACTAAAAGGGACAAAGATTGTTTGATTCACCAGGTATGTTTGTTTTCTTTAATATTTAGATCATTGCTGTGTTCATGATGGGAACCAGGTTGTATCTGTTACAGACCAGTTTCTGTTGATTCGGCTGATTCCGTCGATTCCGTTTAATCGACATGGCCCTCGTATGGTGATCAAGATGGCTGCTTGCTGAGTCTGGATTCTGTTCTACATAGGATAACTAATATTGCTCCAAAAGTCTCACCAGGTCACGGTTATTGCTGGGCGATGTTGGATAGTTCGTCTTGGGTTTACCCACAAATAAATAGCATCTGTTGTTTTTAATGTGTGGCATGATGATTGAGCAGAATTTGCTCTGTCTTCCGAATCTGACAAGACAAAATGACAGCTTATCACTCCGACGGTATAGGCCTGGAATTTTGCACAAGTACTCAGAAAATATTGAATGAATTCAGTGAAAGGCAGCTCAGAATCGGGGTTCTAATTCATCGATCTGAAGCAAAAGAATGGTCAGGGTTGGGGCGAGAACTCTAAATTTTGATGTTGACTCTGTTCGAAAATAGGTCATCGTTCTTTTGAAATGTACATGCATCATTGATGTTTACAAATGTACATGCCTTGGATTGTCAATGTGTTGAAAATAGAATTCTACCCCTAACCAAAACCATTCTGTTTGCCCTAGGTGCCCTAGGTGCCCTATATTTATCAGTGATAGAGGTCCTTACACACCAGGTGGAGGAAGCCACTGCTGGCCACAGCTAAGCCTATATTGGGGTTTGTTTAGGCCAGCAGTGGCTTTCTCTGCCTGGTGTAAAGGGGTCTATTCAGAGTATCAACTGATCTCAAAATCCCCCCCTTTCCCCAAAATATTTTCCAAATTTTTGGTCGCCTGACATGAAATAGGAAAACCGACCAAGAAAGCAGTAGGCTTATTCATGTGTTCAATTCTATGCTTCGCCCCAGCTTTAGTAGTTGTTTGGCGAAATGGCGGAATTCTGTCAGTCAGCTTAGCGTATTCAGACCTGAACCTTTCGTCATAATGTGTGCTTTAAACACATGTTATCATGTTTTACAGGGATGATCGCCAGCTGCTCCATGCCAAAGTGACTACATAACAAATTTTGTGGACTGCAGCATCTATACTATAATGCGCGTTGTGGCCGCTATTTAGGAGGTAATTTTTGTTTCAAAATTGGGCCTTGGAAATGGGTAGAATTCTTGCAACCTTTGGCTTCGTAGGTCTGGATCATATGTAAGAGTGTCACTAAGGGTGTCATACGTCGAATATCTTCGTGGTTTTAGAATAAATAACAACTTGTCAGAGAGCACGTCGACTGGAGAGCTCCGCTCATTCTCAAAAGCATACACAAACTTCACGCATATTCCCCCTGCCACATCAGTATTAGCTTCCAGCACGTATGTAGTGCTATACAACCTGGTCCATGGTGCAGGGTATTAGCAGGGAGATTAATGATTAGCCTGTTCTATTTTAGTTCTATTCGAGAAACACTGACCTGAGTGATAAGGCAAATTCTGCAGAGTGGCCTACCGGAACATGCAGTCAGGGTATCAATAAACAGTTATGCCAGGATGGACAAAATATGTACAGTGGCCAGCGCTTGCTCTTTGTTTTATTCTTTACTGACTGATGTTGTCAGTTTGAATTGCGTTCTGCATCTCTCCATGCGCCTGGCTTTGGTCCGACAGTGGCATTGGGTACGGGAGTGGGTAGGTGATATGCCTAATATGTGAGTGTCTTATTTGGAACAGGACCTGCTATCACTGGTCTCAATGCATTGTGCAAAATAGCGTACTCCAATCAATCTATTGGGGGTTGCATGTAGATAGCAGCAATAAGTCCCTAAATGCAGTTAATTTCGTGTTTAACCTTTAATAAAACTTCAGTAACGTTAGAAATTTAATGTAGCTCAATCATCGTGCCCATTTAACTAATGTATATTACATTTCAACTTTGCCCGCTCCATGGGTATATGCTAGTCATTTAAATGGAGGTAAATTAAGGAGCACACAAACAACATGGTTCCCTTTTGCCGAGTCACTTTATTCTCTAAACTAGTTACAGTTGGTTCAAATATATTAGTTTTGGCCCTATTTTAATCTGCAACATTCTCCCCCTATTGGAGAATCCAATACCTGTAACTATTATACTTATGCATTTATGGCACTTCTTAAAAGGATAATATCAAATTATGAATTACTGGACTTAACTGAATTAACACTTAACTAAACTTATATGACTTAACAGTATCATTGTCTATTGCAATGTCATCCGGACTTATACAGTATATCATTACCGAACTTATTCTTTTTTTACTCTAACCTATACAACTTTACTTTGACTATTGTTGGGAGAGCAATGTTTTACTTCACTTACACTTCTTACTATACCATTACACATGGTTTTATTTTACTTCTGTATCACATAACTTTTAACAGATTCGATGAAGTCTACATAGTTCTTCTGTTCATCAGTCAAAGATAGTGTACAATTTTCTAATGTTACACACACTTCTTATACTACAATGGGACTAAATATTTCTTAAAGCACTGTAGTGTACTAATTTTTATCTACTGTTTTACAACTTTTCCCAGATTCCACACACATAAACACATGACATCATCTTTTTCACAAGACAGTGTAAACCAATTTGAACAGTCTAGAAAACCTGTATTTTTTTGCTTTTGTATCTATTGCACCAATCGAACTAAATTAAACAAATTTCATCGTATATCTTAACCCGATTCCTAATTCTACAGTCATGAACAAGTCTTTATCACAGATTTACAATCACAGTGAATTTGGGAGTGTCTCAAAACACATCTTTAGAGTGAATGTCTCATGTCTACAAATCTACTTTCTTTTTGGGTTTTATCACTCTTCCAAAGCGTGTTTTCACCACCTTGTCTCTTGGTTTGTTACTGGCATTCTGAGTACTCTGTGTAACTGTTGTGGTGTCAGTTTTTCCTGCCTGATCCTCACCTAGATTTTGTTGAACTGATTGAACAGTCTTGTTTTGAACTACTGCTGATGGGTAGTGTTTTTACTGTCTCTTGTTCAGCTTGTACTTCAAGATCATGCAGTCTTTGAACTGACCTCACAACAGTACCACCTTTGGTTTTCAACTCCACACTTCTGACCAAACCATCTCTTCCTTGAAAGAGTTTAGTGACCACTCCAAGAGGCCACTGCATCCTAGGAGTGTTGTCTTCTCGAATCAGAACCATATGACCTATGTCTAAACCACCTTTGGCCTGTTTGTTGACAGTCGGTGGGAGATTGCGCATGTAGTCTTTGGTCCAAACTGACCAAAACAGATCAATTTGTGTCTGACGTATCAGCTGACTTTCATTGAAAATTTCCTGAGAGATGACCCTTTCATCCTCAGACACAGCAGTTTGGTAACTGGTGTGTTTGCCCACCAGAAAATGAGAGGGAGTCAGTGGTCCAATACTATCAACTTGATCACCCACAAATGTCAGAGGTCTGTCATTCATACATGCCTCAATCTCACATAAACTGGTTTCTAACTCTGTCCTGGTGATACATCGGTTCCCAACTGTTTTTCTCAGTGCACCTTTTACAGATCGGACGAGTCGCTCCCACCATCCTCCCCACTAGGGTGAACGAGGGACAATGTACCTCCACTTGATACCACTGGAACCTGACAATTTGGCTAACATTTTCTCAGTGGCTTTGAAGGTTTTTGCATTGTCTGAGTAGAGGATAGTGGGACATCCGCGTCGAGACATGAATCTTCTTAAAGCTGACACACAGTCATCACAACTCAACAATTCTGTGAGTTCAAGATGTATCACTCTAACCACCGCACAGGTAAATAACAGTATATAAAACTCGTGACCAGGAAAGTCAAGATAATACACCGGCCCAGACTGGATTTAACTTTAACAATGGTGATGATTTTCCTACAGACTTTCCATGTTTCAGGGCTTTGATCTCAGTATTAGATGTCACACTCTGTACATGTTTCAACAATCCCAGTTTTGCCTTTGCACACTTTTCCAAAGACGGTTTTCCAGAGACATGTTGTTTTCTTTTATTCAAGTTTTGAAGTATACTGTATTCTGAAAACCCAAGCTGTGATTCTAATTGCTTTCTCAAGTGTACTCCATCTCTCCACCTTAAGAACTTCTTCGGGCAACCACACTACAGCTACATTCACAATTGCCATAGTTTCTGGCTGAAGGAACCGTTCCACCTGATCAAACATCACTTTGTCTTGACCCAGTTCTAATGGTTTAGCATGCCAACTAGGTCACGACAACCACTGATTGGAGGAGACCAATTCTCCTGCAAGAACACCTCTAGTCATTACATCAGCTGGGTTCCCTTTACCAGGGCAATATGACCACTGTTCAACATCTGACAGTTCCTGGATTTCAAGAACTCAGTTGGCAACAAACGTCTTCCAACGAGAAGGCTCACCTATAATCCAACCTAACGCTACAGTAGAGTCTGTCCAGTACTAACACATTGTGTCAGATGGGAGTTTCAAGGCTTTCACTACAAAGCTGACCAAATGAGCACACAAGAGGGCACCAAGCAATTCTAGTCTTCAGAGTGAGACCTTTTTTACAGGTGCAACTCTAGCCCTGGATGTGACTAGTGAAACCTCATGGCTACCATCTGAACAGGGAATGCGCAGGTATACTACAGTTCCCTAGCTTTGTTCTGAGGCATCACCAAACCCATGAACCTCAAATTTGACCACTATGACGCACTGCAACTTCTTTCCATGGAAGTCTAACTACATACCTAATATCTTTGAACTCAACTTTTTCATTGAATTGAATTGATTACCGTTTCTGTTCCAGGACTCAACTCTCCATTATCTGTCACACCAATGGACTCTAGATCCCAAAACTTGGAGAGTGTCACATCCGGGATATCTGACAAATTTAGTAAATTTTGACTAACACAGACCATAGCTGTTGACTGACTGGGTGTCTCACTGTGTCCTTATGAGTAAGATCCAGACAATACCCACCCAAAGATGGTGTCTTGAGCAACAAGACCAATAGAAACCTGTAGGAAACCCTGTTTGACAAATTGCCAATACATGTCAAGGCCAATCAAGATGTCAACTGTGACTTTTTCGTCTGAGTTATAGTCATCTGCTATGTTCAACTGACCAAGTGATTTCAATAAGTCACTTGGTACTCTTGGTCGTTCCATGGGTGGACTGATCACTTGCACTTCAACAGCATTGAGTGAACTTGAGATACCGTTATTTGCCTGCATGTTTAAGCTGTGTAGATTGTGTACTTTACTGGCTCATGATGAACTAGCGCCAAAGGCTGCAAAATATGGTTTTGGCTGTTACCCACTTGGGACTGATTTTCTCTACAAAGTTAGAACAAACACAGGAGGTGTCTGACCCTGAATCAAACATCATGGTTGCCTCAGCAGAACCTCTCTCGCCTTTAACTAGGACACAGGCAATCTGGTGAACAGTCCAGACTCCCTCAGTGGAACAGGATACACCCATATGTGATGCCACCTATTTCGTGGAGTGCCAGTCTGTATCTCCAACTTTCTCCTTACTGGATAAGGGGTTTTTCTGAGTAACCCTTCTGCTTGGATCACACAGGAGTTCATTATGTCTATCATTACAAGTTTTACATCGGGCCATACAACCTTTGGCCAAGTGACCTCTTAAAAGACAACGAAAACAGGCTCCACCGTCCATGATCATCTTGTGCCACTCACGAAACGGGATCTTCTTCACATTACAGCATTTTTCAGACGGATGTTTTTTAGAACAAAGACACAGATGTCACTTTCACAACTCCAATTTTCCCCACTGTTATACATTGCTGTGGCAGTTGGTACTCGTTATTTATTGACTTGAATTGAATTTATTTGATGCACATGCACTTGATTGTGCCGGAAAATTTGTATCTTTGAATGTCTCTGCTCTCTCGTGACATTGAATTTCTGTTCTAAGAATTTCCAAGAGACCCATCAATTCACTTTCTTTCCCTGCTCCGTTTCAGGCCAACTCCATCCTGATATCATTTGGCAATCTGGACAAGATGAATTGTGTGAGAAAGAGTCCATACGTGCATCCACTGACACCGAGGGTCGCCAAGTTTCGAACATGCATTTGAATTGTGTCTTGAAGACACCACAGATCTCGTACTGTCTGCTTTTGTGATGGTAAAGTGACATTCAGTAGCGCCTGTATGTGTGAAAAGATCAATCAATCTTTATTTCCGAATCATGCGTTTAAAAGGTTGATGGCTGCAACGTAGTTGTCTTTTGTTGTGCTCAAACCTACAACCACTGCCTTTGCCTCCCCCTCTAGAGAGAGGTTAAATACAATTTCTTCAATCTCAGAGCCCAACTTAGGCCATCTAATTATAGATCGCGCAACGGCTTTCATCCTCACAATCCCAGAATGTTTACGGTGGAGTTCTTGTAGAATAGCGCCATGCAATGCAGGCGGAATGACAATCCGAGTTCCCTAGAGGATACAGTCCTGTTCCACACTCAGTTCATTCCGTCGCTGTGAATATGGCTTTAACTCATCATCACTATTCTCAACCCAGCCTTCCATCAAGTATAATAAGACCTTGCGCAACACCCGATCACTTTTTGTTTCAAAAGCAATATCCATAGAAGTGACGGGCAAGTCTTCCTCCACAGAGTCCATGAGCAGTACTAGCTCTGGATCAGCATGATTAGATATCTCGGACATGGGCAATGGGAGCCTAGATAATGCGTCAGGGTTGGCATTGTTCTTAGAACTGCGAAATTCAATATCGTAGTCCAACGCTGAGAGTATAAGTGACCAGCGCTTGATATGCGATGCTGCCATCAGTGGTGTACCCTTTACTGGAGAGAACAAGCTAAGCAATGGACGATGATCTGTTATCAACGTAAATTTTCGTCCTAGAATGTACTGTCTGAATCTAGTTACACCGAAACTAATCGCAAGCGCCTCCTTTTCAATCTGACTGTAGTTCCTTTCAGCGGAATTTAATCGACGCGTACCATATGCGATTGGTTTCTCTACACCATTGATACGGTGATGTAACACGATGCCGAGTCCGTACGGCGAAGCATCACATGATAGTAACAATGGTTTGCTTGGATCATAATGTACTAATAGAGTGTCACCAGTGAGTCCCTTCTTACTTAGCTCAAATGCTACCTGGCGTCTGGAACGATTGGCGCAGCCCAAGCCGAATTAGTAACAGATTGCCAAATGCCTTCACTTACTAAACGATCTATTTCCCGCTCCACCTTACCTCCCAAACTGAACATTACGGTGCGAGCCTTACAAAACACCGGTTTGGCATCTTCATAAAAATAATAAATAATAAAATTTACATTTATACCCGCAAAATCCAATTCAGAATTGCTCTAATGCGGTCCAAAACAAGTTCGAAAAAGGTGCGTTTTAAGACCCCGTCTGAAGATTTGCTCACTAACTGCATTCTGCAGATCAGGACTGAGGCTATTCCACAGCCTGCATGCTTGGACTGTGAAGCTCCTGCCATTATATGTCCGAAGGCGAAACCTGGGGATCCTGAGAAGACATTTGTCTTCAGACCTCAACGATCGTCCAGGCACATACAATGGCAGGAGTTCTGAGATGTAAGTGGGTGAAAGTCCCTTCAGAGATTTAAAGACTAGTAGAAGAACCTTGAACTGAATTCTCTGGTGAACAGGTAGCCAGTGGAGAGACCTAAGGACTGGGGTGATGTGGTCAAATTTACGTGACCTTGTAACTATGCGTGCAGCAGGATTTTGCACTTTTTGCAACTTATTCACCACCTTATCGTCAATGCCAACAAGCAGACTATTGCAGTAGTCCAACCTCGATATTACTGTTGAGTGAACAAGAAGTTTAGTGGCAGCCTCTGTCAGAAACCTTCGCATGCGCCCAATATTCCTGAGTTGAAATGTTGCACACTGAACCACCCGGTTCTTCGGAAATATCTAGAGTGGCTTGGATGCCGTGTAAGTGACCCAACCCCTCTTTGAATACGTTAGGAAATTCCGATTGCAGCGCATTACGTATCTCGGTTTCCACAGCACCACTTAACTCTGCATCTGAGGTAATACTAGTAGACTTAGACCAATTACATGTTGGTCCATTTTATTTAGTTTTGGCCTCCTGGTGGCCAAGTCGAGACCCAGATCAGACCGAAATTCGGTGTTGGAGGTTACATGACGTTGGGAGTAACGTGTACTAAATTTCAAGTTCATAGCTTTAGCAGTTAATAAACGTGCCATAGTTACACTCAAGCGGCCAATTTACACCATTTGACCTCTGGGACATTGAAAATTAGGTCAAAACAAAAACCCGTATGACATGTGATGTATCATTGCTAGGAGTACCTACCATAAAAGTGTTAGCGAAAACGAGTCGCTTATAAGCGAGGTATCGCACGTAAGCAGTCATGTGTACCAAATTTCAATTTCATAGCTTTAGCACTGAAGAAACGTGCCATAGTTACACTGAAATAGCCAATTTACGCCATTTGACCTCTGCAACCATCAAAATTAGGTCGAATCATAAACCGGTATGATATGGGATGTATCCTGGCTATGAGTACCTACACTACAAATCTTAGTGAAAACAAGTCACTTATAAGCGAGGTATCGCACTTCTTAGTTCTCACTTTTTGCCCCCTGGTGGCCAAGACGAGAATCAGATCAGACCGAAAGTCAGAGTTAGAGGTCACTTGATCTGGGGGGTATGTGTACAAAGTTTCAAGTTCAAAGCCCTAGTGGTTAAGAAACGTGCCACTATTTTTTAAACGGGTTACAGACGCAGCGGTGAGCCGAAAAAGGGTACAGTCCTGGTCATATTAATATCAACACCTACTTCATGCAATATCTCCCAAACTAGTACATCAATTCCAATACGGTTCTCAGGATATTGTCTGCAATTTTGTTTTCTAATTACACATTGTGGCAAGGATGTGAATGCATGAATGCTTCATTATGTAATCGGCCATCTAATAACCCTTACAAAAAAACTTGTTTAGTTGAAACTTTAAAAAAAATATATTTCGCTACAGTGATAAAACACAAAATTTCAAGAATACTGACAAAAAATTATCAAAATCGAACGAGTAATAATGAAGACTGAGCTATTTTTCAACAGTGCCAATTGTGTGGAGGGCCACACAGAGACAGCTGACCATACGTAGGGCCAACAGAGGGTTAGCTCAAGACAACATCATACAGTTATTCTCCAAACTGAAAAATTCTGTGATCGTGAGAATGGTCGTCTCGGTGCTGTGAAAATTTTGAATCATCGTCTTGGTGTCGTTGCTCCTGGGGAAACACTTTCCATTCCAGGGGTGGCCAGGCTTATGAATTCCAAGGTTGATTATCCAGTCATTCTACAGAACCGTCCCGTTATGCATTTCCCATTGGTTTATTAGTGCACAACACCCTTATCACCGTGCCAAGTCATGGCAAAGCACGAGTGAATGTACAGATCACCAATTATTCTAGCAAGGAGATAACTTTACCATAACGATTGGTGGTGGCGGAACTTTTCCTTCAAAGTCTTCTAAAACCTGAGGGTGGTATTCACCCTCAGTAGTATCAGCATGGTTATTAAACGCCAACTCCACCACATGGTGAGGCACACTGATCAAGATTTCATCAAGAAATTCAAGTTCAATGACAGTCTACCGGATGTTTGAAAACTCTGGTAAGGAATCTCTTGGTTGAATTCAAGGATGTTTTTGCTGGTCAAGATATGGATATAGGGTGCATAGATGCGGTTGAACATAGGATTGATTTGACAACAGATGTTCCTTTCTGAGAGAGATCTAGACCTATTTGTTCAGCAGAGTTGGAGGATGTGCGTCGTCATATTCAACAACTTTTGGATGCTGAGATTATTAGGGAATCCAAAAGCCCGTATGCTAGTCCAATTGTTCTCGTCAGGAAGAAAAATGGTGATATTCGGCCAACAGTGGACTAATGTAGGCTCAATTAAATCACTGTTCGCGATGCACATGTTCTCCCTAGGGTAAAAGAGGCCTTCACCAAACTGGTTGGTTCACTGCCATGGATCTGAAATCAGGATATTACAATGTTACGATCAGCGATGAGGATAAGGCAAAAACAGCATTTGCATGTCCCCATGGGTTCTTTGAATGGAATCAAATGCCTCAAGGTTTGACTTCAGCACCTGCTACCTTCCAAAGATTGATGGAGAGATGTCTGGTCGGGCATATCATTTCAGAATTAGGCATTTCACCTGATCCAAAAAAAGATCGAAGCAATCAGCAGTTGGCCAAGACCTAAAAGTATGAAAGAGCTTTGCTCTTTTCTGGGATTTTTGGGCTATTACCGTAGATTCATTCGGAACTTTGCTGGCATTTCTTCTCCTCTCAGAAGCTTTAAAAGGGTGGTAACTCAAAGAAGTTATGTATTGATCATGCTAAGTTAAGCAGATGTTTGGTGAACTCTGGACATTTGAGTGTGATGAAGCATATGGGACTCTGAAGCATGCTATAACAACTACTCCTGTCTTAGCCTTAGCTGATCCAAGTCTTCCATATGAATCGCATACTGATGCGAGTGGAAGTGGTCTTGGTGCCGCTCTTTAGCAAAAGATAGAGGGTGTCTTACGTCCAGTGGGCTATGCTATGCGAGTCAGAGCCTTAGCAGTAGCGAGCTCAATTATCTGGCGCATAAGTTAGAGTTTTTAGCATTGAAGTGGACCATAACAGATAAATTCTCAGACTATGTTTATCATAACTCGTTCGCAGTACTGACGGATAATAATCCTTTGACATACATCATGAAAACCGCTGAACTCGATGCTACAGGCCAGAGATGGGTAGCTGCTCTGAGTTCTTATGACATCTCAGGTGAGAAGAATGCAGATGAAGATGGGTTATCACGAAGCCCAAAAGATGAAGATAATGCTTTTGACACTGACAGTGACTGGGATCAAGAACGAGCAACCAAAGAGTTAATTGAGAGGACCCAACATCTGCGAAAAGTTGTGTTGACAGGTTCACCGGGTGGACTTAAGAAAAAAAGAACCCGCAGTGCGATTGATGTCGAGGAATTTTAAGACCTTTACTAATGGGTCGTTGTACAAAACAAGCAAGTTGAAAGAGAAGGTTGTACAGCGACGTGTTGTTCCTCAAGCATTGAAGTCTAGGGTATTTGTTGGTATTCATGATGACATTGGCCATTTAGGTGTGGACCGCCCATTGTGTATTGCCAGAATATTATTCTACTGGTTTCAAATGGAACAGGTCATCATCAACTATTGCAGAGAATGTCGAAACTGTGTCTTGAGGAAGGGGAACAACAAACATCCTGCCCTTCTCAGTAAGCTTCAATCAACTGGACCGATGGACCTGGTTTGTGTTGATTTTCTATATGTTGATCCGAAGAATTCTGGCAAAAATTCTGGTTCTGTGAAATTGCGTAACCCAAGTTAGAGTTCCTTCGATTTAGTGGTGATGTCAAGGAATTGACTTCCTTTTGGGACAAGTTTATAGCTATCAATGACAATTCAGACCTACCTGCTGTAAATAAGTTTACGTATTTACAGTCGTTGTTAGATGGTGAGGCCAAAGCTGATCACTACTACATGCCTGTCAGACATTAAAAGAACGTTATGGACGCCCAGAACGTATAATATTTTCGCATATTCTGAGTTTGCTGTCGGTAACGTCTACGAGTTCTAGTAGGAGTAACAAAATGTCATCTCTATGGACACTGTATTATGAACTGATGGGTCATGTTAGAAGTTAAGAGGTGCTTGGTGTTGCAGTAGACAAATATGGTGTGTTCCTAACCCCATTGATTTTGTCTTGTTTTCCATCAGAAATACGTCTTGAGTGGGCTAGAGAAGGAGACAAGAGGGAGAGAGACCTTCAATTTCTGCTCGATTTTCTTTTACGGGAAATCAACACCGCGAACGTTCAGAATCATTAAAGTCACCGACCAAATTCTGTGCTGTGAAAAACATCATTCCGAAAAACAAGCCCATAGTGGTTCCTGCTGTTCAACTGTTATTGGGAGAAGACGGACCATATTGGTCTGAAAGTTGAGCCTATATTTATGTACCGTACTTGGTAGTTTCCATTATAGACTGAGACATGGCATGTTTTTGAGTCCTTCTGTAGGTCAAGAAGTGTTAATTTCTATGTGTAGAGTTGATCACCATGTTACCTTTGTTTGCCTGGATAAGTTGATTAGGTCATAATCATAATGCTCATGTTGATTTAGGTTTCTAGTCAAGCTGATTAGTAGGGTTTAATCAAAGCTCACAAGTTGTCTTGACAATGGGTCAGGATATTGAGTTGGATTCTTTTGATGTTAAACTATAGATAAATTAGTGCGGTGAGCTCAGACGACAAACCAAGGATGTGATCAGTAGAAAGTAGGACATTGCCATTAGGCCATACCAAATTGATTAATTAGTTAACATATTGTTTTGGCTTCCTCAAGGAGGGCGAGGGCAAAATAAAAATAAAAATGAAATGGATATTTTTTTGAGCTAAAATATTTTTTCGGCTTCCTCATGAAGGGTGAGGGCAAAATCAAAAATAAAATGGATATTTTTGTTTAGCAAATGAAAACATGAATGTCCTGTCTCTGTTCATGTCAGTCATTGTGTTCTGTTTTTGTATACCCACAGTCTTAAATCAAATGTTAGCTTGCTTTGAACATGTATAACACGTTAATTTGTACATATTGTATGATGCCTGTAGTTTACTGCTTTTAGATGCGCTGCAGATGCTAGCATTCAATAATCAATTAAATCTATCTGACACTAAAATTATGTCTTGTCTCTGTCATTGTCTCCTTCCTTTCCTGTCCTTGCACTCCAATTTAAATCTTACTGAAATCCAGCTTCTATTGTTCCCATTTGTGGCCCTACTTTCTTGCAGAACAGTCCCCAGCAAATTCAGCAGTCTTGAATAGGACTATACTTTGTACCAAAAGGCTAACAGATTGGGAAACAGCAAATCTTCAGGAGACTTCGGAGTCCTGATTCCCTGACAGCTAACCGGCTGTGACAGCAGACTTCAGGGGTCTTGGAGTCCGGAGTACCAGGATGCCCAGGTTGGGACACAGCATGCTTCAAGTTGCACTGACCATGCTGACACAGTGTAGGATGTGTGAACCCTAATGGCTGCCCTGAAGACTGCAAGAAGATGGGACACAGCAAATTTAGAAATTGTCCTCAAATGTGGGCAAAGTGGGATACTGGAACTGGATGAGAGAGAGAGAGTGAGCAAAACTATTTTGAATGGGAAAAGAAATGACTGTTTTTGGTAGGGGGAGGGTCAACATATTAAGAAACCATCTTTTCTCATTGACAATTCAACATATTTTTGCTACAATCCCTGGTGGAAAAATCTCAACACTTTGATATTAAAACGTAAACTTTTTATTGACAATTTCAAAACTTTTGATACAGCTTCAAGAATTCTCTCAAAGAAAAACAACATTTATTTTTCTCTGCAGGGTGTGGTGAATCTGTCTATTCAGTAGTTAAACGCTGTTTTAAGCTAAACACCCTTTATGAATTTGGCCCCTTGTTTTTCAAGGTGACGTGAAGTTTGCCAGAAAAAAAACTGTCAGTTTTTTCTTGGGGAATTTCCCCAACAAGCATCGTAGAAGGTACAAGACCTGCAACTTGGTAGTAATGGTCTGTTGCTACCAAACTGGGACCTTCAGCGGGTGCAATGTTTCGTTTTTGGCCACGCTGTGCAATACCAATTGGCATTCCTGGTTCCCCAATGGGCACAATTGTCTTATCATTGATGTAAATTACTGCACAGTGCTCTCTCCAGTCTGGATCAGTCATGAACTTTATGGGAAACCAACCAGTATGCTGAAAGCCTTTGGTTTTCCAGGGGTTCTGTAGACGAAACTGGCGTAACCACTCAATACTTGGCACAGCAACATTTCCCCTACCAATTTTTCCCAATCTCTCAAATCCCATACAGAAATAGCAAAAGGGAGATACCAATGATCCCCATGTCTGCGATCATCTACCTGTGCCATGTATTCTTCAAAATTTGAGTCAACCTCCCCAAAAAAATCATCAAATAAGGAATTCCCAGGGTTCCCATTTAAACGCCTTGGGTCAACACAGATTGCCAGAGTACAATAATTCTGCCACCCTCTCATCAATTTCTCGCGTTTTAGCAGTATCAGGACTGGAGCAATCATCAGTTAGAAACTGATATATAGAACAAAGCATTGCCTTTGGTGCAGCAACAACCTTGCTGTATCTATCAATGAAAGCTTTCCGAACAGTGCCAGTTTGATACTTCGGAACTACTCTTGATACTTCAACAATCATTTCAGCATTGTTCAATTCAATATGTTCATATTCTATGAGGGCTTTCCGAATAAATGATAAAGTACCCAAGTAGTTACCAAATGGATACCTGTACATATAGCAATTCAATGGTCCCAGATGAATTTTCTTTGGCTCAAACCAAATTCTACGATCAAATCAATCCTCAGGTGCAAAGTCATTTGCAAGAACACAACAAAAACCATCAGTCTCTTCTAGTTTTGCATGCAAGTCCTGGTACTGAGGGGCGACTGAGCCTACCGATGGGGGAATATGAATCAATTTGTCCCTATATTCCTGGGCTGGAAAAAACGTTGGCGGTGTTGTGTAACTTTTTCATTCACCTTCTCTAGATATTGCAAATTCTTTTTTAACCCTTTCGGACCCAACACCTAACCCACCCATCTATCCAGGCCCAAAATGGGGATTTTTAGAGCTTTTTTCTGCTGGCCTGGTGTGTTGAAAATAAGAGAGATAGAAGAAAATGACTGCTTGGGTTGGATAGACAACTAAATGGAGAATATTTTGGTTGGGAAAAAAAAAAATTTTAATGCATATTCTCAAAACTGTCCGCAAGTGATTTTTTTTACTTTGAAAATTCTTGGCTCTCTTTGTTTCAAGAACCACCAACAAAAACTGCATGGAATAGGTAGGGGGGTGGGTCATCTTCATTTTCACACATTTTTTTTTCAATTATCTTCGAAATTATGATTTTGGGGACATTTTCCTCATTTTTGGGCGAAAACGTCAAATTTCATATTTCAGCCAAAATAAAAGGTAAAAACCACTTCTTTTGTTATTATATCTTTATTATAACTATTAGAACTTTGAAACTGTGATAAACAAATTGTTTTTACCTGATAGTTAGGTGAAAAAATACAAGATCACCCTGTTTTTGAATTTATCACACCTGCAACTGCAACATGTAAGATTGTATGATTCAAACTTGTGAACTTATGAACTCAAAAATAAACACTGGTTGGTGTCAAAAATGTCTCTGACTCATTGTCTCTTCAATTTCCTTGCTTCACTGTAGCATCTAATGAGGCCTGCACATTAGAATAGCGAAGAACAGTGTGGTAGATCTCAAAACATTTGTCAGGATGAAGACCTGGGTGTGACGGACACTGTTTACAGATGTACACTGTTTTCAGAGGACAACCAGAAGCAGCCCTTACACCTCTCGCATAACATACTCTACAATTCTTGGTAGGATGTTTGTCACTGCAATCAGCTGGAGCTTCTTTTTTCATTAGGAAATGCCTGCCTGTGAACCTAGCAACAGGATGGTCAAGGTATTCTGGATTATCTTCAACTCTGGGGTTGGCAAGAAGGAGAGATGTGATAACACTCTGCATGAATGCCAAAAAATCCATGCTAGTGTTCCCTTTGTGGAACTGCATGATTTTATGGGCATTCAGGGAGCATTGCATGAGAAGCCTGAAGACAATCTTACGGTACCATTTGTAAGACTTACGAAGGGTGTTCTGTGCATGTAGCTGCTGGTCGACCATGTCGACACCCCCCATGTGGTGATTGTAATCATGAATTGTCTGTGGCTTCATCACTGGTTCTCCTTCTCTGTCCTTCTTGCCAGTGTCAACCACTGATGTATCATGATTAGTTGTGAGCATGCACACAACCTTTGGTTTGTTATTTGCCTTGTTTTTCTTGGCCCTAAATTTTATAGCCAGCATCTTTTTATCATTTGTGGGTGCAAAAAAAGCAGACTCCCCTTTTTCAAGTGATGGTTCCTTGTCTGAGGTGCATAATTCTTTCTGGCACATTTGATTGTACCTACAGTATGAGTATCATGCTCTAGTAAGAAGTTTGCCAATGCTGGAGAGGTGTAGAAATTGTCTACAAAGAGGACATGACCATTTCCTAGGTATTCATTGATGAGGACACATGGAATTCTTTCGGTGGCAGGCATGTCCTCATAGAGCCCATTCCTATGTGAAAATGACCCTTGGCCACAGTAGACTATGAAATCAAGGGTTATGCCAGTGGATGTGCAGAGCTCATATAATTTCACTCCAAACCTGGCACGTTTCGTTCTGATGCACTGACGAAAAAGAAGACGACCTTTGAAAAGGACAAGTGATTCATCCACACTTAGGTTTTTACCTGGTGAGTAGACATTTCTACACCTCTCCTGAAGCATTTGAATGAGTGGTCTGATCTTGTGTAACCTATCTTTATCTGGATCTGTTGGGTTGTAGTTTGGATCAGCATTATCATTGAAATGAATATATCCTAGGAGAGACATGAACCTTTCGCGAGTCATAACCTCCCTGAAAATAGGGGTGTCAATAATATCGGTGACATTCCAGTACATAGGGATCCTGGGCTTGTGAACAATACCCATCAGAAATACCAGTACAAGAAATGTCTTTATCTCATTGGCATCTGTATCAACCCATGTTCTGGCCCAGGAATACCTCCTGTGTTGACCTTTTGCAATCTCTTGTTGAGCAAAACGATTAGTCTCTCTGACCATGAGCTCAAGAACCTCAGCAGTCAAGTAAAGTTCAAAAAAATCTATTGGCTCAGCTCCATCTTTTATCTCTCTGCACCAGTGAAAGGGATGTTGCTTGGCTCAAAATCCTGTACTTGCGTCCAGTTCCATCGTTCAGGGGCAGCACGTCGATTGGCGCCACCTCGCCCATGACGCACGCCACCTCCATGACCACGTGCACAACCGCATCGTCCCCGTAGCCCCTGTTGCAGCTGGGCTAAGGGCACATTATCATCACTGCTATCACTAGGGTCTAGAGCTACAGGAGAGGGGGATCTAGACATCTGCCTGGCCCGTGCATTAGGCCTTGGCAGTTCATTTTCACTTTCAGAATCACTGACGTCTGCAAAAGACACTTCAGGACTGCCAGCTTCATCAACCTCACCTTCACTTTCAGAGTCCAGTTCATGGTCCGAGTGGTCGAACTCCCAGTCCGAATCAATGTTTTCCCCATCAGACAGCTCTATATCTTCACCCCCCAGGTCTAAATCGGACTCGCTATCATCATCGGGCGCCGCAAGAACATCTTCGGTAGACAAATGTGCTTTCCGTTTTGCCGCCATATCGCCACGCTGCTGCTCCACAATGCATGGAGTACAAATGTCTACTATGGCCGTATTTATCGGTGGGGAATCCCCGAAATCAGCGTGACTGGTTTCATTGATTGTAGACATTGGTTTGTTAGGCAGTTTGAAGATGGCAGCACCGTAATTTGCTAGTTATCAACCATCTTCTCCATCAACCGCCCCACGGTTGCTCGGGTAATTGCGGTGGGGTCAAGATCAACCGTGTCACGGTTGCTCAGGTCCGAAAGGGTTAATACATTGCTCAAATCAACTGAAAAACATGACCTGTAAGACCAGTCCTGCATCAAAGAAGTAGAGATTCCATCTTGGTGTCCCTGTAGTCTAGCTGTTTCAAGCGGGGGTATACATGCTTGTGCTCCATCCATGATGAAAACTTTAAACCCTCCAGTAAACGAGTGTGTAGCCCTGTCTTCGAACTTCTTTCGGTGTGGGTACAAATGCCCATCCTGAAATGAAAAAAGAGAGAACGACAGAGAAGAAGAAATAACAAAAATAATATTTTATTTGACTTTATCCAACATGTACCTTGGGAGACACTGTCAAAAAAAATGCCAATTCAGGCTATCATGACAGATCCAGGTAGTGACTAATAGCTGGAATGGTAGAGGTCAAGGTCACCTCCAAAATCAACAAGATATTTTATTTCATGAAATATAGATTTGCCTACCTTGCGATGCGCTCAGCTTAACTTCTTCGGCTTTCGACTGCGCCAAGGTATCGATGATGTGGGTATATAGCTTCTCGGGTCCAGTTAGCTTTTTAGTACGTCCATCACATCATTTCTTGGTGGCCAATGCAGTGGTTTCTGCCCCATCAGTACGACCGTCGCTGTTCTCTGCATTTGGTTACTCTTCCCATCCATATCCCGGCCCGACTCTTCTAGCTCCACAGTGATGAATTCGCATTCAAGTACTTATCGTGGTAATTGGGGCATCAGACTGCATTTTGATGCAACTCTTATCCTCCTGTTGGTCACGATGAATAAAGAATGTTGGCCTACCACCAGAATATTCTGGGAAGTTTCCATCGCCCTGATGATCGCTGCTGGCACTATCACTATTCACTTCATTGTCAAATAAGTCCTGAAATGACCAGCGGACAAGCCAATATCCTTTGAGAACATTTACACCCTTTTTGATGCGATAACAATACCAAGAAGACATTGTCATTCAATAGATTGACAACAATAGCTGAATACTGTGCACACTTCAGCATTTCAGCTGTTGGGTGCCATCTTACATCAAGTCTCTGCACATGCTCAGGCAAGCCATTTTCTGGGGGGCTTCCAAATTGTTTGCATGGATGGAGTACAATACATGTGCGCGGCTGGCCAAAGTATTATAAATGCTAAGCGTTTTTAAAGGTTTTTTAATGATTTTATTCTTACGACACCAGTATAATAAAATGATGCGGGAGAAATAAATATACAATGAAACTTTACCGCATAGAAAAATGTAGGAGTGGAATGAGTCATGCTTTTGGTTTTGGGATTTTCGGCATGCGGGATATCCGTTAACCAAACAATCAATTTGGTACGGCCTTACATGTAGGGTCTGAGACATCTGGCAGTGTAGATCAGTCAGTGTCTCATGTTTTGACTTAGAATGTGCTTTGTGCATAAGGGTGTACAACATGCTTTGCCCTTTGAGTTGAATTTCCGAGTTAGCGCATTAGAATTATGATTGTAACTCTATATTTTACAAATAGACAAATGTGACATTATATCAGTTTAGAGACACTGGTTGTTACATTATCAGTCCAGAGACACTGATTGTTGTAATGTGATGTGACGCAATGAATTTGGCATAGTATTAGTCATTGAAACATGCAATTCTATTCAGGAAATTGCTTCATGTTTAGTGAGGATTTCTTTTCAATCAAAATTAGCGTCAGCATACCTTTATTATTGATTTAATTTGTAATGTCCTTTGGGTTTAATTTGAAATCCAGTGCTCAAGATTAATTCAGCGTTAATACAATTGTTCTTTCATTCACTTTCCTAATATTTGATGTCAGAATTAACTATGATTGGATAAAGTAAATGAGTTTTTTTAAACCATTTTTTTTTACTTTCTATGGTCTATTATGATGCCCCATGATGTTTTATGAAGGAAAAAAACAATATTTTGTATCAAAACACCCTTGAAAATGTATTTCCATAATTATTTCCATCGGGGGTCAGGCCCATTCAAGAGGAAAATTTCGTCGAAAACGAAACATTCTGGAACTCCTTTATCTTTCTTTCAAACGATTTTCACAGGGAATCGGATATCCCTATCATGTCCTTATCATGTCCTTCAGCCTCTGTTTCTAAATGTCTATGGGGTAGGGGCCTAACAAGGGGTCAGAGGGGGCGGGGGGGTTGTATGGAAAAGTCAAAGTCCGTTGTTCTAGTCAGCAGCTGCACCAGCAGCCGGGGCATTGGCTGGACCATTTGCAGGTTCATCTCTTGCGTAGTTCAGTTTCGTGTGTGCTATGCCTCGAAATAATTGTCCACATGGAGGCCTGGCTGAGATGGGCATGTCTTGCAGACATAAGTAGACTCCTACTGCTCTTCCGTTGGGGAGGAAGTCCTTCCGGGCGTAACAGACCACACCCCTCTTGGCTGGACGCGCCCTGTTTCCCTGCGGTGGCCTCTTCATCAGGAAGTGACGTCAAGTAAGTCTGGTGAGGGCGTCTGGGTCGGCTACACGACCTCTTCCTTCACGTGCTGGGTTCAATATTGCGTTCAGTACATCGCAGATGAATTTGAGGAAGTCCTTTTTCCCGCCTCGTAGTTGGTACAAACGATGACTGTTCAAGAGACATTGCATCAATAACCTCATAGCGACCTTCTTGTACCATTTCATGGATCTTTGAATGACCTGGTAATAGTGCAATTGCTGGTCGACCATATCTACTCCACCCATAAAGCGATTGTATGCAAGGACACAGAAAGGTTTCATAACGGGAGTTTCATCAGCCATTCTCTTTCCCGTAGGGCGCACTGTTGCAGCATGCTTGATCGTAAGCAAATGGACTATCTTCGGTTTCCCATCGCATTTGTCTTGATGAGCTCTGAACTCTACGGCAAGGCACTTCTTGTCCTCACATTTGTAAAACGTGGAGGTGTTCTTCTCAACCACAAGATTGGTGAGCTCACGAGAGAAATTCTTCCTATTGGTACGGATTGACCCACAGGCGGGTGTACCTCTGATCGCTTGGTCCTTATTAACTGTTTGAAGTCCAGGCGTCGTTTCCAAAGAAGGAGGGATTCATCAAGCGAAAGTTCCTCACTGTAGATTGTAGGCGGTCCTGAATAATGTCATCAGTTATATAGAGGGAAAGGAAATCTATTGGTGTCGGATCATTTGGCAGTGGTGCTAAGATCTCCTCTTTCCGGTGAAGACGAAATCTTTGGGCCGAAATTCATCGGTCCTCTCCCATTCCAACGGTGGAGGTGCGGGGGCTGCTGCACGTCGTTGTCCACGGCCACGTTGTGCTCGTGCCTGTCCCCATCCACTTCCTCGACCGCGTGCTTGAGCTGCATTCGGAACAGCTGCTGGAACAGGAGGTGCGTTGGCTACAGGCACAGGCGCAGGTGGTGCAGGGACTTGCTGTGCTTGTGCTGCTCCTCGTACACGTCCACGACCACGTTGTGCTTGTGCCCCGCCAAGGCCCAAGCCAAGTTCAGGCCCTTCCTCGTCGTCTGTTTCCTCGCTGTCGGTATCACCCAGATCAGGTTGAACACGTGGCAAGCTAGGCCTATGCGGATGTCTCAAATTGGGCTGGGCTTGCTGGGGATTTGCTGGGACTGCCTGTTCATCATCTCCATCCTCATTGTCGGTATCGAAAAGACCTATTGGAAAACGTGGTGGCTCTGATTTGCGCCGCTTTGGAGGGACTGGTGCTGGTGTATCATCATCTGCACTGGATTGGTAATCACTAATAGACGAATGGCTCGAGCGGGGGCTGGGGACATAGTCTTCATCATCATCATCGACTTGCGGACCTGTTGCCATTGAAGCCTCAGCATTTGCTCCGTCAGGCGGACCCACATGAACTGTCGGCAAAGCTAGTTGAAAAGAAAAAATTGAGCAGGGTTATCCTCCAAAGTAGGGGCAGGGTCGTCTCGCGTCTCATCCTCCTTGCCTGTTGAACCATATTCACTGGCTTCCATTGGCTCTTCTCCAGCTCCTTCATCGTCAGACGGTTCATCAACAGCCATTGCTGAAAATGAAATGGGATGATGGAATGATCCTAGGTAGGATTCAATGGTTTTCTTACATCAAATAGCAGCTGGCCGGCAGTGATCACTGGCATAGCAACCCAGTATTGTGTATTGTGTCGCCCCCTTTAGATTTTGCAACGTTAAAATGATATCGTGCAGAGAGCATTAACACACAGTGCACTGCCTCGTGCGATAAATAGAAACATAATGAAAAAATATTAACCTCATGACGTGCGGTGCACGTCAGCTGCACGGGGCAGTGCATGTGGCATGACGTGCCAGGCACGTCAGCCGCAGCGAAAGGGTTAAATAACTTTATTATAAAAATATGTATATAAATGGATTATAAAATAGTTCGCTAAGACCTCTTACATTATGTCCATAAATTAACATTAGTTGTCCCCCGGAGCTTGTGTAGGTGGACATGGTATTAGTACATGGCACCAACTTTGTGCTCGTTTCAACCCTACAGCTTCTAAACGACTCAAGCAATTTAATCGATATTTGGTGGAAGGAGTGAAGGACATCTGAAGATGTGTCCCACTAAAATTCATCCCGGTCAGATTCCCGGCCTGGCCAGTAGGGGGCAAAATGTTGCGGCGCTCGGCGGACGCACGTTTCCTGTCCGCTCTGTAACTTCTGAACGACAAAATATTTTGGATTGAAATTTGGTGTGCTGATAGAGGGTGGGCCAAAGGTGTGTCACGTCGAAAAATCGGCCGAGTTTGATTCTCCATTTGGCCGCCAGGGGCCAAAACCAAAAACACATAAAGTGTTAGAACTCGCTTAATATTTGTCTGATCTTTACCCTATTTTTATGGTAGACTAAGCTAACATAGATACACGAAATGTGTCCCGGGTTTTTAGTTTCATTCATTTTTCTGCCCTATAGGGGGCGCTTCCTGAAAATCATGAAAATTCCCTTCCGCTCTGTAACTTCTGAACGACAAAATATTTTGGATCAAAATTTGGTGTGCTGATAGAGGGCAGGACAAAGGTGTGTCGCGTTGAAAAATCGGCTGTTTGATTCTTGATTTGGCCACCAGGGGGCCAAAAGAAAAAACACAAAGTGTTAGAACTCGCTTAATATTCGTCTGATCTTTACCATATTTTTATGGTAGACTAGCATAGATACACGATATATCACCCGGGGTTGTAGTTTCATTCATTTTTCTGCCCTTTAGGGGGTGCTTCCTGAAAATCATGAAAATTTCCTTCCGCTCTGTAACTTCTGAACGACAAAATATTTTGGATTGAAAGTTCGTGTGCTGACAGAGGGCGGGACAACGGTATGTCGCGTCGAAAAATCGGCCGAGTTTGATTCTTGATTTGGCCACCAGGGGGCCAAAACCAAAAACACATAAAGTATCTTTACCAAATTTTTATGGTAGATTAAGCCAACAGAGGTACACGATATATCACCCGGGTTTTTAGTTTCATCCATTTTTCTGCCCAATAGGGGGCGGGGTGCTTCCTGAAAATCATGAAAATTCCCTTCCGCTTTGTAACTTCTGAACGCGAAATATTTTGTATTGAAATTTCGTGTGCTGATAGAGAGTGGGCCAAAGGTGTGTCGCATCGAAAAAATCGTCCGAGTTTCATTCTCGATTTTGCCACCAGGGGTCCAAAACCAAAAACACATAAAATGTTAGAACTCGCTTAATATTTCTCCGATCTTTACCAAATCTTTCTGGTAGACTAGGCTAACAAAGGTACACGATATATCTCTCGAGTTTTTAGTTTCATACATTTTTCTGCCCCATAGGGGGCACTTCCTGAAAATCATGAAAATTCCCTTCTGAACGACAAAATATTTTGGCTTGAAATTTGGTGTGTCACGTTACTGGGACACCCAACTGAACCATAAACTTCAGTCAATGACAGCCAACAACACCACACGGATTTAAACTACACATTTTTAAAAAAACACCCAATAGCGACGGGGGACATTCAACGCTATGCTTGTTCAGATTAAAACTCAATATATACATGATGATGCAGACACAAAACATCATAAGACAGTTCATAATTTGCAGATCAATAAAAATTCACAGAGGTAAAATTAACATTCAGTTCTTAAAATAAACTAGGCTCATGTGCGGCAGTTTTGGCATCTACAGATTGAAGTTAGGCTACATGGACGATAGGGGTCTATAGTGTTCACTTTATCGAAGTAAAATTCATAAAGTTTTTGGGGAATGCTCTTCCCCTCAACATCAAGCAGGAAAGACTGCCTGATATCGAGTGGAAGGGCATTCAAGATTTTTCCAACCCTGACGAAGAAGCTTGACGCAAAAGCCTCTGTTTTAAAACGTGGACACAGGAGGATAAGATCATCACCCCTACACATAGTAAAAGTCACGTCTGGGGCATGAGTTTGAGATCAAACAGTATTTCCAAGCAAACAATGGCACAAAAATACAACATCGGCTATCTCTCCTCAAAAGGAAATTGGTAGTAAACCAAGCAGTCCAACCCTAACCTGATGGATGATCACCACCTAATATCTGTTTTGTTACTCTTCGTTGTACACCCTCAATATAATAGAAAGTAAATTTCAAATTGAAATAGTAGACAAAGCAGTTGTACAAAATTCTAATTTGCTTCTAACTAAGCTCATATACAGTTTTTCTGGAATATCCCGCTTTGCCGAGGACCAACAACTCTACGGATGAGGACCCAAGCCTTATTAGCACTACTGACAATTGATTCTATATGCTTGTTATGAGACAAGTCGGACTGCATAATAATAACGAGGTCTTTAATGGCCTCTACCCTGATCAGAACTGTGCCATTTATATTATAATAGAAGTGGAGTGGGTTTCGTTTCCTGGTAAATGATATACACTGGCACTTTTGGGGATTGAAATTCGTACCCCATGTTTTGGCCCAATGAAACAGAGATCCAAAGTCGTCCTAAAGTCAAAAGCAGTTGCTTTTGGACATGATAGCTCCGTATAATTTCGAATCGTCCGCAAAAAGATCGACGTATGACTTATCATTGACAACATCAGGCATGTCATTAACATATAAAAGGAACACAAGGGGTCCTTAAGTGGACCCCTGAGGCACCCCAGAGGTTACATCTAACAAAGGTGATGCAGAACCATTGAGTACAACACGTTGTTTTCGGCCTTTTAAATAAGATGATAACCAACGATGAAGTCTTCCATGAAAACCGTACATCTGGGCCCATATTCATAAAAGCCTGCTAAGCCCAGTTGGCAACTATTTTTGACCACATCTGCCAACTAAGCGCAGTTGGATACTCTGTGTTATTAATAAAACTCCGCTAAGCTCAGTTTGGTGCTAAGTTGTCTGCTAACTTTAGAGGTGCTCTGGGGTACCTCTTAGTCACTAGTTGGCAACTAATTTTGTCAATTATACCTTGGAGTCAGAGGCAAGATGAATTCAGGAGCTGGCAAAATGGCATCGTGTGAAGAGAAAGGAACGGGATATTCAGAGACATACTTATTCTAATTTTTGTGATATATCACAATATCAAAAAAAAAATTCAATATTTTTCAATGCAACTGTGTTCTGTTCATTCCCTCCATGATATATTTCATGAATTTGAGCATAACCACATGTTGAAATCTTGAAATTTAGAGCGAAATATTATATCATCGTAATCATACTAGTTTTGATATGTTTCTGCCTCTACAGGTGATATTTTGATTTTATGTTTTAGGTAGGCTCATGTTACCCTCTCTAGTATTCAATGACATTGAAAAATCCTAAAATATCAAAGAATATCAAAATGTCAAAATGTTGGTAATTTCTATACAATATCACGAACATTAAATGAAAATGTCTTTTTAATTCTCAAAATCAAACTATCAAACCCTGCAACATTTTAAAAAAAGCTGAAAGGGAAATAATAGACAATTCCAACCATATGCCGCAAACGGAATCAAAATCGGTCCAAAGGCACACACAAAATGCTTACATGCAATCCCCTATTGAAAGTGAAACAAACGCGCCTTGTGGTATGTGGTTTGGGACAAAGGCCAAATGCCTAGCTAACAACTAACAAAATCTAAGTTGACACCTACCTTGCAATGTTCTTAGCAGGGTTTTATGTGACTGTGACTGATGAATCAAGGGCTGTAATACTGGGTAGTTCTTGTTATAAACACATCTTTCCATTACTTTTGATACAATTGGTAAGAGAGATATTGGTCTATAATTCATTATATGTTGCTTGTCACCTTTTTTGTGAACAGGAATTACATTACTTAACTTCCAGTCAGAAGGCAATAGACCACTCCACATTGACACATTAAACATGTAACTACTAGAGGCTGCTATTGCTGGGGCACTGGCCTGTAGAACCCTAGGAGACAAATTGTCCGAACTACCAGCTTTGCTTGTATCAAGTTTCATCGGTACATCATACACTTCTTATGGAGAAAAAAATTAAAACTCTAAATTATCATTGTAACGGATTGGAATCTCAGGCAAATGAACATAGTCAGTATGGGAGAACACAGAATAGTAGTATTCATTAAATTCTCTACACTTCTCAGCACTATTACTCACAAGTGTTTCTCCAATTTTGATAGTACCTGAAATAGATTTACTCTTTACTTTTGAATGGTAAAAAAATTAAAACGATTTTGAATCATGTATGAAATTGTCACTAATAGTCACATGGTCATTAAATTTAACACGTGTCATATTTCTAAGTTAATTGCGCAATTTCCTGTACCTGCGCCAGCAAGAATCGCTGTTCAGGCGTTTTGCCTTACGGTGTGCCGCATGCACTCTGTTAGGCAAGTGTTTGACCTCTTTATCAATCCATTTAGGTCGAGAAATATCTGTGACTGTCTTTTTTGGAATAAACTTGTTGATACCCTCCCAGACACAACTGGACCAAGTGGTCCACAAACCATCAGTAGTGAGGTTTCGCAACCACCCGCTTAGGCCCTACGACGACGTTTATATATTGTTCGGGTGAACTCACACAATAGATAAACGTCGTCGTAGGGCCTAACCGGGTGGCTGGAAACCTCACTAGTATCAATTTGTACCAACTGATGATCACTCATATAGGGAGACTCTGGTCCAATTGTGTCAAGAAGAAAACGCTGTAGTCCTTCAAAGTCTGCACTTCTATAGTCATACACCGTGCGCTTAATTAATTGTCTCCTAGGTGCATGTACACGAATTCGGGTGAAAACAGGATACTGTAACCCAGGAAAATTTTGTGGGCAGGTTAATTTTGCGGTATTTGCGGTCGGCACAAATCCGCAAAATTAACCTGCCCGCAAATATATTCTGATCTTGCTATGACGCACTCATCCGCAAAAATAAACTGTATAAATACTAAAACATACACACATATACAGACAGTGTTTACCTACACTGCGCCGATCGGCAATGAGAATGCGGTCGGGAGCCGATCAATTAAGCTCGAGCAGCATTGTAATTACGCTGCAAATCATGTGTATTAATAGAAGAGATAAAAATAAAGTTTGATACCAGTATGCATGTTAATTTTGCGGGAGTTGCGGTCGGCCACAGTCCGCAAATTTAAAATGCGCAAATAATACTGTTTAGACTGAAAATTGACAAATCCACAAAAAAAACCTGCCGCCAAATTTCCCTGGGTTACAGTAGTGGTCAGAGTCATACATATCCGGCCAAGTTTCTGGTGCTTCATATTTCTCAGGTTGGTTTGTGAGTATCAAGTCCAGAATGTTACCGTTTATATGTGTCGCAAGCAAAAATCATTCTCCAGTTCGCAGAATTCTTCATAAAGTTGTGAGCTACACTTTGGCATTTGGGATGTCCAATTCATATCCGGAAGGTTGAAATCACCAACGAGGGAAGTATGTGAATACCGTTTGGCACACTTTGATAGTACACCTTGGAGCGCAGAGATGAAGCTAAGCTGCAATTCTACATTGCCTGTTGGATTGTAACACACAACAGTTGCGATATTTTCACCATTTTCAGGTCTTATCTCACAAGTTAATATTTTGTGATCGTTTAGGAGGTCCGAACGAGCGGTTGCACAGATACAATTTCGGCACACTAACAGAACTCCTCCTCCACGTTTCTTAGAATTTCGATCTCCCCGGAAGATCATATAATCTGGAGGCAGGATTTCAGCATCCTTGACATCAGGAGTCAGCCACGTCTCTGTCACAACTACATGATCAAGATTGTTACAAATCATGAGCTGTTGAAAAACAACCAGTTTGTTTGTAACATTATTTACGCATTTAAGACTACGAGCGTTAAGCTGAGCGAAGGAGAGGGTGCCATCATCCGAACCGCCACTCCCGCGAAGAGAGGTATTGGCAGCACTACTTTTAGTATCTCTCCCAGGAATCACCATACGAGTAGTCAACAGCATTTTTCCCGCCTTCGTAGTTTGTCTCGACGTTATTCCAGGATCGGTGATAAGCCCTCCTGGGTCTGCATGCGTAGTGTTTTTTGCGAGGGTTGTACTGTTCTTCGTAGTAGCAATTGTTGCAACGATTGTGCTAACCGTCGTCGCGGTAGTAGTTTTGTTTTTCCGTCGACTGAGACGTCCTTTATGCCAAGAGACTGATCATGCGTGTCGGTAATCCAGTGTTTTGGATCGACCTGACCCACATATATATCAGTTGTAGGCCGTGAAGATGCTGTAAGTGTCATGGACACATGTCCATGAACAGCCTGGCTGTGCATCAGCCTGCCCTTAATATTTGCGATGTTTTCGTTTCAGACTTCGCACTTTCTGTGCTTGGAATTGAGACAGTTTAAAGTCCTCGGCACGTACATCAGCATCAGCTTCAACGCTGACGTCGACATCAGCGTCACCATCCGTACCGTTGTCAGCAGAGCTGTCCTGTATTTCAGAGAACATATCTTGACTATAGCTTAGAGGTTGCTGGGAGTTCGGCGGCTTTGCCTCCTCAGTCACATTTAAGATGACGTCGGCACTTGGGTTCTCACTACAGTCTTTTTCAAAAAGCCGCTTCTTTAAACTTGTGTTTTCATTTTTTAGCTCAGCTGACAAAGTCAGCGAAGCTGGTAATATTACTAAGGGAATGGTGTCCGTCCTTCCTGCCATCCTTCCTTCCATGTCAATTTTGGGCATTTTGTAACCGTAAGACCTAGGCACTTTGTTGACGCTGCTAAATTAGGAGTAGCCCAAGGGGAACTCAGAAACAAAAAAATCAGCGCGATCCGACCTACATTCGGCGAATGAGGTCATCGGGAAGTTTAAACTTCTTTCCTTTATACCTCGGGCCACAGAGGAAATATTGTTTTCAAATCTGGCCGAATATTTTTTAATAATTTTTCATTTTGACTTGTAATGGAATTAGTTTTCAAAGCTATAAACTTGAAACTTTGTACACAGGACCCCCAGGTCAGGTGACCTCCGACAATGAATTTCGGTCTGATCTTATTCTCGACTTGGCCAACAGGAGGCCAAAACTAAAAAGGTAAAAAATGCAATATCTCGCTTATTAGTGACTTCGTCTTTCATGATATTTTTATGGTAGGTACTCCAAGCAACGATACATCACATGTCATACCGACTTTGGTTTGACCTATATACTATACATGTAGCATGTTTCTTAACCAGGATGATTCCTAACCACCAAATATCTATACGGTGAGCACAATGGCCCTTGGCCATTTCATTTTTGTTAATTTGGCACGCGGCCATCTTAAAAAACATTTTTAGCTCAGTTTTGTGACGGAATATTGTTTTAAACTGCCCGAGGAAAGAAAATTGTGCATCTCTACATTCAGCTGAGCGCCAGGCCCATGGCCTCTTGTTCTACTCTCTAAGATCTGAAACAAAATTGGAAAAGCATCAAAAACGTTCAGAAAAATAGTTTACCGGTGAGTCAGAAGAAGAATAAACATAGTGCAGTTAAAGTGAAGTGATACTAGAAATCTGACCTTCCAAAAAAAATCTTCAAATTAATCGGTGGATAAAAGAGTGAAGTATCAGTTTTGACTGTGTATCTATCCATTGCAAGTACCACAGTAATTTCAAAAACAACATTTTCTAGCTAAATTGAGACAAATTTGCTATTATTCGTTCTGTGTATCAAAATGTCATACATTGTATGTCAGAGGACTTGAATAATTCAGTTGATCATTATCAAAGTGGTTCTGATCGGTTTTATAGAGCATATTATTGACTGGTTTTCGGCATCCAAACCAGCAATGGCCAACCAAAGGCTAACTTGTTATTTTAGTGTGTGTTTATGTATAGCGTGTTCAGTGTACAGGATTCATATTGCTAGCTTGCCTGCATTGGGTTACTGCCTACATTTTCCAGGCAATAGTTTGGCAGAAGGTGGTTCATGAATGCTTATTCCTCGCACCAATAAATATTATATTTGGAAGAAATCATTTCGAGAATGCAAGGATCAGCGGTGACCAAATTGTGAAGAATTAGTCTTAAAAATCAGAAAACGAAAGATCATGGAGGCAATAGTGAGGTTTCGCTATCCCGTTCTGAGAACCAAAGCACCGGGAATGTGGGAATGGAAACGAGTACCATTCCCGTTATCGGATGTATCGAAATGGGTTTCGCATTCCCGACTGATACCCAGCAGTGACTGGCAGTTTTTAACGGTTTTCAGTTATTCGACCAACTGTTTTAGTGACGTAAATATGGCCAGGTTATCACGCTGTCGTGATTTGTCAGAATATTCTATATTGTATCTTGACAATTAAATGTGAAAAAACATCATTTACTGCTGAAATGGCCCACAAATTTGCCATTATTTATTCGTGATGGAGCCAACGGGTTCCACTGCCTGAATCACGGTATCCGCTTAGAGAATGACAAGACCAGCCCTAAAATTGATAACGTCATTCATAAAAACTTGTCATTCTCAGTGTATTGGTTCTAGGGACAGCATAGCGAAACCTCACTTTTATCCCAATCTAACTGTGCACTTGATCAAGAGAGTTAATAAAATTGAAAAGTCAACATAGCAATTTAACCCAGAGGTGCAGGAGAAGGATGGAAATACCAGCCTTCGCCAATACACCTTATGCATCAACTAAAAAAAACCAAATATAATCAAATCATCAGTTTTTCCTCTTCTCATCTATCAACTTCAGGGCTTTTCAGTTGTTTTTCTTATTTTCAGTTGGTGCTGGATGGGTTGGCAGCCAAGGGTCATGCAATGAAGCAGCTCGGGGCGAACGAGCGTGGATCTGTCGTCCAGAGTATAAATACTAATAGGGGGACCCTGTATGGATACGCAGATGTACGGAAAGGAGGCTGTTCAGATGGATATTAGAGTATCGAATTGTGTATTTCCTAAAAAGACAAGGGAAAAACTGACAAACATGAGGATATATCAAAGTTGGTTGAATCCGATCTTCTGCACTCTCATGTTTAACATAGAAGCTAAAAAGCTAGGTGGTACAATGTAAAAGGAACCCTTACATTTTTAGCTCACCGTAGGGGAGTCTATACAGTGTCCGTCGTCCGTGGTCAGTATCCTGTTTCAAAAATAGTGGCACGTTTCTTAACCGATAGGACTATGATATTGAAATTTTGTACACAGGATCCCCAGGTCAGGTGACCTCTGACACTGAATTTCGGTCTGATCTGATACTTGACTTGGCCACCAGGGGGCAAAAATGGAAACCTAAAAAGTGTGATATCTCTTATAAGTGACTCGTTTTCAATAAAATTTTAATGGTAAGTTCTCCTAGCAAGGATACATCACATATCATCCAGGTTTTTTATTTAATCTAATTTTCAAGGTCACAGAGGTCAAATGGCATAAATCGATCGTTTGATTGTAACTGCTCTGTCGGGGAGTCCATACATCCTTTGGCTGTTTAGTAACGAGGAATCACAAACAACTTCAGTTCTACTATATAATCCGTGTATTAAACTTCATCAAGGAACAATATATTTGCAATCAACGCTGATACATTCACGGAGCACGAGAGGTCATAACACTTCAGAATTTACTTTTACACTAAACTACTTCTAACTAAGATTTCATCATTTATGCTAAGCGTGGGTGTGAGTAGGAGGGGCTCGGAGAGACCAGGCCCTGTTAGGACCACCAAGAGTTTACAATCGTACAAATATTTCTTAAGATAAAGCAGGTTACTTATTTCTGAGAACGGAAGTCATCCGCCCACGCAAGATGGGGCAATGGGTCAGTCAAAGGCATTCTTTTTGATCTGCCGCCAGGCCTAGCAACACAATAACCTTGGAATAAGCATGTCTTTCATTACTATAACAATATACAGATTTCCTCTCCACCCACGCACAATAAACTTCAGATCCTGGACCCTTCCTTAAACTGTCAGATCTAATTAGGCTCACTTTACTCGAGCGTACTCAATCGTTCTCACGGATCCCCGGAAGTGAAGACTTTCCTGTTCATTTATAAAACATAAACTCTATATACCAATATTAATCAATCTAAATTCAAACTAAATCTAAAAACAATAACATAATCATCATGAAGTCCATTTCGGCAGCCACATTTGCCGGCCCTGAAATTAATATGACTCTCATAATCATTTCACATACGGTGGCTATCGGCCCAATATGCTAGTGTTCATATTCACAAATGTCAATTTCAACGTGTCAGTTGATATATAAACACAATGTTCAATCAGCAGAGTTCTGGGCATCTTTAGGAAGATGCTGTCTACCCGTTCATCATGAGCGATGCCAATTTCACAACTGGTCTTTTCAGCAGGCCAGATTTTGTTTTCAGTTCAACAACACGCACAATGCCATCGCACCAGGGAATGTCTTTGTAACACGCCCCAACAGCCAATTTCCACGTGATTGGCCATGATCTACCACAAGTGCCAAATCATCCACCTTTACTGGAAACCCAGTTGATTTCCACCACTGTTTTTGCTCATTCAACGTTGGCAAGTAATCCCTGGACCAACGCTTCCAAATATGATCAACAAAGATTTGTGTTTGACGCCAGCGACGTCGGCTAGATACTTCGCGGTTATAAAATACATCTGGCGGTAGATTAGGGTTAGCACGACCCAACAGAAAATGATTTGGTGTAAGGGCATCCAAATCAGCTACATCGTCACTAGCTGGCGTTAGCGGTCTACCGTTAAGTAGCGATTCAGTTTCAACCATTACCGTATGTAACACTTCATCACTGAGTTTGACACGCGACTCTGACAAGACGGCGCGCATGCCACGCTTTACAGACTTGACTAATCGCTCCCAAAGCCCACCAAAATGAGGACTGGCTGGCGGATTAAATTTCCATTCAATGTTATGTTATGTTGAAGACATTCATCCGAAATCGCTTCTTGGTTCCACTTAAGCAAACATTCGCGCCATTCTCGTTCCGCGCCAACGAAATTGGTGCCATTGTCGCTACAGATAATAGCGGGATTTCCGCGACGTGCCCTAAACCGACGCAATGCCATAATGAACGAATCAGTGTCCAGACTGTTTGCCATCTCAATATGAATCGCTTTAGTTGCCATACAAACAAACAAACAACCATAGCGCTTCTCAGTTTTGCGCAGCTTTGTCACAGAAATAGGCCCAAAATAATCTATCCCAGTAGCATGGAAAGGGGGTGCGTCTCCATGAACGCGCACTTCTGGGAGATCTCCCATTTTTGGAGGCCTTGGCATAGCATTCCTTATACGACAGAATATACACCTACTGGTCACAGTGCGAATCGTAGCACGTGCATTCACAATCCAAAAACGCTGCCTCAGGAAACTTCTGAGATGCTCCATACCCTCATGATGATTTCGCCTATGAGCCTGTAGAATTATCAAATGCGTTATGCGAGACTTCTTACCCAAAATGATAGGATACTTCACAGAGTTAGAGACATCAGACTTCCCTATGCGCCCACGCGACCGAACTATCCCGTCACTATCTATGAATGGAGCAAGCTTCCGAATAACACTTTGACGCGATATAGGCCTACCAGTTTTCAAAGCATTGAGTTCGGTTGCAAATTGACCTGCCTGTGATTGCTTGAACAGAACGTTTTCTGCTCTAGCCTTTTCCTCAACGGTAATTGGCCCACACTTCCGATCTGCCTTGTCAACCCGGCAGTTATCAACAAACCGCACGACACGTGCCACTGATCTCCAAAGTTTGTTCCAGGAAGAGAACCTGTCAACATCAATCAAGCCCTTGACAGCCTCACTGTCAACAACAGCATCAGTGTGACCCGACCAGTCACTATCATTACCTGACGCGCTCGCTGGCTGCTCAGGCCATCTGTCTTGAGGCATTAAGAGAAATGCCGGCCCATTTAACCACCTACACTCAGACGAAATTGCCTCTGCAGGCAGACCACGACTTCCGTCGTCTGCAACATTCAACTTTCCCGGCACGTGATGCCACTGATTAGGATTACTGTGATCCCAAATCTCCGCTATTCTGCTAGCAATAAAGGTCGGATGCCGACCCGTTGTACTTCTAATCCATAGGATTACGGTGGAGCTATCTGACCAATAGTGCACCTCACTAATCTTGTAGGTACACTCCTTGAGCACAGCTTGACATAGACCCACGCCAAGCACTGCAGCTTGAAGCTCAAGCTTGGGAATAGTTAATGGTTTGACAGGTGCAACCCGACATTTACCGATGACAAACCTGCAGCCAATCCTGCCATCCGAATACTCAAACCTGTAGAACACAACAGCAGAGAATGCCTTTTCAGATGCGTCAACCATACATGAAGCTGCACTAAGGTGGGATTCTCGTTGAGGTGTCGATAGAACCTAGGGATATGCAATGATTTCAGTAATTCTAAACTATCCAACCAATCAGCGAACGCCTTACGATCATCTTCTGAAACCTCATCATCCCAACCAAGTTTTTTACACCATAATTCCTGCCTCAGAAGTTTTGGGAACAATGTTATCGTACCTAACAACCCCAGGGGGTCAAATATTGAAGCAATAGTGCCGAGGATCTGACGTCATTTTACGGGACTTGATGTCAAACATAAACACATCCTGCTTTGTTTCCCATTTGACACCAAGCACACGCTCAGCAGGACGTTCATGCATTTCACCAGATTTTATTGCTTTCAGAGATGGCGCTAGTTCTGACTCGGGGATATTTCCCAGTATTTCATTCGAATTACTTAACCACTTGGTCAATCTGAATCCGCCCTTCCCCAACAAAGTAACCAGATCACCCTGCAATTTAGCACCCTGAAATATGCTGTCTACTGAGCCTAGAAAATCATCCATATAGAAGGATTTATGAACTGACCTTGCAGCCTCTTGGTACAATTCCTCACTCTCCTTGGCTGTACACTGAAGAGCATAAATGGCCGATGTTGGCGATGACGTTGCCCCGAAAATGTGCCGTTGATATTGGTAGACATCGGGAGGTTTACTCCGATTTGTTCTCCAAAGATATCTGAGGGCTGGTTGGTCAGCCTTTGGAACGAGAACCTGGGAGTACATCCCTTCAATATCAGCGGCCAAAGCAACTGGCCCTTCCCTGAACCGTATGAGGACTCCAAGCAACGAATTCAACAGATTTGGCCCCGTCAAAAGGCAATCATTCAATGCGACCCCCAGGTACCTCGCCGCAGCATCAAACACACGCCGAACTTTACCTGGCTTGTTGGGATTCAACACAGCATGATGGGGCAAATACCACTGTCGGTCCTCATGAGCAGCAATCTCAGAGGGGGACACTTCCTCGCATAACCCTTCTCAATGTCATCTAGAAAGGTTTTCTCATACGAATTTTTGAGAAGAGGATCTTTGTCTAACTTTCTCTCAAGAGACAACAACCTGCGCTCTGCCATAACGCGATTGCTAGGGAGAACAACATCCTTCTCTTTCCAGAGGAGGCCGGTCTCATACCGCCCACCAACCTTTTTGGTCGAATTTTCCATTATAGCGATAGCTCGTTTGTCCTCAATGGATCTGACATTTTTAATGTCATGGGAACAACCAAAGGCTTCGGTGAACCACCAATCCTTTACCAACCTACCGAGGCAAACATCAGGGTCACTGACCTGTAACCCAACGCGAAATGAACTTTCATAACTAGGCCTACCCTGTTTTCCCGGGAGTGGGCCTACAACAGTCCAACCAAGCACAGTATTGTTAGCATGTGGTGCCCCCTTTGGGCCCGACCGAACCTCAAGCGGCTTTATGATGTTCATAGCATCAGAGCCAAGCAACAAAGTGACATGATGACCTTCAACCGACGGTAAGCCATGTCTACATTCACAACAGGCAGATTAAGCTGATCCACAACCCAAACATTACTAACACTATGTAAACTAGGTTGAGCTTGACAATGCCCTGGACTTAATTTCAGCGTCACCCGCTCTGAAGTCACCAAACTCCTCTCCCTAATACCACTTAAATCTAACTCCTGAGACACACCTTTTAGCTCAAGCCGATTCGCTATCTCTGTTGACAATAGAGAGCACGTGCTGCCGAGATCAAGCATAGCATGAGTATCCACGTGACCTGTCGGCCCGTGAAGCCTTACCCGCACAACTTGAAGCAAGACTGATCTATTTTCAGACTGTATTTTCAAACCTGTATGCTCAACAGCAGTAGGCCTAACCTCTACCGTCGGCTCTACATCACGATGAAGCATCGCATGGTGTCTTCTTTTACAGTCACCTACACCACAATGTTTAGCCTTACATTTCCGAACCCAACAACCTTTGTTCAAACAAAGCCAACACAACTTGTTTTGCCACACAACATTTGCACGCTCCTCATTACTCATTGCCTTAAACTTGGGACAGTGAGCCAGATCATGAGAAGAACTATCATCGATGGGACACCTTACAACAAATTTGGGTTTAGTTACTGGTTTAAAGCCCTTTTGTTTACCAATGTGCGATTCACTGGTGGCCAGAGTTACATTTCGCTGTGAACTGGTCGACTTCGATGAGGACGGCAACCATTCGTATGTTTTGACCTCATCGGCGAGCCAATTGTTGATGGTTCGGGGAGTCGGTTGATCTACTCTGGACCTGTCTAGGTGTCTCGCCCAGCGAAACCTCATACCTTCGGACATTTTCCCGATCACAATTTCGCAGTTGCTAACTGCCTCAAGGTCACCGTAATAACCCAGCGAATCAAAGGCAAGAACGACGGCCCATACGGCCGATGCCAAGCTGAACACGTTATTACGGTTTCCTTCCGAAACCGAGGGCAGCTTCGCCAGTTTATCTAAGTGCGCGCGAACCACATATTGACGTTTACCGAAGCGCTCTTCTAAAGCCTCCAGCGCAGGCGCATACATTAGACCATCGTAGCCAAAATCTACGATTTCCGCCTTCGCGCGCCCAACTACAGCAGTTCCAATCTGTCCATTTTAACGCGTCTCCATCAAAACTTTGAAGCTTCAGTCTTAGGAGAGACTTGCCAAAAGACGATGAATGAACAACAGTGTTACCGAAATTATGCGAAACATGTGGGGGTGGATGATTTGCACGAGTAGAAAAATCATGACCTACCTGGTGCGCATGCTGTGAGGAATGTTCAGAAGTTCTCAGCTGCTTTATCCAGCTTTCACACAGCTGGATCCTGGGCCTTTCGGCGCAACCATCTCTTGAATACAGAACTGGCCTTACTTACGCCACATTGCGAGAACACATCGCCAGTTCTATCAATGGTGATAGCCACATCACTCAGCCAAATTTCTGCTTCGACCACGACGTCATTGACCTGTTCGTACTGATGGTCAAGTAGACTATTGACGTCCGTGGTAGTGTCCGGCTCCATCTCCACGAGATGGAGGCCGCATTTCATGGCCTCATCCCTGCTCTTGATCAACGCTGCAATCTGTTCCTTGATTATGCCTGGTCTTACGTTTCGTTTGACCAGGCGCTCTAAACATCTAATTCCACGGCCAATATTTCCAACATGAACGTTCATTTTGGCCTTCACTTGCCTCATCGTGAAATCCTCGTCATATAAACGATCACTAGTTCTGATCCGGTCGGAGAGACCAATGCTCTGTCGGGGGAGTCCATACATCCTTTGGCTGTTTAGTAATGAGGAATCACAAACAACTTCAGTTCTACTATATAATCCGTGTATTAAACTTCATCAAGGAACAATATATTTGCAATCAACGCTGATACATTCACGGAGCACGAGAGGTCATAACACTTCAGAATTTACTTTTACACTAAACTACTTCTAACTAAGATTTCATCATTTATGCTAAGCGTGGGTGTGAGTAGGAGGGGCTCGGAGAGACCAGGCCCTGTTAGGACCACCAAGAGTTTACAATCGTACAAATATTTCTTAAGATAAAGCAGGTTACTTATTTTTGAGAACGGAAGTCATCCGCCCACGCAAGATGGGGCAATGGGTCAGTCAAAGGCATTCTTTTTGATCTGCCGCCAGGCCTAGCAACACAATAACCTTGGAATAAACATGTCTTTCATTACTATAACAATATACAGATTTCCTCTCCACCCACGTACAATAAACTTCAGATCCTGGACCCTTCCTTAAACTGTCAGATCTAATTAGGCTCACTTTACTCGAGCGTACTCAATCGTTCTCACGGATCCCCGGAAGTGAAGACTTTCCTGTTCATTTATAAAACATAAACTTTATATACCAATATTAATCAATCTAAATTCAAACTAAATCTAAAAACAATAACTTAATCATCATGAAGTCCATTTCGGCAGCCACAGTAACTATGGAAAGTTTCTTAACCGCTGAAGGTATGACGCATGCTCAGTTTTGCCATTACCAGCAATGGCAGGCCTAGCACACTCCATTTTAAATAGAGGGCAACTGAATCATTCCTATTGTTTGAGGTGAGAGGGGGGAATTGATCTGCCAATTAAGCCTCCTGTTCATTGATGCATGGCAGACAATAAAATGAAGGGGTTTTATGCCCCCGCCTTCGAGGGGGCATAATGTCGACAAGATGTCCGCCGTCAAAGGTTCCTTTCAATAATGGGCACCATCAACTATGGCTGTTGGGGCAGCCATCTTGAAATACGTTTCTGGGCATTTAGAGGAGAACACTTTCATGGAATGAAATGATTTTTTTTAACTGTGGGAAT
Organism: Lineus longissimus; assembly: GCF_910592395.1. NCBI lineage: Eukaryota > Metazoa > Nemertea > Pilidiophora > Heteronemertea > Lineidae > Lineus > Lineus longissimus. The sequence goes on from NC_088315.1 coordinate 12,735,802, forward strand.
TGCCAATGGTTGAACGATGATTCCTTTCAAAATTGGGCGCCATAAACTAGCAAAGATTGCAGCCATCTTGAAATCCGTTTCTGGGCATTTAAAGGAGAACGCTTCCATGAAATGCAATGATTTTCACTGTGGGAATTGCCAATGATTGGACGAAGATTCCTTTTGATCATGGGCGCCATCAACTATCCAAGATGGCAGCCATCTTGAAATACGTTTCTGGTCATTTAAAGGAGAACGCTTCCATGAAATGCTATAATTTTCACTGAGAATTGCCAATGGTTAGACGAAGGTTCCTTTCGATAATGGGCGCCATCAACTATCCAAGATGGCCAGGGCAGCCATCTTGAAATCCGTTTCCGGGCATTTAAAGCAGAAAGCTTTCATGGAATGCAATGATTTTCACTGAGAATTGCAAATGGTTAGACGAAGGTTCCTTTCGATAATGGGCGCCATCAACTATCCAAAATGGCCACCAAAGAAGCCATGTTGATTTCGGTTTCCACTGAACTAAAGAACCTTTCATATATTGAAGATGGTTGGAGGAAGGTCCCTTTCCTTTTTAGCTCACCTCTTAGCAGAGGTGAGCTTATCCCATACCGTGGCGTCCGTCGTCGTCGTCGTCGTCGTCGTCGTCCGTCGTCCGTTAGCAGGGCACGTTTCGTAACTGTTAGAGCTATTGAGTTGAAACTTGGTACACATGTACCCTTATGTAATGACACCTGGGAGACCAAGTTTCGGTCCGATTCGTTTCATGGTTTGGCCACCAGGGGGCCAAACGTTAAAAGTGAAAATATGCAATATCTCCCTCAATAGTAGTCGGGAAATTTTGAAAAAAATATGGTAGGTACTTCTAGCAAAGGTGCATCATATATCCTCCGGGTTTTTGATTTGACCTCCTTTTCAAGGTCACAGAGGTCAAATGGTGTAAATTGGCCGTTAGGATGTAACGATGGCACGTTTCTAAACTGCAATGACTATTGATACCAAATTTGGTACACATTTACCCCTTAGTCAGCTGATCTCAGGGACCGAAGTTTGGTCCAATATGATTCACCACTTGACCACCAGGGGGCAAAATCCAAAAACCTTAAAAATGTGATTATTCCTTAACTTCTTGCCCGATTGCCACCAATTTGATATCATGGGTACATCTAACCACCATACAGTATATGTCACACAGGTTTTTAATTTAACCTTCTTGTAAAGGTCACAGAGGTCAAATGGCGTAAATTCGCCGTCAGGCCGTAACAATGGCACGTTTCTTAACTGCAATGACTATTGATCACAAATTAAGTACACATGTACCCCTTGGTCAGGTGATCTCAGGTACCGAAGTTTGGTGCGATCTGATTTGCCGTTTGGCCTCCAGGGAGGGGGCCAAATCCTAAATTCTTCAAAATGCCATTATTCCTAGTAATGACTTGCCCGATTGGCACCCATTTTATATCATAGGTACATCTAATTCTAACAACCATTCAATGTGTCACCCGGGTCTTCTTTGATTTGACCTACTTTTCAAGGTCACAGAGGTCGAATGTACTGTAAATTGGCCATTTTGGGGAAATTGTAATTGCTTGGACCTACATCAAACCTAACACTACATGACACAAGACCATGCTCTTTATCCATCTTTCCTCCACATGAGGTGAGCACAATGGCCCTGGCCATTTCATTTGTGTACCAAAGGTATATAAACTTTCCACATCTGCACCGTATTTCTATTGTAACATCGTACCAGGTTCACTACACTACGCTACACTTCACTACACATCCGAAGCGACACCTCGCGGAATCCAGTGCAACCCAGTCTTCTTTGTCCAGAACGACGGTCAGGTGCATGTTGTTTCTATTCGCTCTTCGATTTTCGCTTCAAGGTTGGTATTTCCGATATTTTATGGCGAGTGGGCCAGATATAATTGTAGATGAGAGGGTCTACAATACGGCGAGTGGGCCGAATGATAAATGTGGAAGGCGAGGGAGCCATAAAAGTGAAATAAAACAGACGGCGAGTAGGCTGTCTACTATAGTAGATCTATCTACTTCGTGTGCACTGCACTGTGCGTGATGTACGCTGGTAAACTCAAGGACAGCGGTGTGGTTTATAACAAATTCTTGTCGGCAATATTCAGAGCAGTGCAGTGCTTTGGACAACATGTTTTGGTGTTGAGCATTTTATATTTAGAATGTTTTATGCAGGAAGAAATCTATGGCTCTATGTATGTAAGGTGCTGTGTGTTACTCTTAGCGGTGCACACAATGTCAGTCAGTTATATTTGGGCATCAGTTTTCCTGCGGCGTTCCCTGATCAAAGGTGGTAATTGTAAGAGTGTTTGTCCTGAAGACACGTCAATCTGTAGAGGTACATTGGTTGATGGTTGTCATGAATATATCGTATTGTTTCTATTTTCTAGATGGTGGTTACGGTGTTGAAGAAAAAACATTCCTTGGTGGGCCATAGCATGTTACCGGTAATCAGGGCAGTTAGAACGGATGCATCAAGTGTAATGGAGTTCGCCCGATTAGAGGCTGAACAGCAATTAGAGTTGTTGTCGCCAGAGGAACTACAAAAGGCTGTCCGTACTTTAACGAATGAAGATCCGGCAGACATTTTGCAGATGGCCCAAAGGGAGGAGAACTCAGGGAATTTGTGTCTACTCGTGCATCACACCATCCTGCATGCTAATGAGTTCGGTCAGCCTAAGGGTCAACAATTGATTGCGACGCCTCCAGATCTACCCGTTACTGGGGAGCCACCAGTAAAGAAGGTGAAAATGGCTGAGCAGGACGAGCAGTTGACAAGTTGTGCGCCGCCTGAGGGAGTTAAGATAGCCAAGGAAAAGGTGAGAGCTATAGCGACACAAAAGGACCCGAACGAATCTTTGTTGTTATTGTGTTTGGATGAGCTGAGTATGGCAGCAAATGATCCCAGTGTTGTAGTATTTACAGAATTAGCAAGACAGGCTAAATTTAATCAAGGTGACATTGATATGCCGTCGTTCGCCCTCTCCGTCTTGGGTGCAGGATCATCTGATGTTGTTTCAAAAGCGTTGTCGAAGGCGATGGTCAAAAAGGTGAGACCAAAAGCAAGCAAGGAGGAGAAAGATTCAGATTCCGAGCAGACAAAGTCAACGAGGCCAGCATCCCCAATGGGAAATTTGTACCCGCCATACATGCCGTGGATGGCTATGTATAATTTGCGCCCTTGGAGAGGTAGAGGAAGAGGTCGTGGACGAGGTGGTTATACTTCTGGGTCTGGCTCTGGTTCTCAAAACAACGCGTATGCGTGTTATTTTTGTGGGAGCGATCAGCATTTTGTCCGTGATTGTGACAAAATGAAAGCGGCGAAGCCAGCAAATGGCTACTAGTTGATAAGGGCATAGTTTTCTGGTGAACACGCGATGTTACATGTATACTCAGAGGTATCTTACCTAGTCCACCTCTTCCTCTGCCTCTTCAGCTCCATCCCGGGGATTCTTCTCCCTAGTAGGATAAAAGAAATTTTATTCTACATGGGTTGGCGGATGGTTGGCTCTTTCTAGTGTTTTTATGGTCGATTATTAAGGTATTATGTTTAATTTCAGGAAGAATTGAGTCACAAGATCCCAGTTTGGGAAGTGAATTCCGGTTTTATGTTATACGACAGTTCGATGCAGAAAAGAGAGCATCAAAGTTGGATCAATGCTGTTAGTCATGCTGAAATTGGAAAGAGCCACCAGTCGCCAACCAATGTGTTACCGTTCGAACAGATTATTCGTCAAGGGCAGCCTTTTCTCTTGTTCTATTGAAGATTTGTCGGTTAGAGATCCAGATTCTTTTATAGCGGGTAGCATCCATCACCATGTGAAAGAATGGGAAACTTTACTGGAGTCTTTGCATGATACTGATTTGCCTTGTAACGATATAAAAGAGTGGCTGACAGAAGGCGTAAATGTCAGGAAATTCTTTCAGCCATTTAAAGGTAATTATAAAGGAAAACGGTATAATTCTGCTGAGCCACCCAGGATGTTTTTTCAGAATGCCCCCTCCTGTAAAAAGTTTGTACCTTTCATAACCAAAGAGTTGAATGCCAAAGTAAAAGAGCGAACATTGACGATAGTAGGCAAGCTGGGTGAATGTGAACTCCCACACTTAATTTTGCCGTTAACAGTAGAGCCATCAAAGCCTCGTCTTTGCCAGGATGCACGGTTTTTAAATTTATGGATTAACGATTCTCCGTTTAAGTTAGACACACTGCGAGAAGTGCATAGGTTGGTACCAAAGGGGGCTAAGATGATCTCTTGTGATGAGAAGTCGGGGTATAGTCATGTTAAACTGTCTCCAGACTCTAGGGCATATTTTGGTGGGCAATTTGGAGGGTATGTATTTGTTTATAATACATTGCCGTTTGGTTGGAAGTCATCGGCATTTATTTACAACACCATTGGTTCTGTCCCAACACTCTACCTGCGTAAATTTGGTATTTCTAACACTCTATATATTGATGACCAATTGGGGATCGTGTCTATTAGTCTGGCCTCTAATACTGTAAGCATGCCTATTCATGTTATCGCATATGCTATAATAGAGTTGTTGACAAGGTTGCTACTTCAAGGAAACATTTGGGTTTCATAGTAGATTCTGATAGACAGGCATATTTGTTACCAGATGACAAAAGACAGAAGTTCATACAGTTAAGGGAGGAAATTTTGGCAGCAAAGCAGGTTGATGCGAAAACTTTGCAAAGATTCGAGGGGAAATGCATATCTCTCATGTTAGTTGTTCCAGGGGCTAGGTTGTATGTTAGAGAAGTGAACAAAGCCATTTCTTTCGCCCTCAGAACCGAAAAGTATGTTTCCTTGTACCCCAAGCTCCGTCAGGAAATGGAGTATTGGCAATTTCGGGATACTTGGCAGGGCTGCATGAGCTGGAGAAAGGAGTGTCATAAGCAGATCTCCTTAGCAACTGATGCGTCTTTGTTCAAGTATGGGGTGTCAGTGTTGGCTGATAATTCTTTCAATTTTTCGGATTACTGGGAGAATGACGATGCTAGGCCAATTCATTTGAAAGAAGCGCAGGCAATGTTGAATGCATTACAGTCGCTGTCTCAGAAAATAGTTGACAGCAGGGTGGATGTCCTAACAGACAGCCAGGTTCTCATTGATGTATGGCAAAATCAAGGGGGAAAGGACAGCAGGTTAAATGGTATTATTAAGCAGATATTTCAGTTGGTCCTGGCCTCTAATGCAGATTTGAAGCTTATGTATATTCCATCTGCTAAGAACCCGGGAGATAAGCCGTCTAGATCTATCAATAGAAATGATATGATGTTGTCTCCCACAGCGTGGTCCCTGGTTCAACATGCATTCGGTCAACATTCCATGGATTTAATGGCGTTGGATAGTAATGTTATGAGAGACGAAAATAATGCTATGTTGCCACATTATACTCCTTGCCCAACACCAGCGTCTGCGGGAGTGAACATGTTTGCACAGGATATTTCAGGTGTTAAGAATCCTTATGTGTTCCCGCCATTTCACCTAGTGCTATCAGTGATGAACTTCTTGTTAGAGCAGCAGGTGCCATGCTGTACCGTAGTTGCGCCTGATTTATCCTATGCTGAAGTGTGGGCTCCAGTTGTAGCATTGTATGTAGTTGATTCAATACTGTAAGGCAACAAAGGTGACAAGAATATTTTGCTGCTCCCTGGCAAAAAAGGATTTGTGCCAGATGAGGCAGGATTGCCATGTGCTCTGCGGGCATACAGATTGTGTTGTTATTAAATGGTGTTTGCATCTATATCTTGCAGGACACGGCGCAGAAAACGGCTTTACAGATTGATTTGCTGGCAATAAATAAGCGAATGGCGTATCTAAAGGACTCATCGGAAAATTCATCAAATTTCAAAAGAAAATCTAGTTTAAAAAACTCTGTGGAGGCATTTTTCAATGCGTTGCCTTTTACTCCTTCCCTTTCCACTTGTATACCAGATGACATTATAAGGTTTTTGATTTGGAAGGATTCTCATGGTAAGACGAAAGTTCATGCCATTCACTGTCCTTTCTTAGGAGACAAGAAAAGCCGTTCCTGTTCGTGTCCTGTAAGATTGGCTGCTACTTCTGTAAACAATATTGTACAGAAACTAGTTGACATATTTGACACACAGGGTAGATGTCGGGTGTGGGATATTAAAACATGGAGTGGGAATCCTGCTTGCGCCCCTGCAGTAAGGGTTACTGTAAGCAAGTTGCCTTGGAACACGCCAAGGCTCATGTTCTGCCCACCCAGGCAAAGCCCATGTTTGTATCCAAGTTATTCAGGATTTGTGAATATATTGATAGAGAATTTGGTAGGAATGATATTTTAACAAGACAAAAGTTTGTCTTTCTCAGGGATCAAGCATTTTTGAAATTACAGTTTTTTGTGGGCGATAGAGCATCGGATCTTGCTGCTGTGCCTACTCAAAAAATCAAGAAATTGAGTGATGATTCAGGTTTTGTATTCTGCCATACAATCACTAAGACGATACGGGGTGGGAAAGGTGTTGCTAACAGATTTGTAGGAAAAAGGTGTGAGGACGCTGGTATCTGTCCTATTCAGGCCATTGAAAGATACATCAGTTGGTCAGCTTCGAATGGTGTAGATCTCAGATATGGGTATTTGTTCAGGGTAGTATCTGAGTCAGGGGGAGTTTTGGACCAGAAAGTTTCTTATGAAACCATGTATACAAGGTTCAAGGGATATCTTGCAGTAATTGGTATAGATAATGGTGATACATTGCATAGTTTGCGATCGGGTTGCTCAATTTTGCTTGGTATGTCGGGCTCAGTTGAGTCAGAGGATCAGATGATGAATCATATAGGATGGCACACGAAAGAATCAGCATTGTACTACAGTAGGGTAGAGAAGTTCGGAGATGCGACACTTGTTGCAAGTAGGTTGTCTCGATCGGTGCGTTCGTCAGTAGAGTTGGAACAAAAGTTTAATAGTAGTGATGAGACAAAATTGGGGCTAGCCTTCAAGTAGATATACATGTACGATGTATTTTTGTAACCTTTGGATCTCACGTTGGAATACAATTTAAAGCAACAATTCCGTCTATTCTTCCAATTCATGTATTAAGCTAGAGATTTATCAATATTTTGTTAATATAATGTTTGTCCTGGTTTGGCTAATGCCATGGGCCTATTTTGTTGGTTGTTTACGAAGTTGAATAAACATTTTCTTTGAAATTGGTTTTGTGTGGTTTGTTTCTCATCTCAGTGATTGAGTAATGGGGAGTTGGGGGTAGAAAAGCATACTCAATCACTGGTGGGATGTGTCTTGATAAAGTATAGGTGTTCAATTGTTTGTTGGATTGCGAAAGCGCTGGAGGATTCTGCCTTTCATTTCCCCAATACTCTGTTTCCCTGGAGCAGTGGATGACAAGAGGTTCGCTTCGGGTATGGGACCATCCGAAGCGACACCTCGCGGAATACAGTGCAACCCAGTCTTCTTTGTCCAGAATGTCAGGAAGGAAGTGTGTTAGGAAGCTCCATGATGGACCCCTGTCCGGAGTGGCAGTTGGAACATGTTTTTAACCCCCCCCCCCCCCCCCCCTATAGTTGGCGGGCAGGACATGGAGGTTTATAACCAGTTAGGTTACATTCATTGCTTCAGGGGATTCTGCCTTTCATTTCCCCAATACTCTGTTTCCCTGGAGCAGTGAACAAGAGGTTCGCTTCGGGTATGGGACCTTCACTACACTTCACTACACTTCACTACACTTCACTACACTACAGTCTTGTGACACTTGCATCAATGTCATTGGCCTGTACAGTTCACCAGCTACCCCTACAAGGAAGATAATTACTGCACAGATTATCCTTTGTGCTCCCATTGTGATACTTGGATATTTCAATGTTGACTCATCAAAAAATCTCCTGTTACTACACACTTACTGGACTTCTTCCTAGACCTTGGGTTCTCTGTGTATCCATGAGATGGTTGGACCACTGATGGAACGACAAAAATAGATCACATATTCACAAATTGCAAAGAAGGAGAATTTCAAACTGGTACAACAGAGACCTATTACTCCTATCACAAAGCTGTGTGGATTTCATTCTTATAGAATATTCACCATATTTCCCTTGATGGTTGGACCACTGATGGAATGACAAAAATAGATCACATATTCACAAATTGCAAACAAGGAGAGTTTCAAACTGGTACAACAGAGACCTATTACTCGTATCACAAAGCTGTGTGGATTTCATTCTTATAGAATATTCACCATATTTCCCTTGGTATGAGTGCATTTTTCTTTCCATAAAGGCAAGAATGTTTCACTAAAGAAATTAACCAACACCCATTCAACGCCTTTAGTGCTACTGCAACACATTTGTTGTTTATTAGTCTCCGCCACGCCCGATAGGGGCTTGGCGGAGAGTTTTGTGTTAGCAGGCAAATTCTTCCCCCCAGTTACAACCGGTGCATAGGTACAACAATGTTTATCTCTGTACACTGTGTATGCATTACAGCCTGGTCTCGAGTCGCGGTTCCGGTCAGTGATCTAGACAAAGTTTTAGTCAATGTAGGCATGAAATAAAAATAATAGTTCCGCTGATTTTATTTGTACATTTTGTAGATGTGTATGTAATTTTAGCAGTTTTTCCACAAAGCGCAAGCAGTTTTACGACTCCTAATGTATTCTGGTCGACACCATTTTGTGTGCATCGTGTATTGGTTTATTCTTCGTTTTTTCTGAAATGTAGCCACCACCCCCATCACCTCCCTCACATAAGAGCCCTGAAATCATCCAACATCCCCCTCCCGCCACTCCCAAAACCTCATCCGTGGCGGAGACTCCAGAGTCTGCACGCAGACTCGGCACCATTTCTAGTTTAGCATACTTTGATACCCTACAACACATATGTGGTTTCGATTTGTAGCAATCACTACAACAGTATAAATGACTGCTTGATATCTATTATATTGTTTTGCTTCACCATTATCATCTCATACAAGCACTAAAGGGGTTGGAAGTAGAGCGGCGGTCTTTTGCTATAGAAATAGACCAAAAACCTCTATTCATTAATAATTTCCATATATGTGACCTAGTAGACAATTGTATCAGTATAATCCATTCATATTGCAGTGATTTAATGAGAAATGCGTTACTTTCCAAAAGCAAATTTCGCAGCCAAACTATCAGTTTTTAGGTTCCATATAGTTGATCTTTTACAACATCTTAAACCCTGGTGAACTGCTGATTCCATAAAAGCGAATGACCTAATTTCCACTTTCTGGTCATTACGACTAATTTTACTTATTTTGAGTCGAAGTTTTAGATAAATACTTCATCTGTCACAACATCTTGTTATAATTCAATTCGCCTACCTCACACGGTAGCCATCTTTCGTTCCAACACACATTGTAGTCACAGCATACTTGTGGCTTCAGCTTTGGTTCTCTATCTGTGCCCAGATTCTTGATTCTGGCATCATGGATGGTGCTGATCATGTGGACATCCTTCTTGTCTTTCCACTCATCAGGCTGTCGCGATACATAGCTTTGATTTCACCTTTGCGAAGCTTCTGAGTGGTGAGTGCTCTTGACACCCCCTTTCTGTTGGCTCTCAAAGTACCGACTGCATCAGTTTGTTTCCCACAGAGAGTCTCATAGAGTGCAGGAGAGCTGAAGAAATTGTCCATGTTGATACAGTACCCCTTGTTATAGAGATGGGGCAACAAGGGTGAGCACAACCTAAGTCCCCATTGGGTCATCCTCAGGAAGGTCAGGATCGTACTGAGTGTCCCTGCCAGTGTAGTCAAAAAAGTTCCAAACGTATCCAGAACTTGACTCACAGATCTCGAATGATTTTATACCGAATCTGGCCCTCTTGGATGGAATATACTGCTTCCACCCCAAGCGTCCTTTCTATAACAGAATTGACTCATCCACTGCCATGTCTCTCTCTGGTTTGTACATCTCTGAGAATTTCGTTTTCATGTGCTCAATGATAGGCCAAAGCTTGTACAGTTTCTTTGGAATAGGCCCTTCAGGATCAAATGCAGTGTTATCAGTGAAATGCAGGAACTTACAAAGCAGTATGAAACGCTCCTTATCAATCACTTCACGAAAGAAGGAGGTGTACATTGAGGCCTTCTTTGAGAAAGACACTTCTATTTCTGGTTTGAAGACCACCCCCTGCAAGAGCAAGAGGGCAAGAAACACCCTGATCTCATCAGAGTCAGTGTCCTCCCATTCCTTGGCCCTAGAACGAGCTTTCAGAGTACCCTCCTTCTCGACTAAATACTGCCTGGCAAACCGATTAGTTTCAGTTACTATCAAGTCAACAAGTTCATCTCCGAAAAAAAGTTCAAAGAATTCAAGGGGATCTGACGTGTCATGAATGTCAACCTTTATCCCAGGATTGCCAGTGAAAGGATATCTATCCCTTACCTGGTCATTTACACTCCATGGACGGTCATTAGCGGGATCATCAGGACGTCTACCCCTCGCAGGAGGCCGACCACGTGGCCGTTGAGCGGGAACATCGTCACCACTACTATCAGTATCGATATTCTGATCTCTGGTCTGAGAATCATGCCCACTAGCATTACTGGCATCGCTACCACTGACCAGATCGTCTACATTGCGTAAATAACCCTCACTACCTGACAGTTCACTCTGAATCATTCAGCGATGACAATTCATCTGAATCGGACTGTCGGAATGTCGAGAACTTCCTTATCCAACATCCGCTTTCATGCGTGCTGCAGCCATGATTCACGTGATTCCACTCAGAAACTGTTGCCAGTGGCAATCCCGTAGTGTTATGAAACTAAACTACACTGTGCTGACGATCTAATGGGATTCCCCAATCGATTTTCAGAGTGTTGTATGGGCTTAGGTGAGTCACAAACTTAGGACGCCATATGACGTTTTACGCAATGCACGGCCATTAGGCCAGGACGTCATATGACGTATCACGCAGTTAGCAGGTTAATCAACTAATTTATACATTTAGCTTTATCTGAACTCAACCCACACCGCAGTCTTTTCCAGTCTCACATTGCTGACTTAGTTTAACTGGGCCACTCTATATCGGGTGTTTATAGCAACAGTATAGGTGGCATCTTTGCAGGAAGAAATCTTGACTCTCCGTCAGATATAATTAATTTTCTTAATAAAGGATGTGTCTTTAATGAGATAATTGTTTGTCGTCATTTCTTGTTTATTCATACCAACACAACTGAGTCACACTTTCATGGTAGAGTGCGCCTAGCGCCCTATATCAATGTCTGAAGTGAACAATGGAGCTCTGCCATGTGCTCAAATTTTGAGTTAATCAGGCATTTAGTAAAGTTTAACCTCATTCTGGCAGAAAATGTTTAGTGCTAGTGATAGCTGGGATAATATTCTTAGTGCTAGCACTGAGATTTTCACCAGACAGTTATTTTGATAGAATTTATGGTCTGATTAAGGTTGGGGTTCACACACAGACAGAGCTTTGACAAGCGGACAAACGTTTTGAAATACAGGTTCGTCTTACATGGTATCAGGCTGTTTCGCTACATTGCCAGTTCGCTAAAAGTCGTTTCGCTACATGTGGCGGTCGTTTCGCTACATGGTAGGTCGTTTCGCTACATGGGTGGAGTCGTTTCGCTACATGGTGGGTATGGTCGTTTCGCTACATGGAGGACGTTTCGCTACATGGGTGGAGTCGTTTCGCTACATGGATGTAGTCATTATTTTTACTCTATTTTACCCTACTATAATTCCCGGTGGTGACTACAAATTTATTATAGCACAGTTTGCCGGTAAAAAAACTTATACGGTTTGATGGCGCGCAAGGGGTTCTTGTCGTCCTGGCCTGGGTTAGGCCACATAAAAAAAAGAGTTGGTGATCGTCCCCGCCCGCCCCTACGAAAAACGCCCGGCCCCGTTTTTTGTTAAAATCCTAAAAAAGTTGGTATAATGTTCTCTGCTATAGGGTCAGAATTGCATGGTTGGAATCTCTATGAAATTTCCTTTCAAATGACACCAAACATGTCTGTTTAGGTTTATTGTACCCAGAGATATTTACTTGATTTGAGCGAAAGATTGCTCCTATAGCGCCACTAAGATCGTTAGTTAATTCTTCACCGCGATTTCTACATCAAACAGAATGTTGATCCGGTATGGGACGCGCTCACCCAAAGTTTTGATGACGCCTGTTCTGACTGCCTCCGACGCAACGAATCTTCCGCGTGGTGTTTTCACGCTCTCGCCTCAGTGGTCGGCCGCTCGATTGTATCCATGTATCCGCCAATGAATGGTCATATGGACCCTGCTGTACGCCGCCTCAGCACGACGTTTGTTCCGCGAACTTCAAAGAACAGGGGAACGAATGCTGCCATTCACATCCTCTGGTCCTCTGGAAGTGCTGCATTAAATCGCGGAACATGGACTCCCAGCCATTTTGTGCCTCTCCTAAAAGTTGACAACAAGCAAAAAGGAACCTTGGTCCACGACGAACAGCCCAACAAGCGCAAGCGCAAAGTGATGACATCAAGTCCGACTACTGCTGACCCACCGGCACCGCCAACGATTGACATTTCCGCCGTCTCTGACCCCACAGTCGACGTCGTCACTAATCCTCTTCGCCAAAGTCCACCACCCATGATAGACATTTCCGCCGACTCACCTGACTCCACCACGGATGTCAGTACGCCACGCGAAAGTCCACCACCTATGTTAGACATTTCCGCCGATTCACCTGACCCCACTGGCACCGCGGACGTCACTACGCCACGCGAAAATCCACCACCAATGATGGACATTTCCGACATCTTACCTGACCCCACCGCCAACGTGGCATGGGACGATTACAGCGACGGGGAGATAACGACAGAACAGTTGTTCAGAGTTTGTTCGCACTTGAATGGACCAGTAACCTCATAGACATCCATTCGCGTTGGCTCGCTCAATTACGTACTTATTATTGATTGACAGGGGTCATTCAACCGCACTTCAACGCAGATTTGGAGGCCTTTGCAAGGCCTTCGCGTTGGCTCGCTCAATCGTCTATCCGTGTATACGTACTTATTATTGATTGACAGCGGTCATTCAACCGCACTTCAACGCAGATTTGGAGGCCTTTGCAAGGCCTTCGCGTTGGCTCGCTCAACCGTCTGTATCCGTGTATACGTACTTATTATTGATTGATAGGGGTCATTCAAACGCACTCCAACGCAGATTTGGAGGCCTTTGCAAGGCCTTCGCGTTGGCTCGCTCGTCTCCACCCATGTAGCGAAACGTCCTCCATGTAGCGAAACGACCATACCCATCATGTAGCGAAACGACTCCACCCATGTAGCGAAACGACCTACCATGTAGCGAAACGACCGCCACATGTAGCGAAACGACTTGTAGCGAACTGGCAATGTAGCGAAACGACAGTAATTCGTCTTACATAGTCGGTCAGTCAGAGATACAGTCAGAGATATAACTCCTCCATCAGTTTAGATCAGATGACAACAAAACTTCTCCTGAGAGTCAAGATTGTGTCATGTTGGGATCGTCAACAGAATTCAAATGGACTAAGAATATCCTCTTATCATGTTATAAGTTTATTCACTGTAATGTCCTAGACAAGAAGCCATATCAGGGCAAGAGTCGGATAACCAGCAATAGACGTGACCTATAGAGACGGAGGTCCGCGCACTTCTGATCGCTTGACCCAGTTTATACCTGGAGATCAGCCTCCTTCCACGTGGTCACATGACGGAGGGTCCTAACGCTGAGGCTCCTCATGGAAGGGTCTAAACTATATATAACATCCCCCTTGTTCAAATTACGAACTTGATTAAGATAATAATAGTTTAGACTTAAAGCAAGAACAAGTTGTTTTAAAATCTTTGGAAGTGTTTATACATTCCGACAACTGGGGCATTTAAACTTCCAAAGCGTTTATACAGACAATCGGAAACAGGGATACCTTGCTAGTAGGTTACGTAATAAAATTGAAGAGGCTGAACTAATCTCAGCTAAGTTTAACAAAGTCAGAGAGTGCAGTTCCACAGTGGAACATAATTAAACTGGTCATCCGAATACATGAAGATAGTAGACATAAAAGCACAAGAAAGTGAGCACAGCTAGCCTGAAATGAAATGGTTAGTTATGCAGGGCTTAATATCACTACTATAATCCTAAAAGGATTGGCCTTGTTCCAAAAAAAAATTTGACAACAGTCATTGCCAAAAGATGAGAAATATCTACTAAAAACTTCTCAAAAGTTTGTACAAATTTACCAATAATTGCACAAAGTTAAATTTTAAACATAGTTCTGCATGAGAACAACAACAATAATAATCAAAGAATGCACTATCATATTGTAATGTTTATGCATCAGCGTAACCATAGTGACTGTACACATGTATGGTGGCTATGGCTAATGTACACAATGTACTTTAAGGAATGTCAATATTGACATGACTTTCCTGGAACTGAATCCTGGACACAGCATTGAGTGCATTTTTAGACAGAATATTTGGCACGTAGCCCAAATGATGCAATGAAAAAAATTACTAAAACACTTTAATCCAAAAATGTTACACACATATACTCATAAATCCACAAACACGCTTTATAGTGAGGCAATATGATGCTACGTACTCAAATTACCGTTAAAAATTGGCCATCTATTTTTAATGCAGTAATGATGATGTTTTTATTCAGTAGTTGGAGCACACCTGTGTGTACTTTCGATTCTCATTTATGATCGAGCAAAGCTTTGTATACGCACAAGTATCAAGGCATTGACTTGAAAAGTTATGACTCCATTGTTCACTAATAAAACTACTTTTTAGTACTGAACTCTGAATAATGAGCACTGCTCGCACACAATTGTGGAAGAAGAACAACCCTATAACCACAAAAGGCAAATTTATACCTCACTAATGACTTCAAAAAGTCTACATGAAAACTATCAAAAACCTGATGGTTTTCTCACCGATATGAATACCTTGAGATTATACACATGCATGGTTTCACATTGTATCACTTACAAAGAATACAAGTGCTTGATCAAGTTTTGAGGCGATCCAAGACATCTGACTCGATTGTCTGGATCCAGGATGGTTTCAACTACTTGTGGGCAGTTGATATCACACTGCGGATCCCACCAAAACCTGTATGGCTTATCACGCAACGGGACAGACAATAAGAGCTGTATGTTGGCTCCTTTAAACCTAGCCCTTTCAACAGTATACACAGCCTCAGAAGATGGGGCATTTTCTAAGACCTTTAACAATGTTTGTTGTTGCTGATCAGAGAGTTTGCTCGGTGCAGCAAAACCATTGTTGTGTTCCAAACATTCCGCATAAGACTCCAAATCCAAAGGATTTGCCTTAGCATAGAATATCATTTCACAATCCGGAGCGGAGGGGAGGGGAGCTGTTGACCAAGCTCATCAATGAACTTGTACTCAGTAGTACAGTTTGTCGACTTGACTTCAGTGTTTTCACTGGACCTCAAAGCCTGTCGCAATTTCTGCAAATAGCTGATGTTCTCATGATCCGTAGCTTTTAAGAATGCTGGTTTTAACCGGTTGAAGTTAAAAACATCCTTCAAAATTCTACCATCTAAGTCTGACAAGATATAGTGGGTGCGATCAAGAACCTGATGAATGACAAAAGGACCTACCCAAGACGCAGTGAATTTCTTTGCGTTGGCAGTCAAGGAGGAGCTGGATGGTTTATGCAGATAAACCAGTTGACCTTGTTCATAAACCTGACACTTTTGAGCAACCTTCTGATTCTGAGTTTGTTGTTGATGCTCTTGCAGCTTTAACATTAGCTTAGAGACATTCTGAAATTTGTCTTTCAGATGTTCAACATACTCAGATTGCGAGTGTGACAATCCCAAGACTGGTTTGAAATTTAGTCCGGTAAATGTCAGTGGGCTCACGCAAGAAGACAAGGTAGAATGGGCAATGACCACCGAGGTAACTAGAGCAGAATGAATTGAACGAATACTGAGCAACACTGTAATAGCGAACCCAATCTTGTCCATATTGGCTGAGATTCACCTTGACCAAATTGGCGACGGACTGAATTTGACGCTCGACATGAAGAGAGCCGTGATTCCCGACTGAAATGATTTTCTGAGAGATGTTAAGAGTTTCACACAACAGAGTAATGATCTTGCCGGTCAATGATGTCGCTGCATCACAGATAATGACTTCGGGAATACCAAAATCACACAGAACACGCTGAATGAGAACTTCCGCTATTGTCGCTGCCTCTAAATTCTTTAGGGGCACACAGACAATAAAACGAGTTGCTGCACAACTTACTACCATCAAGTGACGGTAACCTGATCTGGACGGAACCATTGTTTTGAAATCAAGTGAGATTGTCTCAAATGGACAATATCTCGCAGGAATCCGCTCATGGTATGGTCTGTCCTTGTCGACTTTTCCTTTGGATTGCTGACAATTGCTACATGATTGAATATATGATACAATCCTCTGGTACATTGACGGAAAGTAATATGACTTGCGCAGTGTCAGAAATGTGCGTACACAACCTTGGTGATTGGCGGTAACGGAGTCATGATATCGGCTAATGAGTGGATCAATAAACTTTTCAGGGACAGCGAGTTGAAAACAGTAATTACCATCACTATTTGCTGGGAAGAATAACCAAAACAAGATATTGTTGCATAACAAATACTGTTCAGACCTAAGCATGATGGACCTAGCAGCTTTCTTGTCTGCTGGGAGAATGTTGTGTGCAAGATAGTCGAAGATAGGCTTGAAGAATGGTGACGTCTGTTGGGCAATGCGAAACTGCTGACCGTCAAATGGCAAATTGTAATCCCGAATGACCTTACGCTTGATGACTTTTAGCACTTTGTTCAGTTCAGCTTGATTAGGTATGTGGCTTGCAGTCATGTGATCAATCTGTGGTACTAATGGCTCAGGTGTTAGCAAAAATTCTGGTGGACACTGTTTGATGTGTTCTTCCTGAACTTGATCATTCTTGTTTATCACTCTGTCAACCAATCTTGGCTCTGGTACTGTAATATCAGCTGGCTGGGCCTGTTGTTGGACGGCTGGTGGTGGCATCCTTAGTCTCAGGGTCCTGGCAGGACTGGCTTGGCGTCTAGTTGGCCTGGGTGCAGGAACAGGTCTTGGTTGAGGGACGGGCCTGGGAGGCGGTGGCACAGGATTATCGACCCTTTGTTGTTGGACTTGGGGTGGCCTCACAGCTGGACGTCCGTCTTTGAACAATGGTGCAATGGGTAATGCATTTTGTCGCGCAAATGACCTGGTTACGGGTCTTGTAGGAGCACTTACAGTAGGATAGGCACAATCTAGGCAACCAAAATGACAACTGTCTGAACTACAGAATTCAAGATGCTGAGACCTGGGTACATGCCATTCTTGGGCTGGGAATGCAATGGGCATGATGCGATCAAATTGATCATCATCATCCAGTGGTGCTCTTGACAAGAAATCACTGACAACTAGATCTGTACCTTTTTTATAGGCCAACTCAAATGAATAATGAGACAATCTCTCAAGAAGCTTTTGTAAGCGTAGTGTGCATGGCTCACTCTTACTCTTCACAATTTGAACGAGACTACTGTGATCAACATATGCTAAGAAGGAATGTGACTGCAAAAGATAACGAAAAGCTGTAACATTGATGTACAGTCCAAATAACTCAAGTTCACTGACTGAATATGCTGCTGCAGCTGGAGGAAGACGCTTTGAATAGTAAGCAATGATACGTTCTTTGCCTTGAACCCTTTGTGCCAAATATGAGCCTGTGGCTATACGCGATGTGTCTGAATACAGAACAAACTGACCTTCCGGTGCTGGGGCACACAGAACTGGGGGTGAGGTAAGAAGCTCCTTGACCTTCTGGAAGGCTTCTTCGTGCTCAGCTTGCCAGCTGAAAGTGGCATTGTGTTTGGTTAACTCATGAAGAGGTTTAACCAATTCTTGGGGGCGTGGCAAATAGAGACTGAGAAATCCAACAGCTCCAATAAACCGTTTGACCTGTTTTGGGGTCCGAGGCTGTGGCATGTTACGAATTGCTGAACATTTATCGTTCATAGCCTGCACCTGAACTACACCTTCAGCATTGATGCTGATTATGTGGCCAACAAATGTGACTCGCTGTCGAAACAGTTTACATTTTTGTGTAGACAATTTGAGTCCATGCTTTTTCAATGCCAAGAGTATGCTTTCTAAATGCCTTGCATGCTCTGCATTACTTTCACTGAACACCAAGAAATCATCATGAATGGGAATGACAAATGTGTCCGAATCAGGAATTTCAGCAAGGATTGAGTTGCATTTTTCAGCAAAGATACAACTTAATACAGTGAGACCCATTGGTAACCTACGATACATGTTATTGGGAAAGCCAGGATAAGGACAAATGCCAGTGTAAGATTGAGATTTTTCCGAGAGGGGCAGACTGTGAAAAGCACTTTTGAGATCAATCACTGATAATACTTTACAGTTTGAACGCCCTAAACGAGCTAGAACACTTTGTAGGGTGACAAAGTTTTGATTGACAGTTCTACAACGACTATTCAAATACCTGAAATCACTGACTATCCTCTTGTCAGTTGTACCCTTTTTGCCAATCAGCATGACCGGGCTGCTGTAGGCAGAACAGCCTTTCTTCAAGATACCAAGATTTACCAGCTTATTGAACTCTTTGTCAATTTGCTTGCGATTTTCCTCTGGGATAGGATATGGGCGGACGAAAAATGGACTGTCATCCTTCAATTGGATGTCCACTTCAAAATTGGGGCACGTGCCAATTTCGCCGTAGAGGCTGAATGCCTCTTTGTTCCGTAGAAGTAGCTCATACAAGTGCTGCTTCTCATCCGCACTAAGAGTGCTACCTTGCAGCGAGATTTGCTGCTCAATTATATCCTGGGGTGACAACTTGGAGATAGGATCATCGATATCCAGGTGAGGGTACCTGAGCAGATTTTTATAATGAAGGTCAGATACGCACTGTTCACGTGTGACCCTATTATTCAAGGAGCCACTAGGGACTAAGTGGGTAGCATGAATATGATCTGACAAATCAGTGAACGCAACAGGACGATTATCACGGAAAGTGACATTTTTCTTTGAATTGTTCGTAACCCGGAGAATGGCTGCACTTTTTCTGAGCTTTACGAGCTTTCACGGGTTCGTGGGCGGCTTGGGGATTGCGACCGTTTTCGCTGCTTGTGGGCGTAGTCGTCGCTTCGAGACGGGCGGCTGGATCGCAGGTATGGCGATGTGGGTCTTGGACTGCGCGGTGCGTCTATGTCCTGGCTTTGGAAAGCTGCATGGGCCTGCGGTGGCGAAGCTTTGTCCATCTTCAGGTCGTCCAACTTGGCCAGGATGGCATGGAGGACGTGGTCTGTGGCATTGGTGGCGTGAACTTGGTCCGCTGCTGTTGAGAAATGTACGCGCTGTGGCGTGATATAAAGGAACCGCTGCGCACATTCGGCGATGGCGTTTGAATCGTCGTCAGCATCCATTGCCATGATAACGGCTTTCTGACAATCAGGAGGCAAGGTTTGTAGCAGTTTGTTTTTGATCTGGTTATCATCATACCCAATGCGGAGTGCAGCCAGCCTAATTTTACTTAGGTGCTGTTGTGCAGTCTGGTTTGCGGTGTAAGTAATCGACTCAAAATGCTGTACATTGGCAAAGTGGGAGTGGTTCGGGGAAAACCTACTCAGAAATTGTGCCTTGAGGTCATGCAAGTCCTCAAATTCTTGGTCCTCGGCCCAAAGGCGAGCATGTTTAGACAGGCGACACTTGAGAAGGCGCACAACATTGTTCATAGCATCGTCATCACCTGGTTCATGCAGGTTATGTGCCTGAAGATAGTCATGGAATGACAGCCACCAAGATGTGGAGAGTTCATGACTTAATACTTCACCATCAAAGTATGGAGGCAATAAATCAGTGGGGCGCAACGCCATTTTGGTTTATGTTGTCAATCTATTATATTATGGGAAAAAGATAATTCTCTATTGGAGGATGGGGTGGTGATACTGTTCAGTTGGCTGGAAGAAAATGCTGAAATGGCGGTGAAAAGTTAGTTACATCAGGATGTTGCATGTACTGGAATGGGCGGAAAAGTTAGTTACAATACATTTCAATGGCGAGGGGCGAAGGGGCTGTCTTGGTGAACTGAAACTGGGCAAGAAATTTTATCACAGCATGGTTATCATAAGGCAAATCAACAATCACATGTAAGTCTATTAAAGCGAACTGGAACCGCCAAGCCAGCTCGTATGACCTCGTTTTCATTCCCCGCGTATCGGGTGATCAGAGCGAGGCATGAATGAAACATGGCGCCTAGCTGTCAATCATTCAGTGACGTCACTACTATGGAATTTACTACGAAAATTCATGAATGAAAGATCGCATGACTCACGTGATTCTCACATGATTCTCAATAATAACAAATTGAACTGCGCATGCTCGGGCACTGGGGGCGGAGCTACAAATCTGAACTCGACTTTCTCGGGCGGTGAAAGTCGAAAAGTTGAATAAATCGGAACAGTTGATCCATTGTCTCTGCTGGAATGTCACTTGGTGATGTCACATTCACTAACAGTCGGCAAAGTCTTGAATGAAGATTATGATGAAACGCACAGTCTTGACTAACGGAGGAGACACAGTCTTGGAAGCTGGATGAAGATTACGAGGAAACACAGTCTTGGATGATGATCATGAGGAAACAGCGCTCAATATGGCGTCAAGAAATCGGCACGACCAGTTTCTAAAATGATGAGTTCGGGACGGAATTGGTGATATACAACCTGGCGGCCTGCGAAATTTTTTTCTGCAGGATACTTCTGCCACAGTGTACATCTGACAGCCAATCACAATTGGCGCGATCTTTGACGTCACACTGTTTATTTATGCATGATAATGCAAATACAATGGACGATACCGAGTCGCATGCCGAGTGCCACTTCAACTGTGAATGTGACAATAGTTCATTGTCTGACCCCAATTATGCTCAACTCAAGGTTTGTGTCGTAGTGTTTAGGAATGAATTGCACAGATTCATTGTAAAATTGATGATATTATGCGTACAAAAGAGGCATCAGCTGATCCGATCGCTACATTGCAGTGCATGCATTGATTTGTGAAATTTTAAAGGGGCAGTGACACTGACAGTGTTGCCAATGTTGATAATTATTAAAGGGACAGTGTATCCGATGTCTCGCGATTTGTGAAATTTTAAGGGGCAGTGACACTGACAGTGTTGCCAATGTTGATAATTATTAAAGGGACAGTGTATCCGATGTCTGCTGTTGAAGGTATCAGGCCTATTTTGGTAGTTTGAACATTGTTGAAGGGCCATTGTATAAAACACATTTTGACAAGCAAACAAAATAAATTGAATGGTGGCGCCACCTATGCATATACAGCAGAACTAGTTACACGGTTGACAGATAAACATTCAACCTCGGCTATTTTGCCGAGCACAGTGTGCCTTTAACAGACAAGTCCAATAAATACAGTCCACTCGACAATGAAAATACATGTTAAGATACTGCAAATAAATATATTTTAGCTAATATACTCCTCTAACCATTTGCTAACTTGTTCTTTCCAAGATTATCAGAACACGTGGCATTGTTGACATTATTGCGCCATGTGGAAAGATGATGTCAACAAAGACACGTGCTTGCCTTGAATTCTGATTGGCTGTCAGATGTACACTATGGCAGAAGTATCCTGCAGAAAAAAATTTCGCTGGCGGCCTGTTGAAGTTGAAAATTGGTCCTACAGGGCAGAGACCTGTATTCATCCACGACCGGAAGTGTGGCACAGTCACATAGAGCTTATCAAAATGTCAAGTTGTGGTAAATACATGGCTGGGATGGACCAAAGTGGAATTAATTCTCAATCTGTGGTTGATTCTTAATCTACAGAGTCAGGCCATCACAGAAATATGCTTTTTGATAATATATTTAAGAAAATGTGGTCTCACTGGTCAGTTTAGAACTTGTACTTTGACAGGGCCATATCAATGCGCCAGTGACGTTTTGATGGATATGGTGTACGGAAATCTTTTTTTCTCAGGCAATCGGTATTGGAATTTTTTAAAACTTTATTATGCTATTGGCAAAGGGTTCTTCTTGACACATATAAAATTTTGTGCAGATTGATTGGTCCAATGAGTACTTTTTTTACCAAAACCTATGCACAACAATGTACACGTAATGTACACATGTTTTAATAGAGGACTCTGGCCTAGTAGTCAAAATGGTTGACCAAGTATGAAAAATTTGACACTTGCACACACATTTTATCTTATTTTCTCTATTCTGCACGTCCTTTTCATCCCTTTTTCTTGTAGTTGAACCAATACTTATGGCATTATTGTACATATTAACCCTTTTCAGCCGCAATCATGGATTCAGACCTTAAAACTCAAAATAAACCAGAACAGCGAACTTGATCTGAAGTCGAGTAGTGTAAACTGTATATTATGGACTGGGTATAGTCAACAATGTTAGTATCCTCAGTTAGTATAACATCCGTATTGTCCTTTGTAGCATCCTGTCCCCTCCGGCGAAGTATCCTCAGTGGGCTGACTGTGTTCTCGACCGTCGGTGCAAAGATGATGCCATCCGATCGCTCACGCACAACATTAATTGTTGTAATCCTCATTACTGAAGTGAAACGAGACCAGCTACCATCGGTTTTCTCTGGAGGCATTGTCCTGCTGTAGGGCGAGTGGTAAGAGTGACCAACTTGAAATCCACGGCTTGGCTTTTTGCTTAGTTATAGGCATCTTGAGTTGAAGTTTACTCTGTGGAGTCCACATGTAAAGTGACCCCCAGGGCATACTTAGTTGAAGCTTGAGGATATTGGGATGGTTCATCATTGTGCTTCTCTGTACTGATGAGCTGCTTAGATAAACAAATACCTAAGCCATAACAAAAGTCATATCCTAATGAAAAACAAACATTTGGTAGGCCTACACATGTGTCCTCCGATCTTTCAAGTTGAGAATGTGAGAAAAGGAGGTTTCTCAGGGTCAAAGGGGTTCACTTTGAATTGGCCACACATGCTCTTTACTGGCCATATGAAGTTTAAACTTGATAGGTAGGCAAGTGTGAATCTGAAGTAATCTGGAATTGTGACTTTTTGAAAATTCAGACTCAGTGTTGTAGAGATTCTACAATTTCTATAATCCGTTGTCATGGTAACTGCCCAAACTTAGAAACCTGGCCCTGGGACATCCAGCAATGACCATATGAACTCAAAAACTCTTTTTTCTAATAATGTATATATCCTTTATTTCAAACTAACAGTGCTTAGTAGGATTTGATAATTTTTAACAGAAATATTACATGTTGGGTATTTGCCACGCCCACATCACTTCAACATAGAATTTGAGGCCGGACATAGCAAGAAGATGAACTCAAATAAAAATTTTACAATTCAATATAATTCAAAAATTCCTTTTGCACAGTAATGTGGACATCTAGGGAAATCTGAAAACAGCAGAACATTTGACCTGGGGCCAACACTGGCTCTCTACTAGGGCAGAGACCTGTATTCATCCACGACCGGAAGTGTGGCACAGTCACATAGAGCTTATCAAAATGTCAAGTTGTGGTAAATACATGGCTGGGATGGACCAAAGTGGAATTAATTCTCAATCTGTGGTTGATTCTTAATCTACAGAGTCAGGCCATCACAGAAATATGCTTTTTGATAATATATTTAAGAAAATGTGGTCTCACTGGTCAGTTTAGAACTTGTACTTTGACAGGGCCATATCAATGCGCCAGTGACGTTTTGATGGATATGGTGTACGGAAATCTTTTTTTCTCAGGCAATCGGTATTGGAATTTTTTAAAACTTTATTATGCTATTGGCAAAGGGTTCTTCTTGACACATATAAAATTTTGTGCAGATTGATTGGTCCAATGAGTACTTTTTTTACCAAAACCTATGCACAACAATGTACACGTAATGTACACATGTTTTAATAGAGGACTCTGGCCTACAGTAGAGAGTAGTCCGTTATAAGATGTTCCGCTTGAATATATTTGCCATTAGAGGGCATTTTGAAGGATGATGGAATATCCTAAAGTCGGAAGATAGCACATGAGCACGTGTGAGAGGATTCACGAAGTCCCGATCAGAGAAAATTTACGATAAAGCCGGTTCTCCACCATGTCATGTTGGGATCGTCAACAGAATTCAAATGGACTAAGAATATCCTCTTATCATCTGCGAAGCGCTACTATGGTTAACGTGCATACGACGTCATCCAATGTAAACAATGTTTCTCAAGTCCATGGATTCGTTTCAAATGGCTTAAATTTGACTTAAAATGGCCGCCAGAAGAGATAAACGCGCGAAAGTAGTAACTCGACTATTCTGAGCTCCGAGAGAGAACCAGACGATTATTCTCACTGTTTTTTAATCAAACTTCAATTTCTGGGGGTTTACCCCCCGACATATGTGTTTTGATTTTTGAGACTTTAGTAATGATATCCAAAAGATGCTTAAAATGGATATAATCCCGAAATAATGAAGCAAAAGACGGGCAGGCGTTCCGAAAAAAAATATTTATTTTTAGATTTCAATAAACCTTTTGAACGAATTCCACATGGGCCGTGGTGGGATCCGAAGACACCTTAAGGAGGAATGCATGTTTTTATGGGGTACCATTGGTTTTGCAGATCTTCTGTTTTTTTCTAAAGAATAATCAATATTCGCTAGCAGGCTTTTTATGCTCCCAGGTATGAAGAGGGTTCTATGTTCCTCGAGTTCTTTGTTCATCAGTCTGGTGTTCCTCAAGAGTAAAGTGTCTTCAAGTCTCTTGGCCAGCAAAAACCCTTTCCAACCAATTTTTTATGCATTAACCATTCGGCAACATGTTGGTGGGGGAAAAACCTGATCCCTAGATCCCTGACCCCTTGAATTGGTTGCCCAGGTACGACCACAAGCAATTGCCTCAAGGAAGCCACCAGTACGACCTCGTGGGAGTCTTGCCAATATCATGCCAGTGAAAAGGAAGGGTAATGATGGTTGAGGGTTGCAGTTACCATCAAAGGAGTACCTCTTCCTCGCTCTGTCAAAGGACTGCACCATCATGAAGGTTTGGGGATTCCACTCGAGCGCCCCAGGGTAAGCAGCTCGGAAGGACTTATTGAGAGGCCAATAGGGGGTTTGGGGGGCCTTCCCCCCAATGCACTGGCTAAAACATGTCAGAAGGACGGGGGTTGGGGGGGGGGAGGGGCTCTCCATGGCGACAGTTGCGCGAGTTCAATAGAGCTTGCACTTTACATTAGAATCTGCCAGAGTCCCAGACTACGATAGTCTGGACACCTTTCGGGGGGGGGGACATTTTCCATTTCTTTGCCGGCTATTATGACGATGGAGTTGAGTTACTGCTAATGCGATACACGGAGAAAAATGTCTATCAAAACAAAAAATTGGCGGAAGGAACTATAGCAGGGTCCCAACCAGGGGGTTTGGGGGGTTTCCCCCCAACCTAAAGGCGCTGCGCGCTTACTAGGGCACTGCACTGATATTATTAAGTTTATTCACTATAATTGATACAGAGTATGTCTTGACGGACTTTAAATTTTGGAATTTGGAGCAATAATGGAGAAATTGAATTTTTTGTTGCTTCCATATGAGGGCATAGTCATCATCATAAGGTAGATTGTCAAAAGTCAACAGGAGTTCTCATTAGCATTTGGTGGCATTTCATGAGTCTGGGTTTAAATAAACAAATGCAATGACTCCAGTCTAATCAGACGTTTCGTATATAATTGGTACTTTTTGAATGAATGACTTTACAGATTTGGTCAACCAGGTTAGTGCGAACAGAGAATGTAGTTTACGCTACGTCTTAACAGAAGTCAGCCGCGATATCCCAACATGTTCAGGTTTGTTGTTTATCTGCGATTTCATTGGTTGAGGTTCGTGGGGGCGTGGCTCCCTAGAAATTTAGTGCATAGAGTCGGCCGATACGTGGCTCTAGCTGTGCGTTCCAGAAAGCAAAATGGCGGTTCAAGTGAATGATGCAGCGAGTTACAAAGAGATAATTTTAAGAATTACATAAAAATATGAGCTGAAAGTAACTCCACGCCATTTGAAAAGGTGGGTAACGAAGTCAGGCATCTGAAAAATATTCATTCGATGACTGATACCAGTTGGTCCATGACATTTAGGCCAAGGGGACGGGCGGTTCGCAAAGCATAAATCCAGTATGATTCTTTAGCTAGCAGACGATTTTCTAGTGCACAAGTTCTCTCATTATTAGTTTGAGGTAACTTTTCAAGTCCATAGATACGGAGGTCTTTAATAAAGTGATTACTGCTATTAAAGTGTGTGCCAATAGATGTGGGTTTCTTATTGTTTATGCCAGAACGGTGTTCATTCATTCTGGTTTTGAGTGTCCTTTTAGTTTGGCCCACATTTACTACAATCAAGATGTACAGACCGGGGGAGCTGGCGGTACGTACCCATAAGTCTTTGCGGTAGTCTCGCGCGTACCGGATATAACCCATCAAGCTTTTCTCCTTCAGAGAAATACTGCGTTGCGCTCAAGTGCCTTTATAAAAAGGCTGTGAACAAAATTAACGTTCGACCAATGAGAAAGCCACATTACCCTGCTTACGAGGTTGGACGCGTGATCACTTAGTGACAAGTAAAAATAGAATCAGACCACATGTTTCTATATGTCAGAATGCTGCCGTTTGCGCTGTGGTACACGTGTGTTGTCCAAATTTTCGATTTCAAGCAAGTTTAAGGCCAACCTCGTGTCCACCAGACTTATGCATAATTGGCAGTTGAGCGCAACGCAGTATTTCTCTGAAGGAGAAAAGCTTGATAGGTTATATCCGGTACGCGCGAGACTACCGCAAAGACTTATGAGTACGTACCGCCAGCTCCCCCGGTCTGTACATCTTGATTGTAGTATTGATAGTTACATTTGGCACATTCAGTGAGCAGGTCGGGTCGAACTCGAGAACCCAGGTGCACTCTCAATATCGAGTGTAAGGTACCAAGATGCAATTCGTGAAAAATACTCGGAAAAGCAAGTGTACTCGCTTTCTCGAGTGTTATATCCCGTGAGTCACTGCGCCGATGGCACTTGAAATACCAGGTATACTCGCGTTATCGAGTTGTTATTATTTAAAGAACACCTGCGGTGCTAATCGTGCACTCGACTGATCGAGTTTGGAAAACCTTGCGAATTCGAGTATTTTATCCCACCATGCTTTGCAAGAGATAGTTACTTCCGCTCGATTCTCTTAGCAGACGACAAGCTCCGGTTAATTGGCGTGCCAACACAAACAGTGACTGGGGCCTGATGAGACGTTTTTAAGTTTCCGTTTCGAGTGTTTTTAATGCCTCAAACGTCTCAGGAGTTTGTTTTTTTTCAATCAAAGACAACTATTGAACAACAATGTGTAACTTAATCTATTCATTTACTTGTATCATATATCTATACAGGATAAGTTATATTGTTAACCTGCTCCTCACCGGACTTCATCTCATTCAGTATCAACCAGTCATTACCGACTGCCCATTGTCTCTGCACCTGAAAGAAATAAATAACTGACTGAGACTCGAACCCGAAAATGTCTGAACATATATTTATTTCTGTACCGGTATGACACCATTTGTTTTCTGATGATTGCATGTGAAACACAGACTTAATTTTCAGCCTGCGAGTAATTCTATGTGACATATTGGAAACGTACTTTACTTCATGTTCTTGATGGATAAATTATACGTTTTAAACAAGTTGACATCGTGATTCGAGAATCATCAAAGGAATAGTCAATTGTGGTACCGACAAAATGCACAGGGAATGCACGTCAGTGCATAATGCATTATCACATGTCCTTTGATGTCCGAACACGGTGCAAAAACAAACCACGTATCAAAATCTTCAACAAAGCCCACTCAAAACACTTTGTCCTTCTACTTTATACACACACAATGATTCGTATGCTAATAGACAACTTATTTGATATACTTTGTAGCCGTAAAAACTCCTAAATATGGCGAAAAAACACGTTCTTCAAAGCAAAATATCTCGAGATTCCCACTGTCAATCCGAAATTCCCACGATCAAAATTTCGCGTTCTGCATCTTCTTTGCGCAGGTGGAAGTACGTCATCGGGGAATAAACCAATGGAAAGGGGGCTCACAAAGAAGATTCGGCGGCAAAAACTTGCAAACCCAAGTGCAAATAATGAAACTGCGCATGCGCGAACTCGGAAAGTCGAGTTAAGATGGCGCCACCGCACAAAACCTGGGTTCTCGAGTTCGACCCGACCTGGTGAGGTAGATGACCCTTTCTGAGTTGCACGTTATGTTTTGTTTGACATAATGTTTTTTGCCTGTGACTCTACTGGTTACTGAGTTCGATTTCTGCATATATTTGCAGTTGGCGCATTTGCTGTTGTTGCATTTGTTGCTGCCCTTAGGTGGTGGGGATGCAAACGATAGGAGGGTTTGTCTTTCTGTCTCATTGATTGTGCCAGTGTTGGGTTTACAAAGTTTGTTTTTTTTGATATCGGCTCCTGTTGGAATGTCTCTCAGGTTCTTACATCTACGGTAGCTGATGAGTGGTTTGGCGGAATTAAAGGCAGTCCTGAGTTTATCCGAGCTTTAGAGGACCTCCCAGTGTTTGTTCACTATTTCTCGTAAATTCGGAAGTGATGGATTGTACGTTGTTACTAGAGGAATGACAGTGTCTCTGCTAGTTTCTGTGGACTGTTTTTGCAGCAGAGTGTCTCTGTCTAGAGGTCTGGCTTTGGCTATGGCTTCATTGAGGTTGTTAAGCTTGTGTCCTCTGACATGCAGCATCCTGATGAGACGTTTGCTGTGTTGGTCGTAGTCTTCAATGCGTGAACAGATTCAGCGAATCCTGATTGCTTGACTGTATGCAATACCTTTCTTGATATGGTCTGGGTGACAGGAGGTTGACACCAAATAGCTATGACAATCTGTGGGTTTAGTGAATAGGGAAGTTTCTATGTTGTTGTTGTCCCCAATACTAAGAGTGACATCTAGGAAATCTACTGAGGTTTCACTGATGTTAGCTACATATTTGATGGTTGGATGGTGTTCGTTTATGTCTTTTGTGGTTTGGTCTAGTTTGTCTTTGCCGTGTGGCCAGATCATGAAGATGTCGTCAATAAATCTGACGTGCATTTGGGGTTTGTGGGGTCGGCCGTTCCAGAAGTCTGATTCCCATTAGGTTGGCATACGATGGGGCCATGGATGTGCCCATGGCTGTACCTGATTTTTGTAGGTACCGGTAGTGTTTGTTGTTGAAGCCAAGGTTGTTAGTTTTGAGTATGAGTTCAGCAGCATCTGTTAGGGTGTCTGTTGAGATCGTACATCGTTGTCTGGTGTTGAGATGTTCTCTCATATCAACCAGGCCTTCATCATGGGGGATATTAGTGTACAGGGATGTAACATCTAAAGTGACTAGGAGTGGTCTAGGTTCGGCCAGGTTTGGTGGTCCGAGATTAATGGTGTTTAGTTTATTGATAAAGTCTGTAGTGTCCTTTATGTATGTGGTTGTGTTTTGTACCAATAGTCTTAAGTGATGGTCAACAAGTTTGGATAATGCCTCTGTAGGGCTATTGTTGCCAGAGACAATGGGTCTATCGGGGTTGTCCTTTTTATGGATTTTGGGCAAGCAGTAGAATTTGGGAGTGCGGGAGTCATTAGGGTATAGACAGTTGTAGGTTTTCTCATCAATGTGCCTATGATCGCGCATTTTGTTGACAAGTTGTTGTGTCTGAAGTTCGTGGTTGGTAGTAAGGTCGGTAGCTTGTTCTTCATAGAATTTTGTGTCTTGGAGTTGCCTATTACATTCTTTTATGTCATCAGAGGTGTTGAGCACCACTGTGGCGCCACCTTTGTCAGCCCTTTTTATGATTATTTCAGGGTTGTCTCTGAGGGAATTGAGAGCTTTTCTCTCACCCAGAGATATATTGTCAAAAGTTTTCTTGGGTTGGGCTCTATTGAGATTGACCGAGGTGGTGGCAATGTATGATTCAAGGTGGGCATTGCGGTCAGTGGGCGGGGTCCAATTTGATTTTTTGCGTAGTTGGTAATCAGTGGGGTTGGTACCATCATTTTGAGTGTCTGTAGTAGTAGTATATATAAATGCACTTACAAGGCCAGTAATATATACTAAAGCTTGTAAGTGATATACTAGGCCTTGTAAGTGCATTTCTAGGTCTTAAGCCCTTTTATCCCTAGACACTACACTTTTTAGATCTAGATTATTTCTAGATCGCGTACTTTTTTACCCGTGCGTCCCCCTAAATATCTATATCCCCTAAAGACCTAGACCCTGTACTTAACTAAGGACCCCCATGTAGGGTTTCAATTCTTTTTTATTAATATCACCTAGTTCAAACCCTAATTAGGGACTAATACATGTTTACCTCCTATTAACCCACGATAAAAAGTAGATCTCGTCGTATTAAGAACCTACCAAGCCAATCATGAAGATGTGTCACATTTCTTAAAATTATCTGCGACTACAACTCATAACAAATTTGGAGGCCTCGTCTGATCTCCTTTTATCTTTATCATTTTATTAATATATAATCTAACACTACAATGTCTACCTTCTATTTCTAATAAGAACAAAAATTCTTCGGCTACAATTATAATCCCTTAACCATGAAAAAAAAACACCCTAACTTTTTAGCTCACCTCTTAGCAGAGGTGAGCTTATCCCATACCGTGGCGTCCGTCGTCCGTCGTCGTCGTCGTCGTCGTCGTCGTCGTCGTCGTCGTCGTCGTCCGTCGTCGTCCGTCGTCCGTTAGCAGGGCACGTTTCGTAACTGTTAGAGCTATTGAGTTGAAACTTGGTACACATGTACCCTTATGTAATGACACCTTGGAGACCAAGTTTCGGTCCGATTCGTTTCATGGTTTGGCCACCAGGGGGCCAAACGTTAAAAGTGAAAATATGCAATATCTCCCTTGATAGTAGTCGGGAAATTTTGAAAAAAATATGGTAGGTACTTCTAGCAAAGGTGCATCATATATCCTCCGGGTTTTTGATTTGACCTCCTTTTCAAGGTCACAGAGGTCAAATGGTGTAAATTGGCCGTTAGGATGTAACGATGGCACGTTTCTAAACTGCAATGACTATTGATACCAAATTTTGTACACATTTACCCCTTAGTCAGGTGATCTCAGGGACCGAAGTTTGGTCCAATATGATTCACCACTTGACCACCAGGGGGCAAAATCCAAAAACCTTAAAAATGTGATTATTCCTTAACTTCTTGCCCGATTGCCACCAATTTGATATCATGGGTACACCTAACCACCATACAGTATATGTCACACAGGTTTTTAATTTGACCTTCTTGTCAAGGTCACAGAGGTCAAATGGCATAAATTCGCCGTCAGGCCGTAACTATGGCACGTTTCTTAACTGCAATGACTATTGATCACAAATTAAGTACACATGTACCCCTTGGTCAGGTGATCTCAGGTACCGAAGTTATGGTGCGATCTGATTTGCCGTTTGGCATCCAGGGAGGGGGCCAAATCCTAAATTCTTCAAAATACCATTATTCCTAGTAATGACTTGCCCGATTGGCACCAATTTTATATCATAGGTACATCTAATTCTAACAACCATTCAATGTGTCACCAGGGTCTTCTTTGATTTGACCTACTTTTCAAGGTCACAGAGGTCGAATGTACTGTAAATTGGCCATTTTGGGGAAATTGTAATTGCTTGGACCTACATCAAACCTAACACTACATGACACAATACCATGCTCTTTATCCATCTTTCCTCCACATGAGGTGAGCACAATGGCCCTGGCCATTTCATCTATTTCTCAAACACATGCACTTGTTTCTCACCTAAAAGAGCTGCCATTCTTGATGTTAGCAACATTTTAAAAGAGCCCAGGATTTTACAGAATATTACAGGTCTTTCTCTCTCTATTTTCCAAACACATCTGTCCATAGAGCTTTCTTCGGTTTGGTTGTCATCAAATTTTATATCCCATGGTACAACAACCACACCCATACATAATTCCTTTTCATAAAAACTTGCCCGACGCACAACAGCATGAAAAAGAGTTTGGTAAAAGTGATTTGGTATCTTGTCATTATTAGGTGGCAATATTTTATCAACTCCTCAATTTTTTCCGTGTGCAAACTAACCATATGCACCCTGTTGAGAAAGTCAATAGTCTCATCCAAAGTACGACATTCAACCTTTGCCCAGGAGGAAACAATTTTCGTTAGATCACTTATAGCAATTTCATTTGAAATGTAATCCTCTGACGCTGTCAAACTGAGTATGTGAAGAATTCGATCCCGTGCGCACACGTACTGGTTTTCCCTTATTTCCTTCAGTTCTTCTTTGTCCAACATTTCAAATGAATGACTTCCATAAATCATAACTCCAACGGGTCGACAACCATCTTCTGTATCACAGAAAGCTTGATTAGTGCTGAGGAAACATTGTAAATAACCTATTGTAGGTTTAATGTTGGTCGGCACGAAATGTTTTTTCTCGCTCGTTGTCATATTTCGCTTTATTATGACATAGTCTCCTCAGACGGTATAAACTTCCCCGATGGATAAGCGGTCTTAGAGTAAAATCCTATCATCAGATCATATCACATCATGATATCATAGCTCTGATCCTTATTCGTCTCCCCCTTGGTCGACAACTCATACTACATATCTTGAATCCTGTTGTCATGGTATTCCTGTTCTAACATTGTCCGATGAAGGTTTAATCTTCATGAGTCCATAAATGAGAAATATTACTAATTTCTTTTACATGTTTCGCCATATATTCCCACTGATCTAAAGTCAATTGAATTCCTTTCGCAGTTGCTTTTCCTGACAAAAAATATCTTATATCAACTACATTTTCCTTGTTCCCACCAGGTGATGGGCAAATATTTAACCAAATATTTCCACCAAGATAATATGGATGAGGAAAACATTTTGTTCTATTCAAATTTAGAGGTTTTTCCGCAGAGATTGGATCAACTTTGAAAGATTGGTGTACATATGTGTTACACTTGGCCTCTACACTAAAATAGATGTTTATAACAACCGATACAAAAACAAGAACACTTACAAAACCATATGCTAATGGTTTGCTCTTTTTACTCAAAGTAAAACGTTTTCCCCTCAAAACCGATCCTTCAGTAATCGTTCCCAGCTCTTCGTTTGTCAATCTAAATGTCTCATCATTTTCTCGGTTCTCTTTTTCACTCGTTTCTTCTCTTATTGACTCCATTTCAGAGCGGTGGCTTTATCATTTGAACCTTACTCTTCACACTAACATTTCTTGATAATCATTTAATTTGTTTTACAATAAAATCAACATTTACAATGGGGCGTGAAATACCAAACTCATTTTGGAAAAAATCATTTACATAAATATCATTTTCTATGAGACTATCTGAATCAAATAAATCTATTATATCTAACATACTATAACCTCTACATTTCATAATGATAAAGTGAATTGCGTGCTGTCCACATACTGTTGTTAAGGGATGTTGGATAATGTTTGGATTAAAAGCGCATCCTTTTTCATCGATGATATCAGTGAAATTAGACACAGCAGTTGGGTTAAGACCAAATGAATCAAAATACAATAGAGGTCCTATTTTAGGATACCACCAGACCACCCAGTGCTCACCCCGGCGATAGCTTGGATCTGTATTGACGACAAAACAACAAGGTCTTTTGTGGCTTTCGACAAATATTGGGTTTTTTACAATTTTGACAAATCTGTCCGATGGAAACACCCCTCCAAATACATGTTTCGTGTTCGGGTGATTTGATAAGAGAAATCTAATGAGTCCGCTATTCATCGTATATTATATTACGTGAACTTTCAATTTCCATTACCGCATCAGATTCAAGATAGGCCATAATGGTGATACTGTGGTCTGAGGGTCTTTTCAACCTGATATCGAGACTTATATTACCAGATTCCACGAGATTCCAATTCAATCCTGAAGAATCATCTGGTGTTAAATTGAAACCGTATAGTGTAAAGCCATTCTTATAGGATTCCATAGATATTCCATTGCTAATGTTAGATGACCAAAGATTTGTCCCAAACATCATGCTGAAATAACCCATGAAATAGTTATCTTCTTCAAAGTCGAACTGTAATGGTTCATAAGGTATGCTTTGACCATTTCTGCGCAATCCTATTTGTGAGACGTTGAAATTTTCGAAGTTGAACGGATTCAAGCCTAGATTTCCGTTGAAAGCATCAGTCCTAACCAAACCTATCACTATTTTACTAGGTAGTTTCCCATTAACAAGATTCGGTTCAGATAAGTCTGCTCTGTTAGCCCCACGAGAGAAAAAACGCATGTTAACTTTTCTCATTGGGTACTTTGCATTTGATTTCAGCAAACGTTCCTCATGACTGAGTCTAACGTGACTACTAACCTTTCTTACATTAACATAGAGAACAGCTTTTTCGATGAGTAGTTTGTATTGGTTGGTAACACCTTTTGCCATCAGAAAGACACTAGGATCATTTCTATGCATTTTAATCGAGAGTGACATCTTATTCAAAAGTAATTTGTCCTGTTCAAACAATTCAGAGTGAATTTTACCCATTGTCTCCACCGATTTACTGTAGCGCGTCCATTTGTAACGGGCAACTGCGCCTTTATTGGTGCTAGATTCGTCTTTGATAGTATCTTCGTGATCATTCATTCCCCCTTCATCTTGATAATAACCATTTGTTTTTAACTGGTGCAGTTTTCGTGCGGACGAATAGGATAACAAACATTCAAGATAATGTCTGTAGTGGTACAAAGAATCCGAGGAACCAACCTGTTTGTTATTCAAAAAAACTTCCACCTGTTTAAAACAACTTCCTATCAAGTTGTTGACCGGAAACACAACAGACTTATCTGGAACTCGGTTTCTGTTGACCGGAAACACAACAGACTTATCTGGAACTCGGTTTCTGGTTTCTTCTTTTGTTTCACCCGGATTGTCAGGATCGGGGACGTTAACTTTATATTCTTCATCATCTACTAATAAATCACCATTATTTTGCACGATTTTTGCTTGCATGTACAAATAAACGTGCCTAGGATCGACGTAATACTCATCGCCGATGTGAATTTTATACTCTAGAGGTCCACCATGTTCTAGAGATGTTAAAGGGTTGAACGCTTCAAATTTATTAGACGCTAATGCTGTTTGTGTTGGTGGAAGTTGAAATAATTCCAAATTACTGGTTGATGCATCCGCACTACCGGCATCAAGGAACCACGACATCGCAATTAATATTTATAGTAAGTAACATTTACTTTTGACCAAAAAAAAAAAGAGTTACTGATAATGAGTTGGAGAAAAAAAAAACCCATACCCTGTCACAGCATGATTTCCGATTTTAGTACCCAAATACCTTCCCCTCGTTTCTATTAATCTTTTTACGAACTTTACTCGTGCGACCATTTGGGTCACGTTTACGTTTCTTTTTGGTCGGTGCACGCGCAGGCGCAGTGAACAAATGACCAACTGCTTCATTCTTGGCCATGTTTACTATGTCACTTAAACTTTCTGAGGCTCTTGATTTCATTGCTTTTTTAAAATCCCTTTTGCCCGAAAGAACATCCCCAACAACTGCACTACCTTTATCTACAATTATCCTTCCAGCCGCTTTACCAGCTCGTTTCACAATTGGAAGAACACGTTTAAAAATAGGAATAACCTTTTTGAATAAATTACCCACCAAATTAGCTAGCCCATAACCCTCTTGATACAATTCACCCGCGAACACGGGTATTGTACCACCACCCCCGCCATAATGTTGACGATATGCCTCGTAATCAGGAATAAAAGGTGTTCTTCTTCGAGTCATGTTTTTTGTTCAACTCAAAAGAAGACCAAGACCGAATATTACTAGTCTCTTACAAGATATGTCACACAATCTTTTCATGGTTAAGTGAATAATTCTGAATACGTGTGTACTTTTTTTTTCATTTTGGTTCTAGTCTACCAATTCGTTTGAATGAAAGGGTGACGATTACCTTCCGGTACTCAAATTTAATTGGTTCCCCTATACTATCGCTGATTAAAATTTCAATATTCTGAAAGAAAGGGAGCGCTAATGGTAGGTATCTTATTCTTTCAAATGATTTAGAAATATATCTATCCACTAGGTTTGGATCTACAGGAACCGTCCTAAGGAGTTTAACCATCCTCCCACCTACCAAACTCTCCTTCACCAGATTTGAATAAACAAATAAATTATACGTTGTACTTCGCATATCGGGTTTGTCTTCAGCCTTGATGGTAAAAAATACTTCCTCATTAACTAAGTGAAGTAACTTGTCATCATCTTTTTTATGAATCCCATCTCTATCTCGGTGCAATTCTTCACCATCTGTGTGGAAATATTTGTTTTTTTCAAAACCTAATACTGTACTAAGATATTCGTTCATGTATATAGCTTCACCAGGATAAAGTCTAACCGAAACATGTCCTTTTTTGCCCAGTACAAATTTTCCTTTCCACTGAAGAGGGTTTTCCTGAAATTCTTTCTTTTTATGGATGGGTTTAATACTATTCAAAGCTGTTATCAATTCTTGAATTGTACCATAGGTTTTCCTTTCCTCTCCCACGTGACAGGCGTCGAGTAGAGTCGCAGGGATTTCCGGATGATCCAAGTCAGCCACACCTATCTGATATTCGCATTTGCTGACAGAAACCTCCTGATTCCACGAATACGGATAGCTTATTTCATCGATTCCAACCAACCATTCATTAGGATCTAATTCAAGTGGTTTGGTAAGTGGGGTAATAAAATGACTAGTTTTGTTAAGTACAGAATTGGAAATAGGTTTTACATTACTTGGTAAAACCATGACGAAATCATGGAGGTGTTCCACCATTTTTACTGTCCTGCTTGTTCCCAATCCAACCCAGTGTTGAAAAGAACATCATTGTCTTTCATTCACATCTAGTTTTTGCGTTTGCTTTTAATTGATAATTGTTTCCACTCTTTTTAGCTCAGCTGACAAAGTCAGCGGAGCTAGTCAAATAGCTATTCGATTGGTGTCCGTCCTTCCATCCAGCCATGTTGGGCATTTTGTAACCATAGAACTGCGGCACTTCAAATATGGTTTTGTATGTTAACAGCGCAGGAAAGGATGCTTACAGAAAAGAAAATGTGCGATTCGACTCACATTCAGCTCCCCAGGTGGCAAAATGCGTAATTGAATAAACCATTTTTTGCCGCTCTATTCCTGCAGATAAAAGCTTGAAATAAACTTGAAGAGGTCTTCATGATATAGAAGTTTTCATATAAAATAGATTAGTGTCGATTTATATCACCAGTTGGCGGTAGTGAGCAAAACTGTTGTTTGACCCCGGATGACCCCGCTTTAAATTTCCCGCCGAGGTTACCTGGCCTGGAGTACTATCGTCAAGAAAATGGCGGTGACATTTTTATTTCTACCGGAGCGATGATTTTGTAAGTGACGAATTTTCTTTTTTAAGCCTTTACGAAAACGTATTTTGGTACGAAACTTCACACGTTTATAGAAAAGATCAACGAGAATGTGTTCAAATGCCCTAATAACGATGAGTTCAACAGAATTTGGTCAAAACAACCTTCGAATGGAGTCAACTTTCTTTGCGAAATTGAAGCGACGACCTCATTATTTATCGTAATTTATGCAGATCTGAGTCCAGCTGATGGGTTGATGTTCTGATTTGTGTTCAAACTATTGGAATCTTCGGAAATTAGTTCTATTAGTTCTACTATTCTGCAGGAGTATATTATAGCCATTGATGTTGACAGATCTATGGCTAAAAGCACGAAAACTTTGTTCAGGTTTCTCGTCCAATCACGTGACCTCTCCAACACTCGATAATGCACTCTTTTCGTCCACGTTTTAGGCCAATCTTCGGCCTGAACATGAAATCTAATAAGCGCAGTACTTAAATCAGATGTTTCTCTCGCCTTGAAAACATTCCTGGGTAAAATCCATTGAGATTAGCCGAGTTAATCCACTTTTTCCGTGACTAAAATCTCTGCCGCTGAATTCTATAAATAGAAACTATTAACATCGCGGCAGTGTGGTTCCCATTGTGCGCCCTCCCACTTCACACCATGTCAGGAACTTTTACGGAGAGAGAGGGCGTGCGGTAAGAAGAATGGCCAAAATGACGTCACGTTTTCCTGGCAATGTCTCTTGCCAGACGCATTGGGAAAGCATCTTTACAGACAACGTTAGAACTTGAAAACGAATATGTTAATTTGCAAAATTAAAAGCAGATTTCACCACTAACCAGCCAAATCGGAATACGACGGCGCTTTCCTCCTGCTAAAAAACCTTGTTCCCGCACTCCTATTTTAATTTATGCCAAGGAATATGATATGATCTGTTTTCACTTTTTGGCTCACCGTAAGGGGAGTCTATATGATAGCGCTGTGTCCGTGTCCGTCGTCGTCGTCGTCGTTGTCGTCGTCGTCGTCGTCGTCGTATCCTAACAGTGGCACGTTTCTTAACTGCTAGGGCTATGAACTTAAAACTTTGTACACAGAATGCCCTAGGTCAGCTGCCCTCTGACACTGATTTTCGGTCCGATCTGATTCTCTGTTTGGCCACCAGGGGGCCAAATGTCGATATCTAAAAAGTGTGATATCTCGCTTATTAGTAACTTGTTTTCGATAAAACTTTTGTTGTAGGTACTCATAGCAAATATACATTTTATATTATACGGGTTTTTAATTTGACCTTGTTTTCAAGGTCGCAGAGGTCATATGGCGTAAATTGGCCATTAGAGTGTAAACTATGGCACGTTTCTTAAAAACTAAAGCTATGAACTTGAAACTTGGTACATATAACCCCCTATATCACATAGCCTCTGGTGCTGAATTTTGGTTCGATCTGATTCCTAACTTTGCCACCAGGGGGCCAAAAGTGGAAATCTAAAAAGTGTGATATCTCGCTTATAAGTGACTTGTTTTCAATAAAATTCTTATGGTAGGTACTGTTAGGAAGAATACATCACATGTTATACGGGTTTTCAATTTGACCAACTTTTCAAGGTCACAGAAGTCATATGGCGTAAATTGGCTGTTAGAGTGTAAACTATG
This sequence comes from Lineus longissimus, assembly GCF_910592395.1. Classification (NCBI taxonomy): domain Eukaryota; kingdom Metazoa; phylum Nemertea; class Pilidiophora; order Heteronemertea; family Lineidae; genus Lineus; species Lineus longissimus. The sequence continues at coordinate 12,774,954 of NC_088315.1, forward strand.
GCACGTTTCTTAACCAGTAAAGCTATGAACTTGAAAGTTGGTGCATATAACCCCCTACATCAGATAACGTCTGATGTCGAATTTTGGCCTGATCTGATTCTTTATTCGGCCACCAGGGGGCCATAACGGAAAAAGGAAGAAGTGCAATATCTTGCTTATTTGAGTGAATTGTTTTCGATAAAATTTTATGGCAGGGACTCCTAGCAAGGATACATCACATTTCCTATGATTTTTGGATTTGACCTCCTTTTCTAGGTCACAGAGGTCAAATGGCGTAAATTGACCGTTCGAGTGTAACTATGGCACGTTTCTTAACTGCTAAAGCTATGAACTTGAAAGTTGGTACATGTAACCCCCTACATCAGATAATCTCTGACACCGAATTTTGGCCTGATATGATTCTTGATTTGGCCACCAGGGGGTCAAAACTGAAAAAGTAGGACGTGCAATATCTCGCTTATTAATGACTTTTTTTCGATGAATTTTTTATTGCAGGGACTCTTAGCAATCACACGATATTGATCTTATTGATGTCATAGACAATTATTGGTTGGATCATAAACTTATATATACTGCCCTGTCTTATTACTTGACATCAATACACATCTAAAAAAAGTCTTCATGCCTGATTGTGTTCACCATATTCACCTCTAAACTAAGCATGATCCTGCCTACTAAATGATGTATACGGTGAGCACAATGGCCCCTGGCCGTTTCATTTGTAATTAAATGGTATTCATATAATGAGATCAATAGTAGTGTCCGTGTCAGATCCCATCATGGCGGTATAAATAATTATTTATACCTCCATGATCACATCGTTCAACTAGTTAGCCTGGTACCACTGGCCACCGTCAGACGACGCTGTATTGACGGGACGCTGTATTGACGTCCGTCCCGTCAATACAGCGTCGTCTGACGGTGGCCAGTGGTACCAGGCTATCAACTAGTCTTCTCTCCCCAGGTGCCTCACACGGACCTTCACGTCCCCATACTCAAGACCAACTCTTACAATATCGCCCTCAAAACAACCCTGGAGTCATGAATTCACAGGTGCTCCTGTGAAATCTCAGTTCTAGCTTATTTATCAAACTTTATCGAGGGTTATCGAATCGAATGGATGTGTCGATCGTCGGGGCGGATTGATATGTGGTTAGGTTGTGCGTCCAAGGCGATTAGGTCATTCAGTTAGTTTGAGAAAGATCATGATCATGAAGATGCGTGTTGTGTTATGGAAAATAAGTTGAAGTTATTATTAGTACTACGATTCTTACATGAGTAAAAAGTAGACGTTTTAAGCAACACAATAATGTTACTCCCATAAAAAAACTGTCAATTCTCCTTACCACTCACAGAAGCCAAGCCATTGCTGTTAAGTTATGCAGGGGCTTAATCAATTACTTTCACTCCATGTGGGGTGAATAACATTACCTTTTGAACGGCTGGCTGTAGGGGGATGATTGGAACAGCCGGTATACCTGCTGACCTGCTGAACCGAGGTTAATGTTATTTTCAATCCACGATTGCAGGTCACCTGATTTTCGAGATTTCGCGGGAAATGAAATTGTAAACAAACACATGTGTGCAGTTCAAATGTAAACAAAAATGTATTTTTGGTACTTTTGGTTGCTGGACTTGGGTTTTCCCGCAGTTAGGAGCTGGATCAAATTGGTGGTCTATTGTGCTGTTTTAGTCAGAGGTAGCCCTTGATTATGAAGGGATTTTCAAATTAAGGTGACCATAGTCTTTTATGTGCTCAGCTCACCACAGCTTTCAATACTTGATGTATCTGAAGAGGCGCGCGGAACCTGACATGGCCTTACCAAGGAGCTGCTAACTTTGCCTTTTTGGCTGAGACATTGCTTCATGTAGGACTAGGAGGAGCACGCATTTTAAAGTTATAGTAGTGATAGTACAGTTGGTTCGAGCCATTTGGAAGCCGACATGTGAAGGCCTATCTGGGTTCTCCTTCTTCTCCGTATAAAAAGGGGCATATTGCTGACTAAGGAACAAGGCATATTGACATTGCCTCATCATCTCTATGGGACCAATTGATATACTTTTATATGCACGCATACATCGTGCCATTTCAGGGTCCGAGTCTGTGGACAATTGGTTTGATTAATTTGTCTCTTCGATATTGCTCCTTTATTGCATTAGATTTTCATCGCAATTCGATCTATTCAAGATATAGCCAATTTGAACCTGTCTGCGCCAAGGATAGATTGGTTCCAGATCAACTCACTATGACTAGGAATACGCAGTAGAGCACAATGTCATGAAAAACGACCCTTTGTATTGTAAATTCCAATCACCTGCAGGACAGGTCAATTTCTCTCAATAAAATTAATTTTGTTGACTCCTGTAATCTCTACCTTATTAAAAAAAAAAGAAAGTGGTGCTAGTCCCAAACTGGTAATTTCTATTTATTTTGACCTCTGTTAAATCATGATACCTCTCAATTACAGACAGCATTTTGTATCCTTGTGCTCTACAACCCAGCCTGGACATACCACAGTTGTCCATGGAGAAGTCTCATCCTCTCTGACACTTTTTTTCTGTAAAGCTACTGATACAACATGCTGAACTAGGGATATCTTCCGTTGCCTCCTGTAATATTTACATAGCATGGCTGATTAGTTCAATCATATTTCATCCACCTGGCAGCTCTGCATTGGAAATTTTAGTGGTATAACGTGTTCTCTTGACCTTCAAACAGTAGTATAAAGCCGATATTTACTGCTTTATACCCTCAGTCCTATGTTATTAGGTCATCCAGCTGAGCGCCAGGCCCTTGGGCCTCTTGTTTCTTGTCCAAATCAGATTTAGCTTGTCTTCGCGTGTGCCAAGCGACAGGGGACAAAGACAAAGGTGTTTTTCGTTTTATCGAACCTTTTTTCTTTCTTTTCCTTTCTGCGGGTAGAGAAAATGAAGAGGGTGAGGGTGAAGTTTTCCTTGAAATCAATGATTGTGATGATGAGAAAGGAGAATCTTCAAATAATAGTTTCCCCTTCCTACTGCTGTCACTGGTCATGTTTATAGCAGGAGATTGATCTCTCCTCGATTTTCTTTTCTTTGGTGAAATAAATTCGTCCCCCTCACTGTCACTCGTCTCGGTGGTTAAAACAGATTTCAATCGAGAATTGGGGAAACGAGACGTCGTTTTGGACCTCCTCGATACATCCGATGACCAGATCTTACTTATCTCATTGTCACTTGTTTCACTAGCTAAAGATGAACTCGATATTGGTCGTGGTTTTTTAAAACGAGACTTTAACTTTTTGGATCTTACACGTGATGTGAATGATGTCTTCCTCTCACTATCGCTCGAGCTACTATCAGGGGTTAATTGAGCTCTTGCTGAAGAAATTGGTTTTCTAATGGGTGCTAAAGGTGTTTTAAAAACTTCCTCGTCACTGCTTTCAATTTCGTTTGGTTTGGTGTTGGGTTTTATTGGAAGGGGTCGGAATACCATCCAACCTTCCGGCACACCAATTGAAATTAGTTTTTCATAGAAAATATGTGTGCCAATAGGTGGGATATAATCTAGAGAATCGGGTTGCAATAAAAAATGAAGTATTCGGAGAATGTTAGTCCTAGGTATTAAATCTCCATCTAAAATGATCTCAAAGGTTTCTCTATCCCACTCTACAACATCACTTCGTTTACTAATATACTTTACTACAATATCTTTTAAGAAAGGGATGTGAGCATAAGGCGATAACTTGTCGAGGAGTTCATTCACTTTAATTTCGTGACCACCGTAATTTGTATTAATTTCTACTTTCGCACGCGATCTCTTTTGATCTAAAAGTTTTATTTTAACTTCTGGTGATTCTGATGGAAATCCGGGTAAATTCTGTTTATCAGGATTGGACACATCAGATTGCTCGCATCGAGACTTGTACATATCTAGGGGAATTAATACACTCTCTTGAAATCCTTTATCCTCCTTCTTCATTTTCGACCAAATATATTACCCACCACGGAACCTAATGCAGACACGGCAAGGGGAATGAGTGCTGATAAAAACCCTCCCGACTGTTCTAGAAGATCCTTTTTTTTACTGTAACTGGTGTCGGGATGCATTAATGAACGCACCAGATTTCGATGTCTCTTGAGTTTACTCAGTTTTTTTCTACTAGGTTTAATAACAGCACCCTCTATGTTTTCAATACACTCTAAAATTGCATCGATTTGATCAGAATTAGCTAATCTGATCAGGGATTGACGTAGTTTCTTATTTTTCTTTGCTTGACTCAATGCGTGTAGATAATGATAATTTTCTACCGCTGCTGGTTTTCGTTTATTGCATGGGGTTGATTTTCGCCTAGTTTTCATCACACCAGCTTTTTTCCCTTTTCCCGCGACCATGTTCCCACTCTATCTTTTCTCTCGTCTCGCTCTCGGTTCAAAGGAAATCAATGTAAGACTGAGGAATGTATCACAGTTGTCACACGATAATTTTTGTTGTTTTCTGTACTTGGTTTCAAAATAGAGGATGAGAAGACCCACTGAGAATGAGTTGAAAAAAACCCAAAGGGGACTAGTATCTAACCCGTTTTTTTTTTTGTTTTTTTTTAAATTTGAGAATGTTCAATTCGTATTCGGTACAAACACACGTTGATAGTCATTGAAGATATCGGTTCTAAGTCTTGCCTGTTCGGGCATGTTTTGAGACCCATAAATCATGAGGTAAGAATTAGGTTTTGAAGTGGCCTCGTTAAAGATAGACATAAATACCTTCTGACGTTTCGGCATAATTTTTGCTGCAACATGATAAATCATAGATTTATCGAGCGGGTTTTTAAACAGAACTAAGAAATGACAATTTCTTTGCAGTGTTAAGCGCGCACTTCCATTGAAAAAGAGGTTTTGTAAAATAATAATCCAAGAAATGTTTCTATGGCGACACTTCGTCGTTGTCAAATCAATGATTTGTTTGCTGTTAGCGGCGGATTGCATCAAATCATCGTAGATATGCATTCCAAATTTACTGTTATCCTCGTGGATGTAGTCGTCTATATTTGTAGGTAAACCTTGAATGGTGGTTACCTGACCACCAAATTCATTTTCTATGGTTCGAATGGTATTGTTGTATTCGCCGTAAAAATATATGATATAATCGAGGTCATGGGTGTAAAGTCGACTTCTATTTCTGAGTAGATTCAAGACAAAGGTGGACTTTCCCGCCCCCGTGGGACCACTCACTATCATTCCGCTTGGCAAATTAATGCGTGAATCAAATATCTCCATTCTTACCGATGCATTTATACTCCAACTATGAACGTTGTGCAAGAGCACATATCACTGTCGAGGTCACATCTTATTTAGTTATTTGACTACTATCTATCCACTCGTTAAACATTTCAGGCCACCCTTGGTATCGTACAAAATACTGAAGAGTTTTCCCTCTTTTTCTTTTTCTAAGAATTTCTATTGTGTAGCTTTCGTCTGTCAGAGGTTTTGCAATCAGTTGCATCTCGTCTTCATAAAATCCACCCTTTAAAATATTAGCTTTCAAGTCTTTGAGTTTGTACGTAACCGGATTTGTACTTCTTTGCTCTACTACAGTGAAATATTCATCTGTCCAAAGCCCCAAATATGATTTGTCAAAAAGACGTCTTGACTTTGATATGCGAACAGTATCGCCAATGTTAAATTTGAACTTTGCATAACTTGGAAATTGATCTCCATATAATTTCTGTCGTAGTTGAGCTTCATTTTCCTCGGTTACATGTTTTGGTGCAAGTCCAATTATTCTATGCTTTCTTGAGTTATATGAGTTAACCATCAAGGGCAAAGCATCAATATACCTTTTTGTTTTATGTCTGGTGAAGAATTTACCCATAATCGAACGAAGACTACGGTTGAATCGTTCGCACATCCCGCTCTTAATTTCTGAATGAGTCGAGTACATGGTGATATTGTGATCCTTTAGGAAAGCCTCCATATTTCTCGAATAGAATTCCCCACCCAAATCCACGTGAATCTTGGAGGGCATTCGTTTTTCCTTATCAAATATCCATTTGAAGGCAGAGATTACCTCTGTCGATGTTTTAGTTTTTATCGCTCTCGCAAACCCATACCTCGAAAAAACATCGATTGCTGTTAATATATTATTATAGTTAGAATTGTGTCGAGCATAATGTTTTGGCATGATGACCAGATCCGCTTGCCAGATTGAGTCTATTCCCCTAGAAACATACTTTCTACGTTTAAAACGCTTGCGAACTTGCTTGTGCAAAGTATAGCTCGGTTGTGATTGTAACCAGTTTTTAACATCTTTCAAAGTAACGGATTTGTTGTGATTTTTCACCTCTCTATATAGTCTGTAAGGCGAAGAGTATGCACCAGGACCACTCGAATCATAATATATTTTGGATAAGATCTCCGCATACTGATTCATCCTGAAACCATGAAATCTCCTTTCTATGAGTAAAAACCCGAATTCACATCACACCTGTATATAACGAGGAGAAACAACCGTTACTTACCTAGTAAAACGATATAGTTTTTTTAGTCAGCAGAGATGATCCGATCCGTGTTAAAGACTTCACATATGTTGAACAACTGGTCTCTCCAAAAAACAGTCATAGGATTCACCGCTTGAGTCAAATGCAAAGCTAGCATATCCCATAACATGTTTGGAGGCCGGTTTTTTATTCAATCCTCCTTAACTGGTATGGTATTGTTACTGGTATATATACTTATTCAATCCTCCTTAACATTAGTTACTAGTATACATACTTATTCAATCCTCCTTAACATTTGTTACTGGTATACATACTCTACTCTCATTTATCTAAGACAGTTTTTTTTTTTTGGATATTCAGGAAAACCCCATTTAGCACATAATAATTCGACTCTATTCATCAGTTTGACCACCAGCCAAGTGTAGCACCAACAACTACTCCTTTGTATAGATGATCGAATAGGGTGCAAGCATTTGACATGAAGAGAGTGGGGTTTAGACATGGGCTGATAAAATGGTCTTCGATAAATGAGTTTAGAGTAAATACAATTTACATAAACCCCTAAATTGATACACGAATAACTAACACGGTATAAATATAGGGGCCTACTCTAAGTTCATTTCTGATCGGTCACTTTATAAACGGGCAAATATCAACCCCTTCTGGATTATAAAGTGAGCGATCAGAAATGAACTTAGAGTATACCTGTCGTAAATCTACCTGATATTTCTCATAAATGTGTGCCTACCGAGGAAAACCAGTCACATGGTCAAAAAACTTTCAATATGATTTTGTTAGTCATTCCTGAATGGCTTGCAATAAAGTTGAATGTTCCTTTTTGAATTTTTTTAAATCGGTTCATTCATTTTTATGAAATAGAAGTTTTTTGTTCAGCAAAAAAAAAAGCCTAAATGAGTAGGAATCTGTGAGACAAAAAGGGATCTTGCAGGGTTTCATCATTTCCAACTTCCGACTGGTTTTTCTCGGCAGGCACACAAATGTATAAATGAAAAATTACTACTCATTTCCATCTTCAATTTTTGATGACATGTTCTCTCGGTGAAATTGGAAAAGCAATGTAGACCTAATGAGAAACCTTGCTTGTAGTTTGTTTACAGTCATCTGATTTTACACAAATGTATGAATGAAAAATTACTACTCATTTCCGTCTTCAATTTTGATGACGCGCTCTCTCGGTGAAATTGGAAACGCGATGTATTGGTGTTTAACACCAGCGGCGTCTACCTCGGTAAAAAGATGACACGAGAATGTAGTTTGTTTACTACCATCTGATGTAGTTTGTTTAGAGTCGTCTGATTTTAATTTCTTTCCACTCCCACCCATCTCTTTGGGAGCCGAGCTCAGATCGCTTTCGCTATCAGAAAGAGAGACAACTGGACGAGGTTTCCTCTTCTTACACCTTTTAAAAGGTTTCCATGTCGATGATGTGTTATTCTCGGCGGCTTGTTCACGCTGATGTTCGTCAAGTTCTCGCAATTGTTTGCCTTCAATACGTTTCTGCTTTTCCTTTTCGTATTTCAGAAAACAACCATTACATCTTTGCTCGTTCAGATCCTTTACAAAGTATTTCTTATGAGGAAATGGTTTTTTGCAACGACGGCATTCTTTGTAAGCCGCATCCGAACATTTCTTGCAAAAACGCTTATCTGGCAAAAGCTAGGTGAACTTCTCGCACCAAACGCATTTTTTTTGACACGACTCAAAGTCAGTCTCATCATCGAATTGTTCATTGTTGGACGACATGATGAGATTTATCGGTGTTAGTTTTTACGAGTGGACGATTGGTCACACCAGGATTAAGCAAAAACGTTCTTTAGATTTGAAGACGAGTATCAGTGTTACTTTTTACGAGTGGTTGATTGGTCACACTAGAATTAAGCAAGAATGTTCCTTAGATTTGAAGACGAGTACAACTACTTTTCTTCTGACACAGTTCAATAATCAAGCTAAAAAGTTCTTCATATCGTTTTCCAAAAACGAAAGAAACTCGTCCTTCAACTCAGAGGCTGTGTCTCCAAGCTAAACACAGCGTCTAACCAGTGATTCGAGTTGGAAGTCGTTTTCCAAATAATGCAAATACTTGTAGTACATCGCTTGCAGTACCGTAAGATAATCCTTTGTAACGCCACCTTCGATTTTGTAATTTCTCCCACGTGTTTGAATTCGGTCCATGCATAAATCCACGGGCGTGTCGAGGAAAAACACGCCTCGATAGAACAAGTTGTGTTTCTCCATGGTGTCCATGGCTAATCTTGTAGTCTCGTGTTTGAGAAAATCGCAGGAAAACTTGTTGGCAAGTCCTATCTCTCTCACGGTTTCAATAAACGGAAGACAGGATAGAAGGCTTCTATCACCGACCAGAATTCTCGGTCTCGTATCTCCGCTGTCAAAACTGGATTCTTCCTTTACGATTTTAGCCATGGTATTGTTCATGCAGATAGCAAAGTGCATTTGAGCTGCAACAACGTTTTCAACTGGTTTGTCGTAGAGTAATTCGAGTGGATTATATCCTTGGAAGCTTGTAAAGCCCTCCAAACACTCATCCATGAAAATGATATTCCATGGAAGTTTGCTAGAGTCTTTAGCCAGTTCTTTGATCAGCGTTGATTTTCCTGACGAAATCAATCCATCGATCGCATAAATCGGAATGAATGAAGACATCATTGCGCCGGTTGTTGGAAGTGGAACCATCTCGAAATGATGAAAGAATACGTTTCTCTGTTTTTGATAGTGAAGAGTTCTGCTCACAATTCAGATCAGTGCTTACTTTTCTCTAGTCATAACCTAGTCACACTATAATTTAGAGTTTAACATGTTGAAAAATGACAAGTATTTCCCTTTTTTTTTACATGAATGTCAACAATCATCTATTCCTACATCGCCAGTTCCAACTTCACCAAGAGATCGTGAGTAAATTCAAATAACAAACTAATACACTATAACCGAAAACCTCTTCTTTTTTTTTCATTCTTCCCTCATTTTTTTTTTAATCTCTTCTCACCAAGCAATTTATCTTTGGAGGTAATTTGTAAAAAAAAAAAACAACACACACCCTAACCCTTTCTTCACCCCAATCTCACACTTAGGCCCACTCTTGGTCAGAACCATCCCCGGTCATTTCCTCTTCATCGCTTTCAATTTCATATTCTTTCTTCTTTTGCTTCTTATTAGCCCCAATTTTTGTCTGCGGTCTATTTGCGGGTCTTTTCACCGACTTTGTTTTGGAACCTGAGGAAGTTGACCCTGTTCCCTCCCAATTTGGATTCTTGCCCAATTTACCATCTTTCCCGTTATCAACTTGATTTTCACTAATGTTTTCCTCAGCCTCACACACCTCCAGTCCCGCTAATCGTAAAGCATTCTTTTTCAAAATTAACGCGTGTATCTCAGAAGATTTCAAACTGATTCTTCTATCGTGCTTATGAGCGTGTGTTAGGTGATAATACGTCTCGCCTTTAAAGCGAGAAACACCAACACGTATACTCGAACTAATCGGTATACTTATGTAAGATCTAGCCTCATTGTTCATTGCCATGATAAAGATTTTTAGGTCTACACGCAAAGGAGAAAAAATGAAACGGCCAGGGGCCATTGTGCTCACCGTAAGTATTTTTAGTAGACAGTACAGAAAGTCCTACAGTATGTAGGCCTCTCATAATTTATACATGCATCTGTGACCAGTTCAGAGCCGGCCCTGGCCAAGTGATGAATCTGAGACTTATGGTTCCAAGCTTGTAGAGTCTAGGTGAAAATGATAGTGAAGAAACGTGCCACTCCATGACAATGGTGAATATATTTTTAACTTTGACCTCAGTGACCCTGACAGGTAGGTCAAATAACAAACCAGGGTGATATGTGATGTAGACACATCCACCTGACCATAACAATTTCATCACTCGTTAAACTACAGCAATCGGCAAAAAAAGATTTCCAAGATGGCCGCCTAATTAAATCTATATGGCACCAAATAAATCAAAAAATGAAGAAAATATAAGATAGAACTCAGAAAAGGAAAAAGGAAAAGATGAAAAATAAAAATATTTTTGGCTGTCCTTGACCTGGGTTTGAACTCACGACCTTTGGATTGCCACAATACGAGGAAAAACCCACAAAACATGCAATTTCGGCCATATTTGAATTCCGATCTGGCTGAAACTTGGCATACAAATAGTGGCTTCTTAGATGCATCATTACACAAAATTAAAACTCTTTACATTGAACAACGACAAAACGTACCAAGAACGGTAAAGTTTTCAACTTTGACCTCTGTGAACTTGAAAGGTGGGTCAAATCAAAAACCCGTAAGATATGTGATGTATCCTTGCTGGGAGTACCTACCATGAAACTTTTATCAAAAACAAATCAGTAATAAGCGAAAAATCACACTTTTTGAGTTTTGAGTTTGGGCCCCCTGGTGGCCAAGTCAATAATCAGACCGAACCAAAATTCAGTGTAAAAGGTCAACTGACCTAGGGGGTCATTTGTTCAAAATTTCAAGTTCATAACTGTTGCGGTTGAGAAACGTGCCATAGTTACACTCAAACGGCAAATTTACGCCATTTGACCTCTGCGACCTTAAAAAGTAGGTCAAATCCGAAAAATCGTGCAACATCTGAGGTAACCTTGCTAGGGGTCCCTGCCATAAAGAATTCATCAAAAACAATTTGCTAATAAGCAGGCTATTGCACTTCTTACTTTTTCTGTTTTGGCCCCCTGGTGGCAAAGTCAAGAATCAGATCAGGCTGAAATTCAGCACCAGAGGTTATCTGACATAGGGGGTAATATGTACCAAGTTTCAAGCTCATAGCTTTGGTGGTTGAGAAACGTGCCATAGTTACACTCAAACGGCCAATTCACGCCATTTGACCTCTGCGACCTTGAAAAGTAGATCAAATTAAAAACCCGTAAGATATTTGATGTATCCTTGCTATGAGTACCTACCACAAAAGTTTTATCGAAAACAAGTCACTTATAAGCGAGATATCACACTTTTTAGATATCCACATTTGGCCCCCTGGTGGCCAAGTAGAGAATCAGATCGGACAGAAATTTAGTGTCACGGGTCATCTGACCTAGGGGGTCATGTGTACAAAGTTTAAAGTTCATAGGCCTAGCGGTTAAAAAACGTGCCACTGTTTTTGAACTAGGATACGACGGACAACGACGACGACGACGACGGACGACGACGGACGACGGACACTGCGGTATCGTATAGACTCCCCTACGGTGAGCCAAAAAGCCAGACAAATAACCCAACACAAGCATGCAAGAGTTGGTTGTACTGAATGCACTATAATCACTGGTCACACCATCATTTCAAGCCAGCATGTCAATCCTAGGCTAAAGTTAAACGAGTAGAGACAATCAGCCATCGCTCCAGCAATAATCTCATTGAGATTTCACTGTGTAGACAGAGATTTAATCTGACAGTGGTTATAGGCTAACGTGTGAATGCCATCTGGTAAAATATAACGTTTGTCATCAAATGCGGACAATGATTGTTTACTCTCCTCAACAGTAAACAAGGCGTGCTTCCTCGATCTGATAGCTCGATAACTACACTCCTTCTGTTCACTGGGATTGTGTAGTACTTTCAAGTAATCACCGTATGAGATGTTTCTCAAGACCGAACGAGGTAGACCTTTACCCTTCGAGCAGCAATTCTGAGACATGAGCCTTATGCAGTACATCTTTGACCGTAGGCCTACAAAATCGCTGACACGGTCCAACGGACTTTCGTGTTTGAATGCACCCGGTCTTCGGTGATTAGTTTCGCAGTAGAATGGTGATGATTTCGGAAGATTCGAAAGATCAAAGTATCGTTTGAAACGAAACAAATCTTCACAAGGCTCATCTCTATTGCTGATAGCATAGTATAAACTATCGGTGTCTGTGTAAATCAACTCACAGTCGGAGCCAAACAGTTTCATGACAAAATTGTAGTGCATTTTGTACAGGTGATTCTTGGCTAGATCGAGGCAGGCGAAGCCAACGGCAATCGGTTGGTTAATCAAAACCGTGGTAGGTTTCAATTCGATTCCCGCCAAAGACGAATTGAAAATAGTGACCGATTTGAAATTGATTTTACTGGTTAACTTCAGAAATTTTTTGCTTGTGGACACCAATTGGAAATTGGTAAATTTTGATGAATCCTGCAGCAATTTGCCATAGACAGAGTTATTCATTAACTTGTAGAATGAAATCTCAAATTCGCTTTTTGCCATCTGTCTTTGTTGTGTGTTGAAATCAATGTAGCTTTCCATAAACTTGCTTTGGGTGAAGGTGAGAATTCGATGAGTTTTGACCAAGACAAGACCTAACTTCAAATAGGTGCGCAAGGTCTCGTGATGGATGACGTAACTTCGCCTGGGACCCAAGTGAGGAACGAGTTTTTTGCTAGCTTTCCTGATGGTCAACTCCAGGTCGGCAGCCACTTCATGTGCATAAGGTGACCAATCTGCCGGGCTAATCTGATAGTGCTCGGGGGCCAGTGGTAAATCATTGTGTAAATCGTGCAAGTGGGTCGGGTAGTCCAAATCCACACTTAAGATGAAGCCTTGATCACCACCTTTTGCTACGGAGTGCAAATCGAATTCCTTCATCTCTGTATCGCTCAACCAACGGAAATCGCCAACTGGTAAATGTGATCGTAGGCAAAAGGAATGCATGCTACAACAATCCAAATTGACTATTTCACACTTTAACATGTTGGGTCTATAATCACTCATGTCGGGCATGTTCCAATGAACTTCGCGTTTCATTACACCAGATACCCCACCGCGCACCCCAGACCTCAAGAAATTCACCATTTCCATATCTTGTAATAAATCCAATTTGACACCGGTATGACGGAGCATGCAATGGAAAGAAAAGCTTGGAGTGGAGACAAAATGACACGGGTCTAGTGTAAAGTTTTTCATGCTCACATTCCTAAAATTCTCAAATATTTCAGCGAGAATCAGTGTGTCGCAATGGAGGTACAGAGTGAGGTAATCTTTCAATGATTTCATGCCCATGATTGACCAAACCTTCTGTGCCAGCTGGTACATTTCATCAGAAATCTCGCTGTTCTCCAAAGAATTGAAAAACTCTGCTTTTGCAGGTAATTCTTCCAATTCTAACTTCTGCTCAGAGTCTAAGAAGTCGTAGCAGATTGCAGACTTCGCTTTCACTAAATTGTAGAGCTCTTTGTTTTCATTGACATAAGCAAATAGAAGCTTAAATTGAATGTCCTCCCCATCCTTACCGGTGTGGATTGAGTGAGCTAGGGTGGCCAAAGAACTTGAAAGAAAGTGAAACGAGTCGATGAATTTGAACTGACCCCCATCGTAGTACATTGCTTGGTAATTTTCTTTTGTTTTCGGAATAATGCGAAAACTTACTTTTTCCTGGGCTGCTTGTTTTGCAAGTTCGTCAACAAATATGTGAAAGTCATATCTCATGGAGTTATGTGCAATTACCGTTATCTGTGTACATTCTTTTCCCCAGCTTAAGTTGCACCTGTTGCACAGGGCATGTCTGTAGGCGCCAGACAGATGATCATGGTCGGCACATTTTTTTGACCCAGGAGTAAATTTTTGTTGACACATTTCGCAAGCGTCTTGAGCAGTGAACTTGACCCAATCCTGTCCACGCATTTTTAAAGGACAATAATAATGTAATCTTATCAGCTCAATTTCGTTTTTCTGAATATGGAGCCAATTGAGAAACTCTCGAACACAATCGGTACCGACGTGTGTGAAAAGCTTTGAATTGTGTTTCGAATTCGAACAAATTCTAATTGCAGAAACGGCAATTGGCACGTGTCGGTGAATTCTTTTCGATTTGCCCGAATTTTGCTTTTCAGAAGGATCGCTTACCATCATTGTTTCGTAATCATAATAGATTGTCCATGGCATTTTGATGGTAGCAGAAAACTTATCAAAGGCTAGATGAGCTTTAGCTGAAGAAGGTGTTGTGTAAACCTGACCTTTTCTATCACAGTAGTGAGTTTTGTGTTGATCCAACTTGAGTTTTGATTTGTACACGGACAAACACGATCTGCAGACAAATTTCTTGAAATGACGCATTCCCGTGCCTTCCCGATGTAGCAAGCGTGACAAGTTTGTGATGAGAAAATAATGCTCTCTGTACAAGAGAAGGTCAACACAACGATTGTCGGGGAGATGTTTTTCTTTCGAATGGTAAATGGGCACTAAGCACGGTTGGTTCCGTTGTTTTGGAGCATTGACATAGCGGTAAACATTTACAGACAGATTGTTCCTTTTTTCAAAAGTTGAAATCTGTCCGAGACCTACTGGAAAAGTTAAATTAGTAACATCCAATCTGCACTGGTCAACCCACTTTTCAAAATTAGCAACTCTTATCCTTGGGTGATCAGATTGGCGCTTAAGGTGGGCGAGAATGCAATGGAGGAAACACTCATCTCCCCTTTGATTCGTTTTGTGATTGTTGAGCTGAAGACAGGCTTTTTTTCGAACCAGTTCATCCGGTAAACAAACTCTCTTACACGTGCCTCTGTCTGATTTCGTAAATTCACAACCTCCGCGGAGGATTACAAACTTGACTATTGTTAATTTCATTCCCAGGACTTTGTCGAATGTCCATCCTGACCCCGCCTGTATAAAGGTATCGAATTTCATTTCAATTTCGTCCAGGTTTTCCTCAAGTAAAGATTTGATATCCCCAACCACCAGTGCAGATTGGGTGTTTGTGTTAAACCAAGGCTCAGTAGCTGTTGCCTTACCAGATTCATAATCTTTTTCCCCGGTTAGATTACGAAGTAAACGCACCTGAATTTCAAAATGATATTTCAGACCGTAATCCGCATGCATCTTGAAATATTTGACCAGTTGCGAGTTCAACAAAGGTCTCGCCTCCTTACGTAGAAACAAGGAAAGGTCATTTTCGCGTTTGATATCGCGATATTCATATTGAACCCCATCCATAGATGGTGAAAAGTTCCGCGTGGCAATCATCCTTCGCGTCACCAGTGTTCAACCTGCGCGAATAATCGCTGCGAGGTGTACAGATAAATACTAAATCTCTATCGTGACTATGAAATTACATTACTTATTAGACTATTATACCCCGTGTTGTTGGTGATTGATAGGAAAAAGGTATCGATCCGTAGAAAGGGAGGAGAGAATTTCTGTCCCACTGAAATATGTATAAGTATTAACTAACTCATAACTCATGTCTCGAGAATCCCGGTGTTCAACCTTTATAGTTCCCATCGTGATTGTTATTTATTATTCCCCTAACCCCTTGCGAATTTAGTTTCAGTCACACCATAATTTCAACCTTAGCTCAGAATTCGACAAAACCTTAATCTCTATTCGAATTTATGCGTTTTTCATTAATTCTAGTGTGACTAGGTGGGAACAAACAAGTGTAGACCTATAAAGCTGGTGAACGCTTGAGGTTACACAACAACCAACGCGTCTGGTAAGTGGTATAAGATTGTGATAGTTAGAGTAATTATTTTTTTGTACTCATTCTTCACATTAATCACTAAAAACTACAAATGGTCATTTCAAACCCCACACCAACTTTGATTGCAAGGACCGGATAATAGTATATTACTTATAGAAGCGAACCCCTTGTTCAATGTTGGTGATTGAGATTAGAGTGAGAACCTGCCCCAGCAAGAAACAATTACGGACCAAGCTAACTTTAATTGTAAGGACCAGATAATAGAATATTACTTTTAGAAGCGAACCCTTTGTTCATTGTTGGTGATTGAGATAACACGCGTGATATAAGAGTTGGGATAAAACATTGGATAGTAATTCATTATTTGTACTTATTCTTCACATATTTCACCAACAACAACAAGTGCTCATTACAAAACCCCTGATTGAGATTCCAGTGAGAACCTGCCCGAAAAAAATGACGTACACGCTCAAGGTTGTTGTTGTGATTGGTCAGTGAAGTTAAAGTTTAGAGAGTGTTTTTTCAAGATATCGTGAATTTGATTGGATCCCAACTACTCTGAGCTCCTGATCGTGCGAGGACATACCAAAAGACGGGTTTTCATCCTTCTTATGACTATTGTAATCCCGGGTGACTTTCCATGGTGAGGGCGGGTGCTGTCCCACGATTGGCTGTCGAATTCTCCAGCATTGTCTCCACTGGCTGGCGGCCACCAACCTGCAAAAAAAAGGAAAGTTGTATCAGTGGAAGCGCAGTGAACGCCGAGTCTTATAAAGACCTGTTTCAGGGCGGATAATTCAGATTATACTGTTGATCAAATTCAAACACCATTAACATCTTAATGGATCTCCTTTACAGATGTAGATTGTCTTTATAACTATATAAGACATCGGAGACGTTCGCATTTCGTGCAAATCTACCTTTCGACCTCTCTCGCACATTTCTTGAATTTTTTACGTTCACTGGTAAGTAAGTTTTTTTAATATCCTGAATATACACGCGGGAACACCGTCTTGTCGGTGTACGAGTCGAACCCATAAATTGCTTCCATTGTACATCGTCAGGAAGAGATTGGGATCTAAAACTTTCGTGTATAGAGTGCAAGTTTCTTCTCATCTTTCGGTATGATTATTCACACGAATTTATTCAACTCTATCAAATACTTTGTTATTCTAAAAAAATCCTTATTTCATGTTTGCAAGATTCGTCTTAAATTCTCGTGTGACTGGATGAGGTGACTATAGATTTGTAAGCACTGTTCTGAAAATAACTTGCTTCCACCATAAACCAGAAGAAACACATTAATCACACGTCTTAAATTCTCGTGTGACTGGATGAGGTGACTATAGATTTGTAAGCACTGTTCTGAAAATAACTTGCTTCCACCATAAACCAGAAGAAACACGTTAATCACACGTCTTAAATTCTCGTGTGACTGGATGAGGTGACTATAGATTTGTAAGCACTGTTCTGAAAATAACTTGCTCCCACCATAAACCAGAAGAAACACATTAATCACACGTCTTAAATTCTCGTGTGACTGGGTGAGGTGACTACAGATTAGTAAGCACTGTTCTGAAACTAACTTGCTTCCAACCATAAACCAGAAGAAACACATTAATCCTACGTTTTTCGTCTGGTTGGTTTTTCACCAGTATGATTATTTTTGTGATGATGATAATTTCACTAATGATATTCTCTCAAGTAAGAGTTGAATTTGTTTTTTTTTCCATTTTAGATTATAAATATGTATGTTTCAACCATAAGAGACTTGCTCTCGTCGACAATTGACATGACCCACTGTTCAACTCAATTCCATTCTTCCTATAGATAAGAAAACATTTGTGTGACTGTGTCTTGCTTCATGTCTTTCAGAAATCACCACTGTTGCGCATATAACTAACCATCCTAAGAGAAGATACACTGGTTCTCTATCTACAATTGCTTAATTAAAGGTATGTGTTTAATGTAGCCAGTGTTGTAACTTGATCGAATACAGAGACATGTTGGAAAGAAGAAAAAAGAAAGATGTCAATCTCTTAACATATTCCCACATTTTAAGTAATATCACATAAGTGTAATACTCTTCACTCTTTTTTTTTCCAGTTAACCGTTTCATCATTGTTGCAAGATAAGAAAGAATAATCCCAGTACTATAATCTATTCATTGGTGGTAAGTAAAAATTATTTTTGTTCACCCCCTTCGAAACTCAGTACTCTGTTCTCGAGAGTAATAATAATGTCAAGGAATGAAGTAATCGGGAATTAGTTTTTAGCTCAGCTGACAAAGTCAGCGGAGCTAGTCAAATAGCTATTCGATTGGTGTCCGTCCTTCCACCCATCCTGCCATCCTTCCAACATGCCATCTGTAGACAAAGTTGGGCATTTTGTAATCATACAACCGAGGCACTTCAAATCTAGTCTTGCTTATAAACACCGCAGAAAATGTTGCTTACGGAAAAAAATTTGGGCGATTCGACTCAAATTCAGCTCCCCAGGGGGCAAAATGCGTAAATGAAAAAACAATTTTTTGACGCTCTATTCCAGCAGATAAAAGCTTAAAATAAAGTTGAAAAGGTCTTCATGATACAGAAGTTTTGATATAAAATAGATTAGTGTCGATTTATATCACCAGTTGGCGGTAGTGAGCAAAACTGTTGTTTGACCCCGGATGACCCCGCTTTAAATTTCCCGCCGAGGTTACCTGGAGCGCTATCGTCAAAAAAATGGCGGTGACATTTTTATTTCTACCGGAGCGATGATTTTGTAAGTGACGAATTTTCTTTTTTAAGCCTTTACGGAAACGTATTTTGGTACGAAACTTCACACGTTTATAGAAAAGATCAACGAGAATGTGTTCAAGTGCCCTCATAACGATGAGTTCAACAGAATTTGGTCAAAACAACCTTCGAATGGAGTCAACTTTCTTTGCGAAATTGAAGCGACGACCTCATTATTTATCGTAATTTATGCAGATCTGAGTCCAGCTGATGGGTGATGTTCTGATTTGTGTTCAAACTATTGGAAACTTCGGAAATTAGTTCTTTTAGTTCTCCTATTCTGCAGGAGTATATTATAGCCATTGATGTTGACAGCTAAAAGCACGAAAACTTTGTTCAGGTTTCTCGTCCAATCACGTGACCTCTCCAACACTCGATAATGCACTCTTTTCGTCCACGTTTTAGGCCAATCTTCGGCCTGAACATGAAATCTAATAAGCGCAGTACTTAAATCAGATGTTTCTCTCGCCTTGAAAACATTCCTGGGTAAAATCCATTGAGATTAGCCGAGTTAATCCACTTTTTCCGTGCCTAAAATCTCTGCCGCTGAATTCTATAAATAGAAACTGTTAACATCGCGGCAGTGTGGTTCCCATTGTGCGCCCTCCCACTTCACACCATGTCAGGAACTTTTACGGAGAGAGAGGGCGTGCGGTAAGAAGAATGGCCAAAATGACGTCACGTTTTCCTGGCAATATCTCTTGCCAGCATCTTTACAGACAACGTTAGAACTAGAAAACGAATATGTTAATTTGCAAAATTAAAAGCAGATTTCACCACTAACCAGCCAAATCGGAATACGACGGCGCAAAATGTTCTCGCTTTCCTCCTGCTAAAAAACCTTGTTCCCGCACTCCTATTTTAATTTATGCCAAGGAATATGATATGACCTGTTTTCACTTTTTTGTAATTAAATGGTATTCATATAATGAGATCAATAGTAGTGTCCGTGTCAGATCCCATCATGGAGGTATAAATAATTATTTATACCTCCATGATCACATCGTTCAACTAGTCTTCTCTCCCCAGCCCAGGTGCCTCACACGGACCTTCACGTCCCAATACTCAAGACCAACTCCTACAATATCGCCCTCAAAACAACCCTGGAGTCATGAATTCACAGGTGCTCCTGTGAAATCTCAGTTCTAGTTTATTTATCAAACTTTATCGAGGGTTATCGAATCGAATGGATGTGTCGATCGTCGGGGCGGATTGATATGTGGTTAGGTTGTGCGTCCAAGGCGATTAGGTCATTCAGTTAGTTTGAGAAAGATCATGATCATGAAGATGCGTGTTGTGTTATCATAACTGGAAAATAAGTTGAAGTTACTATTAGTACTACGATTCTTACATGAGTAAAAAGTAGACGTTTTAAGCAACACAATAATGTTACTCCCATAAAAAACTGTCAATTCTCCTTACCACTCTCAGAAGCCAAGCGATTGCTGTTAAGTTATGCAGGGGCTTAATCAATTACTTGCACTCCATGTGGGGTGAATAACATTACCTTTAGAACGGCTGGCTGTAGGGGGATGAGTGGAACAGCCGGTATACCTGCTGACCTGCTGAACCGAGGTTAATGTTATTTTCAATCCACGATTGCAGGTCACCTGATTTTCGAGATTTCGCGGGAAATGAAATTGTAAACAAACACATGTGTGCAGTTCAAATGTAAACAAAAATGTATTTTTGGTACTTTTGGTTGCTGGACTTGGGTTTTCCCGCAGTTAGGAGCTGGATCAAATTGGTGGTCTATTGTGCTGTTTTAGTCAGAGGTAGCCCTTGATTATGAAGGGATTTTCAAATTAAGGTGACCATAGTCTTTTATGTGCTCAGCTCACCACAGTTTTCAATACTTGATGTATCTGAAGAGGCGCGCGGAACCTGACATGGCCTTACCAAGGAGCTGCTAACTTTGCCTTTTTGGCTGAGACATTGCTTCATGTTGGACTAGGAGGAGCACGCATTTTAAAGTTCTAGTAGTGATAGTTGGTTCGAGCCATTTGGAAGCCGACATGTGAAGGCCTATCTGGGTTCTCCTTCTTCTCCGTATAAAAAGGGGCATATTGCTGACTAAGGAACAAGGCATATTGACATTGCCTCATCATCTCTATGGGACCAATTGATATACTTTTATATGCACGCATACATCGTGCCATTTCAGGGTCCGAGTCTGTGGACAATTGGTTTGATTAATTTGTCTCTTCGATATTGCTCCTTTATTGCATTAGATTTTCATCGCAATTCGATCTATTCAAGATATAGCCAATTTGAACCTGTCTGCGCCAAGGATAGATTGGTTCCAGATCGACTCACTATGACTAGGAATACGCAGTAGAGCACAATGTCATGAAAAACGACCCTTTGTATTGTAAATTCCAATCACCTGCAGGACAGGTCAATTTCTCTCAATAAAATTAATTTTGTTGACTCCTGTAATCTCTACCTTATTAAAAAAAAAAGAAAGTGGTGCTAGTCCCAAACTGGTAATTTCTATTTATTTTGACCTCTGTTAAATCATGATACCTCTCAATTACAGACAGCATTTTGTATCCTTGTGCTGTACAACCCAGCCTGGACATACCACAGTTGTCCATGGAGAAGTCTCATCCTCTCTGACACTTTTTTTCTGTAAAGCTACTGATACAACATGCTGAACTAGGGATATCTTCCGTTGCCTCCTGTAATATTTACATACCATGGCTGATTAGTTCAATCATATTTCATCCACCTGGCAGCTCTGCATTGGAAATTTTAGTGGTATAACGTGTTCTCTTGACCTTCAAACAGTAGTATAAAGCCGATATTTACTACTTTATACCCTCAGTCCTATGTTATTAGGTCATCCAGCTGAGCGCCAGGCCCTTGGGCCTCTTGTTAAAAAAGGTTTTTTTTTTTTTTACAGGAAATGGCGAACGAATGAATACTTTTAATGTAGAAGTGGGAAAGTTAGACAATTTGAAAATCCACTTAGTGATTGTTTTTATGTCATGTACAAACCTGATCGAAGAAGATTACACCTTTGACCAATACGATTACGCCGAGTATTATACGAAGTCGAGAAAAGTTGATAGCGCTGGATATGTCAAGAGAGAGTTGTGTGATGTTACTTACAGAGTATCCAAGTTTATGAACATTCATCTCTATGTTAAACATAACATTCATCTTTGGGTACAGGAGACCAATTTCAATCATTTATTAAAACAAATTACCTGCGAGATTCTAAAATTCGTTCACATTCATTCAAACAAAATCCCACATTTTTCCTATCAAATTAATAATATTCAATCAAGTTTTTTGATTATAAGTGAAAAATTCAAATGTTTAAGGGATATCACAAAAATTGAGGGACAAATTAAACAATTCTTTTCCCCATGTCCAACTCTAAAAATATATGAACATCACCAAACTGGACCTGTTATTTTCATCGAAGACCCATTAAACTATAAAACAAACCTTCTGAATAAGGGACAATTCTGGGGGTTAAAATTTAAACAAGGTCATATTAGGATTTTTAAAGACAAGGGAGTCCTTGTCACAAAATCAATCAAAGACTTAGAAAATATTGAACAAAAATTTATAAATTTCGTAGATTACTGTAATTTTAGTACTGAGTTAAAATGGCTTTGATTCAGAAAATAATTAACACCCTTTACAAGGAAAATCACATAAATAATGAAATGAAACGAGGGATTTTTCAAACTCTAAACCAAAAAAAAGAGTTTAGAAAGTTTGATTGCAACAATAAACAAATTTGGAACGAATTTGCTGAAGTGGTCAGAGAGAAAATTCAATCATTTCAAATTGTATTAGTTTATTCCCCCATGAAAATTAGAACCGAGTGTGGGTTTCCTGTAGAGGGAACCATTACAATAGTAGTTAAGAATACAAATGATATAGAGATAAAAAAGGACGGTACAGACTTAGGTTTCCAAACCAATGGAGGGGAGGGGGAAGAGGAAGTAGTCTTCGACTTCTTGGGTGAGGTGTCTGCAGACTCTGAGTCTGAAGACGAGTCGGGTGTCTCAGATGTTGTGGGTTTGGGGAAGAGAAGCGCAACCAGCGCGGAGGGGGATGCAGGGGGTCAACCGGAAAAGAAGAAAAGACTGACCGAGTGTAATTTATCTGACTCCAGCAGCGATGATAATGGTCCGTGTGAAAACGAAAATGGGGGATGTGACCCGACAAGACGCATCTCGAGAGTCACTAAACCCCCAACTGGGAAAAAATCCCCTACAATCACCCGAGTTGATAGCGCACATGGGATAAATTCAGTGGCCACATTTTTCGACGAACGGGACAAAATGTCCAAACTAAATGAAAATCAAAATCTCTCCCATGAAGAGAGAATGTTTCAAAAGAAATACTTGGAAAAGTGTCGATGTCATGGGGGAAAAGACAAAGAAACTATGATCAACGATTATCAAAAGATTTGTTCGGTAAAAACAATTCAGTTTGAAACAAGAGAAAAAACCGTTGGTTTATTAGCAAGAGAATCAACTATACGTCAAAACTGGGTAAAAGGGGCCGAGAGTCTTGTGACTCAGTTACAAAAATTAACACACGCGATGGGGAAATTCGAAACGAAACAAACCTGCGATTCGTTAATAAAACCATTTTTCGATAAAGAAATAGCGCACGGAGAATGCAAACGGTGCACTCTCCATTGCTTGCCTTTGTTTGCAAGCAACATTAAAATGCCAGTAGGACGTCCGGTAAATCAAAAAAAAAAAAAAAATCGGATTAAATAGAGATACTGGTATGAAACCACAAAGTAGAATTCCCTATTCAACTAGCAAAAAACTAGAAATATATGATCCAAGGGCACATGCTGATAACATGCGAAATAAAGAAAAATGGAACGTTCCCGGCGAGGCCCTGACAAAAACTATTTTTCAAAAGAGGAGAATGACTTCGTTAAAAAACAATTCGAAGGGGTTAACAGGAAAAATTTTAAAAAATGTGCAAGGCTTGGTTAATTCATTGTAAAAACTTTTTGATAGGTGTCTGGGGGTTTTTTTTGTTGAATTGGTTAGAAGGCGTGGTAGATAGAAATTGGTTTCCTGTACCCACTTCGTTGGTTTTTCTCAAGTTTTCAAGTGATGTATAATGTTTACAAAACATCTTTTGCCTCGGTAATAAGAAGATGAATTTATTCTCCTTTCTAATAGGAATTGAAATATGGAAACGGGTGCGAAGAGGATAGTATCTTTGTGCGAAGAAAGAGATACACTTCAAAACGAATCCGATATAGGATGTCATAAAATTAAATTGGTACGAAAAGACATGGACGCTTGTTCTCGACGTTGCGAATTTTTTGAGGCCGCACATGATCAAGCTAAAGGTGAAAAAAAAAAGGAGGGGAGTGGGGGTATTATTAGAATAGATGGTGCATGTAAAGCGGAGAATAAGCTAGAAATTAGCTTTAAAAAAGAAAGTTTTGCGTACACCCCCTCGTACAGTTCGAGGGGGATGGTTGGAATCTACGTGGGGTATATGCAGGACATTGAACCCCAAACGATGCGTCGAGTGGGCACTGGGTTAAGTTTTTTTCTTGGTGAAGGTGTTGTTGGTAATTTTTTCCCCGATATGGGGGAATTACGATATTACGACAAGGTTATCGTAAGTCCCCGTCAATTCAGAGGGGAAGACCATGATATATCAATATCCGTTTACAATTTAGAAGATGAGAAGATTACTTTTTTTCCGGTTTCAGAAATTGGGGGACATACACTTTTACACGATTCCGCAAGAAGTGGTCATGATTAATATCGCAGCATAAAAAAAGTTGGTTGTTATTACCGAGGCTAAAGTTGGTTTGTTTTCTACAACATTTAGTTTAGAAAGGAGATTCGTTATATATCTTAGCTAATCTAGTTGAAAAAGGACCTGTGATGCGTTCACAAGTTATTGTGTGTATAATGTTTTAGTTTAGAACCGAGTCGAAATAGACTTATAATTCTGTTTACTTTCAATGAAGAAAAGAGAAGAATTAGTTAAAGTGAAAATAGGTATCATACGGTGATTAAATTCACTAGTTCTGCGAAAAGTAAGGATATTTTTTCTTAAGTCACGATGTAAAATTGATAGAAATGAAATAAATAATAAGAGAGGACGAGACCTCCATTCGCGTAATGTGTTTGACACATCTTTTTGATATAATTAAAGTGTGCCAATCAGCATTGCGTCTGTGTGGAAGGTTTTGTAAACAACGATTACATTTGCACGTGGAAGGAGCCAGGGTATAAAACCAAGAAGAAAAGAGGATGAGGATACAACCCCCATTTGCGTAAAAGCGTTTGACATATCTTTTTGAAATAATTAAAGTGTTAAATAATTAAAAGGGCTAAGACCTAGAAATGCACTTACAAGGCCTAGTATATACTTACAAGGCCTAGTATATATTACTGGCCTTGTAAGTGCATTTTTATATACTACTTGTAGTGTCATCAATGTTAAAGAATTCTCTCAATCTGATTCTTCTTAAGAATTCTTCTGTGTCTTAGTTGAGTTGATGATTGTCATATGATTTTGGGGCAAGGCAGAAGTTTAAGCCTTTGCGAAGAAGTTTAATTTCATCATTAGTTAGTTTGTACTCACTGAGGTTTACTACCGATCTTTTTAATTCATTTTCTGCAATGGATTTTAGTGTCTTGGGTTTCCCCCCAACATATCAACTAGTTGGTTTAGGAAGTGTGGAAATATACCGAAATGAAACTGAATTGCAAAACAAATATCAGTGTAAATCGTTCAGGTACCTACTGATGCTATTTATTCTCCCATTTCATGTTAATTTCAGTTGCTCTGTTCACTTTTAACTGAGAGAAACTCTGACCAGTTGATGGCTTTGCATGTGACCATGTGATCCACCATCTTTGTTGATTTGGCTGCATACTTGTTGATCTAGAATGTCTAACTCATGGTTTTCTGAGACTTAGGCTTTTATTCTTCTTATCGTTTGTTTTACACGGTTAAAACTGTTTTAGATCTGATATTGTAAGCGTTTTTCTATGACAAATGGAATGTAAATCTCTTGTCGCGGGAGTTTTTTCTGCAGCCCCGTAAAGGCCCAATTCCCCTCAGGCTGGAGATCCTCCTGTCTTCGGCGGAAGATTTACACTTCCCCAATCACAACAGTTGGTGATTCACGATCTAAATTTCCTTACAGTACTACCAGTAGGCTGATAGGCAGTGCCCAACCAACTATGCTCAATGAGCAGAGTCCCAAAAATATCTGATAGTCACATTCCGTATATAAGAGTCCAATGCTAATGCCAGAAACGTTTAAAGTAAAGTCCAACGAGCGGCGCGAACGAAACTAAATATATTAACAATAATTATATGGTAACGCAAATGGAGTCTAAACAACTAATAACGCGAATGAAAACTTTGAGAAACTTATCGATTACAGGTAGGACTAGGAGTGGGGTAGACTGCCCAAACCTATAGAAAGACAGGAACATGGTATATTCTAACCCTTGTGGCACAGTTCCAAGTCTTATTGCGGACTACTCATTGCGGTAGATTAGACAAAGACACGTATATACTCAAAAATGTCTTCAGATTGGTTCAACCTCAAATTAGCTAACTAGAACGTCTGTACATGTATGCGTTAACTAGATTACAAGTATCCGATCCAGTACTTATGTGGCATTCCAGTTCTGGTGATTAAGTTCCGTGTCTTCTTCCGCCTCCAACAGACATATCTTGTTGACAGGTCTGTCAAACGTTCCACTCGGTGTCTTGATACGGACGGTCCTGACTTCACCGTCTGCAATCTACGATATCTACGACTATTGCCATTTTTACCACTTTTTTGTAGCAGGAGCTGGGGGCCCTCTTTGGCGCCCTCAGCCATGTGCAGCTTGATTCCCACCTGCAGCAGGCTGCGCCCCCAGCCCACCATCACCTGAGTCATTGTCACTACTACTTTTATCATTATACCCCCAACTGCCTGGTCATTGTCACCATCAGAATCAGACTGATCATGCAAATTGATCTCAAATTGGTCTATCTTCACCAATTCACCTGTCGAAATACCCACTTCCTGGGGACGAGATTGAACCGAATTCTTCCGAGAACACTTCCGAAGACATGGCGGGAGGTTTAAATCAACGTAGAATCAGTAGTTTGGTTTACTTTTTGATAAGTAGATAAGTAGATGGAAAAACTGAGATAACGTTATTGACAATTTAGCGACCTATTTTCAATAACGTTTTAAAACGCTATTGGCAGTGAAAGAGTTAAAGAACAAATCTAACCTTTTGACTAAATTCAAAGAGCAAACTATGCAAGCGCGAGCAAAGCTCTCATGACAAGGTCAGGATCTGTTGTAATTTTGATGAACTAGTTTTATGAACTAAAATTTACACTGTTTTGAATTGTGTCAGTTGTACATCTGAGTTAAATTTAATAAAAACTTTTAATCTAAAAATGACTGATAGAAACCAAAAGGTTAATTGTCCAACATGTAATAAATCCATTGCATACAGCAATATGGCAGCTCGCAGGAAGACGAAGGGGCATTTAAATAAATCAATGGTACAAGTACCTACTATTCCAACACTAATCCCTAGAGGTGTAAATAAGAAGCTTTCCTTTGAGACTGAGGAGCTTGTTGACATAAATAAAGTTGAAAGAATTGAAGTAGCAAAGAAGTTTGGCAAGCCTGTTGTTACCATTAGAGTGAATATTGATAGAGAAGCGAAACAGGTTTTTTTAATACAGGGAAAAATTTGAGGAAGTACTTTTTAAGCTGAATGATTACCACCATAAAATAAGCATATCACTTTTCGCCCAGTTCAACAGACCTAAGACCGTAGAGCAGGGCCCGTATTCATAAAGCTACTTAAGTCAAAGTGGGACACCTAAAATGCATCTTAAGTTTAGGTGGGGTACTTACTTAAAATAAGTCATATTCATAAATATGCTTAAGTCAGGTTGCCCACTCAAATCGAATCTTAGATTTGAGACACCTCCGGGGCAGTCTTAACTCTAAGTGGACTGGTTCTTTCAGTTCATTTTTAGCACGGCGCTCATCGGAGATGAGTTTGTTAGACCATATCCACAACTCCGTGGATATGGTCTATTGTTTTTACTGAGCCGATCGCCAGGACCCGAGGGATGTGGTTTTCGACACGTATCTCCGAAACTGCCGCACGGAACGACCTGAAATTTGGTTAGGTTACGTTTCATAACCTGCTAACGAACAACGTGTACTTTATTTTTGCAGCCGTTGCTTGCTTTTTTAGTTTTCGGGTGATTTTTGATGAAAATCGCCGGTTCTGAACCGTTCCGGTAATAGCACTGCCTCCCGCGTTTTTACCGATTAGGCAAGTTGCTCAACGTTGATCTGGCCCGACCTGAACAGGTGGGAGGATACCCGCTACATGGAAGAGCCAACAGACATTTCATCTACGCATTCTAGGGTGAGTGTGATTTTTTCGTGATTGTAATCGCCCTCAAATTTGTGTTGAAACACTGCATCAGACAAAATTAACTCATCAGAGGTCAAGAAAAGGATCTTAAGAATATATATTCGCTGTTAGTTTGGGTGATTATAGGGAGCACGTCCATCTTTTGAGGCAAACTTGTCATCCGAAAGTTTCCAGATCCCCGCAATGGCGGATATACATTCATCAAAAAAATTACGAATTCGGGCAAGTTTCATCAAACTGTGCGCCTTAAACACCTAAGAATGTCTGAAAATCACCGAGACTCTACACATGAGATATACCTTCACTGAAAATAATTGCTAAAACCTCGCTTAACGTGTCGCGAGTGCTGAAAGCAACAGTTTTGGAGATCGTTTTTCTGTACATTCTGCTCACTCCTGTAGAAATGTACAGTAAAGCACGTATACACGTGCAGTGTAAATGGACACACGAATGTACACACCTTCTGAAAATATTGTCAGCAAAGGTGATAAGTGTTTGTTCTGAATTATGACAATGAAATTCATAGACTATTAGCAGGTAGTCAGTGTCTGTTGGTCTGAATAATGAATGATAAAACTTCTGGTGAAGTTAAAATATTTCCTCGCTCTGTTTTACAGCCTGACGCAGTGATGGGGATGATCAGCATCTGTTCTGTTCTGCGACCGCATCAGTCACGGATATAGGACCCTTGACCACGAGGAGCTGATGAGGCAAAGTCGTATAACCGTCTTAACCTTGACATCGGTGCAGTGCTGAATTTGCCGTCTGAAGACAAACCAGTATAATATTCCAGCCGTATTTCGTTCTTTTCACTGTAATACTTTTACTTCAAAAAGACTGAATAAATAAACCTACTGTGGCAGTTAGTTTAAAAAGATATTATTGCATTTTACGTTTTTACTCTTAGTGCTGATCGGTCATACCCCTTGGGCCTGGCCGTAACCTTGCATACTGGTTGTCTCGATGCCGTATGCTATGACCATGTATATATCTACTGGACTGGTTTGTTGCACCATGTCGAAGGAATTTTATGTAGAGATCAAGACACTTCCCTCACATCACAATCTACACCTCAAAAGAATGGTTGTAAAAATCCTTGCCATGATTCCCGGTTGCCCCTATGTTGTGACCATGCATGCATCAATGGCCTTGGATGTTGCAACCTACACTTCAAAGGAATGCGAAGTCTAAATCGCATTTATTTTTTGTCCCCAGGTTGTGACTTTCCTAACAGCAATTGCAGACCATATCCCTGGTGATAGTGTTTTGTCATCTTAAAAATGAGCACCAGGACAAAGCACCAAAAACCTGCCACTAAAGATCAGATCAGAAGTTACCTACGTGGTGCCAGTACCCACAAGTGCATGATTGACACCTCGATCATTTGAAGAAAAAATTGGCAGCAGAACCATGTGTGCATGGAGGGAGGTATTATAATATAAATACTGTGGAGACGCAATGTATTATTGGTCGTCCCAACATTGGGAGCTTTCATCCCCACCAGCCATATCAGATGGCCAACTGGTTTCCCTCACTCGACCAGAAAACTCATCAAAAGATACGAAAGATGTTGAGATTCAGATTACATTTGCTTGTTGTCTGCTGGATTCTGACCATCCATATGCTGAGTTGTTGCAGTCCCAGAACAATCGCTAATTCTAGTATTTATGATGCACCTACTGTCACAACCTAATTCAGCTGAGTATTCAGGTTATCTGGTTATATCCTGGTGCAAACCTAATTTCTCAACATGACAAAATACTTTCACCAGGGATATGGTCTGCAATTTGCTGTTAGGCAAATTGCCCAATACTAGTTGATGTTGGCTTGGCAACATGAAATTGCACACAGGCGTGCAATTCGCAGGGAAAGGGTTTTTCATGATTGCCTCCATCCACAAGACTTCTTAAACGACTTATAATTATATCAGCGATATCGGTTTGATCGGCTAACATTATTCTTGTGAGGGATGACCACGAATCGGAAACTAGGAGGAATTACACGCTACTTCCTGAGTTAAAACTGCTTGCGACTCTCCGGTTTACAATTTTTACCCTTGCGGATCATTCCAACAGCTGGTGATACTGTCAACATTTCCAAACCAACCACGAGTCGAGTAATTGCGGAGGTAACAACCTAACTGAACCAAATTTCGGAAACAAGATGACACTCCTCAATTATCTTTTTTTAGCTCAGCTGACAAAGTCACACGTTTATGGAAAAGATCAACGAGAATGTGTTCAAATGCCCTCATAACGATGAGTTCAACGGAATTTGGTCAAAACAACCTTCGCATGGAGTCAACTTTCTTTACGAAATTGAAGCGACAACCTCATTATTTATCGTAATTTATGCAGATCTGAGTCCAGCTGATGGGTGATGTTCTGATTTGTGTTCAAACTATTGGAAACTTCGGAAATTAGTTCTATTAGTTCTACTATTCTGCAGGAGTATATTATAGCCATTGATGTTGACAGCTAAAAGCACGAAAACTTTGTTTATTTATCAAACTGTATCGAGTGTTATCGAATCGAATGGATGTGTCGATCGTCGGGGCGGATTGATATGTGGTTGTGAGTCCAAGGCGATTACGTCATTCAGTTAGTTTAAGAAAGATCATGATCATGAAGATGCGTGTTGTGTTATCATAACCGGAAAATAATTTGAAGTTATTATTAGTACTACGATTCTTACATGAGTAAAAAGTAGACGTTTTAAGCAACACAATAATGTTACTCCCATAAAAAAAACGGTCAATTCTCCTTACCACTCGCAGAACAGAAGCCAAGCCATTGCTGTTAAGTTATGCAGGGGCTTAATCAATTACCTGCACTCCCTGTGGGGTGAATAACATTACCTTTTGAACAGCTGGCTGTAGGGGGATGATTGGAACAGCCGGTATACCTGCTGACCTGCTGAACCCAGGTTAATGTTATTTTCAATCCACGATTGCAGGTCACCTGATTTTCGAGATTTCGCGGGAAATGAAATTGTAAACAAACGCATGTATGCAGTTCAAATGTAAACAAAAATGTATTTTTGGTACTTTTGGTTGCTGGACTTGGGTTTTCCCGCAGTTAGGAGCTGGGGTCAAATTGGTGGTCTATTGTTTATGGGTGCTGTTTTAGTCAGAGGTCATGAGGTAGCCCTTGATTATGAAGGGATTTTCAAATTAAGGTGACCATGGTCTTTTTATGTGCTCTCCACAGCTTTCAATACTTGATGTATCTGAAGAGGTGCGCGGAACCTGACATGGCCTTACCAAGGAGCTCCTCACGGTGCTGAACTTCTAGCTTGCCTGTCGACTAAGTGCCTTTTTGGCCGAGACATTGCTACATGTAAGAGGAGCACGCATTTTAAATTTATAGTAGTGATGATAGTAAAGTTGGTTCGAGCCATTTGGGAGCCGACATGTGAAGGCCTATCTGGGTTCTCCTTTTTTAGCTCACCTGTCAGGTGAGCTTATACGATACCGCGGCGTCTGGCGTCCGTCGTCGTCGTCCGTCGTTAACTTTTGACAAAATCATGGCACGTTTCTTAACCGCTTGACCCAGAAAGTTCATACTTGGTGTGTGGGTACCCCTAGGCAAGACCTTCCTTCAGAATGAAAATCAGCGCAATTTGACTGCTGGTCTGCCATAAAGGGGGCGCTCTTTGAAAACCTATTTTTGTCATTTTGAAGCTTATGGTTAAAGCTAGAGCGATGAAAATTTTATGGTGGGTGTATCTAATAAAGGTACATCACATATCACACGGGTTTTTGATTTGACCTTCATTTCAAGGTCACAGAGGTCGAACTCTACAATTTCTTTGATCATGGCACGTTTTTTTGCTATTGGTCATAGACTCTCTAAATTTGATATGTAGACACCTATTGGGCATCTCTACATGTTGACACAGATTTAGATCAGTGTGACCTACTATTCAGGTATAAGTAGGTCAAGGTTAAAAAAGCCCATTTTCTTTATTCCAGCAGATTGAAGTTTGAAATGAAGTTTTAGAGGTCGGCCTGATATAGAGGTTTCGATATTAAATAGATTAAAAATGTCAGTTGGCACATTGCCAGCAGTTTTGAATTTCGCGGTTCAAGGTAATCCGTCGGGGTATCCCAGATGCGCAGTGTTGTACTGCGCCACTAGATCTGCATACTACAAGTATGGAAGACAGCCATTTTATGAATTTGAAGAAGGAATTAAATCACCTTGAATCAATGCTAAAACTTAATCATCCGCTCTTCGGATGAGGTCGTATGTGTTGATTACATTCTTGTGATTGGTTTGAGATTATTAGTTTGTCCTCATTGCCGGTTGTTTTAGAAAATTTTGACTGTGATTGGAAGGTAAAATGAGAAACTTGTCACACTGTTCTTCGGCTTGGAATGGGGATAGTCAATGCAGAGCCAGTTGGTACAAGCTGCCTTGCAAATCGGGGTGGCGTAATAATACTGTGAAAGAACAATAAAATGATGAATTTTAGCAGTGTGTGTCAGAAATTATGTGATTTCCATTGCATTTGACGATCCCAAAGTTTCGAGAGTATGGCAAAATGGCTGCTGCCGTCATTGGAGATTAGCGTCAAGCCGGAACCTTTCGTTACAATGTGGGCTTTTAAACACAAGTTAATGGCTTATAATCACCCAGACACTACTCATTAGGTAAAGCTCTACTAAAAACACTTGCTTTAATTTTTGTAAACATGTCACGAGTGCTTAAAAAGAACCATTTTTGTGATCGTTTTTCGTCGCTGTAGAAATGTACACAGTCAGAGTCAGTCAGTGTGTCAACACAACAGCGGTGTTAGTAATAGTATACACATGAATCCATGATACACGGAGACACGAATGTAAACATTTACCTGTTGGGTCGGAAGGAGTTCACCGTTACCGATCACTGCCCCAAGAAAGGTCATCTGAGCTGGTTGACTTAAGTAGATGATGATAATGATGAAAATGTTGGACAGCTGTCATCAGTGCTTTTATAGTTAGGGCAGCCTATAGTCGGATTCATAAGTAAATGTCACTGACACTGCCCTTTTGGGTCGCTGTGCAAAAACTATTGGGCCGATTTCTTCAAAGTTTGGTTTTTCTTGAATCTAATTTCGGGACCCAACACAATTTCCAGGTTAGAGATTTGCAAATTATAAAGAAAAAAATTGTCAACTTTGGAGCCCTTTGGCCATTTTGGGGGAATCTGGAGGGCCCGATTTTTTTTTATGGATAGTTCTAAATGAAACTTGGCAGCTTTAAAAGATACACACGAAAAAAAATTAACCTGAACATTTCAGCAAAATGCATCCAGAAATAAGCAGTACAGAGGAGAAAATGTCAAAATCAACACACTACGTCAATGTACACCAATACATACAAAAAATTATTTCGTAACCATGGTTACTGAAATATGAAAATCCTCTTGGGTCCCGAAATTAGATTCAAGAAAAACCAAACTTTGAAGAAATCGGCTCAGTAGTTTTTGCGCAGCGGCCCAAAAAGGCAGTGACATTTACTTATGAATCCGACTATAGGGCTGTCTTGTAACTACGTTTTTTCATATGTTATACTATAGCCAACTCTATATCAGTATAACAGTGATGGCATGCATGCATGGTCGGGACATGATGGCTGACTGATGGATTTCAACATTATCAGTGACCACATGACAATCAGAGATCACCTGGGGAGAAGGGCTGAGCTACACTCAATTCAGAATCAAACAAAAACCTTGCATCTCCCATCCAACATCAGAGCTCCAGTCGATTCTCGTTTAAGACAAACCACACCATCCCACAACTATTGCATGATTAACCCCTAAAATTGACAAGTTCTTCCTCAAACTCTCCCTTTCATATCGACAGGTGAGCACAATGGCCCTGGCCATTTCATCTTCGTATAAAAAGGGGCATATTGCTGACTAAGGAACAAGGCATATTGACTTTGCCTCATCATCTCTATCGGACCAATCGATATACTTTTATATGCACGCATACATCACGCCATTTCAGGGTCTGAGTCTGTGGACAATTGGTCTGATTAATTTTTCTCTTCGATATTGCTCCTTTATTGCATTAGATTTTCATCGCAATTCAATCTATTCAAGATATAGCCAATTTGAACCTGTCTGCGCCAAGGATAGATTGGTTCCCGATAGACTCACTAGGGATATGCAGTAGAGCACAATGTCATGAAAAACGACCCTTTGTATTGTAAATTCCAATCACCTGCAGGACAGGTTAATTTCTCTCAATAAAATTAATTTTGTTGACTCCTGTAATCTCTACCTTATTTAAAAAAAAAGACAGTGGTGTTAGTCCCAAACTGGTCATTTCTATTTATTTTGACCTCTGTACAATCAGGATACCTCTCAATTACAGACAGCATTTTGTATCCTTGTGCTGTACAACCCAGCCTGGACATACCACAGTTGTCTATGGAGAAGTCTCATCCTCTCTGACACTTCTTTTCTGTAAATTTACCGATACAACATACTGAACTAGGGATATCTTCCGTTGCCTCCTGTAATATTTACAAACCATGGCTGATTAGTTCAATCATGTTTCATCCAGCTGGCAGCTCTGCATTGGAAATTTTAGTGGTATAACGTGTTCTCTTGACCTTCAAACAGTAGTATAAAGCTGATATTTACTACTTTACACCCTCAGTCCTATGTTATTAGGTCATCCAGCTGAGCGCCAGGCCCTTGGGCCTCTTGTTATTATCATATTCTTCGATTTCACGGTGTTATCAGTGTGGTCCATCGAATGCCTACAGTACTTTGATTCTAGGACCTTCGTTTCACGAGTGGAGATAATATGAGACATTGGGAAGGGGATGAGGTCATCCTTAGGGGTATCCATTGCGGCCTTAGCTTATGACGCCATTTTTTAATCCTAACATCCCCGGGCAACGATGATACAATTGTGTACAGAAAAATGATTTGTAATTTGCACTATTGAATACCCTCGATCAATGAATAATGAATAATGATAAGAAATGTGACACGGGTACCTGATGCGTCGTTTGAAGAAGTGTTTCACTCAAACTTAAGCGCCAGTAGTCTTATATCGTTAGTTGAATGACAACTTCTCGTAGCAGACTCCCGAAATTGCAGTCTCAGTTAGTCCAATCATTCATCTCGACTCTGTATAACCAAAATGAGCGTGATCGGTCCCGACGAGCGCTATCACCGACCGACTTTCATCGCCAGTAGTGTGATATCGCTAGTCGAATGACAACTTATCATCGGAGAATCTCGAAATTGCGGTCTCAGTTTGTCTAATCGGGCATCTCGACTCTATACTACAATCAAGATGTACAGACCGGGGGAGCTGGCGGTACGTACCCATAAGTCTTTGCGGTAGTCTCGCGCGTACCGGATATAACCTATCAAGCTTTTCTCCTTCAGAGAAATACTGCGTTGCGCTCAACTGCCAATTATGCATTAGTCTGGTGGACACGAGGTTGGCCTTAAACTTGCTTGAAATCGAAAATTTGGACAACACACGTGTACTACAGCGCAAACGGCAGCATTCTGACATATAGAAACATGTGGTCTGATTCTATTTTCACTTGTCACTAAGTGATCACGCGTCCAACCTCGTATGCAGGGTAATGTGGCTTTCTCATTGGTCGAACGTTAATTTTGTTCACAGCCTTTTAAGGCACTTGAGCGCAACGCAGTATTTCTCTGAAGGAGAAAAGTTTGATGGGTTATATCCGATACGCGCGAGACTACCGCAAAGACTTATGGGTACGTACCGCCAGCTCCCCCGGTAGATTTTTTTTTCCAGTATTGATGACAGCAACTGCTGGTCATTGCTAGAACTGAATGTTAAAAACCTGCATCGACTATATAAAAATATACACAAATGAAATTTAATGACAAGAACTGGTGATTGAAAAGGTAGGTAGCTGATAAAGTACAACTGTTACTGTATGTTATATTTAAAAAATAAAGCCTTAAATGACTAGGTTTTAGGTTTAGAGCATGACAACATTTGCCACGGCTTTCTTTTTCCCAGGAGGCGTCATGCCTGCGAACCCTCAATGTCATGTTTTTGTCAATCAATGCTTGTTCATTATTTTCCAGGTATTGGTGAAAACAATATGAGGGTCATCTCAAACATATAGGCCGATGAGACCATAGAGTTAACACCACCAGTACAAATCCTTACCATTCCATACTGGGATTTCCACCTAAAAAATCAACAGAAAGTAGCAGTTATGGCGAGTAACATTGAAGGTACAGTACCACCTATAGAGATATTGTATTAAGACAGAAAGAAATAGTTAAATTTTGTCAGAATCTGTAATCCTCTCTGAAACCATTTTGTTGAAGGAAATTGTATGATATGATATTCACTCCAACATTTTCATTACACTTTAATTCCTGGGCCTCATTTTGTCTCAGTTGACGTAGAGTTAGAGTTGATTTTCTTGGGTCTACTTATGTTGTGAAAAAAAGGAGTGTTTTGCGTGTTGTTCATATCTTTTCACCCAGTTCGTAGTTGTGGGGTGAATTGTCAATTTTCAACCATTTATTTCAGAAAATTCACTCTCAGGTCTCAGCAACATATGATTGGCAGAAGGAGGCATCGCTTGTTATCCAAAGGGTAGCTTTCTACAAAGGTGGAAAACGTAGAGGAGTGGAACCCTCTGTGTGGTTCAGAACACCAGGTAAGTAACTTGCTAAGGCTGAAATATCAATTGAACAGAGTATTTGGAGTTAGACACCATGTAGTGTGTACTTTAGCGGATGTCATGGAGTTGAGGTGACTGGCATTGATTGGTCTATGCATATTGATTCAATGGGTCATCAGATGTGATTCAACCTGGAGGGGCAAGGTTTCTTTCAACTTGGTCGGAATAGTGTTGAATTTCAACTCTCACTAAGCCAGCAAACTTTCAGTTTCTTGCTTTATCACTAATTTCTTTTTGACCAACTGTGAATTTGTTACCAGTTCATTTATTGATGTTGTCTTTCAGTTGACCAAAGTGTTGTTCTTGATTATGCCAAGAAAGTTAAAGAACCCATGGACTTTTCTACTATCCTAGAGAAACTACAGGTAAAAAATCAATCAGGTCAAAAGTAATTGCCTGCATGGTTTATAGTCTTCCATTACCAAATCTGCTTTGTTTGCTGCGAATTCCTGAAAATTTAGCTGTCTTTCTTCACTCTACGTCACTGCTCCGCTCCACAGGACTTGTCCAAACTATTAATGCCCCCCAAACAAAACGTTCATTGTTCACTCTCTTCAACGTCCCAATTCCTGCCTTTGTGGACCAATTCCTGGGCATCTGGTCTTGCACGATCTATTAAGTCGTGGGATTTTGGTCCAACAATTCCAAGCCAGTGCAACCCATCTAACTAAACCTTGGTGTCTTTTGCCACACCCTGTGATTCTTGAAGGAGTAGCAGGTGCGCTGTACACTGCTAATGATCTGCATTTCACTTGTTTACCATGGTTTATTATTTTCACTCTTTGTCTTGTTTATTTTCAGAATGGAATTTATAAAGATGTAGAAGCGTTTCACTTTGATATGCTTCTCATTAAAAGCAACTGTATCGCCTACAACAGCCCAGCTGACCAAGTGTATGCAGATTGTGAAACTCTATTCAAATATTATGAAGTGGAATATGGAAAGTTACTGAAGAGATTGGAAAAGGTAGATTAATCATGATACACCATCAAATCAGCTACAACAAACGTGTGGTCATACTCACAGGCGTCCTCTCCTTTGAGTTTCTTTTCTCTTGTGAGCTACATGTAAGGGGGAGGGAGAATACACACTGTGAATACAGGGGCCACATACAGAAATAGTAATGGCATGATGTGATACATGTAAAAAAGCAATGGGTGATACAGAGATACCCTTCAATGAAGTTGCGCCTTTCCGGGTGCCAATGTCTGGGCACATCACAAGCAACGACAACATCATTATTCCCAATGACGAATCGAAAAGGAACTATTTACTAGTATTTTCCTTGCAATTTTGATACCCACGATTAGATTTCAGATGATTTTAATTTAACAAACCACAATGATGTCCAATTCAAGTGGATCACATAGTGGTGCATTATTAGTATAGTACTGTATGCTTTCATGCAGACAATTCACAGTATGGTATAATAACTATGTTCGTTTTGCAGGTTAAAACTGCTCAGAATCAAAAGATATGGAATATAGGCTCCTTCATGCATGCAAAGAAAGTTGCACGGGAAGATGGTACATTGAAGATTGTCGGTGACCAGATCAATAAAATGGAGGCTACAATAATGGAAAAAGAAAATAGGATCCATGAACTTAATGCTGATGTACGTATTTTCATTTGAAAATTTTACTGCATGCATGTTTTTCATAGGAAGGAATTTGCTTTGGATGGTTGCAATGCCTGAACTTGGCTTTTTGAAATGTGACAAATCTTATATTCTTATGAGAAAAAAATGGTGTCCAAAATCTTTGAGCTGGAGAAATTTTCCAAAGTTTACAAGTTGATACTCACTAAACGAGTTATTGGGTCACTATTACTCAAGCTTTAATGACCTTGTCAAAAAAGCAAGTAAGCTGAAATTCTTGACAGGAAAAATCCAAAATAATGACTAAGCTGGTAATAATGTGCTTTTGAAAAGTTGCCAGTGTGTCACATTCCATTAATCAGCAACATCGAGTGCAGGAATCAGACAAAACTGAAAGTGCTTGAATGATCTGCATGTCGTGATTATGATATTTGTATTCCAGATTGCATGGCGCGAAAGGATCAACTGTTCCTTCAAGAACCACACAACAACAAAAGAAAGTGCTGTCCAGGTAGATGTTCATTTAAAACCAATGCAAGGTGCAGTGCCAACTATACCAACACGGGTTAACCAAGCTAACTCGGAGTCCGTAAACATTCATCCTCGCACAGCCAGACAGAGAATAAAAAAAACAATTCGTGCTGTACAACATATTCATGGTGAAAATCGCCAAAGTGTGGTTGATGGACTGTGGCTAACTACAGTACGGACATTGACACGAAAGGAATTAGAAAAATATGTTGGTAGAAGTAAAAAGTGTAGAAATCTGAATTTGGGAAGAGTGACCAAACCACATGACCGGTTTTCAAAAGAAAATATTGTCAGAAGTGTTAGGAATTTGTACAAGGGTGGACTGATTAGCAGTCGCAAGTATTCCAATATTGTGAAAGAAACCAGTGCTACGTCTAAACCAAAACTTGTGCCATACAAGTTACTAATAGCAGAACTTAAAACGATTCAGTCTCGGCTGGAGGTTACTAGGTTTTCTGATGGCGTTGATGCTTGTTACCGCAATTTTGAAACTGCTCTACTTGAGGTTGGTGCTGTTTATCTCAAGATAGATGAGCACTTGATGTCAATGACAGGTTCAGGGTTGAACTGGTTTAACCGCAATCGTGGTCAGTTTTCAGTTGCCCTTGGTGCTGAGGGTGCTCCTTCTGGTAAATATGGTACTAGTACATCCCTACTGTTCTCTTTACTGAATGTTGTTGACAAAGTCGCAAGTTGTGATCACAACTATTTGCTATTTGGCGGTAACGTGAAAGAAGATGACGAGAGCATCATGTCATACCTGAGAAATCTTGTGCCAGAAATACAGAAAATTGAACAGAAGGTTTACAAGATTGGCGATACTGATGTTACTTTCAGTTTAGATCTCATTCCAGGTGATAACAAATGGCTTGCCTCTATTTCGGGTGAACTTCAAATGCCGCAACATATCCATGTAGTTTTGCAGATGTGCACAAAGATGAGTTCAACAAAGAATGGTAGTGTTGGTTCACAGGGCTATTGGAAGCCATGGGATTATGAAAGACGACTGGGCTTGGCAAAGAAAGTTGAAAAGATGAAAGAAAACAATGCATCCCGACCTATTATTCTGAAAGAAATGGCAAAAATGAAATCTAGGCAAGAATTTGTTCCGGTTCTGGGTGAGTACATTAATAAATGTATGATAGATCCACTCCATATGAAGAACAATATGTGTCAGCAAATGAACGCATTAATTGTCAATGAGGCCATTAAGAGAACAGATGATAGCATCTTGAAAGGAGGGCTACAGTCTCCTAAATTTGGCACTTCACCTCTAGGGAAATATTTCCATGCCCTGAAGAATAATCTCAAAGCTGGAAAATTGTACATCCAGATGAAGAGATGGTTTTGCGAAAACAAAACATCCCATTTTTTTAAAGTCCTGTAAGATTAGGTTTACTGGTGAAGAATCGCTCAAGTTCTGCAGGGAATTCTATCATCTCATTGCGGCATGTGATCAGTCCGATGGACAAACCTCTGATTTCCAATCATTCAGGCTGTTGGTCCTTCACCAAATGTGTTTGGTAGGAAGAGATGCAATAGCCCTCATGTCACAAATGAAGTTCTCAATGTATGACTTGCAGTGCCTCAAGGAAACGTGTGAAACATGACATAGAATTCACGCAATGTTTCTTGCTCATGTTTCATTAACAACCTGGCATGCTGGCTACATTTTCCCTTATCATGCTGGTCTTGTGTATCTCAAATTTGGCACAGGATTGGGTATAAACACACTCCAAGGTAGAGAGGCAAAGCACAAACAGATTGCCAACTATGGTAAGTTTTCCACTCCTGGAACAAGTGGGAATGCATATTTCGACCTGAGTTCGCACAACTCATATGGCTTCCTGATAACGATGCACTTGAGGAGGCGAAACATATAGAACGGTTCAGGCGAAAAAAAAGTAAACTGCATGTCTATCTTGAAGGATCGTTCAAAGATGATTGCTCTTGTCGACCATCTGATGATGTAGACTCTCTCTGCAAATACTGCAGTCACCCTTGGAAGAATTTGATCGTTGATTCTTGCAACAATGGTAAGATAACTCCTGAACTGAAAAGGGTGCTTGAGAAATTCCATGCTAAATTGCACTGAAGTATTGAACTGATGCATCCCTGCATGTACACTCTTGTAGGAAAGTAAAAGGACACCAAATATATCTCAGTATCTCGGAGGGATTTATGTATTTCTATCCTGTATACATGTCACATACTGCTCTAGCATGTTGGTTCAACGCTCCTGTGCCAGAATAATGGTTATGAGATTTTCATTTAATTTTTTCACAGGAAGTCTTAGAATTGATCAGTAAATAAAACTGTTGTGATTTGGAAGCGGGCATTTCAAGATTTTAAAAATCTTTTTTTTTTTTCTTGATATTTTGAAATTGTGATATTTTCATGATACAAATCTCAAAACTACTATTCTGGCACAGGAGCGTTGAACCAACATGCTAGAGCAATATGTGACATGTAAACAAGATAGAAATATATAAATCCCTCCGAGATATTGATATATATTTGGTGTCCTTTTAATTTCCTACAAGACTGTAAAATACAACCTACAATGCTGTCGTCTATGCATTATGCAACCTGAAATGTTGCCTCCAATGATCAAATTATGTAGGTCAGATTTTTAGTCACATGAGTGATTTCTTGTTAAAAGATTTTTAATGGTAAGTAGTGTAAAAGTGACAGTTCTAACTCAGACCACATTTGACTGACATCCCTTTCCAGTCAAATCCCAGTCAACACGTTTCACAAATTCTCTCATTTCTCTAATTTTCAATAATTTTTTCTCCCAGTCAAATCTCAGTCAACGTCGCTCTCCAAATCTGGAGAACGGACATCTGGTCAAATCCCAGTCAACACGTTTTCTCCCAGTCAAATTCTGGTCAAGCCGTTCTCCAATTTTGAAGAACGAAGTCAAACGTGGTCAAATTTACAAACCGCTCTCGCTGAACAACAATTCTACAAAAGTACAAACCGCTCGCTTCGCTCGCTTTACAACAATCCTAAAATTCTACAATTCTACAAAAGTGAACAACTTCTACAAAATACATAATCTAATAAAAATTATTTTCTTATAAATAAAGAATGCCCTTCCTCTCCGACGAACAACTTGAATCACGTATCACACGATCGACAAATTATCTAAAATGGAAAGAGCTCCCGTTGAACACATGGTACAAAATCAACACTTCGATAGGATTAAAAACTACGGCAGGTGAGTCAATGTTACTCAAGTTGGAA
Source organism: Lineus longissimus (assembly GCF_910592395.1). Lineage (NCBI taxonomy): Eukaryota > Metazoa > Nemertea > Pilidiophora > Heteronemertea > Lineidae > Lineus > Lineus longissimus. The sequence continues at coordinate 12,817,172 of NC_088315.1, forward strand.
GATTCGAAAGGTGACATTGTCACCGTGTGGTCTACGATTATCATTAAGCGACAACTCACACCTGCTCATAAGTATATACGATCCACAGGTATGAAAGAGTCAATCAATGGTAAGAATTACTATGGTTTTGACTTGGTGGAATAATTTTATAAGCCCTTAAGCCTATAAATTTACATCCACACTACTCTTGTCTGACTTGCTAAATTAGCCCAAACTGATTATCTCAGATGTAAGTCATGTCATTTCGGATACTTTGGATGCGATAAGCCCTGCTTCTATCGTTTTCGCTCAAATGAGGATTATGGTAGAAGCTAAAATTTATCATTTATTTTAACAAAAATAAGAGACAATAGTGAAATGTTTCCATCTATTTTAACAACAAACGCTCGCTAGAAGTGTTATCTTCTGTACTTCTCAGATCAATCCACAGCGCATACTTGTGTTATCGATCATTCCTGCCCTTTATTTATACAAAATAATATTTTTCTAGGATGTAATGATGAGCTCAAATTCGCTCGCAGAAATAGTTCCATTGTCAATGACTCTGGAAAGTAAATTATTGACATTCATTAACACTTTCAGCGCCATCTGACGTAATTTTACGTCTTGCAAGTTCACACGGTTGAGCCATCCGACGTAATATTACGTCGCGTTTTTAAATTTCCCGCTTTGTCTTCGAGGCGACTAGCAGCGCAGTATAGGGGAAAACAATTTAACTATACAGCGCTTGAAGTGATAGTATGATGTTCAGCCAATGTGCTATTTATAGCCAAGATTGTCTGCATTCGAATAGGCGCAATGGCGGGTCGAAGATTGATGACGGGGGCAGATGTAGCCGAGAGTATGCCAAAAAGTGGGTATTCGGAAAGACACCAGATATTACTGTTCTATGTGTGGGGTACCATTGTGCAAAATCAAGTGCTTTGCTGACTATCATTCCAAATTAGCATTGTAAAGAGATCTAACAAAGAAGAACCAACACAGAAAATTTCATGTAATTATCTTTATTCCTTCTATTGTTTTCATAATTTTGAAAAAGGGTAAAAAGGGGCGTAACCTTGGCCCCTGGGGGAAGTACGCTAAATATGGCTGGGCGCTGAAAGTGTTAAGCATGCTTTTTTCTTGGTTAAAATATCTAAATGTTTCTTCTCTTTTTAGCTCACCTCTTAGCAGAGGTGAGCTTATCCCATACCGTGGCGTCCGTCGTCTGTCGTCGTCGTCGTCGTCGTCGTCGTCGTCCGTCGTCCGTTAGCAGGGCACGTTTCGTAACTGTTAGAGCTATTGAGTTGAAACTTGGTACACATGTACCCTTATGTAATGACACCTTGGAGACCGAGTTTTCGGTCCGATTCGTTTCATGGTTTGGCCACCAGGGGGCCAAACGTTAAAAGTGAAAATATGCAATATCTCCCTTAATAGTAGTCGGGAAATTTTGAAAAAAATATGGTAGGTACTTCTAGCAAAGGTGCATCATATATCCTCCGGGTTTTTGATTTGACCTCCTTTTCAAGGTCACAGAGGTCAAATGGTGTAAATTGGCCATTAGGATGTAACGATGGCACGTTTCTAAACTGCAATGACTATTGATACCAAATTTGGTACACATTTACCCCTTAGTCAGGTGATCTCAGGGACCGAAGTTTGGTCCAATATGATTCACCACTTGACCACCAGGGGGCAAAATCCAAAAACCTTAAAAATGTGATTATTCCTTAACTTCTTGCCCGATTGCCACCAATTTGATATCATGGGTACATCTAACCACCATACAGTATATGTCACACAGGTTTTTAATTTGACCTTCTTGTCAAGTTCACAGAGGTCAAATGGCATAAATTCGCCGTCAGGCCGTAACTATGGCACGTTTCTTAACTGCAATGACTATTGATCACAAATTCAGTACACATGTACCCCTTGGTCAGGTGATCGCAGGTACCGAAGTTTGGTGCGATCTGATTTGCCGTTTGGCCTCCAGGGAGGGGGCCAAATCCTAAATTCTTCAAAATGCCATTATTTCTAGTTATGACTTGCCCGATTGGCACCAATTTTATATCATAGGTACATCTAATTCTAACAACCATTCAATGTGTCATCCGGGTCTTCTTTGATTTGACCTACTTTTCAAGGTCACATAGGTCGAATGTACTGTAAATTGGCCATTTTGGGGAAATTGTAATTGCTTGGACCTACATCAAACCTAACACTACATGACACAATACCATGCTCTTTATCCATCTTTCCTCCACATGAGGTGAGCACAATGGCCCTGGCCATTTCATTTCCTTAACTGAGGAACTACAATTTTTCAAGTTAAACCTAACACTGTACAAATGGCGGAAATTGGTATGCTGACTACATTTCCAATCACAGTCGCCGCACCAATTGATGCCACTGTGACACTGGTGATATACATGCCAATTTCACAACCGTGTAAGATTTGACTAGCTTTTTTATATTTTTTAGACAATTTTTTTCTTTCCCTAATGTTAACCTCTAATTCTGTAATTTTGTCTTTAATTTTTTCAAGCCTAAATTCTTCTACGCCATCATCCATTTATTCTAACCGTAAATCAATTGAAACAGGAGTTAAAAATTCAATAGTCTCACCATTCTGATCTTTGACCTGTAGTTCAATACTAGTATGATCGTGCTGCGCGATCTTTACTTTTTGCAGGGAGGTATATTCATGCATATCTCCATAATATTTACCTTTGGGAACAAACGTAGTAATAAGATCACTACGCTTTCCATTCACTTAATTTTTTCTCGTATCGACAATACTACAAGAAATTCTGTACTCATGATGTGGTAAAAATTTACAAGGTTTATTACCTGTAATTTCTGACTTTATAAAGGTATTCTCTGAATAAGTCATTCCTAATAGCTCACCTAGTTCTCTATGGAGAATTACCCCCAACGGTGGCTCAACTTTAATTTTTATTTTACCTTCACTGGGTAAATAAGTTAACTCAAATTTATCAGCATGCCCTTTTTCACTCAGCGCTTCCTGTACTGCTTTATTGTAGGTAACTGGTGTATAAAATCCATCGGGAATAACGATCAAGTCCTGTGCTGTATAGGCTTTATCAACAACAGTCGCAAATCGTAGATAGTGATTCTTTAATTTCCTTGAAATATTATAGTAAGTCATAGGAATAATAGCCTTTTCAACCTGTACGGTTTCGTATGGTTGAATACTCCCAGGGAGTAGACAATGTAATGTGTCATGGAACCTAATGTTCATTTATTTTAGAAGAAATTTTATTTGCTTTTTTTCTAATCCCTCCTATATTGGTTGCTAATACTTGAACAATGACAAGAATAGTCACTGCCACTGCGATGATCAAATGCTCTGCTAAAAATCCTACAACACTAGCAGCTGCTTTCAAGATAGTAGACACAATGGCTCCTAGAATTCCTGGAAGTACTGCTAGAGCTTTAGAACCTTAGGAAAGTAACCAATTTTTAAATTTTATCAGACCTTGCGTAATTTTACTAGGAGGTTTGCTAGGTCCTATAGGTTTACTAGGTCTTCCAGATCCTCCTGGTGTATCAGGTTTAACTGACTTTGAAGGAGCACTTGGTTTTACTAAAGAGCCTATAGTTCCACCAATGGCAGACAACGCTATAATAACTGCACTGACAATGGTAGCAAGTTTAAAGCCCTTCAATTTGAACAAGGCGTCAAGTCTCTCCCCTAAGGATTTCCTTGTATCATTGGCTTGACCTTCAAAATTGTAAGCTGTTTGGTTAGATATATTCCTAGTGTCTTTTTTGAGTTGTTCAACAATAACATCTTCTTCTTCATTAGCCTTGTACAAAACTTGGTACTCTTTCTCAATTAATGGCTCCTTCATTTCAATATCGTCACTTTGCTCCAATTTGTTTATTTTATCCATTATTCTCTTACGTATCAGTCTATATTTTTCCCTAATGGTACGTAACTTACGTCTGATGTAGTCAATGGCATCATCTAATTTAGAATTATTTGTTTTCAGGGGTTTGCCTGTTTCATCAAAAATATGCGTTTGGACATTGTCTACATCATCATCATCAAGATCAACTTCAACAATTTTTGTTTCACCTGTATCAATATTGGTCTCTTGTTCAACATTGGTGTCTTCATTTTCAACAATAACATTAGCGTCCACAGGATATTGTGCACTAGAACCTGCTCCTTCTGGTGGAAACAAATCTCTTCTGCCTGTTGTTTCCTTTCCTTTTTCAAGTATTGGAGTTTCTCCTGCTTTAGCTGGACTCACAATAGATTGTTCAAAGATTTGTTTAAAGCGAGGGCTTCTAGTCATAAGTGTTTTAAACGATCTGAGTTTTCCACCACTCGTCTCAAGTGCTTCACCTCCTGCTCGTGAACCAACAATAACCCATTTCCCATTCACTTTTCTCATATATTCACGTAGAAATGTTCGATCACCTTTTAATGATCGTCCATATTCTTTTTCCATCCGATCAATAAGCCTATTTTTTTCTTGAATCTGGTGTAAGTCTCTTTCATTTTCTTTTTGTTCTTTGGTGACTTGCTCACGATTTCTAGCATTCATCTCTTCCATAATAATTCTATTTCCCTCTCCTTGTTGATCTAAGACAACTTGCAGGTCTTCAGTCTTACCCTTTTCGCCATATGCTAAGTCACCTTCTTCAACGAAGTCATCCATTTATTTTATAAAAATTTTGTTACCACAGCAGATCCGATGACACTTGCAGCAATATAGGCCTGTTCATAATTTTTCTGACTCTGACTAGGTTTATGATAATGAGACAAAGTAGGTTCAGGGTGGATGCTGTCATACAGGCGGATGGAGTCTCTCATGTCTAACATGTCTGACTGTGCTTGATGTTTTTTCTGTCGTTGTTCTGCAAGGAAGTCAAGATGCTTAATTCTATTATGCGACCACATCGCTGACTGTTTTTGTAATTTTTCGCTCGCTAAATCATGTCTTTTACGCTCTTCTACAGCATTCTGCGCATCAAATGCGTGGAACATGGCATTACCTCCTACGAAAGCAGTCGCATTAGCTACTGCCCCGAAAATGGTTGTTAAAATCATGCCAGCCATATTCGTTTTTATTTTATAAAAATTTTAACTAGTGATGTTCTTCGGTAGCCCTTGCTTTTCCAGATAGCCCTTTGTAATAATAGCAAGTGTCACTGCTCCTGTAAGCTTCAGCGCTTCCATAAGGTCTGGTTTACTCGGATCTCCAATGTTTGACTTCAGAAGTTTCTTTGCGGCCATACTATAGCCAACGGTTAAACCTGCCAAAACAGCAGCATGATAGATTGTGTTTCCTATATTTTTCACGTCAATGTTGTCCATTTATTATAGGAAAAAAAAAAAATAATTTTAGATCTCTAGCTTTGTACCACGTTGAGTCTTTGTAACAGCTGGAGACACCACGCTCGCTACGCTCGCTGTCCGTGATTGTGAACTATAGTACAACACAAATACAGCTATACCAATGCTACCAGCTACAATATAAGGATAGTAGTTCCTAGCTTGTACGGCGTCTTGCTGTACTGGCTTCTTCTTCCCTTTGTTCAACTGACCCAATTTCTTTCCCCATTCAACTCTCTTAGAGTTCTTTGGCTTTTCTTCAGATGTTGTGATGTCTTTAACTTGTTCATCTTCTTCATTCGTCATTTATTATAAGAAAATAATTTTAGTGACTATTGACGACTATTAAAGTGACTATTGACGACTATTAAAGTGACTATTAATGACTATTAAAGTGACTATTAAAGTGACTATTAACGACTATTAAAGTCATCACTATTTAATTATTATTCTACTATGAATAAAATGAGACCAAACATTAATTTTGACACGTTAGACGAAATTTATGACAAAGTTGTTGATGCTCTGGCAGCAAAACCAATAGAACTTACGCTGTATCAAAATGAAATTTCAGACGCTGTCTCTCTGTACGAAGAGCTCACAATAGCAAACAAATATGTGGACTTGTACTGCGAACATTGGATATGTAAAGATTGTTATTCAACTGATCATGCCATACTAGAACATGAAATAGTTTGCTATGATTGTGGAACAGTAGACAATGCTTACAATCCGCTCAATCATAAGCCGGTTTTATGGTCAAATGCAGTTGAAAAAAGTCCATATTTTCAGGGATTAGACTATGGTATGGAAGGTACACATGTGATTGTTCCGACTAAATTTTCAAAATTTAAAGCTCAATATAAAGATGAGCTATTGTTCAAATCAATAGACTGTAATATGATTGAAAAAGATTTTAAAACACTCGAAGCATTGTTTGATGAGAAGAAAGATGAAATAAATAGGAAGAACTTCTTCTCCAATAAATTTATAATGCAAAAATTACTCGAATATCACTCCTTGGTCGAACAGCCAAAAACATTAACTAAATCATTAAGCGATGTGTATGCTATATTTAAACAGTGGAACTGGCCATAATTTTATAAGGTCTAACACACCCTATAAAATTATTGACACTTGCTCACTTCTTCGCTCGCTTCTTCGATCGCTGGTACACTCGTTGGTACAGGTGATTCCAAGGCAGTTTCTGCTGTATTTGCTACAATTGTGCCTGCTGCTAGAAGAGTTGGATTCATGTACTGACCCAGCTGTTTCTTTATTTCATGGTTGACTATAATATTGCCATTTAATTTTTTGTGGAGTTTTTTCTGATCTAAATTTGGGAATGCCACTCTCACAGCTTGCGTATATCCGAATAGTAAATTAGATACTAAATCGTCAGCAATCTGTGTATTATATTTGACTTGAAATTCACCATGTAGTTTTTCTATATTTTTTTTAGATGCTTTTTTAATTGTTCCTTCGCTCGCTTTTATTCCTAATTTACTCAGCAGTCCTGATTGATAGTGAGAGAGTAATTCACTGCGCATGTCATACTCGCTTCGCTCTCCAGTTTCAATTTCTTCAACAATAGTTTCCATTTATTTATGTTAAAATTTTGTACTGAAATGGAATCTTTCTGCGCAGTAAAAGTCGTTTACCTGCATCAATCTGCGCAAGAACTGTATCCTTTTCGCTACTGGGGATACAACGATTGGTCCAATGAGCTTTGATCATTCAATGTATGGATGACCATATGTTTACAATTTTCACGGAAGTCTTTGACGACTGCATTATATTTTTGAGTTAAAAGCCATACAGAAATGCCAAAATGTCGCCCAGAGAAAGCTAGTTCAGTCAATTTAGTACATTTATTCTTTGCTTCCCATAAATTAGCACAGTCATCAATGATAAATAGTGTTTGATGGTCTTGACTTTTTAACACATTAACAGCATCTTCTAAGCAAGCATTTAAATCGCTCAACACTAGCTTAGATGGGTAAATGTGTACATTTTTGTCTTGTGTGATCCATGGTCTATCTTGATAAGTTTTATTCATGTCAATCGTAGGGCAAAATATCACGATGTCGTCGAATTTTTTCTGAAATTCTTGTTCTAGAAGATCTAGGACAAAATATGTTTTGCCGCAGTCAGTCATGCCACACACTAACATGTTGAATGGAGTGTGACAATAGTGAAATGTTTCCATTTATTTTAACAACAAACGCTCGCTAGCGTACAATACCTTTCACACGCTTGTTCTCAAGTCCTACTAGTCGATCTGCTACAATATAGACAAGCATGTCATATTCTGTCTCAGTACTTCTGGTGAGCTCAAGTTGAAGACCGTGTTTGATGTTGCTCATGGCTGTTCCTGATCCATGCAAAGTATTATCGTCTGTACTTCGAAGATCAATCCATAGAGCAAATTTGTGTTTGTCGTAGAATTTTTCGACATCCATCATACAGTCCTCAGTATGCTTCACATCTTCTGGCATATAAAGCCGCTTGACTTCATCGAACTGGTTGTAAGCCTTCATTCCAGATTTGTAGATGCAGTGTGAGATCCCTTCTGAAGTGATGGTCACATTGGTGATGTCTGGATTCTGAAAACTTGTGTTTTCTGAGTCATACTCTCCGAAATTTTTCTGGAAAAATATCAGAATCCCCTTTGTAGATTTGCGATTGACATCTACATTGATATTCACCCGTTTATTCTTCCCAATTGACTCTGTCCTCAAAAGATGCACATCTTCATACATCCATCTCATCTCAGAGTTATAAAAAGATTCAATGGTTTGAGCCAGTACATCTGAGGTGATTGTTTCATATTCAAGCTGAATATCAGTCACAGCATATGTCTTTGAGGATGCTGTTCCAGCGACCACATACTTTGCGTTGTTGAATTTGATGTTATACTCAATGGACTCCAAAATAGCTGCTGGGTAAAAGGGTGCATGTGTATCAAATAGTTCTGATTCAATAGGAATGCAGTAACGATCCTCAAAGTCTGTTTTAATGCCATCTTTTCGCTGATCCTTCACAATTCCTTGTTGTACTCGATTCTTTCGCTGTTTCTCAGTCAACCAAAAGTCTTTGAAAGTGTTGTAGATGAAGGCTTTATTCACTTCACTCATGTGTTGACCTCCCATACTTGTCGTGATTCTGTCCACAATATTTCGACCAACATTGGCCACAAATGTAGCAGGTGTAGCATTGGCTGCATTGCTTGCTTTTGATGTGGTAGAAAGTTTAAACGTGAGCTTCATACTTCCAGGAACAATCACTTGTCCTTTCTCAAGCTTGGGAATCTTCACATAAAGTGTTTCACCCGGATTTACAGAATTGGGGTTATGTGTAATGACCTCAACATTTCTCTTGGCTTTTAAGCCTCTAGATTCTTTATCTGTTCGATAAGGGTCTAAGTATTTACCGTAGGACATGTCCATTTATTATAAGTAAAAATAAAATGTTAAAATAAATGAGTAATTTATATACTAACTTTGGTTCAAATGATGGTCAAATTCAAGACATTCAAGACAAGTTCAATGCAGACATTCTCAAGGTTAAAGATAGATTTAATTTGTGGGATTATGAGATTGACAAAGTACTAGTTGAGATTAAAGAAGACATCCTCAAGGTTAAAAACAGTCAGTTTGGTGCAGACGTTATAACAGCGACTAAAGTCAATACCAAAGTGGATCAACTTGAGATATCAGTGAATGACAGTTTCATCAAATTAGAAACATGGTGGGCTATCGTTGGAACTTATTTAGACTATATGTTCACCCGTAGAAGATGGAAAAATGTGCCAAAAGAAATGAAAGAAGTTCCTTCATTGCAAATTGAGTAGCATGTTTATAATATGATTTTACATTATAAATATCTTACTACCTTCTCAACCGTGAGTCAATAATATTTTCAGGATCTAAGCCTTCTTTGTGTTTAATTGTTGACTCAATTTTAGCTTCTTTTTCAACGCGATCAACCTCTGCTTCTTCATCAATTGTAGCTAGCACTTGTGTCACACGCTGCAAAGCATCAAGTCTAACTCTTTCATCATCATTCAATACTGCATGCACCCCCTCAATATTTTTTACAGTGTAAGTTCTATTGGACCATATTTGTTTGTAACCTTTAGTAAATATAGGTCTCTTTAACTTCTTTCTAACACTTTCACCTATTTTAAATTTGTATTCAACTGGCATAGACTTTTCAGCATTTAATTCAATCAACTCACTTTCATGATGCGCAGCTTCATTAGGAGCATAGTTTAAAATTCCTCTATGTGGCCTACTATTGTACGCAGTAATGTACTCTTGCAAATGATCAACCCATTTAACTGAATTTCGTTCAGTAAAGTCCTTGAATATCATCTCTTTAATGGTTCTAGATAGTCTGTCAATAAGTCCTAGCGCATGATGATCTCCTATGTCCACTGTATCATGCTTGATGTTTAACTCTTTGAATAGGTCTTGTACTGGCCTATTCAGGAATTCATTGCCTGAGTCTGTAATAATAAGTGTGATTGGGCTTGCAAGTGTGTAAATTTTTTCAAACCCATTTTTCACTTCAAATTTTGTCTTATTTTTTAAAGCTTCAGCATAGGCTTTTCTAGTAAATGTATCAATAGCAAGAAGTATCCATTTGTAACCTTTATTTTGCCTTGAGTAATTTGACATGTCTAGAAGATCCATAAACCATAGAGCATTCTCACGATAGGCTATAATGTGACCCTGAATCTTTTGTGGTTGCTTTTTAGCTCAGCTGACTAAGTCAGCCGAGCTTGTCAAATAAGTTGTTCAGTGGCGTCCGTCTGTCCATCCATCCATCCATCCATCCATCCATCCATCCATCCATCCGTCCGTTAAACCCATGGTGCACATTTTGTAACCGTAAGACCTAGAGACTTCAATTTTGCATTTCTGGATACTTCTGGTCAAACTCTACTTTCAAAACAAAATTTGTCGCCATTCGACCTACTTCCTGCGAGCGAGAGTGCATGAAGGAAACTGGCCTATATCGGCCTAGGAGCAGCAGAATTAGTCGAAATATGCTCTAATATTAAGATAAAATTCTTGAAAATCTATTTTATTGAGAAAAAGTTCAAAATTTTAACAGGAGAGGGCGCTACCTGCCTTTTAATTATTTCTGCCGATTCAAATTCCCGCCCGATGACGTCAGCCATCAATGAAGTCTCCTATTTGCCAGTTCTCAAAACATCAAAACATGGCAGCTACACAACAAAAGCAGTAGCTGCAGGAATAAATCACTGTTCACTTCAGCTTCGTAATCGATTGTACCCCCACTTTATTGTGTTTTGTGTGGTGTTCCTATTCAATCAACGATGTAAGGCCTTATTGTGTTGGTTTTAATTGAGAAGGTGCATTATAAGCGGCGTACGCAATACCGAAGCGGAGACAAAATGGCGGCATGTTGTTTACGCTGTGTGCAATAATCTTGGAGCTCAATGACACTCAAGTACCCAATTTTCTGCTTAAAAAGTAGTCTGGTAGGCGATATTATCACTAGTTCGTTTCAGTGGTAGTCATAAGGTCTTTAGGGACTAAATTCAGAAATTAGTTCTTGAATATTTGGCGACATTTCTGTGAAAACGATATCGGAAGTGCATGCTCTGTTCGCGATGACATCGCCGATGTATTTTGAAGTGGAGAATTCCCACAGTATGTGCAGTGAATCGGCATGATTCTGTTCGCCTATTATGTTTTAGTTCTACGATTCTTTCAAGAGTAAAAAGTAGACATTCTAAGCAATACAATAATGTCACTCCCATAAAAATTGATTGGAAATTGAGGGAGCTACGGCATTCTCTTTGGCAACTGGCAGCGCTGAAAAAATACATTGCATACTGTACAATACCAAATGGCACATTTTAAAAAGCGCTCATTGGACAACGTAGGGAATCACCAGAAATGACGTCATCGCTGGTCTAAATAGAAAACTACGGTGGCGCAGTAGAGCACAAGAAAAGGTTTAGCATTAACTTCGTCATGCAAGCTTCAGCAACAAAACGATTTCTCATGAATGATTTATTTGATCATCATCAGCTTGTTTCCCCTGATAGATAAAAAAATGATTTACAATTTCCATCAAAGTTTTCTATTTTGTGTATAGTCACGTGTTATTAAACTGGCAAGGAGCCAAGCAATTTTGAATATTCGCGGGAAAATACTTCGTACTTGTAAACGAGGCTATGACAATGAGTATCCTCATTCATGGCATAAACTTCATGTTTCGGTAAATATTTTCATACGATGATTTCACCCGAATTGTGGTCAGGATTGAGGAATGAACAGTGGCATAATTATGTCAACCAAAAACATTGGTACCGTAGTGAACGCAAAAGGATATCAAATACCATGGAGCATGCCATTTTCATGCATAATGAACTAAACACCGGGAAGATATTAATGATATTAACTCAGCTGAGCGCCAGGCCCTTGGGCCTCTTGTTGTGAAGCTGATAACTTTTTTGCTGCTTTACAAATGCATCGATGTCGTTAAATTTTATGCTAGGATCTTTCTTCATAATCCTATAAAATTTTAAAGCAGATGGATAGTAGTACTTCGCATATTCTTCTTGCATCATATTTATTTTAGAGAATATTTTGAACTAAAAGACCTACAGTAATTAATCCTATTGTAAATGGTAGATGGCTCGCTTCGCTCGCATTGAGTGAATTGATCGCTGTGTCCGCTCGTGCTATAGGTTTTTTACTCGTGCTTGCTGTGCTCGCTTGTCGCTTTTTTCTGATATTGATATGGGAGTTGATGCCAAAATTTGTATTTTCTGTAGCGGTCAACAGAGAGTTATTATACCCTTCAATCGTGCCAATATGTAACCGCATATGACTCAGTACAAGTTGTAACCCTAAACCAACAGCGAAATTTAGTCGCGTACCTGCTTTTTCTAAAGCGTACACATACGCTTGTTTTGAGTGAATTAATATACTTGCTGACTGAAATGTTTTGATGGAATCGACTAACGTTTGACCTTGTATCGCATCTTCCACCAAGATCCCAAACTGCTTTTGCGTGTCTAAGGAGTCTAAAATGTCTTGCCTGATCATAGTTTGTGCGCCCAGGATACAATACACATAGGTCCTAATCGATTCATTGATTCTACTCATGCCCGCTTTAGTCAATCCTTTACTGTCTAAAGTGATAAAATTTGTCCAGTCATCTGAGTAGATGAAAGATAATGTGTCAATGTAGAGCCTGCGATGATCAGCATACACATATCCTTTTTTGTCCGCATTGAATGGGAACCTAGTTGGGTCATTTAAGTAATAGTTACCATTGTCCATGACGATGTCAAGCGCTTGCATTTTGCCTTTGTGAAAGTAGTTGAAGTCAACACTGCCAAATTCAAGCTTTAAATTTTCATATGCTTGTGTGCTATAGGGATTCTTCTTTGAATTAAAGTCAGGATTTCCTGGTAAAGGAATTTTTAGCTGGTGTAATATCTTTCTGACTGTGAAGTACACGTGGAACCTAAAGATGCTCTGTACCAAAGGGTCAGCATGGTTAACATGATTGTGCCATGACACACCGCAGCCAGATGTCGCACAACATAGTGCAAATTTGAATTGGTTGTCCCAGTTGTCCATGGTTGCATGTTTTAAATAGTCTTGCACTTGTGCATAGCTTGAAAATTTCCGAGGAGATAATCTATCCGGGAAAGTGTCAGTAGTATCGTACTCAAAGCTTTGATGTGGTGCTACTTGAATGTTCTGATGAATGAAGGGATCCTTGGTTAAAGAATTATTCTTATAGGCCAAAGGATATTGCACATTTGGCACATATTTTAAATAGGATGGAAATGTTTCCATTTTATTTATGATAAAATTTTTACGAGCACAGCGAGTGATGTCCTAGAGCCAATGTACTTATTCCATCAGCTTGAATCATTCGTTTATCATCCGCTGCATCTAAAGCTACTTTGGTGACTTGCTCTGTGTAGAGTTGGTGATTTCTTGATCTGAAGACATTCATCCTTTTTTCGATGGGGACTTTACCCAGGAGCACAGACTTGTAGTCTTCGAAGGTGACTTCACTTTTCACAACTTGTCGCTTAATTCCTTTACACTTTTTGACTTCACAGTCTTTGTCAGTTGTATAGGAATATAATTTAGCTCTCAAAGCTATGAACTCAGCGATCACCTTGCCAGCCTCTTCGTCTTTGAACTTGCCAATAATCTTCTTGTTCATTTCATCAAACAGTGGATGATCTTTAGGAAAATTAGAAAAGTCATACAAGTGTGCATCTTTCTGCATGTCTTTGTAGATATCATCAGTTTGTATGTTATAGACTAGTGAGTCAGTGTCAGTCTACAGCAGTTGTGCCACTTCAGGATATTTCTTTAACATGTGACTGTAGTGGAAGTCATACATATGCTCTTTAGAGAGGTCTAAAATCGCTTGTCCCATAAATATTGGCTTATTAAGATAGACTTCTGCTTTTTGTCGTTCTACCATGACTAGATCTTTGTAGAAGATTTTGTGCGATGTGTAGTTGTTACTATTGACTAATTTTCGAAGCTGATCAGCAGTTGTGGCTAATGTAATATCTTTTCTACGTCTTACTGACTCCATAGTCTTGCCAAATATCGCATTGTTCATCAATTTGAAGAAGTCTTTTTCGAAGTCATTTTTGGCATTTGCGCGTTGGCTTGTGTTGAAGTCAATGTATTCTTTCAAGAAGTTAGACTCTTCGTAAGTTACACCTCTGTGGATCTTTGTCAATTTGAGACCTTGACACAAGTAGAACTTCAAGACCTTGTGATGTACAATATAATTTTTCTTGTCTTGCAGGTTAGGAATGAGCTTGTCATTTTTGTGCTCAGGGGCAAGAGGATAGTCATTGTGCAAGTTGTGTAAATGCTTAGGATATTCTAAATCAACCTCAAGTGTGCACGGGATGTCTTGCCATTTATTAAAATCAGTTTGAGACATCCATTTGAAATTTCTAACTGGTAAATCTTGACCCATCGCGACACCGTACAAGTTGTTGGCATCGACATAGGTGATATAACTTGTAGGTTTTTCTGGATCAAAATTTTCTAAATATGGATTGTTGGCTTGGGCATATCTGTGGCTTGCTTGACATACTCCTCCACGGATACCTAATTCGAAGAAGTTATACATGTCCACATCTGTGAGGAGTTCGATCTCAACTTTCGTCATTTTTAGCATCGCTTGCCATGACAGACCTGGTGATGTATAAAAGAATGCGGGGTCTAAATTATAGATGTCCATGCAGGTCTGTCTAAAATTTTCAATAATGTCAGCGAGTAGCAGAACATCGGTTTCAAGGTATAACTTGTGATATTCTTGAAAGGTTTGACAATGGAACTTATCCCACACATGTTGGGTGTGTAGGTACTCTTCTTGTGAAATTTTGGTATTATTGAAGGTAGAATAAAATCCTTCAATGGATGGTAACTGTTGACTCTGAAATTTTTCGTATGAGTCAACCCATTCATAAGGATAAACACCTTTTCTTGTTAAGAGGTTAAAGTGTTCACCATTAAACTTTGTAGCTAAATTTTTCTTTTGCTGATTAGGCAAATTCTTAGCTAGATTTGCTAGTGAAGACTGCATTAACCTGTAAGAGTCAAGGAATCTTATTTCAATTTGGTCATCATTGATAGGTAAGACCTTGCTGAAATTTTCAGAGTTTGAGGCGATGACATTCAGTCTACCTTTTAAATTTTTCACAAACAGATGTGCATCATAGCCTGACAGATTGTGAAAGTATACAGGTATGAATTTTGGAGAATTGAAGAGTAGATTACAATTTCTATGCACTGCTCCTCTGTATTCACCTGTGAAATGATTGTGATCACGAACTTTGAAATATTGTGCTGTGAACATTTTGTCGCAGAGATAACAGTTTCTAGCAAAATTGTAAGTAGTTTGCTGCTGGTGAGTCAAAGCATCCATTGGCTTAGGGTTGAATAGAAATTTTGATCCAAGCTTTTCACAGATAAAAGTGATTGTATCGGCAAAGTGTTCACCAATATCTTCATCTTCTGAATGTTGAATGTATGTAAACATCTTATTCTTCCTCGCTATTTGTGACTGATCATACTGGATATAGATCGAATAGCTATTTGGAATATGTTCTTGTGTTTGAACTGTTTTTGTGCCAAGATTTTGATCCACTTTCTTTAGCGAACATTCAAAGTCAGCGATGATCACAACTGGATGTTTTTGCTGTGCTTTTAAGTTAGTGAATAGTAAGTTGTTCTTTCCATCTGAAGGCATCCTAACTTTGACACATTCAAATTGTACGCAGTTATCAAGATGTTCATGGTACCTTTTATTGAGAAGTTCACTCGTTGATGCTGAAATAACTTTCATGCATCTGAAGCATACTTTGACCTGTCCATCATGTTTTGAATGAGAAGCAGATACAAGCCTTGAGAATTTTTTGATCCAAGCATAATGATAATTGGCATTATCTTTGACTTCAACTATTTTTTCACTCTCGTCTACCATGCTGTCATCTTCTTTGTAGTGTAGGAGATTGATGTACTTGTCTTCTGCTAAAATTCTTTCAGAAATTCTCACTGGTAGTTTCTTCACCATTTTTAATCACTACCTGCCTAGGCACAAATGTAAACACATTGACTCCAAGATCAGGATTGTTCTTCTCAAATTTCTCAATATCTTTTATTTTGAGAGGATAGTCAAGGCCTTTGAACATGTGATCGATTTCAGACTGGTTGTAATTTGCGACACGTTCTGTGTTCTTTGGAATATTTAACAAGGCGGCTTCAACAGAGTATCTGAAGCATAGCTGATCAGAATTTTGTACATTGATCACTGCTTTTTTCTTATGAATCTGTTGGGGCAAAGGGATATAGGAAGATCCTGAAAGTGGCTGATATTTGACAGTATGTAGCTCAATCTTTGTAACTTCTATAAATTTCCATCCAGAACCTTTCTGAATGAGATTTTTCAACTCTTTAAGCATATCTTCGATGAGAGAGTCATAATTAAGTTCTTGGTCCACGCCAAGGATGTGTCTAGATCGAAGTTGAAACTCTTGAACTTCAGTCTTCCTTTGCATTGAAATGTACAGGACAATGATAATTTTTAAACTGCTGTGCTGAGTTTCAGCTTTAACTTTATCTTGTAAGGCTGCTTTAACTTTCTCAAGGAAAGGCTGTATCCCAATTTTGGGCAGACCTTACATTCTGAAATGGTTAACATAACCTTTGAAAGCAGAGTTGACTTTCACAAAGGAGGTTGATGTGGAGTGTTGTTTGATCAAATCCTGGATGAGTTTTTTAGTCATTGAACTTTTGACATTGATGTCAAGCTCTTTCGCCTGATTGAAAAGATCAGATTTTAATAATCTTTTGACTGGTTCCTTGGTCAAGAGTTCTTTCAATCTCTCAATATTGAGGTTCTGAAAATTTTTATGACCAAGATCCTTAACTTTCTGTAAAAGTGGCTTCCTTATAGAAATTTTTTGTGCTACTGGTTTAGGTTTGATGTCTTCTAAAATTGAGTCCAGTTGTTCTTTTTTGAATTTTCTAGCATTGACTCCGAGTCTTTGTGCAAGAACACGTTTCTCAATTTGAGACAAGTCAGCGACAGACTTATCTATTTTCACTTCAACATCGTTGAACGCATTTGGGATTCGTTCAAGCTGTTTGAGTAAGTTTTCTCTACTGAGCGATCCATAATTTTTCATCTTATTTCTGAAGGCGAGTATTTTCAACTCGTCAGTGGATAGTATTTCAGTTGGGTAAACATTGTTAATTTTATACGAGCTTGTCATATTTATTTATAGAAAAATATTTTTTATTAGATACCGTCATGGAAAGGGGATTCCCCTTTTTTAAGTTTTAAGTTTAGTTAGGGAAAGTCATTTTATAGCCAAGTTTTTTGGTTATAATATGACAAATACGTTAAGAAATATTGAAAATAGTTCCAACTGAAATACTATCCACTGACGAGGTGAAAATGCTGCACATTGAAGTGAATTTTAGATCTCTACATAATCACCACTTGGTCGAAAATGTAGAATTCGAGGCTCACAACACCTATAAGAATTTTGACTGAAATCATCATAGGTGTGATCATTTATTTATATGAAAAATAAATTTTTTAGATCTCTTCAAGAAATTCTGCTGCAAGGGTTACATTTTGATAGTATAGTTCGTAATCAATTTTATTTCCCTTTTCCATGTTTTCTTCTTTCGTAATAGGCCGTAAATTTCTCCAATTCCAGCATAGCATAAGTTCTTCTTCAACAGTATGGTCAAAATGTGATTTTGGAAGAATATGGTCAATGTGCCAATAGTCACCATAGTTTTCCCATGTCATATTGGTATCAAATTTATATTCAATCCACTTGTACAGACCATCTAGAGAACAATCCATAACTTCTTCAAGTTTGGATTTTTTATATTTTTGATGAAGACAATTGGATAATAATGACGTAAGATTACTTCTTATTTTAAAAGACTCGTCGGTCGATCTTCTATCTATTCGATAATTTGTTTTATATTTGTTTGAACATGGTTTACATTTGTATTTTCTTCCACATTTTGATTGTGTATCTTTTTCAAAATCGTTCAGTAATTTTTCTTCGAAACATTTTCCACAATCTCGTACAAGATATTCCATTTTATTTATAGGAAAATAATTTTTATTAGATCTACGTTTGGAAAGGGAATCCCCTTTTTTAAGTTTCGGTTTGTAGAAGTTTTGTACCTTTTGAAAATTTTGTACTTTTGAAAAATTCTACAAAAGCGAGAGCGGTTTGTAAAATAATTTAATTTGACCACGTTTGACTGACTCTCCAATTTTGGAGAACGGCTTGACCAGAATTTGACTGGGAGAAAATGTGTTGACTGGTGTTTGACCAGATGTTCGTTCTCCAGATTTGGAGAGCGGGTTTGACTGGGATTTGACTGGAGGCTGTTGTGTGTCGTGTTGACTGGTGTTTGACTGGGAAGGTGTGGGAAAATTCGTGAAACGTGTTGACTGGGATTTGACTGAAAGGGATGTCAGTCAAATGTGGTCTGAGTTAGAACTGTCACTTTTACACTACTATGGTAACTCTTCCCTGACCCTGTATTTTGTGGTTTTTACTCCGTGTCCAAAATGGCTGAAAGTGACAAGTCAGAGTATGAGTAGACTGAGAGAAAATCTTACTGACAAACTGTCGGTACGACGAGCTGTACTTGTGGGGCATCTTTTTGCAATAGAGTCCTTCAAAAGTTGTAGCAATCGGACAAAGGAAGCTCCTGTCCTCCGAATTATCTCCAAGAGCTATGTACAATTAATTTCTACTTCATGGCAATCCACTCTCTCACCAACACTCTCTGCTTCAATTCTTTTTTTCGTTTTTATCCAGTGAAATTGTCACCAGGATATCAACAAAACAACCAGCTTTTAGTCTGGTCCATCTTTTGCACTTGATTTCCACTAGAAATATCACTACCTTTTGTGAAACACTGAGAAACCTTGAGAAACCAAATCAGCTAAAAAGTTTCATAGTGTTTCATTGTATAAACGTCAAAGGTTTCATGTTTCATGTTCATGTTTCTCCATGTTTCATTGGAAAAGGTTTCATGTGTAAAGCGGCCTTAAGACTGTAAAAGATTGAGACATTGTGAAACCTACTTGTTGCGTCTATAAAACTGTGAATGATGAATCAGTATTTAATACTGATGATGATTTTGAATAATGAATGTATATTTGATACTGATGATGATTTTGAATAATGAATGTATTTCACCTCAAATTTGTGAATGATGAACAATGATCAAATGTAAAAATTAATGATGAATATCCGTCCAAATGGTACTAAAGTGTTGATTGTTTAACTCATGCTTTTTTCGATATAAATACATGTTGAAATTCAATTTTTGTGTTGTTCTTAAAATGGTCTTTCCACACATAGCATCCCATGATGATCCTATTATGTCATGACATTCCCAAACACCTTGCAATTCATCAACATTGTACAATAATGTTGCACCTTGTAATGGCATGGAGATGGCCCTCACTCACTAAAGAAACCAGGCCTGGATATGCTATGTTCCCTATTCCACTCTTGACTGGCCACAATTACAGTAGAACCTCTCTATCAAGGACACCCTTGGGACTGACAAATGATGTCCTTAATAGAAAGGTGCCCTGATTACTAAGGTAAAAAGACGAGAGACAAATCTCAGATATAATTATACGACTTGAAAGTTGTAGGACTAGTAGCTGGAGCCATGGTTACAATTTCGTGAATGTCTCTGGAAGGGACATTGTGTCAAATTTAATGACCTCAGTCCTTCACTAGAGGTGATAGCAACAAAGTTGTCGACGTGGAATTTAGTCTCGTATCACATCTCCTATTGTGTTGAAAAAAGTTGTCTTCCTCTTGTAGTTTCAGGGCAGTAGGAGTCCCAAGACAACATGTTGCTGCTGGGACAAGCATGTTTTGATGTGGCAGGAAAGTCCGAAACAAATTTAAAATATTTCACATCCTGCTCTTGTGGCACATTCATCCAAGAGGTTCCATGGACATAGACATCATTAGGACATCTGAATGTATGCTCCCTCCACCATGGATGCTTTTGAACCGTAAGGGCATGCACTAGGTTTTATTCACATTGTCATTGCAGTTCTGAGTTCTGTCTCGTACAATGTATGGAAGGCTATCCAATGGAAAGAAATAGGAACAACATTTTTCATAGCTTTTTACTGGGCTACTCCAAATTTATTCAATACCTCAAATGAGGCAAACACAAAAAACCTATTGGCGTTGTGCCTCATCGTCAAAGTTAGTGGATGCGTGTCATTAACCACAACCATCATGCTGTTTCCCTGAAATGCAAAAAAATATAATTTAGACTCATGAATTAGAATGCTCTTGTTGTGTCCCACAATCCTCTCTACACAACCCAACTTGCCCAAATTGCAAATTATTATTTTATCAATTACTAGTAACTGGCTTCCATGAAAGAGTCGAATTTATCGGCCACGGGGGGGGGGGCATCCCTGACGCTGTGGAAGACTCTCTGATGCACTCAGGATGCTATCCCGGGATGCAATACTAGACTTTACCTCTCCATCCACCTTCCTCAGCAGACTGTTGCGGGATGTTGCTGGGTTGGTCTCCATGGCCCAGAAATTAAAGAGGACCAGCACCTTCTCCCAGCTGGTGATGGCGATGGTGGTTGTAGCCCTGGTCACCTTGATGGTGGTCTTGTAGTCGTTGGTGCTGACCAGGGCCCTCACCTCCTCGAACACCTCTGTGGGCATATCACTGGAATAAAAATTTCGAATAAAGTATACATTATATACATACAGGCCTATCCTATAGTATTCTTTGCTGTGATTTCCACTTTGGCTTGGCCTACTCGAAGATCCAAGGCCCGGTGTAACACTGTGGTTGTTCCCCATATCTCAGTGTTTCCATACAATAGACAGCGACCACGACTTTTCAAAAGGGGGAAACACAGAAAAACTTGTAAATCTATCTTTGTCTGCTCCCAAACAAAGAGGAGAAACATTCAAAAACATTACACCAGGATAAGTGTTAATTTCTCTTATTTCCCGGTGTCCTTACCCCATTTTTAGCTCAGCTGACAAAGTCAGCGAAGCTGGTAATATTACTAAGGGAATGGTGTCCGTCCTTCCATCCTTCCATGTCAATTTTGGGCATTTTGTAACCGTAAGACCTAGGCACTTTGTTGACGCTGCTATATTAGGAGTAACCCAAGGGGAACTCAGAAACCAAAAATCAGCGCGATCCGACCTACATTCGGCGAATGAGGTCATCGGGAAGTTTAAACTTCTTTCCTTTATACCTCAGGCCACAGAGGAAATATTGTTTTCAAATCTGGCCGAATATTTTTTAATAATTTTTCATTTTGACTTGTAATGGAATTAGTTTAGTTTTCACCGCCAGTTGGCGCTACAGGCACATTTGAAGATTTTTTGACGATTCAAAAGCCCAGGTTATGACGTATAGTTGCGCAGTTGTATTCTGCGCATTGAATTGGCCAGGGAACCAAGCTATATTTCAGCATACCCACTGTGACCAGTGTAAAGATAGAAGATTGATTTTGCAACAAGTAACCAATTTTCTGCTAAAAAGTAGTCAAGTAGGCGATATTATCACTAGTTCCTTTCAGTGGGTAGTCATAAGGTCTTAAGGGAATACTTTCAGAAATTAGTTCTTGAAAATTTGGCCACAATTCTGTGAAAACGAAATCGGAAGTGCACGCTCTGTTCGCGATGTATTTTGAAGTGGAGAATTCCCACAGTATGTGCAGTGAATCGGCATGATTCTGTTTGCATATTAGTTTTTAGTACTGCGATTCTTACATGAGTAAAAAGTAGACGTTTTAAGCAACACAATAATGTTACTCCCATAAAAATTGATTGCAAATTGACGGAGCTACGGCATTCTGTTCGGCAATTGTCTGATAAAAAACATTCGATAATGCACTTGGATAATGCATGCCAAATGGCACACTTTAAAAAGCGCTCATTGGACAACGTAGGGAATCACCAGAAATGACGTCATCGCTGGTCTAAATCTTCTAAATAATAATATTAGAAGGGGGACGAATAAAGTCACACTTAGAGGCGTTGGATCGCCTTGAAATTTTGCATGAATGGTGGTGACACCTTACCCTGATGCAACGTCTTGGTTTTATTCAAAAATTTACTTCAGCGGAGCAGAAATGAGGGATTTTTAATCGGACACTGTCGATTCTCCTTACCACTCACAGAAGCCAAGCCATTGCTGATAAGTTATGCGGGGGCTTAATCAATTACCTGCACTCCCTGTGGGGTGAATAACATTACCTTTGAACAGCTGGCTGTAGGGGGATGATTGGAACAGCCGGTATTACTGCTGACCTGCTGAACCCAGATAAATGTCAGGTCACCTGATTTTCGAGATTTCGCGGGAAATTGTAAACAAACGCATGTGTGCAGTTCAAATGTAAACAAAAATGTATTTTTGGTACTTTTGGTTGCTGGACTTGGGTTTTCCCGCAGTTAGGAGCTGGGGTCAAATTGGTGGTCTATTGTTTATGGGTGCTGTTTTAGTCAGAGGTAGCCCTTGATTATGAAGGGATTTTCAAATATGAAAACGACCCTTTGTATTGTAAATTCGAATCACCTGCAGGACAGCCTACAGGTCAATTTCTCTCAATAAAATTAATTTTGTTGACTCCTGTAATCTCTACCTTATCAAAAAAAAGACAGTGGTGTTAGTCCCAAACTGGTCATTTCTATTTATTTTGACCTCTGTTAAATCAGGATACCTCTCAATTACCGACAGCATTTTGTATACTTGTGCTGTACAACCCAGCCTGGACATACCACAGTTGTCCATGGAGAAGTCTCATCCTCTCTGACACTTCTTTTCTGTAAAGCTACTGATACAACATACTGAACTAGGGATATCTTCCGTAGCCTCCTGTAATATTTACATACCATGGCTGATTAGTTCAATCATATTTCATCCAGCTGGCAGCTCTGCATTGGAAATCTTAAGGCCCGTCTCCATTAGAGCGTTTTTGCGCGTCGCACGACGACGCGATTATACGCGCGGAAATCCGCTTCGATTGCTCTAATTGATTTTCCTTTACCCCTATCCACAAGAGCGTAGCGGATAACTTAATCAATTTCTGCTCGACGGACACCGCCGGCGGATTAAATAAGAATGCAAAAATAGCATTCAAAGCGTATTTACTCGGCGGTCATTTGACACATAAATTCAGTCATATCCACTTTATTCCGTGCATTGCCCCCTGAAAGCACTCGGACTGTGCAGTTGTGGTTGTAGGTAGCATCATGCCAGGTGACTTGATAGAAAGACTCATTTTTGAGATCGAAAAGCACCCAATGATATATGATAAGTCCCTAGCCGAATTCAAAGATACTGAAAGGAAAGAAAGGGTATGGAAGCAAATTGGTGATAAAGCTAATTTAACAGGTAAGTTCAAGTTTATTTTGAAGCATATTGATTTAACAGAAGTTGAGAGCCCCGCCCCACTCAGTCCGTGTACCACCCCCACCAGACCATGGACCCCCACCTTGGAGGTTTGCAGCTTTCAGTCTCTAGTGGTCGCCAACTTTCTAGTCCTCCCCGAAACACACTTGGTTTTGCCAAGGAACTGCCCCAGCTCTAGAACTAAAGTAGTCCTTGTACGCTTCTCGGACCATGAGAGCATCTTTCTTTTGCCGATGGCCAGATTTTTCCAAATCGTTCAGGATTCCATCACACGTATCCTCTTCGTCAGGCGTGACATCATCCGTAACTGGTCTGACAGGAACTGGAACACCCCTGTTCTGTAACATGTTGTGCAATACACAAGTGGCCTTCACAACAATATCAACACTTTCAGCGCTCAAAGGAATTTTCCGATGGTAGAGCCTCCACCGATTAGCAAGGATACCGAAGGCATTTTCTGATATCCTTCTGGCCCTGGAAAGCCGATAATTGAAAATTCTTTGATCGTCCCTTAAGTTCTTTCCAGGGAAAGGGCGAAGGAGGTTTTCCATAGCCGGAAATGCCTCATCCCCTACCACGACGTGTGGAACTGGTTCGACTCGTTGTTCTGCCCCAGGAAGGCATTTGTTAGCTGGGATCTCGAGGGTCCCATTCATCAGCTTCTTACCAAGGGTACTCCTTTTGAAGATTCCCCCATCACTATTTGAACCGTAGCTGCCGACGTCAATGACTGTGAAGCAATAGTTCCAGTCAACAAGTGCAAGCAGTACCACAGAAAAGGTTTTCTTGTAATTAAAGTACAAAGTCCCAGAATTTGCTGGTGCAAAAATCTGTACGTGCTTGCCATCCATCGCTCCCAGGCAACAGGGAAATTGCCATTTGCGTCCAAACCCATCTGCTATGTCTTCCCATTGCGCTCTGTTTGGTTGTGGCATATACATTGGCTGCAGAGCATCCCAAATAGCCTGGCACGTTTCCTGAATAATTTTCGATACGGTATGTACTCCAACGTAGTAGCTGAAGGCAATGGTCTTGTACGAATCCCCGGTGGCGAGGAACCTGAAATCATGATAGTAAAAAATGTTTTAACAATAATTTCTTTTTATAACGTTCAAGTTGGACTTGCGAAGACGAAGTGGAAGAGTGTCCGCGACGCTATTAGGAAATATTTAGATGCCATTCCCATACCGAAAAGTGGTCAGGGCAGGACGAAACCCAAGAAGGAATACAAGTATGCAAAGATGTTGGAGTTCCTGAGGCCACATATGGAGAACCGCAAGTACGTAAAAAAAAATTTCAATCACATTACAATGTATGATAGCACAATAGGATATGTCAAGGAAATGTTATACATGTAGCTCAGCTCCTTGATAATATATTTCTTTGTATTGCAGGTCTTCTGGCAATCTTGAGGACCTTGATACAGATACAATTGAAGCAGGCGATGATATTCCGATTGATAATAGCAATGCCGAAGACGAACTCGAGTTGGGTGATGGAACCTCATCGGAATACAATGACAAACAACCAGAAACATTCGCTGCACCAAAACCCAGATGCCAACAAAAGAAAAAGGCTTCAAAACCAGCATCTGAGGTGGATGACGCCATAGTTTCTTACATCAAAAGCAAGAATGAAAAGAAGCCAAAACAACCGGATGAGGATGAAAATATTTCTGACTTTATGAAATCAATGATTGCGAGTATCAAAAAGTTTCCGCCACAAATTAGATCCAGCATCATGTTCAAAATTCATGGTTTAGTGCATGAGGCCGAAATGCATGTAATCTACGGGAGCAGTGGCAACCAAGCATCCCAGCATATCCAGGGTAACCCATCCACCTCGACCGGCTTCTCCAATGTTGGTTCGTGCATGGGTATGGGCCAGATGCAACAACAATCAAGCAATTCGACAAATTGGAATGCTCCAAATTTAATGTAACTTCCAGAAATGTTTGTATGGAACAACAATTGATTAAAAATTTGATGAAAATTACTTTCTTACCTCAAACATATTGCTAGTCGTTCCTCAGGTCCAATCGGCCTCCTGAATGCCGTGTATTCCTTCGTTATGTAGCCCTTTACGTTATCCAAAAGCAAGTTGAAATGTTCAGGCATCATTCGAAAGTACAGGAAAAACTTGTCCTCATACCCAAACAGTTTCTTCACAAGATGATGGTATTCACCATATACTGCTCTTTCCTTCAAGATGGGATGCACCCAGTACTGATGTCTTCGTTTCCTCTTCCTTCGTCCGTCATAAAGGTAAAGGGTTAACACCTCGATATCAGAATCTGAGGAATCAGACGACCAAGCGGGCATTTTTGTAGTTTACTGTGGCTCTCACCATGAACCAGGCTTGACTGAATGTTCCCGGACCAAGCCCATGTCACTTTTTATACGCGCGAATAACGCTCTTAAGAAACGCGATAATGGAGACCCCTTCCAAGAATTACCACCGCTGCGCAAAACGACGCGCAGAAACGCGTCGTTTTTCGGCGAGCGCAAAAACGCTCTAATGGAGACGGGCCTTTAGAAACGCGATAATGGAGACCCCTTCCAAGAATTACCACCGCTGCGCAAAACGACGCGCAGAAACGCGTCGTTTTTCGGCGAGCGCAAAAACGCTCTAATGGAGACGGGCCTTTAGTGGTATAACGTGTTCTCTTGACCTTCAAACAGTAGTATAAAGCTGATATTTACTACTTTACACCCTCAGTCCTATGTTATTAGGTCATCCAGCTGAGCGCCAGGCCCTTGGGCCCTGTTGTTCTTTACTGGGACCACGTTTATAGAAACACAGGACTAGGCCTTCCAATAACTTCTTGCCTTTTCTGTATCAGGTCCTTATCCTATAGTGTACTTAAGCAAATAAGAATTAAAAGCACTTTGAAGCAAGTCATGCTCTATAATATTTACCGAAAAATTCAGACATTCCTCCTTGGGGCATTTGCCCTCATCAGCCGGAGCAGCTGTTTGTGGACCAGCCCAATCTCCTTAATTACAGCAGGATAAATCTGAAATAACAAAGACATGCTGAAGCGGTATAATATTTGACACATTATTAGGGCTTGTGGTATTCGACTCGATGACTCGACGACGCGATGACTCGATGACGCGATCAAGTTGGAATCTTTTTAAAGAATATCACTGCTTGGACTGTAATTTATACATAGAATCATAAGTGGAGGAAAATAAAAAAGAACCGATCATTACCAACCCCTTTCCAGCTGTTTTCACCGTATCTAATCCGACCATTTTTCGTTTCCTACAAGTTCGCATTTTTGATAAAACCATGCGCCATGTTGCTATGCAAGCCACTGGTATCTTTACCGTCAATACAGCTAAATACACCTAAATATAGCTGGTTCAGATCAACCTCCTACCCAGGTTCTTTACGAGCAGAAATTCCAATGTTAAAATGACACGCGAGTTCCTGGAGACAAGGTTGGCTCTGGATATCCGTTCAGCACGGCAATATTAAATGTCCTATACACCAGAAATGGGGCGCTGAGTGTCCGAAATAGTGATGTCATAAGGGGAAACTAGGCCTGTGGTGGAGGGACAAAGGAGATAGTCATGGTTGACCAACACACTTGAATGCCTTTAATGACGGACAAGGGGGAAAAAGTTAGGCTAGTTCCAATGCAAGCCACCAATTTCGGAAAGCATGTAGAGGGGCTGATGTATGGGGGGGGGGGGGGCAGATGTCAAGGGACGGAAGAGGGACTGAGTGACTGAGTCTAAAAAACTGCACATATGCGAAATTCCGATTGTTGACAGACTACCACATGACATCTGACATTGGCCACTAGAAGCTTGTTTGTCAATTAAATCTCCAGTCATTTTGCATGCTATGAAACTTCCGCGAGTCCTTTAAATATCAAAATCAATCGCGGGGACCAATCTTCAGTGGCCATGGCTGGGGGGGGGGGGGGGGGAGGGGCACATCCTTCCACATACCGTAGCTGGGTATGGGAAAGGCCGAGCTAAAACCTCTGCTGTTGCAGCGGTAGCCCGGAGACCAGGATCATGGGATTCCGTATTTTAGCAAAATCCATAGCAACGATCGCGTCATCGAGCCATCGCGTCGTCGAGTCATCGAGTCGAATACCACAAGCCCATTATTAGCAGGGGCGTAGCCAGCTTTTTTGGGGGGGGGCAAAATGACTGACCCTCGGGGGGGGGGCATTTGCCCCCTGCCCCCGCTAGCTACGCCCCTGATTAGTGAACACTTCATCTTCATAGAAAGGGGAGGTTAACATTTTGACTGGGCCAACCTCTGTTGTAATTTCTTCGGCCAGGAATCAAGCATTAGCCTAACTGATTAGGCCTAGCCTGCGTTACTAGTAATAAGCTGCATCCAAACCCGCGAAAAAGCTCCCCCCCACCACCATCTAAACTTTACAATATCATTTTTTGGCGTGTTTGCCCATTGCCGCCCTCCAGTTCCCGCCACAATCAAATAGATTCGATTCGTGCAGAGCGTCTCATCCCAGGCGGTGAAGGTGATGATGTTATGGTCCCCTAGGTCAGTTATGCTGGCTCTACATTCCAGCTCATGGCTTATTAATCGTGCTTCTGAACGAAAACAACGCCTACAAAGATTTATGACCGCTGTTTTTCAATTCTTAGTTGATTATATTGCTTCCCTCGATGAACAAATATGTGAAATGACGTAAGTGCGGTCCACCGTTTTTTTACGAACAACCATTTGGAAACCTTCGGGTATTTTCGGCTTGGCTGTCGAAGTCACGTCTTTGCCGCCCACTATGTATAAAAATCAAATGTTTCATAATGCTCTCTCTCATAAATGCTCTGTTCGCCCTATGGGCCATATTGAGTGATAAAATAACTTGAATTCGATGTTTACCTGTACTAGCTGGTGCCTCCTGGACTCAGCTCGCCCAACACTCGGGGCGTACTTCGCCGTCAGGCAGGCCAAAACTCCGTCCAGTTCGTGGCTGAATGCCACAAACCTTGACATTTCCTCCGCATCAACAATTTTCGATTGAAACTTTCTCCGAAAATTGGAGAAAGCTCCAGTGACTTCTTCCTTGAGGTTCTCCATTGTTCAAAACAGAAATCATTCAAATTACCCGCCAAATCCTTGAGGGTCAGTTAATGGGTGTGTGTGTGGGGGATGTGGGGTGGGGGAGGTTACTTCAGTCGAGTCCTTCAGGGCCAGGTTGAGGACTGGACATTATTACTTTTGTTGTACACGTATTTTGCTTCCCGCTCTAAGAGGCCTGACATGTTGCCCCGCGCCAAAATCATTCACCTTCCCTGGAAGAGTTGTTCCCAAACACCCCTGGCCTCGCTGCTCATTAGACTCTTTCAGATACAAATACTTCAACGAGAACTCGCCCGTATATGTCTCAAGATTGTACTTTTTTTATTCAGAGAGCAACTTAAACTACGGGTACACAAATTTTAGTACATCAACAGCGATAATCATCAACCTTAGGTACACAAAAGTGCTCAACAATATCCCATGCATTGGATTTCAATCGAAGTCCAAACTCTCTTGCCCAAGGAGACATGCACTGTACATTTGTACAGAGATAAGGCGTGATTAGCTACAATGTATCATTCGTTTCTAAAAGTACAGGCAACGGCCATGCATGATAACATTGTAACTTTTTGAATTGTTTGCCATGGTTGGCTAAAAAAACGCCGTCGCGTCATTACGATCTCCAAAACGCGCGGACCTGGGCAAGCGCAATGGAGCGCGTAGTGGCGACTTGGAGAGTGGTCGTGACGTCACTAGCGTCGCGTCATTACGATCTCCAAAACGCGCAGACCTGGGCAAGCGCAATGGAGCGCGTAGTGGCGACTTGGAGAGTGGTCGTGACGTCACTAGCTTGGCACAGCGCGTCATCAGAGCTAACAACGTCACGTCGCGGTGAACTCAAAAGCTACAGAGAATACCATGGATTTGACGATATAGCTGCACTGTGAACCGACTTTCATCGCCAGTAGTGTAATATCGCTAGTCGGATGACAACTTATTATCGCAGAATCTCGAAATTGTGCTCTCAGTTTGTTGAATCAGCAATCTTGACTCTGTATAACCAAAATGAGCGTGATCGGTCACGACGAGCGCCATCGCCAACCG
This sequence comes from Lineus longissimus, assembly GCF_910592395.1. NCBI lineage: Eukaryota > Metazoa > Nemertea > Pilidiophora > Heteronemertea > Lineidae > Lineus > Lineus longissimus. Next base: position 12,846,652 of record NC_088315.1, read on the forward strand.
ACTTTCATCGCCAGTAGTGCAATATCGCTATCGAATATAACTTATCATCAAATAATCTTGAAATAGCCTTTTCAGTTTTACCATCGGTCATCACGACTCTGCATATCCAAAGTGAGCGTGATCGGTCGTGATGAGCACCATCGCCGACGAACTTTCATCGCCAGTAGTGCAATATCGAATGACAACTTATCATCACAGAATCTCGAAATTGTGCTCTCAGTTTGTCGAATTGGACATCTCGGCCCTGTATAAGCAAAATGAGCGTGATCGGTCGCGACGAGCGCCATCGCCAACTGACTTTCATCGCCAGTAGTGCAATATCGCTATTGAATGACAACTTATCATCGCAGAATCTCGAAATTGTGTTCTCTGTTTGTTCAATCGGGCATCTCGACTCTATATAACCAAAATGAGCGTGATCGGTCGCGACGAGCGCCATCGCCGACCGACCATCATTTCCAGTAGTCTTATATCGTTAGTCGAATGACCACTTATCATCGCAGAATCTTGAAATGGCGGTCTCAGTTTCTCCAATCGGGCATATCGACTCTTTAAGCAAAATGAGCGTGATTGGTCGCGACGAGCGCCATCGCCAACCGACTTTCATCGCCAGTAGTGTAATAACGCTAGTCGGATGACAACTTATTATCGCAGAATCTCGAAATTGTGCTCTCAGTTTGTTGAATCAGCCATCTTGACTCTTTATAACCAAAATGAGCGTGATCGGTCACGACGAGCGCCATCCCCAACCGCCTTTCATCGCCAGTAGTGCAATATCGCAATCGAATATAACTTATCATCGCAGAATCTTGAAATTGCCTTTTCAGTTTTACTATCGGTCATCACGACTCTGCATATCCAAAGTGAGCGTGATCGGTCGTGATCAGCACCATCGCCGACGAACTTTCATCGCCAGTAGTGCAATATCGCTATCGAATGACAACTTATCATCACAGAATCTCGAAATTGTGCTCTCAGTTCGTCGAATTGGTCATCTCGGCCCTGTATAAGCAAAATGAGCATGATCGGTCGCGACGAGCGCCATCGCCGACCGACTTTCATCGCAGTAGTGTAATATCGCTAGTTGAATGACAACTTATCATCGCAGAATCACGAAATTGTGCTCTCAGTTTGTCGAATCGGTCATCTCGGCCCTGTATAACCAAAATGAGCGTGATCGATCGCCATCGCCGACCGACTTTCATCGCCAGTAGTGCATTATCGCCAGTCGAATGACAACTTATCATCACAGAGTCTCGAAATTGTGGTGTCAGTTTGTCCAATCGGTCATCTCGACTCTGTATAACCAAAATGAGCGGGATCAGTCGCGACGAGCGCTATCGCCAACCGACTTTCATCGCCAGTAGTGTAATATCGCTAGTCGAATGACAACTCATCATCACAGAATCTCGAAATTGCGGTCTCAGTTTGTCCAATCGGTCATCTCCACTCTGTATAACCAAAATGAGCGTGATCGGTCGCGACGAGCACCATCGCCGACCAACTTTCATTGCCAGTAGTGTAATATCGCTATCGAATGACAACTTATCATCGCAGAATCTTGAAATTGTGGTCTCAGTTTGTCGAATTTGGTCATTTTGGCTCTGTAAAACTAAAATGAGTGTGATCAGTCGCGACGAGCGCCATAGCCGACCGACTTTCATCACCAGTAGTGTAATATCGCTAGTCGAATGACAACTAATCATTGCAGAATCTCGAAATTGTGCTCTCAGTTTGTCGAATTAGCCATCTTCACCCTGTATAACCAAAATGAGCGTGATCGGTCACGACAAGCGCCATCGCCAACTGACTTTCATCGCCAGTAGTGCAATATCGCTATTGAATGACAACTTATCATCGCAGAATCTCGAAATTGTGTTCTCTGTTTGTTCAATCAGGCATCTCGACTCTGTATAACCAAAATGAGCGTGATCGGTCGCGACGAGCGCCATCGCTGACCGACCATCAATGCCAGTAGTCTTATATCGTTAGTCGAATGACCACTTATCATCGCAGAATCTCGAAATGGCGGTCTCAGTTTCTCCAATCGGGCATCTCGACTCTTTAAGCAAAATGAGCGTGATTGGTCGCGACGAGCGCCATCGCCAACCGACTTTCATTGCCAGTAGTGTAATATCGCTAGTCGGATGACAACTTATTATCGCAGAATCTCGAAATTGTGCTCTCAGTTTGTTGAATCAGCCATCTTGACTCTGTATAACCAAAATGAGCGTGCTCGGTCACGACGAGCGCCATCGCCAACCGACTTTCATCGCCAGTAGTGCAATATCGCTATCGAATATAACTTATCATCGCAGAATCTTGAAATTGCCTTTTCAGTTTTACCATCGGTCATCACAACTCTGCATATCTAAAGTGAGCGTGATCGGTCGTGATGAGCACCATCGCCGACGAACTTTCATCGCCAGTAGTGCAATATCGCTATCGAATGACAACTTATCATCACAGAATCACGAAATTGTACTCTCAGTTTGTCGAATTTGTCATCTCGGCCCTGTATAAGCAAAATGAGCGTGATCGGTCGCGACAAGCGCCATCGCCGACCGACTTTCATCGCAGTAGTGTAATATCGCTAGTCGAATGACAACTTATCATCGCAGAATCTCGAAATTGTGCTCTCAGATTGTCGAATCGGTCATCTCGACCCTGTATAACCAAAATGAGCGTGATCGGTCGCGACGAGTGCATCGCCGACCAATTTTCATCGCCAATAGTGTGATATCGCTATCGAATGACAACTTATCATCGCAGAATCTTGAAATTGTGGTCTCAGTTTGTCGAATTCGTCATTTCGGCCCCGTATAACCACAATAAACAAGATCGGTCGCGACGAGCGCCATCGCCGACCGACTTTTATCGCCAGTAGTGCAATATCGCTATCGAATGCAACTTATCATTGCAGAATCTCGAAATTGTGCTCTCAGTTTGTCGAATTTGGTCATTTTCGCTTTGTAAAACTAAAATGAGTGTGATCAGTCGGGACGAGCGCCATCGCCGACCGACTTTCATCGCCAGTAGTGTAATATCGCTAGTCGAATGACAACTTATCATTGCAGAATCTCGAAATTGTGCTCTCAGTTTGTCGAATTAGCCATCTTCACCCTGTATAACCAAAATGAGCGTGATCGGTCGCGACGAGCGCCATCGCCAACTGACTTTCATCGCCAGTAGTGCAATATCGCTATTGAATGACAACTTATCATCGCAGAATCTCGAAATTGTGTTCTCTGTTTGTTCAATCGAGCATCTCGACTCTGTATAACCAAAATGAGCGTGATCGGTCGCGACGAGCGCCATCGCCGACCGACCATCATCGCCTATAGTCTTATATCGTTAGTCGAATGACCACTTATCATCGCAGAATCTCGAAACTCTGGTCTCAATTTGTTGAATTGGTCATCTCGGCTCTGTATAACCAAAATGAGCGTGATCGGTCGTGACAAGCGCCATCGCCAACCGACCATCATCGCCAGTAGTCTTATATCGTTAGTCAAATGACAACTTATCGTCGCAGAATCTCGAAATTGCGGTCTCAGTTTGTCCAATCGGTCATCTCGACTCTTTATAACCAAAATGAGCGTGATCGGTCACGACGATCGCCATCGCTGACCAACTTTCATCGCCAGTAGTGTAATATCGCTAGTCGGATGACAACTTATTATCGCAGAATCTCGAAATTGTGCTCTCAGTTTGTTGAATCAGCCATCTTGACTCTGTGTAACCAAAATGAGCGTGATCGGTCACGACGAGCGCCATCGCCAACCGACTTTCATCGCCAGTAGTGCAATATCGCTATCGAATATAACTTATCATCAAATAATCTTGAAATAGCCTTTTCAGTTTTACCATCGGTCATCACGACTCTGCATATCCAAAGTGAGCGTGATCGGTCGTGATGAGCACCATCGCCGACGAACTTTCATCGCCAGTAGTGCAATATCGCTATCGAATGACAACTTATCATCACAGAATCTCGAAATTGTGCTCTCAGTTTGTCGAATTGGACATCTCGGCCCTGTATAAGCAAAATGAGCGTGATCGGTCGCGACGAGCGCAATCGCCGACCGACTTTCATCGCAGTAGTGTAATATCGCTAGTCGAATGACAACTTATCATTACAGAGTCTCGAAATTGTGGTCTCAGTTTGTCCAATCGGTCATCTCGACTCTGTATAACCAAATTGAGCGGGATCAGTCGCGACGAGCGCCATTGCCAACCGACTTTCATCGCCAATAGTGTAATATCGCTTGTTGAATGACAACTTATCATCACAGGATCTCGAAATTGCGGTCTTAGTTTGTCCAATCGGTCATCTCGACTCTGTATAACCAAAATGAGCGTGATCGGTCGCGACGAGCACCATCGCCAACCGACTTCCATCGCCAGTAGTGTAATATCGCCAGTCGGATGACAACTTATTATCGCAGAATCTCGAAATTGTGCTCTCAGTTTGTTGAATCAGCCATCTTGACTCTGTATAACCAAAATGAGCGTGATCAGTCGCGACGTTCGCCATCGCCGACCGACTTTCATCGCCAGTAGTGCAAGATCGCTAGTCGAATGACAACTTATCATCACAGAGTCTCGAAATTGTGGTGTCAGTTTGTCCAATCGGTCATCTCGACTCTGTATAACCAAAATAAGCGTGATCGGTTGCGACGAGCACCATCGCCGACCAACTTTCATTGCCAGTAGTGTAATATCGCTATCGAATGACAACTTATCATCGCAGAATCTTGAAATTGTGGTCTCAGTTTGTCGAATTCGTCATTTCGGCCCCGTATAACCACAATAAACAAGATCGGTCGCAACGAGCGCCATCGCCGACCGACTTTCATCGCCAGTAGTGCAATATCGCTATCGAGTAAATCATCATTGCAGAATCTCGAAATTGTGCTCTCAGTTTGTCGAATTTGGTCATTTTGGCTCTGCAAAACTAAAATGAGTGTGATCAGTCGCGACGAGCGCCATCGCCGACCGACTTTCATCGCCAGTAGTGTAATATCGCTAGTCGAATGACAACTTATCATTGCAGAATCTCGAAATTGTGCTCTCAGTTTGTCGAATTAGCCATCTTCACCCTGTATAACCAAAATGAGCGTGATAGGTTGCGACGAGCACCATCGCCGACCAACTTTCATTGCCAGTAGTGTAATATCGCTATCGAATGACAACTTATCATCGCAGAATCTTGAAATTGTGGTCTCAGTTTGTCGAATTCGTTATTTCGGCCCCGTATAACCACAATGAACAAGATCGGTCGCGACGAGCGCCATCGCCGACCGACTTTCATCGCCAGAGGTGCAATGTCGCTATCGAATGCAACTTATCATCGCAGAATCTTGAAATTGTGGTCTCAGTTTGTCGAATTTGGTCATTTTGGCTCTGTAAAACTAAAATGAGTGTGATCAGTCGCAACGAGCGCCATCGCCGACCGACTTTCATCGCCAGTAGTGTAATATCGCTAGTCGAATGACAACTTATCATTGCAGAATCTCGAAATTGTGCTCTCAGTTTGTCGAATTAGCCATCTTCACCCTGTATAACCAAAATGAGCGTGATCGGTCGCGACGAGCGCCATCGCCAACTGACTTTCATCGCCAGTAGTGCAATATCGCTATTGAATGACAACTTATCATCGCAGAATCTCGAAATTGTGTTCTCTGTTTGTTCAATCGGGCATCTCGACTCTGTATAACCAAAATGAGCGTGATCGGTCGCGACGAGCGCCATCGCCGACCGACCATCATTGCCAGTAGTCTTATATTGTTTGTCGAATGACCACTTATCATCGCAGAATCTCGAAATGGCGGTCTCAGTTTCTCCAATCGGGCAACTCGACTCTTTAAGCAAAATGAGCGTGATTGGTCACGACGAGCGCCATCGCCAACCGACTTTCATCGCCAGTAGTGTAATATCGCTAGTCGGATGACAACTTATTATCGCAGAATCTCGAAATTGTGCTCTCAGTTTGTTGAATCAGCCATCTTGACTCTGTATAACCAAAATGAGCGTGATCGGTCACGATGAGCGCCATCGCCAACCGACTTTCATCGCCAGTAGTGCAATATCGCTATCGAATATAACTTATCATCGCAGAATCTTGAAATTGCCTTTTCAGTTTTACCATCGGTCATCACGACTCTGCATATCCAAAGTGAGCGTGATCGGTCGTGATGAGCACCATCGCCGACGAACTTTCATCGCCAGTAGTGCAATATCGCTATCGAATGACAACTTATCATCGCAGAATCTCAAAATTGTGCACTCAGTTTGTCGAATCGGTCATCTCGGCCCTGTATAACCAAAATGAGCGTGATCGGTCGCGACGAGCGCAATCGCCGACCGACATTCATCGCAGTATTGTAATATCGCTAGTCGAATGACAACTTATAATCGCAGAATCTTGAAATTGTGGTCTCAGTTTGTTCAATCAGGCATCTCGACTCTGCATAACCAAAATGAGTGTGATCGGTCGCGACGAGTGCCATCGCCGACCGACAATCATTGCCTATAGTCTTATATCGTTTGTCGACTGACCACTTATCATCGCAGAATCTCGAAACTCTGGTCTCAATTTGTTGAATTGTTCATCTTGGCTCTGTAAAGCCAAAATCAGCGTGATCGGTCGTGACAAGTGCCATCGCCGACCGACTTTCATCGCCAGTAGTGCAATATCGCTAGTCAAATGACAACTTATCATCACAGAGTCTCGAAATTGTGGTCTCAGTTTGTTCAATCGGTCATCTCGACTATGTATAACTAAAATGAGCGGGATCAGTCGCGACGAGCGCCATCGCCAACTGACTTTCATCGCCTGTAGTGTAATATCGCTAGTCGGATGACAACTTATTATCGCAGAATCTCGAAATTGTGCTCTCAGTTTGTTGAATCAGCCATCTTGACTCTTTATAACCAAAATGAGCGTGATCGGTCACGACGAGCGCCATCGCCAACCGACTTTCATCGCCAGTAGTGCAATATCGCTATCGAATATAACTTATCATCGCAGAATCTTGAAATTGCATTTTCAGTTTTACTATCGGTCATCACGACTCTGCATATCCAAAGTGAGCGTGATCGGTTGTGATGAGCACCATCGCCGACGAACTTTCATCGCCAGTAGTGCAATATCGCTATCGAATGACAACTTATCATCACAGAATCACGAAATTGTGCTCTCAGTTTGTCGAATTGGTCATCTCGGCCCTGTATAAGCAAAATGAGCATGATCAGTCGCGACGAGCGCCATCGCCGACCGACTTTCATCACAGTAGTGTAATATCGCTAGTTGAATAACAACTTATCATCGCAGAATCACGAAATTGTGCTCTCAGTTTGTCGAATCGGTCATCTCGGCCCTCTATAACCAAAATGAGCGTGATCGGTCGGGACGATCGCCATCGCCGACCAACTTTCATTGCCAGTAGTGTAATATCGCTATCGAATGACAACTTATCATCGCAGAATCTTGAAATTGTGGTCTCAGTTTGTCGAATTTGGTCATTTTGGCTCTGTAAAACTAAAATGAGTGTGATCAGTCGCGACGAGCGCCATCGCCGACCGACTTTCATCGCCAGTAGTGCAATATCGCTATCGAATGACAACTTATCATCACAGAATCTCGAAATTGTGCTCTCAGTTTGTTGAATTGGACATCTCGGCCCTGTATAAGCAAAATGAGCGTGATCGGTCGCGACGAGCGCAATCGCCGACCGACTTTCATCGCAGTAGTGTAATATCGCTAGTCGAATGACAACTTATCATTACAGAGTCTCGAAATTGTGGTCTCAGTTTGTCCAATCGGTCATCTCGACTCTGTATAACCAAAATGAGCGGGATCAGTCGCGACGAGCGCCATCGCCAACAGACTTTCATCGCCAGTAGTGTAATATCGCTAGTCGAATGACAACTTATCATCACAGGATCTCGAAATTGCGGTCTTAGTTTGTCCAATCGGTCATCTCGACTCTGTATAACCAAAATGAGCGTGATCGGTCGCGACGAGCACCATCGCTAACCGACTTCAATCGCCAGTAGTGTAATATCGCCAGTCGGATGACAACTTATTATCGCAGAATCTCGAAATTGTGCTCTCAGTTTGTTGAATCAGCCATCTTGACTCTGTATAACCAAAATGAGCGTGATCGGTCGCGACGTTCGCCATCGCCGACCTACTTTCATCGCCAGTAGTGCAAGATCGCTAGTCGAATGACAACTTATCATCACAGAGTCTCGAAATTGTGGTGTCAGTTTGTCCAATCGGTCATCTCGACTCTGTATAACCAAAATGAGTGTGATAGGTTGCAACGAGCACCATCGCCGACGAACTTTCATCGCCAGTAGTGCAATATCGCTATCGAATGACAACTTATCATCGCAGAATCTCGAAATTGTGCACTCAGTTTGTCGAATCGGTCATCTCGGCCCTGTATAACCAAAATGAGCGTGATCGGTCGCGACGGGCGCAATCGCCGACCGACTTTCATCGCAGTATTGTAATATCGTTAGTCGAATGACAACTTATAATCGCAGAATCTTGAAATTGTGGTCTCAGTTTGTTCAATCAGGCATCTCGACTCTGCATAACCAAAATGAGTGTGATCGGTCGCGACAAGTGCCATCGCCGACCGACCATCATTGCCTATAGTCTTATATCGTTAGTCGAATGACCACTTATCATCGCAGAATCTCGAAACTCTGGTCTCAATTTGTTGAATTGTTCATCTTGGCTCTGTAAAGCCAAAATGAGCGTGATCGGTCGTGACAAGCGCCATCGCCGACCGACTTTCATCGCCAGTAGTGCAATATCGCTAGTCAAATGACAACTTATCATCACAGAGTCTCGAAATTGTGGTCTCAGTTTGTTCAATCGGTCATCTCGACTATGTATAACTAAAATGAGCGGGATCAGTCGCGACGAGCGCCAACACCAACTGACTTTCATCGCCTGTAGTGTAATATCGCTAGTCGGATGACAACTTATTATCGCAGAATCTCGAAATTGTGCTCTCAGTTTGTTGAATCAGCCATCTTGACTCTTTATAACCAAAATGAGCGTGATCTGTCACGACGAGCGCCATCGCCAACCGACTTTCATCGCCAGTAGTGCAATATCGCTATCGAATATAACTTATCATCGCAGAATCTTGAAATTGCCTTTTCAGTTTTACTATCGGTCATCACGACTCTGCATATCCAAAGTGAGCGTGATCGGTCGTGATGAGCACCATCGCCGACGAACTTTCATCGCCAGTAGTGCAATATCGCTATCGAATGACAACTTATCATCACAGAATCACGAAATTGTGCTCTCAGTTTGTCGAATTGGTCATCTCGGCCCTGTATAACCAAAATGAGCGTGATCGGTCGCGACGAGCGCAATCGCCGACCGACTTTCATCGCAGTATTGTAATATCGCTAGTCGAATGACAACTTATAATCGCAGAATCTTGAAATTGTGGTCTCAGTTTGTTCAATCAGGCATCTCGACTCTGCATAACCAAAATGAGTGTGATCGGTCGCGACGAGTGCCATCACCGACCGACCATCATTGCCTATAGTCTTATATCGTTAGTCGAATGACCACTTATCATCGCAGAATCTCGAAACTCTGGTCTCAATTTGTTGAATTGTTCATCTTGGCTCTGTAAAGCCAAAATGAGCGTGATCGGTCGTGACAAGCGCCATCGCCGACCGACTTTCATCGCCAGTAGTGCAATATCGCTAGTCAAATGACAACTTATCATCACAGAGTCTCGAAATTGTGGTCTCAGTTTGTTCAATCGGTCATCTCGACTATGTATAACTAAAATGAGCGGGATCAGTCGCGACGAGCGCCATCGCCAACTGACTTTCATCGCCTGTAGTGTAATATCGCTAGTCGGATGACAACTTATTATCGCAGAATCTCGAAATTGTGCTCTCAGTTTGTTGAATCAGCCATCTTGACTCTTTATAACCAAAATGAGCGTGATCGGTCACGACGAGCGCCATCGCCAACCGACTTTCATCGCCAGTAGTGCAATATCGCTATCGAATATAACTTATCATCGCAGAATCTTGAAATTGCCTTTTCAGTTTTACTATCGGTCATCACGACTCTGCATATCCAAAGTGAGCGTGATCGGTTGTGATGAGCACCATCGCCGACGAACTTTCATCGCCAGTAGTGCAATATCGCTATCGAATGACAACTTATCATCACAGAATCTCGAAATTGTGCTCTCAGTTTGTCGAATTGGACATCTCGTCCCTGTATAAGCAAAATGAGCGTGATCGGTCGTGACGAGCGCAATCGCCGACCGACTTTCATCGCAGTAGTGTAATATCGCTAGTCGAATGACAACTTATCATCACAGAGTCTCGAAATTGTGGTCTCAGTCCAATCGGTCATCTCGACTCTGTATAACCAAAATGAGCGGGATCAGTCGCGACGAGCGCCATCGCCAACCGACTTTCATCGCCAGTAGTGTAATATCGCTAGTCGAATGACAACTTATCATCACAGAATCTCGAAATTGCGGTCTTAGTTTGTCCAATCGGTCATCTCGACTCTGTATAACCAAAATGAGCGTGATCGGTCGCGACGAGCACCATCGCTAACCGACTTCAATCGCCAGTAGTGTAATATCGCCAGTCGGATGACAACTTATTATCGCAGAATCTCGAAATTGTGCTCTCAGTTTGTTGAATCAGCCATCTTGACTCTGTATAACCAAAATGAGCGTGATCGGTCGCGACGTTCGCCATCGCCGACCTACTTTCATCGCCAGTAGTGCAAGATCGCTAGTCGAATGACAACTTATCATCACAGAGTCTCGAAATTGTGGTGTCAGTTTGTCCAATCGGTCATCTCGACTCTGTATAACCAAAATGAGTGTGATAGGTTGCAACGAGCACCATCGCCGACGAACTTTCATCGCCAGTAGTGCAATATCGCTATCGAATGACAACTTATCATCGCAGAATCTCGAAATTGTGCACTCAGTTTGTCGAATCGGTCATCTCGGCCCTGTATAACCAAAATGAGCGTGATCGGTCGCGACGGGCGCAATCGCCGACCGACTTTCATCGCAGTATTGTAATATCGTTAGTCGAATGACAACTTATAATCGCAGAATCTTGAAATTGTGGTCTCAGTTTGTTCAATCAGGCATCTCGACTCTGCATAACCAAAATGAGTGTGATCGGTCGCGACAAGTGCCATCGCCGACCGACCATCATTGCCTATAGTCTTATATCGTTAGTCGAATGACCACTTATCATCGCAGAATCTCGAAACTCTGGTCTCAATTTGTTGAATTGTTCATCTTGGCTCTGTAAAGCCAAAATGAGCGTGATCGGTCGTGACAAGCGCCATCGCCCGACCGACTTTCATCGCCAGTAGTGCAATATCGCTAGTCAAATGACAACTTATCATCACAGAGTCTCGAAATTGTGGTCTCAGTTTGTTCAATCGGTCATCTCGACTATGTATAACTAAAATGAGCGGGATCAGTCGCGACGAGCGCCAACACCAACTGACTTTCATCGCCTGTAGTGTAATATCGCTAGTCGGATGACAACTTATTATCGCAGAATCTCGAAATTGTGCTCTCAGTTTGTTGAATCAGCCATCTTGACTCTTTATAACCAAAATGAGCGTGATCTGTCACGACGAGCGCCATCGCCAACCGACTTTCATCGCCAGTAGTGCAATATCGCTATCGAATATAACTTATCATCGCAGAAATCTTGAAATTGCCCTTTTCAGTTTTACTATCGGTCATCACGACTCTGCATATCCAAAGTGAGCGTGATCGGTCGTGATGAGCACCATCGCCGACGAACTTTCATCGCCAGTAGTGCAATATCGCTATCGAATGACAACTTATCATCACAGAATCACGAAATTGTGCTCTCAGTTTGTCGAATTGGTCATCTCGGCCCTGTATAACCAAAATGAGCGTGATCGGTCGCGACGAGCGCAATCGCCGGACCGACTTTCATCGCAGTATTGTAATATCGCTAGTCGAATGACAACTTATAATCGCAGAATCTTGAAATTGTGGTCTCAGTTTGTTCAATCAGGCATCTCGACTCTGCATAACCAAAATGAGTGTGATCGGTCGCGACGAGTGCCATCACCGACCGACCATCATTGCCTATAGTCTTATATCGTTAGTCGAATGACCACTTATCATCGCAGAATCTCGAAACTCTGGTCTCAATTTGTTGAATTGTTCATCTTGGCTCTGTAAAGCCAAAATGAGCGTGATCGGTCGTGACAAGCGCCATCGCCGACCGACTTTCATCGCCAGTAGTGCAATATCGCTAGTCAAATGACAACTTATCATCACAGAGTCTCGAAATTGTGGTCTCAGTTTGTTCAATCGGTCATCTCGACTATGTATAACTAAAATGAGCGGGATCAGTCGCGACGAGCGCCATCGCCAACTGACTTTCATCGCCTGTAGTGTAATATCGCTAGTCGGATGACAACTTATTATCGCAGAATCTCGAAATTGTGCTCTCAGTTTGTTGAATCAGCCATCTTGACTCTTTATAACCAAAATGAGCGTGATCGGTCACGACGAGCGCCATCGCCAACCGACTTTCATCGCCAGTAGTGCAATATCGCTATCGAATATAACTTATCATCGCAGAATCTTGAAATTGCCTTTTCAGTTTTACTATCGGTCATCACGACTCTGCATATCCAAAGTGAGCGTGATCGGTTGTGATGAGCACCATCGCCGACGAACTTTCATCGCCAGTAGTGCAATATCGCTATCGAATGACAACTTATCATCACAGAATCTCGAAATTGTGCTCTCAGTTTGTCGAATTGGACATCTCGTCCCTGTATAAGCAAAATGAGCGTGATCGGTCGTGACGAGCGCAATCGCCGACCGACTTTCATCGCAGTAGTGTAATATCGCTAGTCGAATGACAACTTATCATTACAGAGTCTCGAAATTGTGGTCTCAGTTTGTCCAATCGGTCATCTCGACTCTGTATAACCAAAATGAGCGGGATCAGTCGCGACGAGCGCCATCGCCAACCGACTTTCATCGCCAGTAGTGTAATATCGCTAGTCGAATGACAACTTATCATCACAGGATCTCGAAATTGCGCTCTTAGTTTGTCCAATCGGTCATCACGACTCTGTATAACCAAAATGAGCGTGATCGGTCGCGACGAGCACCATCGCTAACCGACTTCAATCGCCAGTAGTGTAATATCGCCAGTCGGATGACAACTTATTATCGCAGAATCTCGAAATTGTGCTCTCAGTTTGTTGAATCAGCCATCTTGACTCTGTATAACCAAAATGAGCGTGATCGGTCGCGACGTTCGCCATCGCCGACCTACTTTCATCGCCAGTAGTGCAAGATCGCTAGTCGAATGACAACTTATCATCACAGAGTCTCGAAATTGTGGTGTCAGTTTGTCCAATCGGTCATCTCGACTCTGTATAACCAAAATGAGTGTGATAGGTTGCAACGAGCACCATCGCCGACGAACTTTCATCGCCAGTAGTGCAATATCGCTATCGAATGACAACTTATCATCGCAGAATCTCGAAATTGTGCACTCAGTTTGTCGAATCGGTCATCTCGGCCCTGTATAACCAAAATGAGCGTGATCGGTCGCGACGGGCGCAATCGCCGACCGACTTTCATCGCAGTATTGTAATATCGTTAGTCGAATGACAACTTATAATCGCAGAATCTTGAAATTGTGGTCTCAGTTTGTTCAATCAGGCATCTCGACTCTGCATAACCAAAATGAGTGTGATCGGTCGCGACAAGTGCCATCGCCGACCGACCATCATTGCCTATAGTCTTATATCGTTAGTCGAATGACCACTTATCATCGCAGAATCTCGAAACTCTGGTCTCAATTTGTTGAATTGTTCATCTTGGCTCTGTAAAGCCAAAATGAGCGTGATCGGTCGTGACAAGCGCCATCGCCGACCGACTTTCATCGCCAGTAGTGCAATATCGCTAGTCAAATGACAACTTATCATCACAGAGTCTCGAAATTGTGGTCTCAGTTTGTTCAATCGGTCATCTCGACTATGTATAACTAAAATGAGCGGGATCAGTCGCGACGAGCGCCAACACCAACTGACTTTCATCGCCTGTAGTGTAATATCGCTAGTCGGATGACAACTTATTATCGCAGAATCTCGAAATTGTGCTCTCAGTTTGTTGAATCAGCCATCTTGACTCTTTATAACCAAAATGAGCGTGATCTGTCACGACGAGCGCCATCGCCAACCGACTTTCATCGCCAGTAGTGCAATATCGCTATCGAATATAACTTATCATCGCAGAATCTTGAAATTGCCTTTTCAGTTTTACTATCGGTCATCACGACTCTGCATATCCAAAGTGAGCGTGATCGGTCGTGATGAGCACCATCGCCGACGAACTTTCATCGCCAGTAGTGCAATATCGCTATCGAATGACAACTTATCATCACAGAATCACGAAATTGTGCTCTCAGTTTGTCGAATTGGTCATCTCGGCCCTGTATAACCAAAATGAGCGTGATCGGTCGCGACGAGCGCAATCGCCGACCGACTTTCATCGCAGTATTGTAATATCGCTAGTCGAATGACAACTTATAATCGCAGAATCTTGAAATTGTGGTCTCAGTTTGTTCAATCAGGCATCTCGACTCTGCATAACCAAAATGAGTGTGATCGGTCGCGACGAGTGCCATCACCGACCGACCATCATTGCCTATAGTCTTATATCGTTAGTCGAATGACCACTTATCATCGCAGAATCTCGAAACTCTGGTCTCAATTTGTTGAATTGTTCATCTTGGCTCTGTAAAGCCAAAATGAGCGTGATCGGTCGTGACAAGCGCCATCGCCGACCGACTTTCATCGCCAGTAGTGCAATATCGCTAGTCAAATGACAACTTATCATCACAGAGTCTCGAAATTGTGGTCTCAGTTTGTTCAATCGGTCATCTCGACTATGTATAACTAAAATGAGCGGGATCAGTCGCGACGAGCGCCATCGCCAACTGACTTTCATCGCCTGTAGTGTAATATCGCTAGTCGGATGACAACTTATTATCGCAGAATCTCGAAATTGTGCTCTCAGTTTGTTGAATCAGCCATCTTGACTCTGTATAACCAAAATGAGCGTGATCGGTCACGACGAGCGCCATCGCCAACCGACTTTCATCGCCAGTAGTGCAATATCGCTATCGAATATAACTTATCATCGCAGAATCTTGAAATTGCCTTTTCAGTTTTACTATCGGTCATCACGACTCTGCATATCCAAAGTGAGCGTGATCGGTTGTGATGAGCACCATCGCCGACGAACTTTCATCGCCAGTAGTGCAATATCGCTATCGAATGACAACTTATCATCACAGAATCTCGAAATTGTGCTCTCAGTTTGTCGAATTGGACATCTCGTCCCTGTATAAGCAAAATGAGCGTGATCGGTCGTGACGAGCGCAATCGCCGACCGACTTTCATCGCAGTAGTGTAATATCGCTAGTCGAATGACAACTTATCATTACAGAGTCTCGAAATTGTGGTCTCAGTTTGTCCAATCGGTCATCTCGACTCTGTATAACCAAAATGAGCGGGATCAGTCGCGACGAGCGCCATCGCCAACCGACTTTCATCGCCAGTAGTGTAATATCGCTAGTCGAATGACAACTTATCATCACAGGATCTCGAAATTGCGGTCTTAGTTTGTCCAATCGGTCATCTCGACTCTGTATAACCAAAATGAGCGTGATCGGTCGCGACGAGCACCATCGCTAACCGACTTCAATCGCCAGTAGTGTAATATCGCCAGTCGGATGACAACTTATTATCGCAGAATCTCGAAATTGTGCTCTCAGTTTGTTGAATCAGCCATCTTGACTCTGTATAACCAAAATGAGCGTGATCGGTCGCGACGTTCGCCATCGCCGACCTACTTTCATCGCCAGTAGTGCAAGATCGCTAGTCGAATGACAACTTATCATCACAGAGTCTCGAAATTGTGGTGTCAGTTTGTCCAATCGGTCATCTCGACTCTGTATAACCAAAATGAGTGTGATAGGTTGCAACGAGCACCATCGCCGACGAACTTTCATCGCCAGTAGTGCAATATCGCTATCGAATGACAACTTATCATCGCAGAATCTCGAAATTGTGCACTCAGTTTGTCGAATCGGTCATCTCGGCCCTGTATAACCAAAATGAGCGTGATCGGTCGCGACGGGCGCAATCGCCGACCGACTTTCATCGCAGTATTGTAATATCGTTAGTCGAATGACAACTTATAATCGCAGAATCTTGAAATTGTGGTCTCAGTTTGTTCAATCAGGCATCTCGACTCTGCATAACCAAAATGAGTGTGATCGGTCGCGACAAGTGCCATCGCCGACCGACCATCATTGCCTATAGTCTTATATCGTTAGTCGAATGACCACTTATCATCGCAGAATCTCGAAACTCTGGTCTCAATTTGTTGAATTGTTCATCTTGGCTCTGTAAAGCCAAAATGAGCGTGATCGGTCGTGACAAGCGCCATCGCCGACCGACTTTCATCGCCAGTAGTGCAATATCGCTAGTCAAATGACAACTTATCATCACAGAGTCTCGAAATTGTGGTCTCAGTTTGTTCAATCGGTCATCTCGACTATGTATAACTAAAATGAGCGGGATCAGTCGCGACGAGCGCCAACACCAACTGACTTTCATCGCCTGTAGTGTAATATCGCTAGTCGGATGACAACTTATTATCGCAGAATCTCGAAATTGTGCTCTCAGTTTGTTGAATCAGCCATCTTGACTCTTTATAACCAAAATGAGCGTGATCTGTCACGACGAGCGCCATCGCCAACCGACTTTCATCGCCAGTAGTGCAATATCGCTATCGAATATAACTTATCATCGCAGAATCTTGAAATTGCCTTTTCAGTTTTACTATCGGTCATCACGACTCTGCATATCCAAAGTGAGCGTGATCGGTCGTGATGAGCACCATCGCCGACGAACTTTCATCGCCAGTAGTGCAATATCGCTATCGAATGACAACTTATCATCACAGAATCACGAAATTGTGCTCTCAGTTTGTCGAATTGGTCATCTCGGCCCTGTATAACCAAAATGAGCGTGATCGGTCGCGACGAGCGCAATCGCCGACCGACTTTCATCGCAGTATTGTAATATCGCTAGTCGAATGACAACTTATAATCGCAGAATCTTGAAATTGTGGTCTCAGTTTGTTCAATCAGGCATCTCGACTCTGCATAACCAAAATGAGTGTGATCGGTCGCGACGAGTGCCATCACCGACCGACCATCATTGCCTATAGTCTTATATCGTTAGTCGAATGACCACTTATCATCGCAGAATCTCGAAACTCTGGTCTCAATTTGTTGAATTGTTCATCTTGGCTCTGTAAAGCCAAAATGAGCGTGATCGGTCGTGACAAGCGCCATCGCCGACCGACTTTCATCGCCAGTAGTGCAATATCGCTAGTCAAATGACAACTTATCATCACAGAGTCTCGAAATTGTGGTCTCAGTTTGTTCAATCGGTCATCTCGACTATGTATAACTAAAATGAGCGGGATCAGTCGCGACGAGCGCCATCGCCAACTGACTTTCATCGCCTGTAGTGTAATATCGCTAGTCGGATGACAACTTATTATCGCAGAATCTCGAAATTGTGCTCTCAGTTTGTTGAATCAGCCATCTTGACTCTTTATAACCAAAATGAGCGTGATCGGTCACGACGAGCGCCATCGCCAACCGACTTTCATCGCCAGTAGTGCAATATCGCTATCGAATATAACTTATCATCGCAGAATCTTGAAATTGCCTTTTCAGTTTTACTATCGGTCATCACGACTCTGCATATCCAAAGTGAGCGTGATCGGTTGTGATGAGCACCATCGCCGACGAACTTTCATCGCCAGTAGTGCAATATCGCTATCGAATGACAACTTATCATCACAGAATCTCGAAATTGTGCTCTCAGTTTGTCGAATTGGACATCTCGTCCCTGTATAAGCAAAATGAGCGTGATCGGTCGTGACGAGCGCAATCGCCGACCGACTTTCATCGCAGTAGTGTAATATCGCTAGTCGAATGACAACTTATCATTACAGAGTCTCGAAATTGTGGTCTCAGTTTGTCCAATCGGTCATCTCGACTCTGTATAACCAAAATGAGCGGGATCAGTCGCGACGAGCGCCATCGCCAACCGACTTTCATCGCCAGTAGTGTAATATCGCTAGTCGAATGACAACTTATCATCACAGGATCTCGAAATTGCGCTCTTAGTTTGTCCAATCGGTCATCACGACTCTGTATAACCAAAATGAGCGTGATCGGTCGCGACGAGCACCATCGCCAACCGACTTTCATCGCCAATAGTGTAATATCGCCAGTCGGATGACAACTTATTATCGCAGAATCTCGAAATTGTGCTCTCAGTTTGTTGAATCAGCCATCTTGACTCTGTATAACCAAAATGAGCGTGATCGGTCGCTACAAGCACCATCGCCGACCGACTTTCATCGCCAGTAGTGCAATATCGCTAGTCGAATGACAACTTATCATCACAGAGTCTCGAAATTGTGGTGTCAGTTTGTCCAATCGGTCATCTCGACTCTGTATAACCAAAATGAGCGTGATCGGTTGCGACGAGCACCATCGCCGACCAACTTTCATTGCCAGTAGTGTAATATCGCTATCGAATGACAACGTATCATCGCAGAATCTTGAAATTGTGGTCTCAGTTTGTCGAATTCGTCATTTCGGCCACGTATAACCACAATAAACATGATCGGTCGCAACGAGCGCCATCGCCGACCGACTTTCATCGCCAGTAGTGCAATATCGCTATCGAATGCAACTCATCATTGCAGAATCTCGAAATTGTGCTCTCAGTTTGTCGAATTTGGTCATTTTGGCTCTGTAAAACTAAAATGAGTGTGATCAGTCGCTACGAGCGCCATCGCCAACTGACTTTCATCGCCAGTAGTGCAATATCGCTATTGAATGACAACTTATCATCGCAGAATCTCGAAATTGTGTTCTCTGTTTGTTCAATCGGGCATCTCGACTCTGTATAACCAAAATGAGCGTGATCGATCGCGACGAGCGCCATCGCCGACCAACCATCATTGCCAGTAGTCTTATATCGTTAGTCGAATGACCACTTATCATCGCAGAATCTCGAAATGGCGGTCTCAGTTTCTCAAATCGGGCAACTCGACTCTTTAAGCAAAATGAGCGTGATTGGTCGCGACGAGCGCCATCGCCAAACGACTTTCATCGCCAGTAGTGTAATATCGCTAGTCGGATGACAACTTATTATCGCAGAATCTCGAAATTGTGCTCTCAGTTTGTTGAATCAGCCATCTTGACTCTGTATAACCAAAATGAGCGTGATTGGTCGCGACGAGCGCCATCGCCAACCGACTTTCATCGCCAGTAGTGTAATATCGCTATCGAATGACAACTTATCATGGCCGAATCTCGAAATTGTGCACTCAGTTTGTCGAATCGGTCATCTCGGCCCTGTATAACCAAAATGAGCGTGATCGGTCGCGACGAGCGCAATCGCCGACCGACTTTCATCGCAGTATTGTAATATCGCTAGTCGAATGACAACTTATAATCGCAGAATCTTGAAATTGTGGTCTCAGTTTGTTCAATCAGGCATCTCGACTCTGCATAACCAAAATGAGTGTGATCGGTCGCGACGAGTGCCATCGCCGACCGACCATCATTGCCTATAGTCTTATATCGTTAGTCGAATGACCACTTATCATCGCAGAATCTCGAAACTCTGGTCTCAATTTGTTGAATTGTTCATCTTGGCTCTGTAAAGCTCAAATGAGCGTGATCGGTCGTGACAAGCGCCATCGCCGACCGACTTTCATCGCCAGTAGTGCAATATCGCTATCGAATGACAACTTATCATCGCAGAATCTTGAAATTGTGGTCTCAGTTTGTCGAATTCGTCATTTCGGCCCCGTATAACCATAATGAACAAGATCGGTCGCGACGAGCGCCATCGCCGACCGACTTTCATCGCCAGTAGTGCAATATCGCTATCGAATGACAACTTATCATCGCAGAATCTTGAAATTGTGGTCTCAGTTTGTCGAATTTGGTCATTTTGGCTCGGTAAAACTAAAATGAGTGTGATCAGTCGCGACGAGCGCCATCGCTGACCGACTTTCATCGCCAGTAGTGTAATATCGCTAGTCGAATGACAACTAATCATTGCAGAATCTCGAAATTGTGCTCTCAGTTTGTCGAATTAGCCATCTTCACCCTGTATAACCAAAATGAGCGTGATCGGTCGTGACAAGGGCCATCGCCAACTGACTTTCATCGCCAGTAGTGCAATATCGCTATTGAATGACAACTTATCATCGCAGAATCTCTGCATATCCAAAGTGAGCGTGATCGGTCGTGATGAGCACCATCGCCGACGAACTTTCATCGCCAGTAGTGCAATATCGCTATCGAATGACAACTTATCATCACAGAATCACGAAATTGTGCTCTCAGTTTGTCGAATTGGTCATCTCGGCCCTGTATAACCAAAATGAGCGTGATCGGTCGCGACGAGCGCAATCGCCGACCGACTTTCATCGCAGTATTGTAATATCGCTAGTCGAATGACAACTTATAATCGCAGAATCTTGAAATTGTGGTCTCAGTTTGTTCAATCAGGCATCTCGACTCTGCATAACCAAAATGAGTGTGATCGGTCGCGACGAGTGCCATCACCGACCGACCATCATTGCCTATAGTCTTATATCGTTAGTCGAATGACCACTTATCATCGCAGAATCTCGAAACTCTGGTCTCAATTTGTTGAATTGTTCATCTTGGCTCTGTAAAGCCAAAATGAGCGTGATCGGTCGTGACAAGCGCCATCGCCGACCGACTTTCATCGCCAGTAGTGCAATATCGCTAGTCAAATGACAACTTATCATCACAGAGTCTCGAAATTGTGGTCTCAGTTTGTTCAATCGGTCATCTCGACTATGTATAACTAAAATGAGCGGGATCAGTCGCGACGAGCGCCATCGCCAACTGACTTTCATCGCCTGTAGTGTAATATCGCTAGTCGGATGACAACTTATTATCGCAGAATCTCGAAATTGTGCTCTCAGTTTGTTGAATCAGCCATCTTGACTCTTTATAACCAAAATGAGCGTGATCGGTCACGACGAGCGCCATCGCCAACCGACTTTCATCGCCAGTAGTGCAATATCGCTATCGAATATAACTTATCATCGCAAAATCTTGAAATTGCCTTTTCAGTTTTACTATCGGTCATCACGACTCTGCATATCCAAAGTGAGCGTGATCGGTTGTGATGAGCACCATCGCCGACGAACTTTCATCGCCAGTAGTGCAATATCGCTATCGAATGACAACTTATCACCACAGAATCTCGAAATTGTGCTCTCAGTTTGTCGAATTGGACATCTCGTCCCTGTATAAGCAAAATGAGCGTGATCGGTCGTGACAAGGGCCATCGCCAACTGACTTTCATCGCCAGTAGTGCAATATCGCTATTGAATGACAACTTATCATCGCAGAATCTCTGCATATCCAAAGTGAGCGTGATCGGTCGTGATGAGCACCATCGCCGACGAACTTTCATCGCCAGTAGTGCAATATCGCTATCGAATGACAACTTATCATCACAGAATCACGAAATTGTGCTCTCAGTTTGTCGAATTGGTCATCTCGGCCCTGTATAACCAAAATGAGCGTGATCGGTCGCGACGAGCGCAATCGCCGACCGACTTTCATCGCAGTATTGTAATATCGCTAGTCGAATGACAACTTATAATCGCAGAATCTTGAAATTGTGGTCTCAGTTTGTTCAATCAGGCATCTCGACTCTGCATAACCAAAATGAGTGTGATCGGTCGCGACGAGTGCCATCGCCGACCGACCATCATTGCCTATAGTCTTATATCGTTAGTCGAATGACCACTTATCATCGCAGAATCTCGAAACTCTGGTCTCAATTTGTTGAATTGTTCATCTTGGCTCTGTAAAGCTCAAATGAGCGTGATCGGTCGTGACAAGCGCCATCGCCGACCGACTTTCATCGCCAGTAGTGCAATATCGCTATCGAATGACAACTTATCATCGCAGAATCTTGAAATTGTGGTCTCAGTTTGTCGAATTCGTCATTTCGGCCCCGTATAACCATAATGAACAAGATCGGTCGCGACGAGCGCCATCGCCGACCGACTTTCATCGCCAGTAGTGCAATATCGCTATCGAATGACAACTTATCATCGCAGAATCTTGAAATTGTGGTCTCAGTTTGTCGAATTTGGTCATTTTGGCTCGGTAAAACTAAAATGAGTGTGATCAGTCGCGACGAGCGCCATCGCTGACCGACTTTCATCGCCAGTAGTGTAATATCGCTAGTCGAATGACAACTAATCATTGCAGAATCTCGAAATTGTGCTCTCAGTTTGTCGAATTAGCCATCTTCACCCTGTATAACCAAAATGAGCGTGATCGGTCGTGACAAGGGCCATCGCCAACTGACTTTCATCGCCAGTAGTGCAATATCGCTATTGAATGACAACTTATCATCGCAGAATCTCTGCATATCCAAAGTGAGCGTGATCGGTCGTGATGAGCACCATCGCCGACGAACTTTCATCGCCAGTAGTGCAATATCGCTATCGAATGACAACTTATCATCACAGAATCACGAAATTGTGCTCTCAGTTTGTCGAATTGGTCATCTCGGCCCTGTATAACCAAAATGAGCGTGATCGGTCGCGACGAGCGCAATCGCCGACCGACTTTCATCGCAGTATTGTAATATCGCTAGTCGAATGACAACTTATAATCGCAGAATCTTGAAATTGTGGTCTCAGTTTGTTCAATCAGGCATCTCGACTCTGCATAACCAAAATGAGTGTGATCGGTCGCGACGAGTGCCATCACCGACCGACCATCATTGCCTATAGTCTTATATCGTTAGTCGAATGACCACTTATCATCGCAGAATCTCGAAACTCTGGTCTCAATTTGTTGAATTGTTCATCTTGGCTCTGTAAAGCCAAAATGAGCGTGATCGGTCGTGACAAGCGCCATCGCCGACCGACTTTCATCGCCAGTAGTGCAATATCGCTAGTCAAATGACAACTTATCATCACAGAGTCTCGAAATTGTGGTCTCAGTTTGTTCAATCGGTCATCTCGACTATGTATAACTAAAATGAGCGGGATCAGTCGCGACGAGCGCCATCGCCAACTGACTTTCATCGCCTGTAGTGTAATATCGCTAGTCGGATGACAACTTATTATCGCAGAATCTCGAAATTGTGCTCTCAGTTTGTTGAATCAGCCATCTTGACTCTTTATAACCAAAATGAGCGTGATCGGTCACGACGAGCGCCATCGCCAACCGACTTTCATCGCCAGTAGTGCAATATCGCTATCGAATATAACTTATCATCGCAAAATCTTGAAATTGCCTTTTCAGTTTTACTATCGGTCATCACGACTCTGCATATCCAAAGTGAGCGTGATCGGTTGTGATGAGCACCATCGCCGACGAACTTTCATCGCCAGTAGTGCAATATCGCTATCGAATGACAACTTATCACCACAGAATCTCGAAATTGTGCTCTCAGTTTGTCGAATTGGACATCTCGTCCCTGTATAAGCAAAATGAGCGTGATCGGTCGTGACGAGCGCAATTGCCGACTGACTTTCATCGCAGTAGTGTAATATCGCTAGTCGAATGACAACTTATCATCACAGGATCTCGAAATTGCACTCTTAGTTTGTCCAATCGGTCATCACGACTCTGTATAATCAAAATGAGCGTGATCGGTCGCGACGAGCACCATCGCCAACCGACTTTCATCGCCAATAGTGTAATATCGCCAGTCGGATGACAACTTATTATCGCAGAATCTCGAAATTGTGCTCTCAGTTTGTTGAATCAGCCATCTTGACTCTGTATAACCAAAATGAGCGTGATCGGTCGCGACGTTCGCCATCGCCGACCGACTTTCATCGCCAGTAGTGCAATATCGCTAGTCGAATGACAACTTATCATCACAGAGTCTCGAAATTGTGGTGTCAGTTTGTCCAATCGGTCATCTCGACTCTGTATAACCAAAATGAGCGTGATCGGTTGCGACGAGCACCATCGCCGACCAACTTTCATTGCCAGTAGTGTAATATCGCTATCGAATGACAACTTATCATCGCAGAATCTTGAAATTGTGGTCTCAGTTTGTCGAATTCGTCATTTCGGCCACGTATAACCACAATAAACATGATCAGTCGCAACGAGCGCCATCGCCGACCGACTTTCATCGCCAGTAGTGCAATATCGCTATCGAATGCAACTCATCATTGCAGAATCTCGAAATTGTGCTCTCAGTTTGTCGAATTTGGTCATTTTGGCTCTGTAAAACTAAAATGAGTGTGATCAGTCGCTACGAGCGCCATCGCCAACTGACTTTCATCGCCAGTAGTGCAATATCGCTATTGAATGACAACTTATCATCGCAGAATCTCGAAATTGTGCACTCAGTTTGTCGAATCGGTCATCTCGGCCCTGTATAACCAAAATGAGCGTGATCGGTCGCGACGAGCGCAATCGCCGACCGACTTTCATCGCAGTATTGTAATATCGCTAGTCGAATGACAACTTATAATCGCAGAATCTTGAAATTGTGGTCTCAGTTTGTTCAATCAGGCATCTCGACTCTGCATAACCAAAATGAGTGTGATCGGTCGCGACGAGTGCCATCGCCGACCGACCATCATTGCCTATAGTCTTATATCGTTAGTCGAATGACCACTTATCATCGCAGAATCTCGAAACTCTGGTCTCAATTTGTTGAATTGTTCATCTTGGCTCTGTAAAGCCAAAATGAGCGTGATCGGTCGTGACAAGCGCTATCGCCGACCGACTTTCATCGCCAGTAGTGCAATATCGCTAGTCAAATGACAACTTATCATCACAGAGTCTCGAAATTGTGGTCTCAGTTTGTTCAATCGGTCATCTCGACTATGTATAACTAAAATGAGTGGGATTAGTCGCGACGAGCGCCATCGCCAACTGACTTTCATCGCCTGTAGTGTAATATCGCTAATCGGATGACAACTTATTATCGCAGAATCTCGAAATTGTGCTCTCAGTTTGTTGAATCAGCCATCTTGACTCTTTATAACCAAAATGAGCGTGATCGGTCACGACGAGCGCCATCGCTAACCGACTTTCATCGCCAGTAGTGCAATATCGGTATCGAATATAACTTATCATCGCAGAATCTTGAAATTGCCTTTTCAGTTTTACTATCGGTCATCACGACTTTCCATATCCAAAGTGAGCGTGATCGGTCGTGATGAGCACCATCACCGACGAACTTTCATCGCCAGTAGTGCAATATCGCTATCGAATGACAACTTATCATCACAGAATCTCGAAATTGTACTCTCAGTTTGTCGAATTGGTCATCCCGGCCCTGTATAAGCAAAATGAGCATGATCGGTCGCGACGAGCGCCATCGTCGACCGACTTTCATCGCAGTAGTGTAATATCGCTAGTTGAATGACAACTTATCATCGCAGAATCACGAAATTGTGCACTCAGTTTGTGGAATCGGTCATCTCGGCCCTGTATAACCAAAATGAGCGTGATCGGTCGCGACGATCGCCATCGCCAACCGACTTTCATCACCAGTAGTGTAATATCGCTAGTCGAATGACAACTCATCATCACAGAATCTCGAAATTGCGGTCTCAGTTTGTCCAATCGGTCATCACGACTCTGTATAACCAAAATGAGCGTGATCGGTCGCGACGAGCACCATCGCCGACCAACTTTCATTGCCAGTAGTGTAATATCGCTATCGAAAGACAGCTTATCATCGCAGAATCTTGAAATTGTGGTCTCAGTTTGTCGAATTCGTCATTTCGGCCCCGTATAACCATAATGAACAAGATCGGTCGCGACGAGCGCCATCGCCGACCGACTTTCATCGCCAGTAGTGCAATATCGCTATCGAATGACAACTTATCATCGCAGAATCTTGAAGTTGTGGTCTCAGTTTGTCGAATTTGGACATTTTGGCTCGGTAAAACTAAAATGAGTGTGATCAGTCGCGACGAGCGCCATCGCCGACCGACTTTCATCGCCAGTAGTGTAATATCGCTAGTCGAATGACAACTAATCATTGCAGAATCTCGAAATTGTGCTCTCAGTTTGTCGAATTAGCCATCTTCACCCTGTATAACCAAAATGAGCGTGATCGGTCGTGACAAGCGCCATCGCCAACTGACTTTCATCGCCAGTAGTGCAATATCGCTATTGAATGACAACTTATCATCGCAGAATCTCGAAATTGTGTTCTCTGTTTGTTCAATCGGGCATCTCGACTCTGTATAACCAAAATGAGCGTGATCGGTCGCGACGAGCGCCATCGCTGACCGACCATCAATGCCAGTAGTCTTATATCGTTAGTCGAATGACCACTTATCATCGCAGAATCTCGAAATGGCGGTCTCAGTTTCTCCAATCGGGCATCTCGACTCTTTAAGCAAAATGAGCGTGATTGGTCGCGACGAGCGCCATCGCCAACCGACTTT
Organism: Lineus longissimus; assembly: GCF_910592395.1. NCBI lineage: Eukaryota > Metazoa > Nemertea > Pilidiophora > Heteronemertea > Lineidae > Lineus > Lineus longissimus. The sequence continues at coordinate 12,873,309 of NC_088315.1, forward strand.
CATTGCCAGTAGTGTAATATCGCTAGTCGGATGACAACTTATTATCGCAGCATCTCGAAATTGTGCTCTCAGTTTGTTGAATCTGCCATCTTGACTCTGTATAACCAAAATGAGCGTGATCGGTCACGACGAGCGCCATCGCCAACCGACTTTCATCGCAAGTAGTGCAATATCGCTATCGAATATAACTTATCATCGCAGAATCTTGAAATTGCCTTTTCAGTTTTACCATCGGTCATCACGACTCTGCATATCTAAAGTGAGCGTGATCGGTCGTGATGAGCACCATCGCCGACGAACTTTCATCGCCAGTAGTGCAATATCGCTATCGAATGACAACTTATCATCACAGAATCACTAAATTGTACTCTCAGTTTGTCGAATTGGTCATCCCGGCCCTGTATAAGCAAAATGAGCATGATCGGTCGCGACGAGCGCCATCGTCGACCGACTTTCATCGCAGTAGTGTAATATTGCTAGTTGAATGACAACTTATCATCGCAGAATCACGAAATTGTGCTCTCAGTTTGTGGAATCGGTCATCTCGGCCCTGTATAACCAAAATGAGCGTGATCGGTCGCGACGATCGCCATCGCCAACCGACTTTCATCGCCAGTAGTGCATTATCGCCAGTCGAATGACAACTTATCATGACAGAGTCTCGAAATTGTGGTGTCAGTTTGTCCAATCGGTCATCTCGACTCTGTATAACCAAAATGAGCGGGATCAGTCGCGACGAGCGCTATCGCCAACCGACTTTCATCGCCAGTAGTGTAATATCGCTAGTCGAATGACAACTCATCATCACAGAATCTCGAAATTGCGGTCTCAGTTTGTCCAATCGGTCATCTCGACTCTGTATAACCAAAATGAGCGTGATCGGTCGCGACGAGCACCATCGCCGACCAACTTTCATTGCCAGTAGTGTAATATCGCTATCGAATGACAGCTTATCATCGCAGAATCTTGAAATTGTGGTCTCAGTTTGTCGAATTCGTCATTTCGGCCCCGTATAACCATAATGAACAAGATCGGTCGCGACGAGCGCCATCGCCGACCGACTTTCATCGCCAGTAGTGCAATATCGCTATCGAATGACAACTTATCATCGCAGAATCTTGAAGTTGTGGTCTCAGTTTGTCGAATTTGGTCATTTTGGCTCGGTAAAACTAAAATGAGTGTGATCAGTCGCGACGAGCGCCATCGCCGACCGACTTTCATCGCCAGTAGTGTAATATCGCTAGTCGAATGACAACTAATCATTGCAGAATCTCGAAATTGTGCTCTCAGTTTGTCGAATTAGCCATCTTCACCCTGTATAACCAAAATGAGCGTGATCGGTCGTGACAAGCGCCATCGCCAACTGACTTTCATCGCCAGTAGTGCAATATCGCTATTGAATGACAACTTATCATCGCAGAATCTCGAAATTGTGTTCTCTGTTTGTTCAATCGGGCATCTCGACTCTGTATAACCAAAATGAGCGTGATCGGTCGCGACGAGCGCCATCGCTGACCGACCATCAATGCCAGTAGTCTTATATCGTTAGTCGAATGACCACTTATCATCGCAGAATCTCGAAATGGCGGTCTCAGTTTCTCCAATCGGGCATCTCGACTCTTTAAGCAAAATGAGCGTGATTGGTCGCGACGAGCGCCATCGCCAACCGACTTTCATTGCCAGTAGTGTAATATCGCTAGTCGGATGACAACTTATTATCGCAGCATCTCGAAATTGTGCTCTCAGTTTGTTGAATCTGCCATCTTGACTCTGTATAACCAAAATGAGCGTGATCGGTCACGACGAGCGCCATCGCCAACCGACTTTCATCGCAAGTAGTGCAATATCGCTATCGAATATAACTTATCATCGCAGAATCTTGAAATTGCCTTTTCAGTTTTACCATCGGTCATCACGACTCTGCATATCTAAAGTGAGCGTGATCGGTCGTGATGAGCACCATCGCCGACGAACTTTCATCGCCAGTAGTGCAATATCGCTATCGAATGACAACTTATCATCACAGAATCACTAAATTGTACTCTCAGTTTGTCGAATTGGTCATCTCGGCCCTGTATAAGCAAAATGAGCGTGATCGGTCGCGACGAGCGCCATCGCCGACCGACTTTCATCGCAGTAGTGTAATATCGCTAGTCGAATGACAACTTATCATCGCAGAATCTCGAAATTGTGCTCTCAGATTGTCGAATCGGTCATCTCGACCCTGTATAACCAAAATGAGCGTGATCGGTCGCGACGGGCGCAATCGCCGACCGACTTTCATCGCAGTATTGTAATATCGTTAGTGGAATGACAACTTATAATCGCAGAATCTTGAAATTGTGGTCTCAGTTTGTTCAATCAGGCATCTCGACTCTGCATAACCAAAATGAGTGTGATCGGTCGCGACGAGTGCCTTCGCCGACCGACCATCATTGCCTATAGTCTTATATCGTTAGTCGAATGACCACTTATCATCGCAGAATCTCGAAACTCTGGTCTCAATTTGTTGAATTGTTCATCTTGGCTCTGTAAAGCCAAAATGAGCGTGATCGGTCATGACAAGCGCCATCGCCGACCGACTTTCATCGCCAGTAGTGCAATATCGCTAGTCAAATGACAACTTATCATCACAGAGTCTCGAAATTGTGGTCTCAGTTTGTTCAATCGGTCATCTCGACTATGTATAACTAAAATGAGCGGGATCAGTCGCGACGAGCGCCAACGCCAACTGACTTTCATCGCCTGTAGTGTAATATCGCTAGTCGGATGACAACTTATTATCGCAGAATCTCCAAATTGTGCTCTCAGTTTGTTGAATCAGCCATCTTGACTCTTTATAACCAAAATGAGCGTGATCTGTCACGACGAGCGCTATCGCCAACCGACTTTCATCGCCAGTAGTGCAATATCGCTATCGAATATAACTTATCATCGCAGAATCTTGAAATTGCCTTTTCAGTTTTACTATCGGTCATCACGACTCTGCATATCCAAAGTGAGCGTGATCGGTCGTGATGAGCACCATCGCCGACGAACTTTCATCGCCAGTAGTGCAATATCGCTATCGAATGACAACTTATCATCACAGAATCACGAAATTGTGCTCTCAGTTTGTCGAATTGGTCATCTCGGCCCTGTATAACCAAAATGAGCGTGATCGGTTGCGACGAGGGCAATCGCCGACCGACTTTCATCGCAGTATTGTAATATCGCTAGTCGAATGACAACTTATAATCGCAGAATCTTGAAATTGTGGTCTCAGTTTGTTCAATCAGGCATCTCGACTCTGCATAACCAAAATGAGTGTGATCGGTCGCGACGAGTGCCATCACCGACGGACCATCATTGCCTATAGTCTTATATCGTTAGTCGAATGACCACTTATCATCACAGAATCTCGAAATTGTGCTCTCAGTTTGTCGAATTGGAAATCTCGTCCCTGTATAAGCAAAATGAGCGTGATCGGTCGCGACGAGCGCAATCGCCGACCGACTTTCATCGCAGTAGTGTAATATCGCTAGTCGAATGACAACTTATCATTACAGAGTCTCGAAATTGTGGTCTCAGTTTGTCCAATCGGTCATCTCGACTCTGTATAACCAAAATGAGCGGGATCAGTCGCGACGAGCGCCATCGCCAACCGACTTTCATCGCCAGTAGTGTAATATCGCTAGTCGAATGACAACTTATCATCACAGGATCTCGAAATTGCGCTCTTAGTTTGTCCAATCGGTCATCACGACTCTGTATAACCAAAATGAGCGTGATCGGTCGCGACGAGCACCATCGCCAACCGACTTTCATCGCCAATAGTGTAATATCGCCAGTCGGATGACAACTTATTATCGCAGAATCTCGAAATTGTGCTCTCAGTTTGTTGAATCAGCCATCTTGACTCTGTATAACCAAAATGAGCGTGATCGGTCGCGACGTTCGCCATCGCCGACCGACTTTCATCGCCAGTAGTGCAATATCGCTAGTCGAATGACAACTTATCATTACAGAGTCTCGAAATTGTGGTGTCAGTTTGTCCAATCGGTCATCTCGACTCTGTATAACCAAAATGAGCGTGATCGGTTGCGACGAGCACCATCGTCGACCAACTTTCATTGCCAGTAGTGTAATATCGCTATCGAATGACAACTTATCATCGCAGAATCTTGAAATTGTGGTCTCAGTTTGTCGAATTCGTCATTTCGGCCCCGTATAACCACAATAAACATGATCGGTCGCAACGAGCGCCATCGCCGACCGACTTTCATCGCCAGTAGTACAATATCGCTATCGAATGCAACTCATCATTGCAGAATCTCGAAATTGTGCTCTCAGTTTGTCGAATTTGGTCATTTTGGCTCTGTAAAACTAAAATGAGTGTGATCAGTCGCTACGAGCGCCATCGCCAACTGACTTTCATCGCCAGTAGTGCAATATCGCTTTTGAATGACAACTTATCATCGCAGATTCTCAAAATTGTGTTCTCTGTTTGTTGAATCGGGCATCTCGACTCTGTATAACCAAAATGAGCGTGATCGATCGCGACGAGCGCCATCGCCGACCGACCATCATTGCCAGTAGTCTTATATCGTTAGTCAAATGACCACTTATCATCGCAGAATCTCGAAATGGCGGTCTCAGTTTCTCCAATCGGGCAACTCGACTCTTTAAGCAAAATGAGCGTGATTGGTCGCGACGAGCGCCATCGCCAACCGACTTTCATCGCCAGTAGTGTAATATCGCTAGTCGGATGACAACTTATTATCGCAGAATCTCGAAATTGTGCTCTCAGTTTGTTGAATCAGCCATCCTGACTCTGTATAACCAAAATGAGCGTGATTGGTCGCGACGAGCGCCATCGCCAACCGACTTTCATCGCCAGTTGTGCAATATCGGTATCGAATATAACTTATCATCGCAGAATCTTGAAATTGCCTTTTCAGTTTTACTATCGGTCATCACGACTCTGCATATCCAAAGTGAGCGTGATCGGTCGTGATGAGCACCATCACCGACGAACTTTCATCGCCAGTAGTGCAATATCGCTATCGAATGACAACTTATCATCACAGAATCTCGAAATTGTGCTCTCAGTTTGTCGAATTGGTCATCCCGGCCCTGTATAAGCAAAATGAGCATGATCGGTCGCAACGAGCGCCATCGTAGACCGACTTTCATCGCAGTAGTGTAATATCGCTAGTTGAATGACAACTTATCATCACAGAATCTCGAAATTGTGCTCTCAGTTTGTCGAATTGGTCATCCCGGCCCTGTATAAGCAAAATGAGCATGATCGGTCGCAACGAGCGCCATCGTAGACCGACTTTCATCGCAGTAGTGTAATATCGCTAGTTGAATGACAACTTATCATCGCAGAATCACGAAATTGTGCTCTCAGTTTGTGGAATCGGTCATCTCGGCCCTGTATAACCAAAATGAGCTTGATCGGTCGCGACGATCGCCATCGCCGACTGACTTTCATTGCCAGTAGTGCATTATCGCCAGTCGAATGACAACTTATCATGACAGAGTCTCGAAATTGTGGTGTCAGTTTGTCCAATCGGTCATCTCGACTCTGTATAACCAAAATGAGCGGGATCAGTCGCGACGAGCGCTATCGCCAACCGACTTTCATCGCCAGTAGTGTAATATCGCTAGTCGAATGACAACTCATCATCACAGAATCTCGAAATTGCGGTCTCAGTTTGTCCAATCGGTCATCACGACTCTGTATAACCAAAATGAGCGTGATCGGTCGCGACGAGCACCATCGCCGACCAACTTTCATTGCCAGTAGTGTTATATCGCTATCGAATGACAACTTATCATCGCAGAATCTTGAAATTGTGGTCTCAGTTTGTCGAATTCGTCATTTCGGCCCCGTATAACCATAATGAACAAGATCGGTCGCGACGAGCGCCATCGCCGACCGACTTTCATCGCCAGTAGTGTAATATCGCTAGTCGAATGACAACTTATTATCGCAGAATCTCGAAATTGTGCTCTCAGTTTGTCGAATTAGCCATCTTCACCCTGTATAACCAAAATGAGCGTGATCGGTCGCGACAAGCGCCATCGCCAACTGACTTTCATCGCCAGTAGTGCAATATCGCTATTGAATGACAACTTATCATCGCAGAATCTCGAAATTGTGTTCTCTGTTTGTTCAATCGGGCATCTCGACTCTGTATAACCAAAATGAGCGTGATCGGTCGCGACGAGCGCCATCGCTGACAAACCATCAATGCCAGTAGTCTTATATCGTTAGTCGAATGACCACTTATCATCGCAGAATCTCGAAATGGCGGTCTCAGTTTCTCCAATCGGGCATCTCGACTCTTTAAGCAAAATGAGCGTGATTGGTCGCGACGAGCGCCATCGCCAACCGACTTTCATTGCCAGTAGTGTAATATCGCTAGTCGGATGACAACTTATTATCGCAGCATCTCGAAATTGTGCTCTCAGTTTGTTGAATCTGCCATCTTGACTCTGTATAACCAAAATGAGCGTGATCGGTCACGACGAGCGCCATCGCCAACCGACTTTCATCGCAAGTAGTGCAATATCGCTATCGAATATAACTTATCATCGCAGAATCTTGAAATTGCCTTTTCAGTTTTACCATCGGTCATCACGACTCTGCATATCTAAAGTGAGCGTGATCGGTCGTGATGAGCACCATCGCCGACCAACTTTCATCGCCAGTAGTGCAATATCGCTATCGAATGACAACTTATCATCACAGAATCACTAAATTGTACTCTCAGTTTGTCGAATTGGTCATCTCGGCCCTGTATAAGCAAAATGAGCGTGATCGGTCGCGACGAGCGCCATCGCCGACCGACTTTCATCACAGTAGTGTAATATCGCTAGTCGAATGACAACTTATCATCGCAGAATCTCGAAATTGTGCTCTCAGATTGTCGAATCGGTCATCTCGACCCTGTATAACCAAAATGAGCGTGATCGGTCGCGACGAACGCCATCGCTGACCGACCATCATCGCCTATAGTCTTATATCGTTAGTCGAATGACCACTTATCATCGCAGAATCTCGAAATTCTGGTCTCAATTTGTTGAATTGGTCATCTCGGCTCTGTATAACCAAAATGAGCGTGATCGGTCGTGACAAGCGCCATCGCCGACCGACCATCATCGCCAGTGGTCTTATATCGATAGTCAAATGACATTTATCATCGCAGAATCTCAAATTAGTGGTCTCAGTTTGTCCAATTGGTCATCTTGACTCTTTATAACCAAAATGAGCGTGATCGGTCGCGACGATCGCCATCGCCGACCAACTTTCATCGCCAGTAGTGCAATATCGCTAGTCAAATGACAACTTATCATCACAGAGTCTCGAAATTGTGGTCTCAGTTTGTCCAATCGGTCATCTCGACTATGTATAACTAAAATGAGCGGGATCAGTCGCGACGAGCGCCATCGCCAACCGACTTTCATCGCCAGTAGTGTAATATCGCTAGTCGAATGACAACTTATCATCACAGAATCTCGAAATTGCGGTCTCAGTTTGTCCAATCGGTCATCTTGACTCTGTATAACCAAAATGAGCGTGATCGGTCGCGACGAGCAGCATCGCCAACCGACTTTCATCGCCAGTAGTGTAATATCGCTAGTCGGATGACAACTTATCATCACAGAATCTCGAAATTGCGGTCTCAGTTTGTCCAATCGGTCATCTCGACTCTGTATAACCAAAATGAGCATGATCGGTCACGACGAGCGCCATCGCCAACCGACTTTCATCGCCAGTAGTGCAATATCGCTATCGAATATAACTTTTCATCGAATAATCTTGAAATAGCCTCTTCAGTTTTACCATCGGTCATCACGACTCTGCATATCCAAAGTGAGCGTGATCGGTCGTGATGAGCACCATCGCCGACAAACTTTCATCGCCAGTAGTGCAATATCGCTATCGAATGACAACTTATCATTACAGAATCTCGAAATTGTGCTCTCAGTTTGTCGAATTTGACATCTCGGCCCTGTATAAGCAAAATGAGCGTGATCGGTCGCGACGAGCGCCATCGCTGACCGACCATCAATGCCAGTAGTCTTATATCGTTAGTCGAATGACCACTTATCATCGCAGAATCTCGAAATGGCGGTCTCAGTTTCTCCAATCGGGCATCTCGACTCTTTAAGCAAAATGAGCGTGATTGGTCGCGACGAGCGCCATCGCCAACCGACTTTCATTGCCAGTAGTGTAATATCGCTAGTCGGATGACAACTTATTATCGCAGCATCTCGAAATTGTGCTCTCAGTTTGTTGAATCTGCCATCTTGACTCTGTATAACCAAAATGAGCGTGATCGGTCACGACGAGCGCCATCGCCAACCGACTTTCATCGCAAAAAGTGCAATATCGCTATCGAATATAACTTATCATCGCAGAATCTTGAAATTGCCTTTTCAGTTTTACCATCGGTCATCACGACTCTGCATATCTAAAGTGAGCGTGATCGGTCGTGATGAGCACCATCGCCGACGAACTTTCATCGCCAGTAGTGCAATATCGCTATCGAATGACAACTTATCATCACAGAATCACTAAATTGTACTCTCAGTTTGTCGAATTGGTCATCTCGGCCCTGTATAAGCAAAATGAGCGTGATCGGTCGCGACGAGCGCCATCGCCGACCGACTTTCATCGCAGTAGTGTAATATCGCTAGTCGAATGACAACTTATCATCGCAGAATCTCGAAATTGTGCTCTCAGATTGTCGAATCGGTCATCTCGACTCTGTATAACCAAAATGAGCGTGATCGGTCGTGACGAGCGCCATCGCCGACCGACCATCATCGCCTATAGTCTTATATCGTTAGTCGAATGACAACTTATCATCGCAGAATCTCGAAATTCTGGTCTCTATTTGTTGAATTGGTCATCTCGGCTCTGTATAACCAAAATGAGCGTGATCGGTCGTCACAAGCGCCATCGCCGACCGACCATCATCGCCAGTGGTCTTATATCGATAGTCAAATGACATTTATCATCGCAGAATCTCAAATTAGTGGTCTCAGTTTGTCCAATCGGTCATCTTGACTCTTTATAACCAAAATGAGCGTGATCGGTCGCGACGATCGCCATCGCCGACCAACTTTCACAACTTATCATCACAGAGTCTCGAAATTGTGGTCTCAGTTTGTCCAATCGGTCATCTCGACTATGTATAACTAAAATGAGCAGGATCAGTCGCGAAAAGCGCCATCGCCAACCGACTTTCATCGCCAGTAGTGTAATATCGCTAGTCGAATGCCAACTTATCATCACAGAATCTCGAAATTGCGGTCTCAGTTTGTCCAATCGGTCATCTTGACTCTGTATAACCAAAAGGAGCGTGATCGGTCGCGACGAGCAGCATCGCCAACCGACTTTCATCGCCAGTAGTGTAATATCGCTAGTCGGATGACAACTTATCATCACAGAATCTCGAAATTGTCCTCTCAGTTTGTTGAATCAGCCATCTTGACTCTGTATAACCAAAATGAGCGTGATCGGTCGCGAAAAGCGCCATCGCCAACCGACTTTCATCGCCAGTAGTGTAATATCGCTAGTCGAATGCCAACTTATCATCACAGAATCTCGAAATTGCGGTCTCAGTTTGTCCAATCGGTCATCTTGACTCTGTATAACCAAAAGGAGCGTGATCGGTCGCGACGAGCGCCATCGCCGACCGACTTTCATCGCCAGTAGTGTAATATCGCTAGTCGAATGACAACTAATCATTGCAGAATCTCGAAATTGTGCTCTCAGTTTGTCGAATTAGCCATCTTCACCCTGTATAACCAAAATGAGCGTGATCGGTCGCGACAAGCGCCATCGCCAACTGACTTTCATCGCCAGTAGTGCAATATCGCTATTGAATGACAACTTATCATCGCAGAATCTCGAAATTGTGTTCTCTGTTTGTTCAATCGGGCATCTCGACTCTGTATAACCAAAATGAGCGTGATCGGTCGCAACGAGCGCCATCGCTGACCAACCATCAATGCCAGTAGTCTTATATCGTTAGTCGAATGACCACTTATCATCGCAGAATCTCGAAATGGCGGTCTCAGTTTCTCCAATCGGGCATCTCGACTCTTTAAGCAAAATGAGCGTGATTGGTCGCGACGAGCGCCATCGCCAACCGACTTTCATTGCCAGTAGTGTAATATCGCTAGTCGGATGACAACTTATTATCGCAGCATCTCGAAATTGTGCTCTCAGTTTGTTGAATCTGCCATCTTGACTCTGTATAACCAAAATGAGCGTGATCGGTCACGACGAGCGCCATCGCCAACCGACTTTCATCGCAAGTAGTGCAATATCGCTATCGAATATAACTTATCATCGCAGAATCTTGAAATTGCCTTTTCAGTTTTACCATCGGTCATCACGACTCTGCATATCTAAAGTGAGCGTGATCGGTCGTGATGAGCACCATCGCCGACGAACTTTCATCGCCAGTAGTGCAATATCGCTATCGAATGACAACTTATCATCACAGAATCACTAAATTGTACTCTCAGTTTGTCGAATTGGTCATCTCGGCCCTGTATAAGCAAAATGAGCGTGATCGGTCGCGACGAGCGCCATCGCCGACCGACTTTCATCGCAGTAGTGTAATATCGCTAGTCGAATGACAACTTATCATCGCAGAATCTCGAAATTGTGCTCTCAGATTGTCGAATCGGTCATCTCGACCCTGTATAACCAAAATGAGCGTGATCGGTCGCGACGAACGCCATCGCCGACCGACCATCATCGCCTATAGTCTTATATCGTTAGTCGAATGACCACTTATCATCGCAGAATCTCGAAATTCTGGTCTCAATTTGTTGAATTGGTCATCTCGGCTCTGTATAACCAAAATGAGCGTGATCGGTCGTGACAAGCGCCATCGCCGACCGACCATCATCGCCAGTGGTCTTATATCGATAGTCAAATGACATTTATCATCGCAGAATCTCAAATTAGTGGTCTCAGTTTGTCCAACTGGTCATCTTGACTCTTTATAACCAAAATGAGCGTGATCGGTCGCGACGATCGCCATCGCCGACCAACTTTCATCGCCAGTAGTGCAATATCGCTAGTCAAATGACAACTTATCATCACAGAGTCTCGAAATTGTGGTCTCAGTTTGTCCAATCGGTCATCTCGACTATGTATAACTATAATGAGCGGGATCAGTCGCGACGAGCGCCATCGCCAACCGACTTTCATCGCCAGTAGTGTAATATCGCTAGTCGAATGACAACTTATCATCACAGAATCTCGAAATTGCGGTCTCAGTTTGTCCAATCGGTCATCTTGACTGTGTATAACCAAAATGAGCGTGATCGGTCGCGACGAGCAGCATCGCCAACCGACTTTCATCGCCAGTAGTGTAATATCGCTAGTCGGATGACAACTTATCATCACAGAATCTCGAAATTGCGGTCTCAGTTTCTCCAATCGGTCATCTCGACTCTGTATAACCAAAATGAGCATGATCGGTCACGACGAGCGCCATCGCCAACCGACTTTCATCGCCAGTAGTGCAATATCGCTATCGAATATAACTTTTCATCGAATAATCTTGAAATAGCCTCTTCAGTTTTACCATCGGTCATCACGACTCTGCATATCCAAAGTGAGCGTGATCGGTCGTGATGAGCACCATCGCCGACAAACTTTCATCGCCAGTAGTGCAATATCGCTATCGAATGACAACTTATCATTACAGAATCTCGAAATTGTGCTCTCAGTTTGTCGAATTTGACATCTCGGCCCTGTATAAGCAAAATGAGCGTGATCGGTCGCGACGAGCGCCATCGCTGACCGACCATCAATGCCAGTAGTCTTATATCGTTAGTCGAATGACCACTTATCATCGCAGAATCTCGAAATGGCGGTCTCAGTTTCTCCAATCGGGCATCTCGACTCTTTAAGCAAAATGAGCGTGATTGGTCGCGACGAGCGCCATCGCCAACCGACTTTCATTGCCAGTAGTGTAATATCGCTAGTCGGATGACAACTTATTATCGCAGCATCTCGAAATTGTGCTCTCAGTTTGTTGAATCTGCCATCTTGACTCTGTATAACCAAAATGAGCGTGATCGGTCACGACGAGCGCCATCGCCAACCGACTTTCATCGCAAAAAGTGCAATATCGCTATCGAATATAACTTATCATCGCAGAATCTTGAAATTGCCTTTTCAGTTTTACCATCGGTCATCACGACTCTGCATATCTAAAGTGAGCGTGATCGGTCGTGATGAGCACCATCGCCGACGAACTTTCATCGCCAGTAGTGCAATATCGCTATCGAATGACAACTTATCATCACAGAATCACTAAATTGTACTCTCAGATTGTCGAATCGGTCATCTCGACCCTGTATAACCAAAATGAGCGTGATCGGTCGCGACGAGCGCCATCGCCTATAGTCTTATATCGTTAGTCGAATGACCACTTATCATCGCAGAATCTCGAAATTCTGGTCTCTATTTGTTGAATTGGTCATCTCGGCTCTGTATAACCAAAATGAGCGTGATCGGTCGTCACAAGCGCCATCGCCGACCGACCATCATCGCCAGTGGTCTTATATCGATAGTCAAATGACATTTATCATCGCAGAATCTCGAATTAGTGGTCTCAGTTTGTCCAATCGGTCATCTTGACTCTTTATAACCAAAATGAGCGTGATCGGTCGCGACGATCGCCATCGCCGACCAACTTTCACAACTTATCATCACAGAGTCTCGAAATTGTGGTCTCAGTTTGTCCAATCGGTCATCTCGACTATGTATAACTAAAATGAGCAGGATCAGTCGCGAAAAGCGCCATCGCCAACCGACTTTCATCGCCAGTAGTGTAATATCGCTAGTCGAATGCCAACTTATCATCACAGAATCTCGAAATTGCGGTCTCAGTTTGTCCAATCGGTCATCTTGACTCTGTATAACCAAAAGGAGCGTGATCGGTCGCGACGAGCAGCATCGCCAACCGACTTTCATCGCCGGTAGTGTAATATCGCTAGTCGGATGACAACTTATCATCACAGAATCTCGAAATTGTCCTCTCAGTTTGTTGAATCAGCCATCTTGACTCTGTATAACCAAAATGAGCGTGATCGGTCGCGACGATCGCCATCGCCGACCGACTTTCATCGCCAGTAGTGCAATATCGCTAGTCAAATGACAACTTATCATCACAGAGTCTCGAAATTGTGGTGTCAGTTTGTCCAATCGGTCATCTCGACTCTGTATAACCAAAATGAGCGTGATCGGTTGCGACGAGCACCATCGCCGACCAACTTTCATTGCCAGTAGTGTAATATCGCTATCGAATGACAACTTATCATCGCAGAATCTTGAAATTGTGGTCTCAGTTTGTCGAATTCGTCATTTCGGCCCCGTATAACCACAATAAACAAGATCGGTCGCGACGAGCGCAATCGCCGACCGACTTTCATCGCAGTATTGTAATATCGCTAGTCGAATGACAACTTATAATCGCAGAATCTTGAAATTGTGGTCTCAGTTTGTTCAATCAGGCATCTCGACTCTGCATAACCAAAATGAGTGTGATCGGTCGCGACGAGTGCCATCGCCGACCGACCATCATTGCCTATAGTATTATATCGTTAGTCGAATGACCACTTATCATCGCAGAATCGCGAAACTCTGGTCTCAATTTGTTGAATTGTTCATCTTGGCTCTGTAAAGCCAAAATGAGCGTGATCGGTCGTGACAAGCGCCATCGCCGACCGACTTTCATCGCCAGTAGTGCAATATCGCTAGTCAAATGACAACTTATCATCACAGAGTCTCGAAATTGTGGTCTCAGTTTGTTCAATCGGTCATCTCGACTATGTATAACTAAAATGAGCGGGATCAGTCGCGACGAGCGCCATCGCCAACTGGCTTTCATCGCCTGTAGTGTAATATCGCTAATCGGATGACAACTTACTATCGCAGAATCTCGAAATTGTGCTCTCAGTTTGTTGAATCAGCCATCTTGACTCTTTATAACCAAAATGAGCGTGATCGGTCACGACGAGCGCCATCGCCAACCGACTTTCATCGCCAGTAGTGCAATATCGGTATCGAATATAACTTATCATCGCAGAATTATGAAATTGCCTTTTCAGTTTTACTATCGGTCATCACGACTCTGCATATCCAAAGTGAGCGTGATCGGTCGTGATGAGCACCATCACCGACGAACTTTCGTCGCCAGTAGTGCAATATCGCTATCGAATGACAACTTATCATCACAGAATCTCGAAATTGTGCTCTCAGTTTGTCGAATTGGTCATCCCGGCCCTGTATAAGCAAAATGAGCATGATCGGTCGCGACGAGCGCCATCGCCGACCGACTTTCATCGCAGTAGTGTAATATCGCTAGTTGAATGACAACTTATCATCGCAAAATCATGAAATTGTGCTCTCAGTTTGTGGAATCGGTCATCTCGGCCCTGTATAACCAAAATGAGCGTGATCGGTCGCGACGATCGCCATCGCCGACCGACTTTCATCGCCAGTAGTGCATTATCGCCAGTCGAATGACAACTTATCATCACAGAGTCTCGAAATTGTGGTGTCAGTTTGTCCAATCGGTCATCTCGACTCTGTATAACCAAAATGAGCGGGATCAGTCGCGACGAGCGCTATCGCCAACCGACTTTCATCGCCAGTAGTGTAATATCGCTAGTCGAATGACAACTCATCATCACAGAATCTCGAAATTGCGGTCTCAGTTTGTCCAATCGGTCATCACGACTCTGTATAACCAAAATGAGCGTGATCGGTCGCGACAAGCACCATCGCCAACTGACTTTCATCGCCAGTAGTGCAATATCGCTATTGAATGACAACTTATCATCGCAGAATCTCGAAATTGTGTTCTCTGTTTGTTCAATCAGGCATCTCGACTCTGTATAACCAAAATGAGCGTGATCGGTCGCGATGAGCGCCATCGCTGACCGACCATCAATGCCAGTAGTCTTATATCGTTAGTCGAATGACCACTTATCATCGCAGAATCTCGAAATGGCGGTCTCAGTTTCTCCAATCGGGCATCTCGACTCTTTAAGCAAAATGAGCGTTATTGGTCGCGACGAGCGCCATCGCCAACCGTCTTTCATTGCCAGTAGTGTAATATCGCTAGTCGGATGACAACTTATTATCGCAGAATCTCGAAATTGTGCTCTCAGTTTGTTGAATCAACCATCTTGACTCTGTATAACCAAAATGAGCGTGATCGGTCACGACGATCGCCATCGCCGACCAACTTTCATCGCCAGTAGTGCAATATCGCTAGTCGAATGACAACTTATCATCACAGAGTCTCGAAATTGTGGTGTCGGTTTGTCCAATCGGTCATCTCGACTCTGTATAACCAAAATGAGCGGGATCAGTCGCGACGAACGCCATCGCCGACCGACTTTCATCGCCAGTAGTGCAATATCGCTATCGAATGACAACTTATCATCGCAGAATCTTGAAATTGTGGTCTCAGTTTGTCGAATTTGGTCATTTTGGCTCTGTAAAACTAAAATGAGTGTGATCAGTCGCGACGAGCGCCATCGCCGACCGACTTTCATCGCCAGTAGTGTAATATCACTAGTCGAATGACAACTAATCATTGCAGAATCTCGATATTGTGCTCTCAGTTTGTCGAATTAGCCATCTTCACCCTGTATAACCAAAATGAGCCAGTAGTGTAATATCACTAGTCGAATGACAACTAATCATTGCAGAATCTCGATATTGTGCTCTCAGTTTGTCGAATTAGCCATCTTCACCCTGTATAACCAAAATGAGCGTGATCGGTCGCGACAAGCGCCATCGCCAACTGACTTTCATCGCCAGTAGTGCAATATCGCTATTGAATGACAACTTATCATCGCAGAATCTCGAAATTGTGTTCTCTGTTTGTTCAATCGGGCATCTCGACTCTGTATAACCAAAATGAGCGTGATCGGTCGCGACGAGCGCCATCGCCAACCGACTTTCATTGCCAGTAGTGTAATATCGCTAGTCGGATGACAACTTATTATCGCAGAATCTGGAAATTGTGCTCTCAGTTTGTTGAATCAGCCATCTTGACTCTGTATAACCAAAATGAGCGTGATCGGTCACGACGAGCGCCATCGCCAACCGACTTTCATCGCCAGTAGTGCAATATCGCTATCGAATATAACTTATCATCGCAGAATCTTGAAATTGCCTTTTCAGTTTTACCATCGGTCATCACGACTCTGCATATCTAAAGTGAGCACGATCGGTCGTGATGAGCACCATCGCCGACCGACCTTCATCGCCAGTAGTGCAATATCGCTATCGAATGACAACTTATCATCACAGAATCACTAAATTGTGCTCTCAGATTGTCCAATCGGTCATCTTGACTCTTTATAACCAAAATGAGCGTGATCGGTCGCGACGATCGCCATCGCCGACCAACTTTCATCGCCAGTAGTGCAATATCGCTAGTCGAATGACAACTTATCATCACAGAGTCTCGAAATTGTGGTCTCAGTTTGTCCAATCGGTCATCTCGACTATGTATAACTAAAATGAGCGGGATCAGTCGCGACGAGCGCCATCGCCAACCGACTTTCATCGCCAGTAGTGTAATATCGCTAGTCGAATGACAACTTATCATCACAGAATCTCGAAATTGCGGTCTCAGTTTGTCCAATCGGGCATCTCGACTCTTTAAGCAAAATGAGCGTGATTGGTCGCGACGAGCGCCATCGCCAACCGACTTTCATTGCCAGTAGTGTAATATCGCTAGTCGGATGACAACTTATTATCGCAGAATCTCGAAATTGTGCTCTCAGTTTGTTGAATCAGCCATCTTCACCCTGTATAACCAAAATGAGCGTGATCGGTCGCGACAAGCGCCATCGCCAACTGACTTTCATCGCCAGTAGTGCAATATCGCTATTGAATGACAACTTATCATCGCAGAATCTCGAAATTGTGTTCTCTGTTTGTTCAATCGGGCATCTCGACTCTGTATAACCAAAATGAGCGTGATCGGTCGCAACGAGCGCCATCGCTGACCAACCATCAATGCCAGTAGTCTTATATCGTTAGTCGAATGACCACTTATCATCGCAGAATCTCGAAATGGCGGTCTCAGTTTCTCCAATCGGGCATCTCGACTCTTTAAGCAAAATGAGCGTGATTGGTCGCGACGAGCGCCATCGCCAACCGACTTTCATTGCCAGTAGTGTAATATCGCTAGTCGGATGACAACTTATTATCGCAGCATCTCGAAATTGTGCTCTCAGTTTGTTGAATCTGCCATCTTGACTCTGTATAACCAAAATGAGCGTGATCGGTCACGACGAGCGCCATCGCCAACCGACTTTCATCGGAAGTAGTGCAATATCGCTATCGAATATAACTTATCATCGCAGAATCTTGAAATTGCCTTTTCAGTTTTACCATCGGTCATCACGACTCTGCATATCTAAAGTGAGCGTGATCGGTCGTGATGAGCACCATCGCCGACGAACTTTCATCGCCAGTAGTGCAATATCGCTATCGAATGACAACTTATCATCACAGAATCACTAAATTGTACTCTCAGTTTGTCGAATTGGTCATCTCGGCCCTGTATAAGCAAAATGAGCGTGATCGGTAGCGACGATCGCCATCGCCGACCGACTTTCATCGCAGTAGTGTAATATCGCTAGTCGAATGACAACTTATCATCGCAGAATCTCGAAATTGTGCTCTCAGATTGTCGAATCGGTCATCTCGACCCTGTATAACCAAAATGAGCGTGATCGGTCGCGACGAACGCCATCGCCGACCGACCATCATCGCCTATAGTCTTATATAGTTAGTCGAATGACCACTTATCATCGCAGAATCTCGAAATTCTGGTCTCAATTTGTTGAATTGGTCATCTCGGCTCTGTATAACCAAAATGAGCGTGATCGGTCGTGACAAGCGCCATCGCCGACCGACCATCATCGCCAGTGGTCTTATATCGATAGTCAAATGACATTTATCATCGCAGAATCTCAAATTAGTGGTCTCAGTTTGTCCAATTGGTCATCTTGACTCTTTATAACCAAAATGAGCGTGATCGGTCGCGACGATCGCCATCGCCGACCAACTTTCATCGCCAGTAGTGCAATATCGCTAGTCAAATGACAACTTATCATCACAGAGTCTCGAAATTGTGGTCTCAGTTTGTCCAATCGGTCATCTCGACTATGTATAACTATAATGAGCGGGATCAGTCGCGACGAGCGCCATCGCCAACCGACTTTCATCGCCAGTAGTGTAATATCGCTAGTCGAATGACAACTTATCATCACAGAATCTCGAAATTGCGGTCTCAGTTTGTCCAATCGGTCATCTTGACTCTGTATAACCAAAATGAGCGTGATCGGTCGCGACGAGCAGCATCGCCAACCGACTTTCATCGCCAGTAGTGTAATATCGCTAGTCGGATGACAACTTATCATCACAGAATCTCGAAATTGCGGTCTCAGTTTGTCCAATCGGTCATCTCGACTCTGTATAACCAAAATGAGCATGATCAGTCACGACGAGCGCCATCGCTAACCGACTTTCATCGCCAGTAGTGCAATATCGCTATCGAATATAACTTTTCATCGAATAATCTTGAAATAGCCTCTTCAGTTTTACCATCGGTCATCACGACTCTGCATATCCAAAGTGAGCGTGATCGGTCGTGATGAGCACCATCGCCGACAAACTTTCATCGCCAGTAGTGCAATATCGCTATCGAATGACAACTTATCATTACAGAATCTCGAAATTGTGCTCTCAGTTTGTCGAATTTGACATCTCGGCCCTGTATAAGCAAAATGAGCGTGATCGGTTGCGACGAGCGCCATCGCTGACCGACCATCAATGCCAGTAGTCTTATATCGTTAGTCGAATGACCACTTATCATCGCAGAATCTCGAAATGTCGGTCTCAGTTTCTCCAATCGGGCATCTCGACTCTTTAAGCAAAATGAGCGTGATTGGTCGCGACGAGCGCCATCGCCAACCGACTTTCATTGCCAGTAGTGTAATATCGCTAGTCGGATGACAACTTATTATCGCAGCATCTCGAAATTGTGCTCTCAGTTTGTTGAATCTGCCATCTTGACTCTGTATAACCAAAATGAGCGTGATCGGTCACGACGAGCGCCATCGCCAACCGACTTTCATCGCAAAAAGTGCAATATCGCTATCGAATATAACTTATCATCGCAGAATCTTGAAATTGCCTTTTCAGTTTTACCATCGGTCATCACGACTCTGCATATCTAAAGTGAGCGTGATCGGTCGTGATGAGCACCATCGCCGACGAACTTTCATCGCCAGTAGTGCAATATCGCTATCGAATGACAACTTATCATCACAGAATCACTAAATTGTACTCTCAGTTTGTCGAATTGGTCATCTCGGCCCTGTATAAGCAAAATGAGCGTGATCGGTCGCGACGAGCGCCATCGCCGACCGACTTTCATCGCAGTAGTGTAATATCGCTAGTCGAATGACAACTTATCATCGCAGAATCTCGAAATTGTGCTCTCAGATTGTCGAATCGGTCATCTCGACCCTGTATAACCAAAATGAGCGTGATCGGTCGCGACGAGCGCCATCGCCTATAGTCTTATATCGTTAGTCGAATGACCACTTATCATCGCAGAATCTCGAAATTCTGGTCTCTATTTGTTGAATTGGTCATCTCGGCTCTGTATAACCAAAATGAGCGTGATCGGTCGTCACAAGCGCCATCGCCGACCGACCATCATCGCCAGTGGTCTTATATCGATAGTCAAATGACATTTATCATCGCAGAATCTCAAATTAGTGGTCTCAGTTTTTCCAATCGGTCATCTTGACTCTTTATAACCAAAATGAGCGTGATCGGTCGCGACGATCGCCATCGCCGACCAACTTTCACAACTTATCATCACAGAGTCTCGAAATTGTGGTCTCAGTTTGTCCAATCGGTCATCTCGACTATGTATAACTAAAATGAGCAGGATCAGTCGCGAAAAGCGCCATCGCCAACCGACTTTCATCGCCAGTAGTGTAATATCGCTAGTCGAATGCCAACTTATCATCACAGAATCTCGAAATTGCGGTCTCAGTTTGTCCAATCGGTCATCTTGACTCTGTATAACCAAAAGGAGCGTGATCGGTCGCGACGAGCAGCATCGCCAACCGACTTTCATCGCCAGTAGTGTAATATCGCTAGTCGGATGACAACTTATCATCACAGAATCTCGAAATTGTCCTCTCAGTTTGTTGAATCAGCCATCTTGACTCTGTATAACCAAAATGAGCGTGATCGGTCGCGACGATCGCCATCGCCGACCGACTTTCATCGCCAGTAGTGCAATATCGCTAGTCAAATGACAACTTATCATCGCAGAATCTCGAAATTGTGGTCTCAGTTTGTCCAATCGGTCATCTCGACTCTGTATAACCAAAATGAGCGTGATCGGTTGCGACGAGCACCATCGCCGACCAACTTTCATTGCCAGTAGTGTAATATCGCTATCGAATGACAACTTATCATCGCAGAATCTTGAAATTGTGGTCTCAGTTTGTCGAATTCGTCATTTCGGCCCCGTATAACCACAATAAACAAGATCGGTCGCGACGAGCGCAATCGCCGACCGACTTTCATCGCAGTATTGTAATATCGCTAGTCGAATGACAACTTATAATCGCAGAATCTTGAAATTGTGGTCTCAGTTTGTTCAATCAGGCATCTCGACTCTGCATAACCAAAATGAGTGTGATCGGTCGCGACGAGTGCCATCGCCGACCGACCATCATTGCCTATAGTATTATATCGTTAGTCGAATGACCACTTATCATCGCAGAATCGCGAAACTCTGGTTTTAATTTGTTGAATTGTTCATCTTGGCTCTGTAAAGCCAAAATGAGCGTGATCGGTCGTGACAAGCGCCATCGCCGACCGACTTTCATCGCCAGTAGTGCAATATCGCTAGTCAAATGACAACTTATCATCACAGAGTCTCGAAATTGTGGTCTCAGTTTGTTCAATCGGTCATGTCGACTATGTATAACTAAAATGAGCGGGATCAGTCGCGACGAGCGCCATCGCCAACTGGCTTTCATCGCCTGTAGTGTAATATCGCTAATCGGATGACAACTTACTATCGCAGAATCTCGAAATTGTGCTCTCAGTTTGTTGAATCAGCCATCTTGACTCTTTATAACCAAAATGAGCGTGATCGGTCACGACGAGCGCCATCGCCAACCGACTTTCATCGCCAGTAGTGCAATATCGGTATCGAATATAACTTATCATCGCAGAATTATGAAATTGCCTTTTCAGTTTTACTATCGGTCATCACGACTCTGCATATCCAAAGTGAGCGTGATCGGTCGTGATGAGCACCATCACCGACGAACTTTCGTCGCCAGTAGTGCAATATCGCTATCGAATGACAACTTATCATCACATAATCTCGAAATTGTGCTCTCAGTTTGTCGAATTGGTCATCCCGGCCCTGTATAAGCAAAATGAGCATGATCGGTCGCGACGAGCGCCATCGCCGACCGACTTTCATCGCAGTAGTGTAATATCGCTAGTTGAATGACAACTTATCATCGCAAAATCATGAAATTGTGCTCTCAGTTTGTGGAATCGGTCATCTCGGCCCTGTATAACCAAAATGAGCGTGATCGGTCGCGACGATCGCCATCGCCGACCGACTTTCATCGCCAGTAGTGCATTATCGCCAGTCGAATGACAACTTATCATCACAGAGTCTCGAAATTGTGGTGTCAGTTTGTCCAATCGGTCATCTCGACTCTGTATAACCAAAATGAGCGGGATCAGTCGCGACGAGCGCTATCGCCAACCGACTTTCATCGCCAGTAGTGTAATACCGCTAGTCGAATGACAACTCATCATCACAGAATCTCGAAATTGCGGTCTCAGTTTGTCCAATCGGTCATCACGACTCTGTATAACCAAAATGAGCGTGATCGGTCGCGACAAGCACCATCGCCAACTGACTTTCATCGCCAGTAGTGCAATATCGCTATTGAATGACAACTTATCATCGCAGAATCTCGAAATTGTGTTCTCTGTTTGTTCAATCAGGCATCTCGACTCTGTATAACCAAAATGAGCGTGATCGGTCGCGATGAGCGCCATCGCTGACCGACCATCAATGCCAGTAGTCTTATATCGTTAGTCGAATGACCACTTATCATCGCAGAATCTCGAAATGGCGGTCTCAGTTTCTCCAATCGGGCATCTCGACTCTTTAAGCAAAATGAGCGTTATTGGTCGCGACGAGCGCCATCGCCAACCGACTTTCATTGCCAGTAGTGTAATATCGCTAGTCGGATGACAACTTATTATCGCAGAATCTCGAAATTGTGCTCTCAGTTTGTTGAATCAACCATCTTGACTCTGTATAACCAAAATGAGCGTGATCGGTCACGACGATCGCCATCGCCGACCAACTTTCATCGCCAGTAGTGCAATATCGCTAGTCGAATGACAACTTATCATCACAGAGTCTCGAAATTGTGGTGTCGGTTTGTCCAATCGGTCATCTCGACTCTGTATAACCAAAATGAGCGGGATCAGTCGCGACGAGCGCCATCGCCGACCGACTTTCATCGCCAGTAGTGCAATATCGCTATCGAATGACAACTTATCATCGCAGAATCTTGAAATTGTGGTCTCAGTTTGTCGAATTTGGTCATTTTGGCTCAGTATAACTAAAATGAGTGTGATCAGTCGCGACGAGCGCCATCGCCGACCGACTTTCATCGCCAGTAGTGTAATATCACTAGTCGAATGACAACTAATCATTGCAGAATCTCGATATTGTGCTCTCAGTTTGTCGAATTAGCCATCTTCACCCTGTATAACCAAAATGAGCCAGTAGTGTAATATCACTAGTCGAATGACAACTAATCATTGCAGAATCTCGATATTGTGCTCTCAGTTTGTCGAATTAGCCATCTTCACCCTGTATAACCAAAATGAGCGTGATCGGTCGCGACAAGCGCCATCGCCAACTGACTTTCATCGCCAGTAGTGCAATATCGCTATTGAATGACAACTTATCATCGCAGAATCTCGAAATTGTGTTCTCTGTTTGTTCAATCGGGCATCTCGACTCTGTATAACCAAAATGAGCGTGATCGGTCGCGACGAGCGCCATCGCCAACCGACTTTCATTGCCAGTAGTGTAATATCGCTAGTCGGATGACAACTTATTATCGCAGAATCTTGAAATTGCCTTTTCAGTTTTACCATCGGTCATCACGACTCTGCATATCTAAAGTGAGCGTGATCGGTCGTGATGAGCACCATCGCCGACGAACTTTCATCGCCAGTAGTGCAATATCGCTATCGAATGACAACTTATCATCACAGAATCACTAAATTGTGCTCTCAGATTGTCCAATCGGTCATCTTGACTCTTTATAACCAAAATGAGCGTGATCGGTCGCGACGATCGCCATCGCCGACCAACTTTCATCGCCAGTAGTGCAATATCGTTAGTCGAATGACAACTTATCATCACAGAGTCTCGAAATTGTGGTCTCAGTTTGTCGAATTTGGTCATTTTGGCTCTGTAAAACTAAAATGAGTGTGATCAGTCGCGACGAGCGCCATCGCCGACCGACTTTCATCGCCAGTAGTGTAATATCACTAGTCGAATGACAACTAATCATTGCAGAATCTCGATATTGTGCTCTCAGTTTGTCGAATTAGCCATCTTCACCCTGTATAACCAAAATGAGCCAGTAGTGTAATATCACTAGTCGAATGACAACTAATCATTGCAGAATCTCGATATTGTGCTCTCAGTTTGTCGAATTAGCCATCTTCACCCTGTATAACCAAAATGAGCGTGATCGGTCGCGACAAGCGCCATCGCCAACTGACTTTCATCGCCAGTAGTGCAATATCGCTATTGAATGACAACTTATCATCGCAGAATCTCGAAATTTTGCTCTCAGTTTGTTGAATCAGCCATCTTGACTCTGTATAACCAAAATGAGCGTGATCGGTCACGACGAGCGCCATCGCCAACCGACTTTCATCGCCAGTAGTGCAATATCGCTATCGAATATAACTTATCATCGCAGAATCTTGAAATTGCCTTTTCAGTTTTACCATCGGTCATCACGACTCTGCATATCTAAAGTGAGCGTGATCGGTCGTGATGAGCACCATCGCCGACGAACTTTCATCGCCAGTAGTGCAATATCGCTATCGAATGACAACTTATCATCACAGAATCACTAAATTGTGCTCTCAGATTGTCCAATCGGTCATCTTGACTCTTTATAACCAAAATGAGCGTGATCGGTCGCGACGATCGCCATCGCCGACCAACTTTCATCGCCAGTAGTGCAATATCGTTAGTCGAATGACAACTTATCATCACAGAGTCTCGAAATTGTGGTCTCAGTTTGTCCAATCGGTCATCTCGACTATGTATAACTAAAATGAGCGGGATCAGTCGCGACGAGCGCCATCGCCAACCGACTTTCATCGCCAGTAGTGTAATATCGCTAGTCGAATGACAACTTATCATCACAGAATCTCGAAATTGCGGTCTCAGTTTGTCCAATCGGGCATCTCGACTCTTTAAGCAAAATGAGCGTGATTGGTCGCGACGAGCGCCATCGCCAACCGACTTTCATTGCCAGTAGTGTAATATCGCTAGTCGGATGACAACTTATTATCGCAGAATCTCGAAATTGTGCTCTCAGTTTGTTGAATCAGCCATCTTGACTCTGTAAAACCAAAATGAGCGTGATCGGTCACGACGAGCGCCATCGCCAACCGACTTTCATCGCCAGTAGTGCAATATCGCTATCGAATATAACTTATCATCGCAGAATCTTGAAATTGCCTTTTCAGTTTTACCATCGGTCATCATGACTCTGCATATCTAAAGTGAGCGTGATCGGTCGTGATGAGCACCATCGCCGACGAACTTTCATCGCCAGTAGTGCAATATCGCTATCGAATGACAACTTATCATCACAGAATCACTAAATTGTACTCTCAGTTTGTCGAATTGGTCATCTCGGCCCTGTATAAGCAAAATGAGCATGATCGGTCGCGACGAGCGCCATCGCCGACCGACTTTCATCGCAGTAGTGTAATATCGCTAGTCGAATGACAACTTATCATCGCAGAATCTCGAAATTGTGCTCTCAGATTGTCGAATCGGTCATCTCGACCCTGTATAACCAAAATGAGCGTGATCGGTCGCGACGAGCGCCATCGCCGACCGACCATCATCGCCTATAGTCTTATATCGTTAGTCTAATGACCACTTATCATCGCAGAATCTCGAAATTCTGGTCTCAATTTGTTGAATTGGTCATCTCGGCTCTGTATAACCAAAATGAGCGTGATCGGTCGTGACAAGCGCCATCGCCGACCGACCATCATCGCCAGTAGTCTTATATCGATAGTCAAATGACATTTATCATCGCAGAATCTCAAATTAGTGGTCTCAGTTTGTCCAATCGGTCATCTTGACTCTTTATAACCAAAATGAGCGTGATCGGTCGCGACGATCGCCATCGCCGACCAACTTTCATCGCCAGTAGTGCAATATCGCTAGTCGAATGACAACTTATCATCACAGAGTCTCGAAATTGTGGTCTCAGTTTGTCCAATCGGTCATCTCGACTATGTATAACTAAAATGAGCGGGATCAGTCGCGACGAGCGCCATCGCCAACCGACTTTCATCGCCAGTAGTGTAATATCGCTAGTCAATGACAACTTATCATCACAGAATCTCGAAATTGCGGTCTCAGTTTGTCCAATCGGTCATCTCGACTCTGTATAACCAAAATGAGCGTGATCGGTCGCGACGAGCAGCATCGCCAACCGACTTTCATCGCCAGTAGTGTAATATCGCTAGTCGGATGACAACTTATCATCACAGAATCTCGAAATTGCGGTCTCAGTTTGTCCAATCGGTCATCTCGACTCTGTATAACCAAAATGAGCGTGATCGGTCACGACGAGCGCCATCGCCAACCGACTTTCATCGCCAGTAGTGCAATATCGCTATCGAATATAACTTTTCATCGAATAATCTTGAAATAGCCTTTTCAGTTTTACCATCGGTCATCACGACTCTGCATATCCAAAGTGAGCGTGATCGGTCGTGATGAGCACCATCGCCGACGAACTTTCATCGCCAGTAGTGCAATATCGCTATCGAATGACAACTTATCATCACAGAATCTCGAATTTGTGCTCTCAGTTTGTCGAATTTGACATCTCGGCCCTGTATAAGCAAAATGAGCGTAATCGGTCGCGACGAGCGCAATCGCCGACCGACTTTCATCGCAGTAGTGTAATATCGCTAGTCGAATGACAACTTATCATTACAGAGTCTCGAAATTGTGATCTCAGTTTGTCCAATCGGTCATCTCGACTCTGTATAACCAAAATGAGCGGGATCAGTCGCGACGAGCGCCATCCCCAACCGACTTTCATCGCCAGTAGTGTAATATCGCTATTCGAATGACAACTTATCATCACAGGATCTCGAAATTGCGGTCTCAGTTTGTCCAATCGGTCATCTCGACTCTGTATAACCAAAATGAGCGTGATCGGTCGCGACTAGCACCATCACCAACCGACTTTCATCGCCAGTAGTGTAATATCGCCAGTCGGATGACAACTTATTATCGCAGAATCTCGAAATTGTCCTCTCAGTTTGTTGAATCAGCCATCTTGACTATGTATAACCAAAATGAGCGTGATCGGTCGCGACGATCGCCATCGCCGACCAACTTTCATTGCCAGTAGTGTAATATCACTATCGAATGACAACTTATCATCGCAGAATCTTGAAATTGTGGTCTCAGTTTGTCGAATTTGGTAATTTTGGCTCTGTAAAACTAAAATGAGTGTGATCAGTCGCGACGAGCGCCATCGCCGACCGACTTTCATCGCCAGTAGTGCAATATCGCTATCGAATGACAACTTATCATCATAGAATCTCGAAATTGTGCTCTCAGTTTGTCGAATTGGTCATCTCGGCCCTGTATAAGCAAAATGAGCGTGATCGGTCGCGACGAGCGCCATCGCCGACTGACCATCATCGCTTAGAGTCTTATATTGTTAGTCGAATGACCACTTATCATCGCAGAATCTCGAAATTGTGGTCTCAGTTTGTTCAATCAGGTATCTCGACTCTGCATAACCAAAATGAGTGTGATCGGTCGCGACGAGCGCCATCGCCGACCGACCATCATCGCCTATAGTCTTATATCGTTAGTCGAATGACCACTTATCATCGCAGAATCTCGAAACTCTGGTCTCAATTTGTTGAATTGGTCATCTCGGCTCTGTATAACCAAAATGAGCGTGATCGGTCATGACAAGCGCCATCGCCGACTGACCATCATCGCCAGTAGTCTTATATCGTTAGTCAAATGACAACTTATCATCGCAGAATCTCAAATTTGTGGTCTCAGTTTGTCCAATCGGTCATCTCGACTCTTTATAACCAAAATGAGCGTGATCAATCGCGACGATCGCCATCGCCGACCGACTTTCATCGCCAGTAGTGCAATATTGCTAGTCAAATGACAACTTATCATCACAGAGTCTCGAAATTGTGGTCTCAGTTTGTCCAATCGGTCATCTCGACTCTGTATAACTAAAATGAGCGGGATCAGTCGCGACGAGTGCCATCGCAAACCGATTTTCATCGCCAGTAGTGTAATATCGCTAGTCCAATGACAACTTATCATCACAGAATCTCGAAATTGCGGTCTCAGTTTGTCCAATCGGTCATCTCGACTCTGTATAACCAAAATGAGCGTGATCGGTCGCGACGAGCAGCATCGCCAACCAACTTTCATCGCCAGTAGTGTAATATCGCTAGTCGGATGACAACTTATTATCGCAGAATCTCGAAATTGTGCTCTCAGTTTGTTGAATCAGCCATCTTGACTCTGTGTAACCAAAATGAGCGTGATCGGTCACGACGAGCGCCATCGCCAACCAACTTTCATCGCCAGTAGTGCAATATCGCAAGTCGGATGACAACTTATTATCGCAGAATCTCGAAATTGTGCTCTCAGTTTGTTGAATCAGCCATCTTGACTCTGTGTAACCAAAATGAGCGTGATCGGTCATGACGAGCGCCATCGCCGACCGACTATCATTGCCAGTAGTCTTATATCATTAGTCGAATGACCACTTATCATCGCAGAATCTCGAAATGGCGGTCTCAGTTTCTCCAATCGGGCATCTCGACTCTTTAAGCAAAATGAGCGTGATTGGTCGCGACGAGCGCAATCGCCAACCGACTTTCATTGCCAGTAGTGCAATATCGCTATCGAATATAACTTATCATTGCAGAATTTTGAAATTGCCTTTTCAGTTTTACCATCGGTCATCACGACTCTGCATATCCAAAGTGAGCGTGATCGGTCGTGATATGCACCATCGCCGACGAACTTTCATCGCCAGTAGTTCAATATCGCTATCGAATGACAACTTATCATCACAGAATCTCGAAATTGTGCTCTCAGTTTGTCGAATCGGTCATCTCAGCCCTGTAAAACCAAAATGAGCGTGATCGGTCGCGACGAGCGCCATCGCCGACCAACTTTCATCGCCAGTAGTGTAATATCGCTAGTCGAATGACAAGTTATAATCGCAGAATCTTGAAATTGTGGTCTAAGTTTGTTCAATCAGGCATCTCGACTCTGCATAACCAATATGAGTGTGATCGGTCGCGACGAGCGCCATCGCCAACCGACCATCATCGCCTATAGTCTTATATCGTTAGTCGAATGACCACTTATCATCGCAGAATCTCGAAACTCTGGCCTCAATTTGTTGAATTGGTCATCTCGGCTCTGTATAACCAAAATGAGCGTGATCGGTCGTGACAAGCGCCATCGCCCACCGACTTTCATCGCCAGTGGTGCAATATCGCTAGTCAAATGACAACTTATCATCGCAGAATCTCAAATTTGAGGTCTCAGTTTGTCCAATCGATCATCTCGACTCTGTATAACTAAAATGAGCAGGATCAGTCGCGACGAGCGCCATCGCCAACCGACTTTCATCGCCAGTAGTGTAATATCGCTAGTCGAATGACAACTTATCATCACAGAATCTCGAAATTGCGGTCTCAGTTTGTCCAATCGCTCATCACGACTCTGTATAACCAAAATGAGCGTGATCGGTCGCGACGAGCAGCATCGCCAACCAACTTTCATTGCCAGTAGTGTAATATCGCTATCGAATGACAACTAATCATCGCAGAATCTTGAAATTGTGGTCTCAGTTTGTCAAATTCGTCATTTCTGCCCCGTATAACCATAATGAACAAGATCAGTCGCGACGAGCGCCATCGCCAACCGACTTTCATCGCCAGTAGTGTAATATCGCTAGTCAAATGACAACTTATCATCGCAGAATCTCAAATTTGAGGTCTCAGTTTGTCCAATCGCTCATCACGACTCTGTATAACCAAAATGAGCGTGATCGGTCGCGACGAGCAGCATCGCCAACCAACTTTCATTGCCAGTAGTGTAATATCGCTATCGAATGACAACTAATCATCGCAGAATCTTGAAATTGTGGTCTCAGTTTGTCGAATTTGGTCATTTTGGCTCTGTAAAACTAAAATGAGTGTGATCAGTCGCGACGAGCGCCATCGCCGACCGACCATCATCGCCTATAGTCTTATATCGTTAGTCGAATGACCACTTATCATCGCAGAATCTCGAAACTCTGGTCTCAATTTGTTGAATTGGTCATCTCGGCTCTGTATAACCAAAATGAGCGTGATCAATCGCGACGATCGCCATGGCCGACCGACTTTCATCGCCAGTAGTGCAATATTGCTAGTCAAATGACAACTTATCATCACAGAGTCTCGAAATTGTGGTCTCAGTTTGTCCAATCGGTCATCTCGACTCTGTATAACTAAAATGAGCGGGATCAGTCGCGACGAGTGCCATCGCCAACCGATTTTCATCGCCAGTAGTGTAATATCGCTAGTCCAACGACAACTTATCATCACAGAATCTCGAAATTGCGGTCTCAGTTTGTCCAATCGGTCATCTCGACTCTGTATAACCAAAATGAGCGTGATCGGTCGCGACGAGCAGCATCGCCAACCGACTTTCATCGCCAGTAGTGTAATATCGCTAGTCGGATGACAACTTATTATCGCAGAATCTCGAAATTGTGCTCTCAGTTTGTTGAATCAGCCATCTTGACTCTGTGTAACCAAAATGAGCGTGATCGGTCACGACGAGCGCCATCGCCAACCAACTTTCATCGCCAGTAGTGCAATATCGCAAGTCGGATGACAACTTATTATCGCAGAATCTCGAAATTGTGCTCTCAGTTTGTGGAATCAGCCATCTTGACTCTGTGTAACCAAAATGAGCGTGATCGGTCATGACGAGCGCCATCGCCGACCGACTATCATTGCCAGTAGTCTTATATCATTAGTCGAATGACCACTTATCATCGCAGAATCTCGAAATGGCGGTCTCAGTTTCTCCAATCGGGCATCTCGACTCTTTAAGCAAAATGAGCGTGATTGGTCGCGACGAGCGCAATCGCCAACCGACTTTCATTGCCAGTAGTGCAATATCGCTATCGAATATAACTTATCATTGCAGAATCTTGAAATTGCCTTTTCAGTTTTACCATCGGTCATCACGACTCTGCATATCCAAAGTGAGCGTGATCGGTCGTGATGAGCACCATCGCCGACCGACTTTCATCGCAGTAGTGTAATATCGCTAGTCGAACGACAACTTATCATCGCAGAATCTCGAAATTGTGCTCTCAGTTTGTCGAATCGGTCATCTCAGCCCTGTAAAACCAAAATGAGCGTGATCGGTCGCGACGAGCGCCATCGCCGACCAACTTTCATCGCCAGTAGTGTAATATCGCTAGTCGAATAACAACTTATAATCGCAGAATCTTGAAATTGTGGTCTCAGTTTGTTCAATCAGGCATCTCGACTCTGCATAACCAAAATGAGTGTGATCGGTCGCGACGAGCGCCATCGCCAACCGACCATCATCGCCTATAGTCTTATATCGTTAGTCGAATGACCACTTATCATCGCAGAATCTCGAAACTCTGGCCTCAATTTGTTGAATTGGTCATCTCGGCTCTGTATAACCAAAATGAGCGTGATCGGTCGCGACGATCGCCATCGCCGACCGACTTTCATCGCCAGTAGTGCAATATCGCTAGTCAAATGACAACTTATCATCGCAGAATCTCAAATTTGTGGTCTCAGTTTGTCCAATCGGTCATCTCGACTCTTTATAACCAAAATGAGCAGGATCAGTCGCGACGAGCGCCATCGCCAACCGACTTTCATCGCCAGTAGTGTAATATCGCTAGTCGAATGACAACTTATCACCACAGAATCTCGAAATTGCGGTCTCAGTTTGTCCAATCGCTCATCTCGACTCTGTATAACCAAAATGAGCGTGATCGGTCGCGACGAGCAGCATCGCCAACCAACTTTCATTGCCAGTAGTGTAATATCGCTATCGAATGACAACTTATCATCGCAGAATCTTGAAATTGTGGTTTCAGTTTGTCAAATTCGTCATTTCTGCCCCGTATAACCATAATGAACAAGATCGGTCGCGACGAGCGCCATCGCCGACCGACTTTTATCGCCAGTAGTGCATTATCGCTATTGAATGACAACTTATCATCGCAGAATCTTGAAATTGTGGTCTCAGTTTGTCGAATTTGGTCATTTTGGCTCTGTAAAACTAAAATGAGTGTGATCAGTCGCGACGAGCGCCATCGCCGACCGACCATCATCGCCTATAGTCTTATATCGTTAGTCGAATGACCACTTATCATCGCAGAATCTCGAAACTCTGGTCTCAATTTGTTCAATTGTTCATCTTGGCTCTGTATAGCCAAAATGAGCGTGATCGGTCGTGACAAGCGCCATCCCCTACCGACATTTATCGCCAGTAGTGCAATATCGCTAGTCAAATGACAACTTATCATCGCAGAATCTCAAATTTGTGGTCTCAGTTTGTCCAATCGGTCATCTCGACTCTTTATAACCAAAATGAGCGTGATCGGTCGCGACGATCGCCATCGCCGACCGACTTTCATTGCCAGTAGTGCAATATCGCTAGTCGAATGCCAACTGATCATCACAGAGTCTCGAAATTGTGGTCTCAGTTTGTCCAATCGGTCATCTCGACTATGTATAACTAAAATGAGTGGGATCAGTCGCGACGAGCGCCATCGCCAACCGACTTTCATCGCCAGTAGTGTAATATCGCTAGTCGAATGACAACTTATCATCACAGAATCTCGAAATTGCGGTCTCAGTTTGTCCAATCGGTCATCTCGACTCTGTATAACCAAAATGAGCGTGATCGGTCGCAACGAGCAGCATCGCCAACCGACTTTCATCGCCAGAAGTGTAATATGGCTAGTCGGATAACAACTTATAATCGCAGAATCTTAAAATTGTGGTCTCAGTTTGTTCAATCGGGTATCTCGACTCTGCAAAATCAAAATGAGTGTGATCGGTCGCGACGAGCGCCATCGCCGACCGACCATCATCGCCTATAGTCTTATATCGTTAGTCGAATGACCACTTATCATCGCAGAATCTCGAAACTCTGGTCTCAATTTGTTGAATTGGTCATCTCGGCTCTGTATAACCAAAATGAGCGTGATTGGTCGTGACAAGCGCCATCGCCGACCGACCATCATCGCCAGTTGTCTTATATCGTTAGTCAAATGACAACTTATCATCACAGAGTCTCGAAATTGTGGTCTCAGTTTGTTGAATCGGTCATCACGACTCTGCATATCCAAAGTGAGCGTGATCGGTCGTGATGAGCACCATCGCCGACCGACTTTCATCGCAGTAGTGTAATATCGCTAGTCGAACGACAACTTATCATCGCAGAATCTCGAAATTGTGCTCTCAGTTTGTCGAATCGGTCATCTCAGCCCTGTAAAACCAAAATGAGCGTGATCGGTCGCGACGAGCGCCATCGCCGACCAACTTTCATCGCCAGTAGTGTAATATCGCTAGTCGAATAACAACTTATAATCGCAGAATCTTGAAATTGTGGTCTCAGTTTGTTCAATCAGGCATCTCGACTCTGCATAACCAAAATGAGTGTGATCGGTCGCGACGAGCGCCATCGCCAACCGACCATCATCGCCTATAGTCTTATATCGTTAGTCGAATGACCACTTATCATCGCAGAATCTCGAAACTCTGGCCTCAATTTGTTGAATTGGTCATCTCGGCTCTGTATAACCAAAATGAGCGTGATCGGTCGCGACGATCGCCATCGCCGACCGACTTTCATCGCCAGTAGTGCAATATCGCTAGTCAAATGACAACTTATCATCGCAGAATCTCAAATTTGTGGTCTCAGTTTGTCCAATCGGTCATCTCGACTCTGTATAACCAAAATGAGCAGGATCAGTCGCGACGAGCGCCATCGCCAACCGACTTTCATCGCCAGTAGTGTAATATCGCTAGTCGAATGACAACTTATCACCACAGAATCTCGAAATTGCGGTCTCAGTTTGTCCAATCGCTCATCTCGACTCTGTATAACCAAAATGAGCGTGATCGGTCGCGACGAGCAGCATCGCCAACCAACTTTCATTGCCAGTAGTGTAATATCGCTATCGAATGACAACTTATCATCGCAGAATCTTGAAATTGTGGTTTCAGTTTGTCAAATTCGTCATTTCTGCCCCGTATAACCATAATGAACAAGATCGGTCGCGACGAGCGCCATCGCCGACCGACTTTTATCGCCAGTAGTGCATTATCGCTATTGAATGACAACTTATCATCGCAGAATCTTGAAATTGTGGTCTCAGTTTGTCGAATTTGGTCATTTTGGCTCTGTAAAACTAAAATGAGTGTGATCAGTCGCGACGAGCGCCATCGCCGACCGACCATCATCGCCTATAGTCTTATATCGTTAGTCGAATGACCACTTATCATCGCAGAATCTCGAAACTCTGGTCTCAATTTGTTCAATTGTTCATCTTGGCTCTGTATAGCCAAAATGAGCGTGATCGGTCGTGACAAGCGCCATCCCCTACCGACATTTATCGCCAGTAGTGCAATATCGCTAGTCAAATGACAACTTATCATCGCAGAATCTCAAATTTGTGGTCTCAGTTTGTCCAATCGGTCATCTCGACTCTTTATAACCAAAATGAGCGTGATCGGTCGCGACGATCGCCATCGCCGACCGACTTTCATTGCCAGTAGTGCAATATCGCTAGTCGAATGCCAACTGATCATCACAGAGTCTCGAAATTGTGGTCTCAGTTTGTCCAATCGGTCATCTCGACTATGTATAACTAAAATGAGTGGGATCAGTCGCGACGAGCGCCATCGCCAACCGACTTTCATCGCCAGTAGTGTAATATCGCTAGGCGAATGACAACTTATCATCACAGAATCTCGAAATTGCGGTCTCAGTTTGTCCAATCGGTCATCTCGACTCTGTATAACCAAAATGAGCGTGATCGGTCGCAACGAGCAGCATCGCCAACCGACTTTCATCGCCAGAAGTGTAATATGGCTAGTCGGATAACAACTTATAATCGCAGAATCTTAAAATTGTGGTCTCAGTTTGTTCAATCGGGTATCTCGACTCTGCAAAATCAAAATGAGTGTGATCGGTCGCGACGAGCGCCATCGCCGACCGACCATCATCGCCTATAGTCTTATATCGTTAGTCGAATGACCACTTATCATCGCAGAATCTCGAAACTCTGGTCTCAATTTGTTGAATTGGTCATCTCGGCTCTGTATAACCAAAATGAGCGTGATTGGTCGTGACAAGCGCCATCGCCGACCGACCATCATCGCCAGTTGTCTTATATCGTTAGTCAAATGACAACTTATCATCACAGAGTCTCGAAATTGTGGTCTCAGTTTGTCCAATCGGTCATATCGACTCTGTATAACCAAAATGAGCGGGATCATTCACAACGAGAGCCATCGCCAACCGACTTTCATCGCCAGTAGTGTAATATCGCTAGTCGAATGACAACTTATCATCACAGAATCTTGAAATTGCGGTCTCAGTTTGTCCAATCGGTCATCTCGACTCTGTATAACCAAAATGAGCGTGATCGGTCGCGATGAGCACCATCGCCAACCGACTTTTATCGCCAGTAGTATAATATCGCTAGTCAGATGACAAGTTATTATCGCAGAATCGCGAAGTTGTGCTCTCAGTTTGTTGAATCAGCCATCCTGACGCTGTTTAACCAAAATGAGCGTTATCGGTCACGACGAGCGCCATCGCCAACCGACTTTCATCGCCAGTAGTGCAATATCGCTATAGAATATAACTTATCTTCGCAGAATCTTGAAATTGCCTTTTCAGTTTTACCATCGGTCATCACGACTCTGCATATCCAAAGTGAGCGTGATCGGTCATGATGAGCACCATCGCCGACAAACTTCCATCGCCAATGGTGCAATAACGCTATCGAATGACAACTTATCATCACAGAATCTCGAAATTGTGCTCTCAGTTTGTCAAATTGGTCATCTCGGCCCTGTATAAGCAAAATGAGCGGGATCAGTCGCGACGTGTGCCATCGCCGACCGACTTTCATCGCCAGTAGTGTAATATCGCTAGTCCAATGACAACTTATCATCACAGAGTCTCCAAATTGTGGTCTCAGTTTGTCCAATCGGTCATCTCGACTCTGTATAACGAAATTGAGCGGGAACAGTTGAGACGAGTGCCATCGCCAACCGACTTTCATCGTCAGTAGTGTAATATCGCTAGTCGAATGACAACTTATCATCACAGAATCTCAAAATTGCGGTCTCAGTTTGTCCAATCGGTCATCTCGACTCTGTATAACCAAAATGAGCGTGATCAGTCGCGACGAGCACCATCGCCAACCGACTTTCATCGCCAGTAGTGTAATATCGCTATTGAATGACAACTTATCATCGCAGAATCTTGAAATTGTGGTCTCAGTTTGTCGAATTTGGTCATTTTGGCTCTGTAAAACTAAAATGAGTGTGATCAGTCGCGACGAGCGCCATCGCCGACCGACTTTCATCGCCAGTAGTGTAATATCGCTAGTCGAATGACAACTTATCATCGCAGAATCTCGAAATTGTCGTCTCTGTTTGTTCAATCGGGCATCTCGACTCTGTATGACCAAAATGAACAAGATCGGTCGCAACGAGCGCCATAGCCGACCGACCATCATTGCCAGTAGTGCAATATCGCTATCGAATGACAACTTATCATCACAGAATCTCAAAATTGTGCTCTCAGTTTGTCGAATTGGTCATCTCGGCCCTGTATAAGCAAAATGAGCGTGATCGGTCGTGACGAGCGCAATCGCCGACCGACTTTCATCGCAGTAGTGTAATATCGCTAGTCGAATGACAACTTATCATCGCAGAATCTCGAAATTGTGCTCTCACTTGGTCGAATCGGTCATCTCGGCCCTGTATAACCAAAATGAGCGTGATCGGTCGCGACGAGCGCCATGGCCGACCAACTTTCATCGCCAGTAGTGCAATATCGCTAGTCGAATGACAACTTATCATCACAGAGTCTCGAAATTGTGGTCTCAGTTTGTCCAATCGGTCATCTCGACTCTGTATAACTAAAATGAGCGGGATCACTCGCGACGAGCGCCATCGCCAACCGACTTTCATCAGCAGTAGTGTAATATTGCTAGTCAAATGACAACTTATAATCGCAGAATCTTGAAATTGTGGTCTCAGTTTGTTCAATCGGGTATCTCGACTCTGCATAACCAAAATGAGTGTGATCGGTCGCGACGAGCGCCATCGCCGACCGACCATCATCGCCTATAGTCTTATATCGTTAGTCGAATGACCACCTATCATCGCAGAATCTCGAAACTCTGGTCTCAATTTGTTTAATTGGTCATCTCGGCTCTGTATAACTAAAATGAGCGTGATCGGTCGTTACAAGCGCCATCGCCGACCGACTTTCATTGCCAGTAGTGCAATATCGCTAGTCGAATGACAACTTATCATCACAGAGTCTCGAAATTGTGGTCTCAGTTTGTCCAATCGGTCATCTCGACTCTGTATAACTAAAATGAGCGAGATCAGTCGCGACGACCGCCATCGCCAACCGACTTTCATCGCCAGTAGTGCAATAATGCTAGTCGAATGACAACTTATCATCACAGAGTCTCGAAATTGTGGTCTCAGTTTGTCCAATCGGTCATCTCGACTCTGTATAACCAAAATGAGCGGGATCAGTCGCGACGAGCACCATCGCGAACCGACTTTCATCGCCAGTAGTGTAATATCGCTAGTGGGATGACAAGTTATTATTGCAGAATCTCGAAATTGTGCTCTCAGTTTGTTGAATCAGCCATCTTGACTCTGTATAACCAAAATGAGCGGGATCAGTCGCGACGAGCACCATCGCCAACCGACTTTCATCGCCAGTAGTGTAATATCACTAGTGGGATGACAAGTTATTATTGCAGAATCTCGAAATTGTGCTCTCAGTTTGTTGAATCAGCCATGTGGACTCTGTATAACCAAAATGAACGGGATCAGTCGCGACGAGCGCTATCGCCAACCGACTTTCATCGCCAGTAGTGTAATATCGCTAGTCGAATGACAACTCATCATCACAGAATCTCGAAATAACGGTGTCAGTTTGTCCAATCGGTCATCTCGACTCTGTATAACCAAAATGAGCGTGATCGGTCACGACGATCGCCATCGCCGACCGACTTTCATCGCCAGTAGTGCAATATCGCTATCGAATTACAACTTATCATCGCAGAATCTTGAAATTGTGGTCTCAGTTTGTCGAAATTGGTCATTTTGGCTCAGTATAACTAAAATGAGTGTGATCAGTCGCGACGAGCGCCATCGCCGACCGACTTTCATCGCCAGTAGTGTAATATCGCTAGTCGAATGACAACTTATCATCACAGAATCTCGAAATTTCGGTCTCAGTTTGTCCAATCGGTCATCTCGACTCTGTATAACCAAAATGAGCGTGATCGGATGCGACGAGCGCCATCGCCAACCGACTTTCATCGCCAGTAGTGTAATATCGCTAGTCGAATGACAACTTATCATCACAGAGTCTCGAAATTGTGGTCTCAGTTTGTCCCATCGGTCATCTCGACTCTGTATAACCAAAATGAGCGGGATCATTCGCGACGAGAGCCATCGCCAACCGACTTTCATCACCAGTAGTGTAATATTGCTAGTCGAATGACAACTTATCATCACAGAATCTCGAAATTGCGGTCTCAGTTTGTCCAATCGGTCATCTCGACTCTGTATAACCAAAATGAGCGTGATTAGTCGCGACGAGCACTATCGCCAACCGACTTTCATCGCCAGTAGTGTAATATCGCTAGTCGGATGACAACTTATTATCGCAGAATCTCGAAATTGTGCTCTCAGTTTGTTGAATCAGCCATCTTGACTCTGTATAACCAAAATGAGCGGGATCAGTCGCGACGAGTGCCATCGCCAACCGACTTTCATCGCCAGTAGTGTAATATCACTAGTCGAATGACAACTTATCATCACAGAATCTCGAAATTGCGGTCTCAGTTTGTCCAATCGGTCATCTCGACTCTGTATAACCAAAATGAGCGTGATTAGTCGCAACGAGCACTATCGCCAACCGACTTTCATCGCCAGTAGTGTAATATCGCTAGTCGGATGACAACTTATTATCGCAGAATCTCGAAATTGTGCTCTCAGTTTGTTGAATCAGCCATCTTGACTCTGTATAACCAAAATGAGCGGGATCAGTCGCGACGAGTGCCATCGCCAACCGACTTTCATCGCCAGTAGTGTAATATCGCTAGTCGAATGACAACTTATCATCACAGTGTCTCGAAATTGTGGTCTCAGTTTGTCCAATCGGTCATCTCGACTCTGTATAACCAAAATGAGCGGGATCATTCGCGACGAGAGCCATCGCCAACCGACTTTCATCGCCAGTAGTGTAATATCGCTAGTCGAATGACAACTTATCATCACAGAATCTCGAAATTGCGGTCTCAGTTTGTCCAATCGGTCATCTCGACTCTGTATAACCAAAATGAGCGGGATCATTCGCGACGAGCACCATCGCCAACCGACTTTCATCGCCAGTAGTGTAATATCGCTAGTCAAATGACAACTTATCATCACAGAGTCTCGAAATTGTGGTGTCAGTTTGTCCAATCGGTCATCTCGACTCTGTATAACCAAAATGAGCGGGATCAGTCGCGACGAGCGCTATCGCCAACCGACTTTCATCGCCAGTAGTGTAATATCGCTAGTCGAATGACAAACTCATTATCACAGAATCTCAAAATTTCGGTGTCAGTTTGTCCAATTGGTCATCTCAACTCTGTATAACGAAATGAGCGTGATCGGTCGCGACGAGCACCATCGCCAACCGACTTTCATCGCCAAGTAGTGTAATATCGCTAGTCGAATGACAACTTATCATCACAGAATCTCGAAATTGCGGTCTCAGTTTGTCCAATCAGTCATCTCGACTCTGTATAACCAAAATGAGCGTGATCGGTCGCGACGAGCACCATCGCCAACCGACTTTCATCGCCAGTAGTGTAATATCGCTAGTCGGATGACAACTTATTATCGCAGAATCTCGAAATTGTGCTCTCAGTTTGTTGAATCAGCCATCTTGACTCTGTATAACCAAAATGAGCGTGATCGGTCACGACGATCGACATCGCCGACCGACTTTCATCGCCAGTAGTGCAATATCGCTAGTCGAATGACAACTTATCATCACAGAGTCTCGAAATTGTGGTGTCAGTTTGTCCAATCGGTCATCTCGACTCTGTATAACCAAAATGAGCGGGATCAGTCGCGACGAGCGCTATCGCCAACCGACTTTCATCGCCAGTAGTGTAATATCGCTAGTCGAATGACAACTCATCATCACAGAATCTCGAAATTGCGGTGTCAGTTTGTCCAATCGGTCATCTCGACTCTGTATAACCAAAATGAGCGTGATCGGTCGCGACGAGCACCATCCCCGACCAACTTTCATCGCCAGTAGTGTAATATCGCTATCGAATGGCAACTTATCATCGCAGAATCTTGAAATTGTGGTCTCAGTTTGTCGAATTCGTCATTTCGGCCCCGTATAACCATAATGAACAAGATCGGTCGCGACGGGCGCCATCGCCAACCGACTTTCATCGCCAGTAGTGCAATATCGCTATCGAATGACAACTTATCATCGCAGAATCTGGAAATTGTGGTCTCAGTTTGTCGAATTTGGTCATTTTGGCTTAGTATAACTAAAATGAGTGTGATCAGTCGCGACGAGCGCCATTGCCGACCGACTTTCATCGCCAGTAGTGTATTATCGCTAGTCGAATGACAACTTATCATCACCGACTCTTGAAATTGCGGTCTCAGTTTGTCCAATCGGTCATCTCGACTCTGGTAACCAAAATGAGCGTGATCGGTCGCGACGAGCACCATCGCCAACCGACTTTCATCGCCAGTAGTGTAATATCGCTAGTCGGATGAAAACTTATTATCGCAGAATCTCGAAATTGTGCTCTCAGTTTGTTGAATCAGCCATCTTGACTCTGTATAACCAAAATGAGCGGGATCAGTCGCGACGAGTGCCATCGCCAACCGACTTTCATCGCCAGTAGTGTAATATCACTAGTCGAATGACAACTTATCATCACAGAATCTCGAAATTGCGGTCTCAGTTTGTCCAATCGGTCATCTCGACTCTGTATAACCAAAATGAGCGTGATTAGTCGCGACGAGCACTATCGCCAACCGACTTTCATCGCCAGTAGTGTAATATCGCTAGTCGGATGACAACTTATTATCGCAGAATCTCGAAATTGTGCTCTCAGTTTGTTGAATCAGCCATCTTGACTCTGTATAACCAAAATGAGCGGGATCAGTCGCGACGAGTGCCATCGCCAACCGACTTTCATCGCCAGTAGTGTAATATCACTAGTCGAATGACAACTTATCATCACAGTGTCTCGAAATTGTGGTCTCAGTTTGTCCAATCGGTCATCTCGACTCTGTATAACCAAAATGAGCAGGATCATTCGCGACGAGAGCCATCGCCAACCGACTTTCATCGCCAGTAGTGTAATATCGCTAGTCGAATGACAACTTATCATCACAGAATCTCGAAATTGCGGTCTCAGTTTGTCCAATCGGTCATCTCGACTCTGTATAACCAAAATGAGCGGGATCATTCGCGACGAGCACCATCGCCAACCGACTTTCATCGCCAGTAGTGTAATATCGCTAGTCAAATGACAACTTATCATCACAGAGTCTCGAAATTGTGGTGTCAGTTTGTCCAATCGGTGATCTCGACTCTGTATAACCAAAATGAGCGGGATCAGTCGCGACGAGCGCTATCGCCAACCGACTTTCATCGCCAGTAGTGTAATATCGCTAGTCGAATGACAACTCATTATCACAGAATCTCAAAATTTCGGTGTCAGTTTGTCCAATTGGTCATCTCAACTCTGTATAACGAAATGAGCGTGATCGGTCGCGTCGAGCACCATCGCCAACCGACTTTCATCGCCAGTAGTGTAATATCGCTAGTCGAATGACAACTTATCATCACAGAATCTCGAAATTGCGGTCTCAGTTTGTCCAATCAGTCATCTCGACTCTGTATAACCAAAATGAGCGTGATCGGTCGCGACGAGCACCATCGCCAACTGACTTTCATCGCCAGTAGTGTAATATCGCTAGTCGGATGACAACTTATTATCGCAGAATCTCGAAATTGTGCTCTCAGTTTGTTGAATCAGCCATCTTGACTCTGTATAACCTAAATGAGCGTGATCGGTCACGACGATCGACATCGCCGACCGACTTTCATCGCCAGTAGTGCAATATCGCTAGTCGAATGACAACTTATCATCACAAAGTCTCGAAATTGTGGTGTCAGTTTGTCCAATCGGTCATCTCGACTCTGTATAACCAAAATGAGCGGGATCAGTCGCGACGAGCGCTATCGCCAACCGACTTTCATCGCCAGTAGTGTAATATCGCTAGTCGAATGACAACTCATCATCACAGAATCTCGAAATTGCGGTGTCAGTTTGTCCAATCGGTCATCTCGACTCTGTATAACCAAAATGAGCGTGATCGGTCGCGACGAGCACCATCCCCGACCAACTTTCATCGCCAGTAGTGTAATATCGCTATCGAATGGCAACTTATCATCGCAGAATCTTGAAATTGTGGTCTCAGTTTGTCGAATTCGTCATTTCTGCCCCGTATAACCATAATGAACAAGATCGGTCGCGACGGGCGCCATCGCCAACCGACTTTCATCGCCAGTAGTGCAATATCGCTATCGAATGACAACTTATCATCGCAGAATCTTGAAATTGTGGTCTCAGTTTGTCGAATTTGGTCATTTTGGTTCAGTATAACTAAAATGAGTGTGATCAGTCGCGACGAGCGCCATCGCCGACCGACTTTCATCGCCAGTAGTGTAATATCGCCAGTCGAATGACAACTTATCATCGCAGAATCTCGAAATTGCGGTCTCAGTTTGTCCAATCGGTCATCTCGACTCTGTATAACCAAAATGAGCGTGATCGGTCGCGACGAGCACCATCGCCAACCGACTTTCATCGCCAGTAGTGTAATAGCGCTAGTCGGATGACAACTTATTATCGCAGAATCTCGACATTGTGCTCTCAGTTTTTTGAATCAGCCATCTTGACTCTGTATAACCAAAATGAGCGGGATCAGTCGCGACGAGTGCCATCGCCAACCGACTTTCATCCCCAGTAGTGTAATATCGCTAGTCGAATGACAACTTATCATCACAGAATCCCGAAATTGTGCTCTCAGTTTGTTGAATCAGCCATCTTGACTCTGTATAACCAAAATGAGCGTGATCGGTCACGACGATCGCCATCGCCGACCGACTTTCATCGCCAGTAGTGCAATATCGCTATCGAATTACAACTTATCATCGCAGAATCTTGAAATTGTGGTCTCAGTTTGTCGAAATTGGTCATTTTGGCTCAGTATAACTAAAATGAGTGTGATCAGTCGCGACGAGCGCCATCGCCGACCGACTTTCATCGCCAGTAGTGTATTATCGCTAGTCGAATGACAACTTATCATCACCGACTCTTGAAATTGCGGTCTCAGTTTGTCCAATCGGTCATCTCGACTCTGGTAACCAAAATGAGCGTGATCGGTCGCGACGAGCACCATCGCCAACCGACTTTCATCGCCAGTAGTGTAATATCGCTAGTCGGATGACAACTTATTATCGCAGAATCTCGAAATTGTGGTCTCAGTTTGTCCAATCGGTCATCTCGACTCTGTATAACCAAAATGAGCGGGATCATTCGCGACGAGAGCCATCGCCAACCGACTTTCATCGCCAGTAGTGTAATATCGCTAGTCGAATGACAATTTATCATCACAGAATCTCGAAATTGCGGTCTCAGTTTGTCCAATCGGTCATCTCGACTCTGTATAACCAAAATGAGCGTGATCGGTCGCGACGAGCGCCATCGCCAACCGACTTTCATCGCCAGTAGTGTAATATCGCTAGTCGAATGACAACTTATCATCACAGAGTCTCGAAATTGTGGTCTCAGTTTGTCCCATCGGTCATCTCGACTCTGTATAACCAAAATAAGCGGGATCATTCGCGACGAGAGCCATCGCCAACCGACTTTCATCGCCAGTAGTGTAATATTGCTAGTCGAATGACAACTTATCATCACAGAGTCTCGATATTGTGGTCTCAGTTTGTCCAATCGGTCATCTCGACTCTGTATAACCAAAATGAGCGGGATCAGTCGCGACGAGCACCATCGCGAACCGACTTTCATCGCCAGTAGTGTAATATCGCTAGTGGGATGACAAGTTATTATTGCAGAATCTCGAAATTGTGCTCTCAGTTTGTTGAATCAGCCATCTTGACTCTGTATAACCAAAATGAGCGGGATCAGTCGCGACGAGCACCATCGCCAACCGACTTTCATCGCCAGTAGTGTAATATCACTAGTG
Organism: Lineus longissimus; assembly: GCF_910592395.1. Taxonomy (NCBI): domain Eukaryota; kingdom Metazoa; phylum Nemertea; class Pilidiophora; order Heteronemertea; family Lineidae; genus Lineus; species Lineus longissimus. The sequence goes on from NC_088315.1 coordinate 12,917,428, forward strand.
GGATGACAAGTTATTATTGCAGAATCTCGAAATTGTGCTCTCAGTTTGTTGAATCAGCCATCTGGACTCTGTATAACCAAAATGAACGGGATCAGTCGCGACGAGCGCTATCGCCAACCGACTTTCATCGCCAGTAGTGTAATATCGCTAGTCGGATGACAACTTATTATCGCAGAATCTCGAAATTGTGCTCTCAGTTTGTTGAATCAGCCATCTTGACTCTGTATAACCAAAATGAGCGGGATCAGTCGCGACGAGTGCCATCGCCAACCGACTTTCATCGCCAGTAGTGTAATATCACTAGTCGAATGACAACTTATCATCACAGAATCTCGAAATTGCGGTCTCAGTTTGTCCAATCGGTCATCTCGACTCTGTATAACCAAAATGAGCGTGATTAGTCGCGACGAGCACTATCGCCAACCGACTTTCATCGCCAGTAGTGTAATATCGCTAGTCGGATGACAACTTATTATCGCAGAATCTCGAAATTGTGCTCTCAGTTTGTTGAATCAGCCATCTTGACTCTGTATAACCAAAATGAGCGGGATCAGTCGCGACGAGTGCCATCGCCAACCGACTTTCATCGCCAGTAGTGTAATATCACTAGTCGAATGACAACTTATCATCACAGTGTCTCGAAATTGTGGTCTCAGTTTGTCCAATCGGTCATCTCGACTCTGTATAACCAAAATGAGCAGGATCATTCGCGACGAGAGCCATCGCCAACCGACTTTCATCGCCAGTAGTGTAATATCGCTAGTCGAATGACAACTTATCATCACAGAATCTCGAAATTGCGGTCTCAGTTTGTCCAATCGGTCATCTCGACTCTGTATAACCAAAATGAGCGGGATCATTCGCGACGAGCACCATCGCCAACCGACTTTCATCGCCAGTAGTGTAATATCGCTAGTCAAATGACAACTTATCATCACAGAGTCTCGAAATTGTGGTGTCAGTTTGTCCAATCGGTGATCTCGACTCTGTATAACCAAAATGAGCGGGATCAGTCGCGACGAGCGCTATCGCCAACCGACTTTCATCGCCAGTAGTGTAATATCGCTAGTCGAATGACAACTCATTATCACAGAATCTCAAAATTTCGGTGTCAGTTTGTCCAATTGGTCATCTCAACTGTGTATAACGAAATGAGCGTGATCGGTCGCGACGAGCACCATCGCCAACCGACTTTCATCGCCAGTAGTGTAATATCGCTAGTCGAATGACAACTTATCATCACAGAATCTCGAAATTGCGGTCTCAGTTTGTCCAATCAGTCATCTCGACTCTGTATAACCAAAATGAGCGTGATCGGTCGCGACGAGCACCATCGCCAACCGACTTTCATCGCCAGTAGTGTAATATCGCTAGTCGGATGACAACTTATTATCGCAGAATCTCGAAATTGTGCTCTCAGTTTGTTGAATCAGCCATCTTGACTCTGTATAACCAAAATGAGCGTGATCGGTCACGACGATCGACATCGCCGACCGACTTTCATCGCCAGTAGTGCAATATCGCTAGTCGAATGACAACTTATCATCACAAAGTCTCGAAATTGTGGTGTCAGTTTGTCCAATCGGTCATCTCGACTCTGTATAACCAAAATGAGCGGGATCAGTCGCGACGAGCGCTATCGCCAACCGACTTTCATCGCCAGTAGTGTAATATCGCTAGTCGAATGACAACTCATCATCACAGAATCACGAAATTGCGGTGTCTGTTTGTCCAATCGGTCATCTCGACTCTGTATAACCAAAATGAGCGTGATCGGTCGCGACGAGCACCATCCCCGACCAACTTTCATCGCCAGTAGTGTAATATCGCTATCGAATGGCAACTTATCATCGCAGAATCTTGAAATTGTGGTCTCAGTTTGTCGAATTCGTCATTTCGGCCCCGTATAACCATAATGAACAAGATCGGTCGCGACGGGCGCCATCGCCAACCGACTTTCATCGCCAGTAGTGCAATATCGCTATCGAATGACAACTTATCATCGCAGAATCTTGAAATTGTGGTCTCAGTTTGTCGAATTTGGTCATTTTGGTTCAGTATAACTAAAATGAGTGTGATCAGTCGCGACGAGCGCCATCGCCGACCGACTTTCATCGCCAGTAGTGTAATATCGCCAGTCGAATGACAACTTATCATCGCAGAATCTCGAAATTGCGGTCTCAGTTTGTCCAATCGGTCATCTCGACTCTGTATAACCAAAATGAGCGTGATCGGTCGCGACGAGCACCATCGCCAACCGACTTTCATCGCCAGTAGTGTAATAGCGCTAGTCGGATGACAACTTATTATCGCAGAATCTCGACATTGTGCTCTCAGTTTGTTGAATCAGCCATCTTGACTCTGTATAACCAAAATGAGCGGGATCAGTCGCGACGAGTGCCATCGCCAACCGACTTTCATCCCCAGTAGTGTAATATCGCTAGTCGAATGACAACTTATCATCACAGAATCTCGAAATTGTGCTCTCAGTTTGTTGAATCAGCCATCTTGACTCTGTATAACCAAAATGAGCGTGATCGGTCACGACGATCGCCATCGCCGACCGACTTTCATCGCCAGTAGTGCAATATCGCTATCGAATTACAACTTATCATCGCAGAATCTTGAAATTGTGGTCTCAGTTTGTCGAAATTGGTCATTTTGGCTCAGTATAACTAAAATGAGTGTGATCAGTCGCGACGAGCGCCATCGCCGACCGACTTTCATCGCCAGTAGTGTATTATCGCTAGTCGAATGACAACTTATCATCACAGACTCTTGAAATTGCGGTCTCAGTTTGTCCAATCGGTCATCTCGACACTGGTAACCAAAATGAGCGTGATCGGTCGCGACGAGCACCATCGCCAACCGACTTTCATCGCCAGTAGTGTAATATCGCTAGTCGGATGAAAACTTATTATCGCAGAATCTCGAAATTGTGGTCTCAGTTTGTCCAATCGGTCATCTCAACTCTGTATAACCAAAATGAGCGGGATCATTCGCGACGAGAGCCATCGCCAACCGACTTTCATCGCCAGTAGTGTAATATCGCTAGTCGAATGACAATTTATCATCACAGAATCTCGAAATTGCGGTCTCAGTTTGTCCAATCGGTCATCTCGACTCTGTATAACCAAAATGAGCGTGATCGGTCGCGACGAGCGCCATCGCCAACCGACTTTCATCGCCAGTAGTGTAATATCGCTAGTCGAATGACAACTTATCATCACAGAGTCTCGAAATTGTGGTCTCAGTTTGTCCCATCGGTCATCTCGACTCTGTATAACCAAAATAAGCGGGATCATTCGCGACGAGAGCCATCGCCAACCGACTTTCATCGCCAGTAGTGTAATATTGCTAGACGAATGACAACTTATCATCACAGAATCTCGAAATTGCGGTCTCAGTTTGTCCAATCGGTCATCTCGACCCTGTATAACCAAAATGAGCGTGATTAGTCGCGACGAGCACTATCGCCAACCGACTTTCATCGCCAGTAGTGTAATATCGCTAGTCGGATGACAACTTATTATTGCAGAATCTCGAAATTGTGCTCTCAGTTTGTTGAATCAGCCATTTTGACTCTGTATAACCAAAATGAGCGGGATCAGTCGCGACGAGTGCCATCGCCAACCGACTTTCATCGCCAGTAGTGTAATATCACTAGTCGAATGACAACTTATCATCACAGAGTCTCGAAATTGTGGTCTCAGTTTGTCCAATCGGTCATCTCGACTCTGTATAATCAAAATGAGCGGGATCATTCGCGACGAGAGCCATCGCCAACCGACTTTCATCGCCAGTAGTGTAATATCGCTAGTCGAATGACAACTTATCATCACAGAATCTCGAAATTGCGGTCTCAGTTTGTCCAATCGGTCATCTCGACTCTGTATAACCAAAATGAGCGTGATCGGTCGCGACGAGCGCCATCGCCAACCGACTTTCATCGCCAGTAGTGTAATATCGCTAGTCGAATGACAACTTATCATCACAGAATCTCGAAATTGTGCTCTCAGTTTGTTGAATCAGCCATCTTGACACTGTATAACCAAAATGAGCGTGATCGGTCACGACGATCGACATCGTCGACCGACTTTCATCGCCAGTAGTGCAATATCGCTAGTCGAATGACAACTTATCATCACAGAGTCTCGAAATTGTGGTGTCAGTTTGTCCAATCGGTCATCTCGACTCTGTATAACCAAAATGAGCGTGATCGGTCGCGACGAGCACCATCGCCGACCAACTTTCATCGCCAGTAGTGCAATATCGCTATCGAATGACAACTTATCATCGCAGAATCTTGAAATTGTGGTCTCAGTTTGTCGAATTTGGTCATTTTGGCTCAGTATAACTAAAATGAGTGTGATCAGTCGCGACGAGCGCCATCGCCGACCGACTTTCATCGCCAGTAGTGTAATATCGCTAGTCGAATGACAACTTTTCATTGCAGAATCTCGAAATTGTGGTCTCAGTTCGTCCAATCGGTCATCTTGACTCTGTATAACCAAAATGAGCAGGATCATTCGCGACGAGAGCCATCGCCAACCGACTTTCATCGCCAGTAGTGAAATATCGCCAGTTGAATGACAACTTATCATCGCAGAATCTCGAAATTGCGGTCTCAGTTTGTCCAATCGGTCATCTCGACTCTGTATAACCAAAATGAGCGTGATCGGTCGCGACGAGCACCATCGCCAACCGACTTTCATCGCCAGTAGTGTAATATCGCTAGTCGGATGACAACTTATTATCGCAGAATCTCGAAATTGTGCTCTCAGTTTGTTGAATCAGCCATCTTGACTCTGTATAACCAAAATGAGCGTGATCGGTCAGGACGATCGACATCGCCGACCGACTTTCATCTCCAGTAGTGCAATATCGCTAGTCGAATGACAACTTATCATCACAGAGTTCGAAATTGTGGTGTCAGTTTGTCCAATCGGTCATCTCGACTCTGTATAACCAAAATGAGCGTGATCGGTGGCGACGAGCACCATCCCCAACCAACTTTCATCGCCAGTAGTGTAATATCGCTATCGAATGGCAACTTATCATCGCAGAATCTTGAAATTGTGGTCTCAGTTTGTCGAATTCGTCATTTCGGCCCCGTATAACAATAATGAAGAAGATCGGTCGCGACGAGCGCCATCGCCGACCGACTTTCATCGCCAGTAGTGCAATATCGCTATCGAATGACAACTTATCATTGCAGAATCTCGAAATTGCGGTCTCAGTTTGTCCTATCGGTCATCTCGACTCTGTATAACCAAAATGAGCGTGATCGGTCGCGACGAGCACCATCGCCAACCGACTTTCATCGCCAGTAGTGTAATATCGCTAGTCGGATGACAACTTATTATCGCAGAATCTCGAAATTGTGCTCTCAGTTTGTTGAATCAGCCATCTTGACTCTGTATAACCAAAATGAGCAGGATCAGTCGCGACGAGTGCCATCGCCAACCGACTTTCATCGCCAGTAGTGTAATATCACTAGTCGAATGACAACTTATCATCACAGAGTCTCGAAATTGTGGTCTCAGTTTGTCCAATCGGTCATCTCGACTCTGTATAACCAAAATGAGCGGGATCATTCGCGACGAGAGCCATCGCCAACCGACTTTCATCGCCAGTAGTGTAATATCGCTAGTTGAATGACAACTTATCATCACAGAATCTCGAAATTGCGGTCTCAGTTTGTCCAATCGGTCATCTCGACTCTATATAACCAAAATGAGCGTGATCGGTCATGACGAGCACCTTCGCCAACCGACTTTCATCGCCAGTAGTGTAATATCGCTAGTCGGATGACAACTTTTTATTGCAGAATCTCGAAATTGTGCTCTCAGTTTGTTGAATCAGCCATCTTGACTCTGTATAACCAAAATGAGCGTGATCGGTCACGACGATCGCCATCGCCGACCGACTTTCATCGCCAGTAGTGTAATATCGCTAGTCGAATGACAACTTATCATCACTGAATCTCGAAATTGCGGTCTAAGTTTGTCCAATCGGTCATCTTGACTCTATATAACCAAAATGAGCGTGATCGGTCACGACGAGCACCTTCGCCAACCGACTTTCATCGCCAGTAGTGTAATATCGCTAGTCGGATGACAACTTTTTATTGCAGAATCTCGAAATTGTGCTCTCAGTTTGTTGAATCAGCCATCTTGACTCTGTATAACCAAAATGAGCGTAATCGGTCACGACGATCGCCATCGCCGACCGACTTTCATCGCCAGTAGTGCAATATCGCTATCGAATGACAACTTATCATCGCAGAATCTTGAAATTGTGGTCTCAGTTTGTCGAATTTGGTCATTTTGGCTTAGTATAACTAAAATGAGTGTGATCAGTCGCGACGAGCGCCATCGCCGACCGACTTTCATCGCAAGTAGTGTAATTTCGCTAGTCGAATGAAAACTTATCATCACAGACTCTCAAAATTGCAATCTCAGTTTGTCCAATCGGTCATCTCGACTCTGTATAACCAAAATGAGCGTGATCGGTCGCGACGAGCACCATCGCCAACCGACTTTCATCGCCAGTAGTGTAATATCGCTAGTCGGATGACAACTTATTATCGCAGAATCTCGAAATTGTGCTCTCAGTTTGTTGAATCAGCCATCTTGACTCTGTATAACCAAAATGAGCGTGATCGGTCAGGACGATCGACATCGCCGACCGACTTTCATCTCCAGTAGTGCAATATCGCTAGTCGAATGACAACTTATCATCACAGAGTTCGAAATTGTGGTGTCAGTTTGTCCAATCGGTCATCTCGACTCTGTATAACCAAAATGAGCGTGATCGGTGGCGACGAGCACCATCCCCAACCAACTTTCATCGCCAGTAGTGTGATATCGCTATCGAATGGCAACTTATCATCGCAGAATCTTGAAATTGTGGTCTCAGTTTGTCGAATTCGTCATTTCGGCCCCGTATAACCATAATGAAGAAGATCGTTCGCGACGAGCGCCATCGCCGACCGACTTTCATCGCCAGTAGTGCAATATCGCTATCGAATGACAACTTATCATCGCAGAATCTCGAAATTGCGGTCTCAGTTTGTCCAATCGGTCATCTCGACTCTGTATAACCAAAATGAGCGTGATCGGTCGCGACGAGCACCATCGCCAACCGACTTTCATCGCCAGTAGTGTAATATCGCTAGTCGGATGACAACTTATTATCGCAGAATCTCGAAATTGTGCTCTCAGTTTGTTGAATCAGCCATCTTGACTCTGTATAACCAAAATGAGCAGGATCAGTCGCGACGAGTGCCATCGCCAACCGACTTTCATCGCCAGTAGTGTAATATCACTAGTCGAATGACAACTTATCATCACAGAGTCTCGAAATTGTGGTCTCAGTTTGTCCAATCGGTCATCTCGACTCTGTATAACCAAAATGAGCGGGATCATTCGCGACGAGAGCCATCGCCAACCGACTTTCATCGCCAGTAGTGTAATATCGCTAGTTGAATGACAACTTATCATCACAGAATCTCGAAATTGCGGTCTCAGTTTGTCCAATCGGTCATCTCGACTCTATATAACCAAAATGAGCGTGATCGGTCATGACGAGCACCTTCGCCAACCGACTTTCATCGCCAGTAGTGTAATATCGCTAGTCGGATGACAACTTTTTATTGCAGAATCTCGAAATTGTGCTCTCAGTTTGTTGAATCAGCCATCTTGACTCTGTATAACCAAAATGAGCGTGATCGGTCACGACGATCGCCATCGCCGACCGACTTTCATCGCCAGTAGTGTAATATCGCTAGTCGAATGACAACTTATCATCACAGAATCTCGAAATTGCGGTCTAAGTTTGTCCAATCGGTCATCTCGACTCTATATAACCAAAATGAGCGTGATCGGTCACGACGAGCACCTTCGCCAACCGACTTTCATCGCCAGTAGTGTAATATCGCTAGTCGGATGACAACTTTTTATTGCAGAATCTCGAAATTGTGCTCTCAGTTTGTTGAATCAGCCATCTTGACTCTGTATAACCAAAATGAGCGTGATCGGTCACGACGATCGCCATCGCCGACCGACTTTCATCGCCAGTAGTGCAATATCGCTATCGAATGACAACTTATCATCGCAGAATCTTGAAATTGTTGTCTCAGTTTGTCGAATTTGGTCATTTTGGCTTAGTATAACTAAAATGAGTGTGATCAGTCGCGACGAGCGCCATCGCCGACCGACTTTCATCGCCAGTAGTGTAATATCGCTAGTCGAATGAAAACTTATCATCACAGACTCTCAAAATTGCAATCTCAGTTTGTCCAATCGGTCATCTCGACTCTGTATAACCAAAATGAGCGTGATCGGTCGCGACGAGCACCTTCGCCAACCGACTTTTATCGCCAGTAGTGTAATATCGCTAGTCGGATGACAACTTATTATCGCAGAATCTCGAAATTGTGCTCTCAGTTTGTTGAATCAGCCATCTTGACTCTGTATAACCAAAATGAGCGTGATCCGTCACGACGATCGCCAACTCCAACTTTCATCGCCTGTAGTGTAATATCGCTAGTCGAATGACAACTTATCATCACAGAGTCTCGAAATTGTGGTCTCAGTTTGTCCAATCGGTCATCTCGACTCTGTATAACTAAAATGAGCGGGATCAGTCGCGACGAGCGCCATCACCAACCGACTTTCATCGCCAGTAGTGTAATATCGCTAGTCGAATGACAACTTATCATCACAGAATCTCGAAATTGCGGTCTCCGTTTGTCCAATCGGTCATCTCGACTCTGTATAACCAAAATGAGCGTGATCGGTCGCGACGAGCGCCATCGCCAACCGACTTTCATCGCCAGTAGTGTAATATCGCTAGTCGAATAACAACTTATCATCACAGAGTCTCGAAATTGTGGTCTCAGTTTGTCCAATCGGTCATCTCGACTCTGTATAACCAAAATGAGCGGGATCATTCGCGACGAGAGCCATCGCCAACCGACCTGAATGCCAGTAGTGTAATATCGCTAGTCGAATGACAACTTATCATCACAGAATCTCGAAATTGCGGTCTCAGTTTGTCAAATCGGTCATCTCAACTCTGTATAACCAAAATGAGTGTGATCAGTCGCGACGAGCACTATCGCCATCCGACTTTCATCGCCAGTAGTGTAATATCGCTAGTCGGATGACAACTTATTATCGCAGAATCTCGAAATTGTGCTCTCAGTTTGTTGAATCAGCCATCTTGACTCTGTATAACCAAAATGAGCGGGATCAGTCGCGACGAGTGCCATCGCCAACCGATTTTCATCCCCAGTAGTGTAATATCAATAGTCGGATGACAACTTATTATCGCAGAATCTCGAAATTGTGCTCTCAGTTTGTTGAATCAGCCATCTTGACTCTGTATAACCAAAATGAGCGTGATCCGTCACGACGATCGCCAACTCCAACTTTCATCGCCTGTAGTGTAATATCGCTAGTCAAATGACAACTTATCATCACAGAGTCTCGAAATTGTGGTCTCAGTTTGTCCAATCGGTCATCTCGACTCTGTATAACTAAAATGAGCGGGATCAGTCGCGACGAGCGCCATCACCAACCGACTTTCATCGCCAGTAGTGTAATATCGCTAGTCGAATGACAACTTATCATCACAGAATCTCGAAATTGCGGTCTCCGTTTGTCCAATCGGTCATCTCAACTCTGTATAACCAAAATGAGCGTGATCGGTCGCGACGAGCGCCATCGCCAACCGACTTTCATCGCCAGTAGTGTAATATCGCTAGTCGAATGACAACTTATCATCACAGAGTCTCGAAATTGTGGTCTCAGTTTGTCCAATCGGTCATCTCGACTCTGTATAACCAAAATGAGCGGGATCATTCGCGACGAGAACCATCGCCAACCGACCTGAATCGCCAGTAGTGTAATATCGCTAGTCGAATGACAACTTATCATCACAGAATCTCGAAATTGCGGTCTCAGTTTGTCAAATCGGTCATCTCAACTCTGTATAACCAAAATGAGTGTGATCAGTCGCGACGAGCACTATCGCCAACCGACTTTCATCGCCAGTAGTGTAATATCGCTAGTCGGATGACAAGTTATTATCGCAGAATCTCGAAATTGTGCTCTCAGTTTGTTGAATCAGCCATCTTGACTCTGTATAACCAAAATGAGCGGGATCAGTCGCGACGAGTGCCATCGCCAACCGATTTTCATCGCCAGTAGTGAAATATCACTAGTCGGATGACAACTTATTATCGCAGAATCTCGAAATTGTGCTCTCAGTTTGTTGAATCAGCCATCCTGACTCTGTATAACCAAAATGAGTGGGATCAGTCGCGACGAGTGCCATCGCCAACCGACTTTCATCGCCAGTAGTGTAATATCGCTAGTCGAATGACAACTTATCATCACAGAATCTCGAAATTGCGGTCTCAGTTTGTCCAATCGGTCATCTCGACTCTGTATAACCAAAATGAGCGTGATCGGTCGCGACGAGCACCATCGCCAACCGACTTTCATCGCCAGTAGTGTAATATCGCTAGTCGGATGACAACTTATTATCGCAGAATCTCGAAATTGTGCTCTCAGTTTGTTGAATCAGCCATCTTGACTCTGTATAACCAAAATGAGCGTGATCGGTCACGACGATCGCCATCGCCGACCGACTTTCATCGCCAGTAGTGCAATATCGCTATCGAATGACAACTTATCATCACAGAATCTCGAAATTGCGGTCTCAGTTTGTCCAATCGGTCATCTCGACTCTGTATATATCGCCGAACGACTTTCATCGCCAGTAGTGTAATATCGCTAGTCGAATGACAACTTATCATCACAGAATCTCGAAATTGCGGTCTCAGTTTGTCCAATCGGTCATCTCGACTCTGTATAACCAAAATGAGCGTGATCGGTCGCGACGTGCACCATCGCCAACCGACTTTCATCGCCAGTAGTGTAATATCGCTAGTCGGATGACAACTTATTATCGCAGAATCTCGAAATTGTGCTCTCAGTTTGTTGAATCAGCCATCTTGACTCTGTATAACCAAAATGAGCGTGATCGGTCACGACGATCGACATCGCCGACCGACTTTCATCGCCAGTAGTGCAATATCGCTAGTCGAATGACAACTTATCATCACAGAGTCTCGAAATTGTGGTGTCAGTTTGTCCAATCGGTCATCTCGACTCTGTATAACCAAAATGAGCGGGATCATTCGCGACGAGAGCCATCGCCAACCGACCTGAATCGCCAGTAGTGTAATATCGCTAGTCGAATGACAACTTATCATCACAGAATCTCGAAATTGCGGTCTCCGTTTGTCCAATCGGTCATCTCAACTCTGTATAACCAAAATGAGCGTGATCGGTCGCGACGAGCGCCATCGCCAACCGACTTTCATCGCCAGTAGTGTAATATCGCTAGTCGAATGACAACTTATCATCACAGAGTCTCGAAATTGTGGTCTCAGTTTGTCCAATCGGTCATCTCGACTCTGTATAACCAAAATGAGCGGGATCATTCGCGACGAGAACCATCGCCAACCGACCTGAATCGCCAGTAGTGTAATATCGCTAGTCGAATGACAACTTATCATCACAGAATCTCGAAATTGCGGTCTCAGTTTGTCAAATCGGTCATCTCAACTCTGTATAACCAAAATGAGTGTGATCAGTCGCGACGAGCACTATCGCCAACCGACTTTCATCGCCAGTAGTGTAATATCGCTAGTCGGATGACAAGTTATTATCGCAGAATCTCGAAATTGTGCTCTCAGTTTGTTGAATCAGCCATCTTGACTCTGTATAACCAAAATGAGCGGGATCAGTCGCGACGAGTGCCATCGCCAACCGATTTTCATCGCCAGTAGTGTAATATCACTAGTCGGATGACAACTTATTATCGCAGAATCTCGAAATTGTGCTCTCAGTTTGTTGAATCAGCCATCTTGACTCTGTATAACCAAAATGAGTGGGATCAGTCGCGACGAGTGCCATCGCCAACCGACTTTCATCCCCAGTAGTGTAATATCGCTAGTCGAATGACAACTTATCATCACAGAATCTCGAAATTGCGGTCTCAGTTTGTCCAATCGGTCATCTCGACTCTGTATAACCAAAATGAGCGTGATCGGTCGCGACGAGCACCATCGCCAACCGACTTTCATCGCCAGTAGTGTAATATCGCTAGTCGGATGACAACTTATTATCGCAGAATCTCGAAATTGTGCTCTCAGTTTGTTGAATCAGCCATCTTGACTCTGTATAACCAAAATGAGCGTGATCGGTCACGACGATCGCCATCGCCGACCGACTTTCATCGCCAGTAGTGCAATATCGCTATCGAATGACAACTTATCATCACAGAATCTCGAAATTGCGGTCTCAGTTTGTCCAATCGGTCATCTCGACTCTGTATATATCGCCGAACGACTTTCATCGCCAGTAGTGTAATATCGCTAGTCGAATGACAACTTATCTTCACAGAATCTCGAAATTGCGGTCGCAGTTTGTCCAATCGGTCATCTCGACTCTGTATAACCAAAATGAGCGTGATCGGTCGCGACGTGCACCTTCGCCAACCGACTTTCATCGCCAGTAGTGTAATATCGCTAGTCGGATGACAACTTATTATCGCAGAATCTCGAAATTGTGCTCTCAGTTTGTTGAATCAGCCATCTTGACTCTGTATAACCAAAATGAGCGTGATCGGTCACGACGATCGACATCGCCGACCGACTTTCATCGCCAGTAGTGCAATATCGCTAGTCGAATGACAACTTATCATCACAGAGTCTCGAAATTGTGGTGTCAGTTTGTCCAATCGGTCATCTCGACTCTGTATAACCAAAATGAGCGGGATCATTCGCGACGAGAGCCATCGCCAACCGACCTGAATCGCCAGTAGTGTAATATCGCTAGTCGAATGACAACTTATCATCACAGAATCTCGAAATTGCGGTCTCAGTTTGTCAAATCGGTCATCTCAACTCTGTATAACCAAAATGAGTGTGATCAGTCGCGACGAGCACTATCGCCAACCGACTTTCATCGCCAGTAGTGTAATATCGCTAGTCGGATGACAAGTTATTATCGCAGAATCTCGAAATTGTGCTCTCAGTTTGTTGAATCAGCCATCTTGACTCTGTATAACCAAAATGAGCGGGATCAGTCGCGACGAGTGCCATCGCCAACCGATTTTCATCGCCAGTAGTGTAATATCACTAGTCGGATGACAATTTATTATCGCAGAATCTCGAAATTGTGCTCTCAGTTTGTTGAATCAGCCATCTTGACTCTGTATAACCAAAATGAGTGGGATCAGTCGCGACGAGTGCCATCGCCAACCGACTTTCATCGCCAGTAGTGTAATATCGCTAGTCGAATGACAACTTATCATCACAGAATCTCGAAATTGCGGTCTCAGTTTGTCCAATCGGTCATCTCGACTCTGTATAACCAAAATGAGCGTGATCGGTCGCGACGAGCACCATCGCCAACCGACTTTCATCGCCAGTAGTGTAATATCGCTAGTCGGATGACAACTTATTATCGCAGAATCTCGAAATTGTGCTCTCACTTTGTTGAAACAGCCATCTTGACTCTGTATAACCAAAATGAGCGTGATCGGTCACGACGATCGCCATCGCCGACCGACTTTCATCGCCAGTAGTGCAATATCGCTATCGAATGACAACTTATCATCACAGAATCTCGAAATTGCGGTCTCAGTTTGTCCAATCGGTCATCTCGACTCTGTATATATCGCCGAACGACTTTCATCGCCAGTAGTGTAATATCGCTAGTCGAATGACAACTTATCTTCACAGAATCTCGAAATTGCGGTCGCAGTTTGTCCAATCGGTCATCTCGACTCTGTATAACCAAAATGAGCGTGATCGGTCGCGACGTGCACCATCGCCAACCGACTTTCATCGCCAGTAGTGTAATATCGCTAGTCGGATGACAACTTATTATTGCAGAATCTCGAAATTGTGCTCTCAGTTTGTTGAATCAGCCATCTTGACTCTGTATAACCAAAATGAGCGTGATCGGTCACGACGATCGACATCGCCGACCGACTTTCATCGCCAGTAGTGCAATATCGCTAGTCGAATGACAACTTATCATCACAGAGTCTCGAAATCGTGGTGTCAGTTTGTCCAATCGGTCATCTGGACTCTGTATGACCAAAATGAGCGGGATCAGTCGCAACGAGCGCTATCGCCAACTGACTTTCATCGCCAGTAGTGTAATATCGCTAGTCGAATGACAACTCATCATCACAGAATCTCGAAATTGCGGTGTCAGTTTGTCCAATCGGTCATCTCGACTCTGTATAACAAAAATGAGCGTGATCGGTCGCGACAAGCACCATCCCCGACCAACTTTCATCGCCAGTAGTGTAATATCGCTATCGAATGGCAACTTATCATCGCAGAATCTTGAAATTGTGGTCTCAGTTTGTCGAATTCGTCATTTCGGCCCCGTATAACCATAATGAACAAGATCGGTCGCGACGAGCGCCATCGCCGACCGACTTTCATCGCCAGTAGTGCAATATCGCTATCGAATGACAACTTATCATCGCAGATTCTTGAAATTGTGGTCTCAGTTTGTCGAATTTGGTCATTTTGGCTCAGTATAACTAAAATGAGTGTGATCAGTCGCGACGAGCGCCATCGCCGACCGACTTTCATCGCCAGTAGTGTAATATCGCTAGTCGAATGACAACTTTTCATTGCAGAATCTCGAAATTGTGGTCTCAGTTTGTCCAATCGGTCATCTCGACTCTGTATAACCAAAATGAGCGAGATCATTCGCGACGAGAGCCATCGCCAACCGACTTTCATCGCCAGTAGTGTAATATCGCTAGTCGAATGACAACTTATCATCGCAGAATCTCGAAATTGCGGTCTCAGTTTGTCCAATCGGTCATCTCGACTCTGTATAACCAAAATGAGTGTGATCGGTCGCGACGAGCACCATCGCCAACCGACTTTCATCGCCAGTAGTGTAATATCGCTAGTCGGATGACAACTTATTATCGCAGAATCTCGAAATTGTGCTCTCAGTTTGTTGAATCAGCCATCTTGACTCTGTATAACCAAAATGAGCGGGATCAGTCGCGACGAGTGCCATCACCAACCGACTTTCATTGCCAGTAGTGTAATATCGCTAGTCGAATGACAACTTATCATCACAGAATCTCGAAATTGCGGTCTCAGTTTGTCCAATCGGTCATCTCGACTCTGTATAACCAAAATGAGCGTGATCGGTCGCGACGAGCACCATCGCCAAACGACTTTCATCGCCAGTAGTGTAATATCGCTAGTCGGATGACAACTTATTATCGCAGAATCTCGAAATTGTGCTCCTAGTTTGTTGAATCAGCCATCTTGACTCTGTATAACCAAAATGAGCGTGATCGGTCACGACGATCGACATCGCCGACCGACTTTCATCGCCAGTAGTGCAATATCGCTAGTCGAATGACAACTTATCATCAGAGAGTCTCGAAATTGTGGTGTCAGTTTGTCCAATCGGTCATCTCGACTCTGTATACCCAAAATGAGCGTGATCGGTGGCGACGAGCACCATCCCCGACCAACTTTCATCGCCAGTAGTGCAATATTGCTATTGAATGACAACTTATCATCGCAGAATCTCGAAATTGTGTTCTCTGTTTGTTCAATTGGGCATCTCGACTCTGTATAACCAAAATTAGCGTGATCGGTCGCGACGAGCGCCATCGCCGACCGACCATCATTGCCAGTAGTCTTATATCGTTAGTCGAATGACAACTTATTATCGCAGAATCTCGAAATGGTGGTCTCAGTTTCTCCAATCGGGCAATTCTACTCTTTAAGCAAAATGAGTGTGATTGGTCACGACGAGCGCCATTGCCTAACCGACTTTCATCGCCAGTAGTGTAATATCGCTAGTCGGATGACAACTTATTATCGCAGAATCTCGAAATTGGTCTCTCAGTTTGTTGAATCAGCCATCTTGACTCTGTATAACCAAAATGAGCGTGATCGGTCACGACGAGCGCCATCGCCAACTGACTTTCATCGCCAGTAGTGCAATATCGCTATCGAATATAACTCATCATCTCAGAATCTTGAAATTGCCTTTTCAGTTTTACCATCGGTCATCACGACTCTGCATATCCAAAGTGAGCGTGATCGGTCGTGATGAGCACCATCGCCGACTAACTTTTATCGCCAGTAGTGCAATATCGCTATCGAATGACAACTTATCATCACAGAATCTCGAAATTGTGCTCTCAGTTTGTCGAATTGGTCATCTCGGCCCTGTATAAGCAAAATGAGCGTGATCGGTCGCGACGATTGCCATCGCCGACCGACTTTCATCGCCAGTAGTGCAATATCGCTAGTCGAATGACAACTTATCATCACAGAGTCTCGAAATTGTGGTCTCAGTTTGTCCAATCGGTCATCTCGACTATGTATAACTTAAATGAGCGGGATCAGTCGCGACGAGCGCCATCGCCAACCGACTTTCATCGCCAGTAGTGTAATATCGCTAGGCGAATGACAACTTATCATCACAGAATCTCGAAATTGCGGTCTCAGTTTGTCCAATCGGTCATCTCGACTCTGTATAACCAAAATGAGCGTGATCGGTCGCGACGAGCTGCATCATCAACCGACTTTCATCACCAGTAGTGTAATATGGCTAGTCGGATAACAACTTATTATCGCAGAATCTCGAAATTGTGCTCTCAGTTTGTCAAATCGGTCATCTCGGCCCTGTATAACCAAAATGAGCGTGATCGGTCGCGACGAGCGCAATCGCCGACCAACTTTCATCGCCAGTAGTGTAATATCGCTAGTCTAATGACAACTTATAATCGCAGAATCTTAAAATTGTGGTCTCAGTTTGTTCAATCGGGTATCTCGACTCTGCATAACCAAAATGAGTGTGATCAGTCGCGACGAGCGCCATCGCCGACCGACCATCATCGCCTATAGTCTTATATTGTTAGTCTAATGACCACTTATCATCGCAGAATCTCGAAACTCTGGTCTCAATTTGTTGAATTGGTCATCTCGGCTCTGTATAACCAAAATGAGCGTGATCGGTCGTGACAAGCGTTATCGCCGACCGACCATCATCGCCAGTAGTCTTATTTCGTTAGTCAAATGACAACTTATCATCACAGAGTCTCGAAATTGTGGTCTCAGTTTGTCCAATCGGTCATCTCGACTCTGTATAACCAAAATGAGCGGGATCGGTCACGACGATCGCCATCGCCGACCGACTTTCATCGCCAGTAGTGCAATATCGCTATCGAATGACAACTTATCATCGCAGAATCTTGAAATTGTGGTCTCAGTTTGGTGAATTTGGTCATTTTGGCTCAGTATAACTAAAATGAGTGTGATCAGTCGCGACGAGCGCCATCGCCGACCGACTTTCATCGCCAGTAGTGTAATATTGCTAGTCGAATGATAACTTATCATCACAGACTCTCGAAATTGCGGTCTCAGTTTGTCAAATCGGTCATCTCGACTCTGTATAAACAAAATGAGCGTGATCGGTCGCGACGAGCACCATCACCAACCGACTTTCATCGCCAGTAGTGTAATATCGCTAGTCGGATGACAACTTATCATCACAGAGTCTCGAAATTGTGGTCTCAGTTTGTCCAATCGGTCATCTCGACTCTGTATAACCAAAATGAGCGGGATCATTCGCGACGAGAGCCATCGCCAACCGACTTTCATCGCCAGTAGTGTAATATCGCTAGTCGAATGACAACTCATCATCACAGAATCTCGAAATTGCGGTCTCAGTTTGTCCAATCGGTCATCTCGACTCTGTATAACCAAAATGAGCGTGATTGGTCGCGACGAGCGCCATCGCCAACCGACTTTCATCGCCAGTAGTGTAATATCGCTAGTCGAATGACTACTTATCATCACAGAATCTCGAAATTGCGGTCTCAGTTTGTCCAATCGGTCATCTCGACTCTGTATAACCAAAATGAGCGTGATCGGTCGCGACATGCGCCATCGCCAACCGACTTTCATCGCCAGTAGTGTAATATCGCTAGTCGAATGACAACTTATCATCACAGAGTCTCGAAATTGTGGTCTCAGTTTGTCCAATCGGTCATCTCGACTCTGTATAACCAAAATGAGCGTGATCATTCGCGACGAGAGCCATCGCCAACCGACTTTCATCGCCAGTAGTGTAATATCGCTAGTCGAATGACAACTTATCATCACAGAATCTCGAAATTGCGGTCTCAGTTTGTCCAATCGGTCATCTCGACTCTGTATATATCGCCGACCGACTTTCATCGCCAGTAGTGTAATATCGCTAGTCGAATGACAACTTATCATCACAGAATCTCGAAATTGCGGTCTCAGTTTGTCCAATCGGTCATTTCGACTCTGTATAACCAAAATAAGCGTGATCGGTCACGACGTGCACCATCGCCAACCGACTTTCATCGCCAGTAGTGTAACATCGCTAGTCGGATGACAACTTATTATCGCAGAATCTTGAAATTGTGCTCTCAGTTTGTTGAATCAGCCATCTTGACTCTGTATAACCAAAATGAGCGTGATCGGTCACGACGATCGACATCGCCGACCGACTTTCATCGCCAGTAGTGTAATATCGCTAGTCGGATGACAACTTATCATCACAGAGTCTCGAAATTGTGGTCTCAGTTTGTCCAATCGGTCATCTCGACTCTGTATAACCAAAATGAGCGGGATCATTCGCGACGAGAGCCATCGCCAACCGACTTTCATCGCCAGTAGTGTAATATCGCTAGTCGAATGACAACTCATCATCACAGAATCTCGAAATTGCGGTCTCAGTTTGTCCAATCGGTCATCTCGACTCTGTATAACCAAAATGAGCGTGATTGGTCGCGACGAGCGCCATCGCCAACCGACTTTCATCGCCAGTAGTGTAATATCGCTAGTCGAATGACAACTTATCATCACAGAGTCTCGAAATTGTGGTCTCAGTTTGTCCAATCGGACATCTCGACTCTGTATAACCAAAATGAGCGGGATCATTCGCGACGAGAGCCATCGCCAACCGACTTTCATTGCCAGTAGTGTAATATCGCTAGTCGAATGACAACTTATCATCACAGAATCTCAAAATTGCGGTCTCAGTTTGTCCAATCGGTCATCTCGACTCTGTATAACCAAAATGAGCGTGATCGGTCGCGATGAGCACCTTCGCCAACCGACTTTCATCGCCAGTAGTGTAATATCGCTAGTCGGATGACAACTTATTATCGCAGAATCTCGAAATTGTGCTCTCTGTTTGTTGAATCAGCCATCTCGACTCTGTATAACCAAAATGAGCGTGATCGGTCACGACGATCGCCATCGCCGACCGACTTTCATCGCCAGTAGTGCAATATCGCTATCGAATGACAACTTATCATCGCAGAATCTTAAAACTGTGGTCTCAGTTTGTCGAATTTGGTCATTTTGGCTCAGTATAACTAAAATGAGTGTGATCTGTCGTGACGAGCGCCATCGCCGACCGACTTTCATCGCCAGTAGTGTAATATTGCTAGTCGAATGATAACTTATCATCACAGACTCTCGAAATTGCGGTCTCAGTTTGTCCAATCGGTCATCTCGACTCTGTATAACCAAAATGAGCGGGATCAGTCGCGACGAGTGCCATCGCCAACCGACTTTTATCGCCAGTAGTGTAATATCGCTAGTCGAATGACTACTTATCATCACAGAATCTCGAAATTGCGGTCTCAGTTTGTCCAATCGGTCATCTCGACTCTGTATAACCAAAATGAGCGTGATCGGTCGCGACATGCGCCATCGCCAACCGACTTTCATCGCCAGTAGTGTAATATCGCTAGTCGAATGACAACTTATCATCACAGAGTCTCGAAATTGTGGTCTCAGTTTGTCCAATCGGTCATCTCGACTCTGTATAACCAAAATGAGCGGGATCATTCGCGACGAGAGCCATCGCCAACCGACTTTCATCGCCAGTAGTGTAATATCGCTAGTCGAATGACAACTTATCATCACAGAATCTCGAAATTGCGGTCTCAGTTTGTCCAATCGGTCATCTCGACTCTGTATATATCGCCGACCGACTTTCATCGCCAGTAGTGTAATATCGCTAGTCGAATGACAACTTATCATCACAGAATCTCGAAATTGCGGTCTCAGTTTGTCCAATCGGTCATTTCGACTCTGTATAACCAAAATAAGCGTGATCGGTCACGACGTGCACCATCGCCAACCGACTTTCATCGCCAGTAGTGTAACATCGCTAGTCGGATGACAACTTATTATCGCAGAATCTTGAAATTGTGCTCTCAGTTTGTTGAATCAGCCATCTTGACTCTGTATAACCAAAATGAGCGTGATCGGTCACGACGATCGACATCGCCGACCGACTTTCATCGCCAGTAGTGCAATATCGCTAGTCGAATGACAACTTATCATCACAGAGTCTCGAAATTGTGGTCTCAGTTTGTCCAATCGGTCATCTCGACTCTGTATAACTAAAATGAGCGGGATCAGTCGCGACGAGTGCCATCGCCAACCAACTTTCATCGCCAGTAGTGTAATATTGCTAGTCCAATGACAACTTATCATCACAGAGTCTCGAAATTGTGGTCTCAGTTTGTCCAATCGGTCATCTCGACTCTGTATAACCAAAATGAGCGGGATCATTCGCGACGAGAGCCATCGCCAACCGACTTTCATCGCCAGTAGTGTAATATCGCTAGTCGAATGACAACTTATCATCACAGAATCTCGAAATTGCGGTCTCAGTTTGTCCAATCGGTCATCTCGACTCTGTATAACCAAAATGAGCGTGATCGGTCGCGACGAGCACCATCGCCAACCGACTTTCATCGCCAGTAGTGTAATATCGCTAGTCAGATGACAAGTTATTATCGCAGAATCTCGAAATTGTGCTCTCAGTTTGTTGAATCAGCCATCTTGACTCTGTTTAACCAAAATGAGCGTGATCGGTCACGACGAGAGCCATCGCCGACTAACTTTCATTGCCAGTAGTGTAATATCGCTATCGAATGACAACTTATCATCGCAGAATCTTGAAATTGTGGTCTCAGTTTGTCGAATTCTTCATTTCGGCCCCGTATAACCATAATGAACAAGATCGGTCGCGACGAGCGCCATCGCCGACCGACTTTCATCGCCAGAAGTGCAATATCGCTATCGAATGACCACTTACCATCGCAGAATCTTGAAATTGTGGTCTCAGTTTGTCGAATTTGGTCATTTTGGCTCTGTAAAACTAAAATGAGTGTGAACAGTCGCGACGAGCGTCATCGCTGACCGACTTTCATCGCCAGTAGTGTAATATCGCTAGTCGAATGACAACTTATTATTGCAGAATCTCGAAATTGTGCTCTCAGTTTGTCGAATTAGCCATCTTCACCCTGTATAACCAAAATGAGCGTGATCGGTCGCGACAAGCGCCATCGCCAACTGACTTTCATCGCCAGTAGTGCAATATTGCTATTGAATGACAACTTATCATCGCAGAATCTCGAAATTGTGTTCTCTGTTTGTTCAATTGGGCATCTCGACTCTGTATAACCAAAATTAGCGTGATCGGTCGCGACGAGCGCCATCGCCGACCGACCATCATTGCCAGTAGTCTTATATCGTTAGTCGAATGACCACTTATTATCGCAGAATCTCGAAATGGTGGTCTCAGTTTTTCCAATCGGGCAATTCTACTCTTTAAGCAAAATGAGTGTGATTGGTCGCGACGAGCGCCATTGCCTAACCAACTTTCATCGCCAGTAGTGTAATATCGCTAGTCGGATGACAACTTATTATCGCAGAATCTCGAAATTGGTCTCTCAGTTTGTTGAATCAGCCATCTTGACTCTGTATAACCAAAATGAGCGTGATCGGTCACGACAAGCGCCATCGCCAACTGACTTTCATCGCCAGTAGTGCAATATCGCTATCGAATATAACTTATCATCTCAGAATCTTGAAATTGCCTTTTCAGTTTTACCATCGGTCATCACGACTCTGCATATCGAAAGTGAACGTGATCGGTCGTGATGAGCACCATCGCCGACGAACTTTTATCACCAGTAGTGCAATATCGGTATCGAATGACAACTTATCATCACAGAATCTCGAAATTGTGCTCTCAGTTTGTCGAATTGGTCATCTCGGCCCTGTATAAGCAAAATGAGCGGGATCATTCGCGACGAGAGCCATCGCCAACCGACTTTCATCGCCAGTAGTGTAATATCGCTAGTCGAATGACAACTTATCATCACAGAATCTCGAAATTGCGGTCTCAGTTTGTCCAATCGGTCATCTCGACTCTGTATAACCAAAATGAGCGTGATCGGTCGCGACGAGCACCATCGCCAACCGACTTTCATCGCCAGTAGTGTAATATTGCTAGTCAGATGACAAGTTATTATCGCAGAATCTCGAAATTGTGCTCTCAGTTTGTTGAATCAGCCATCTTGACTCTGTTTAACCAAAATGAGCGTGATCGGTCACGACGAGAGCCATCGCCGACCAACTTTCATTGCCAGTAGTGTAATATCGCTATCGAATGACAACTTATCATCGCAGAATCTTGAAATTGTGGTCTCAGTTTATCGAATTCGTCATTTCGGCCCCGTATAACCATTATGAACAAGATCGGTCGCGACGAGCGCCATCGCCGACCGACTTTCATTGCCAGTAGTGTAATATCGCTAGTCGAATGACAACTTATCATCACAGAGTCTCGAAATTGTGGTCTCAGTTTGTCCAATCGGTCATCTCGACTATGTATAACTAAAATGAGCGGGATCAGTCGCGACGAGCGCCATCGCCAACCGACTTTCATCGCCAGTAGTGTAATATCGCTAGGCGAATGACAACTTATCATCACAGAATCTCGAAATTGCGGTCTCTGTTTGTCGAATTGGTCATCTCGGCCCTGTATAAGCAAAATGAGCGTGATCGGTCGCGACGATTGCCATCGCCGACCGACTTTCATCGCCAGTTGTGTAATATCGCTAGTCGAATGACAACTTATCATCACAGAGTCTCGAAATTGTGGTCTCAGTTTGTCCAATCGGTCATCTCGACTATGTATAACTAAAATGAGCGGGATCAGTCGCGACGAGCGCCATCGCCAACCGACTTTCATCGCCAGTAGTGTAATATCGCTAGGCGAATGACAACTTATCATCACAGAATCTCGAAATTGCGGTCTCTGTTTGTCCAATCGGTCATCTCGACTCTGTATAACCAAAATGAGCGTGATCGGTCGCGACGAGCAGCATCATCAACCGACTTTCATCACAAGTAGTGTAATATGGCTAGTCGGATAACAACTTATTATCGCAGAATCTCGAAATTGTGCTCTCAGTTTGTCGAATCGGTCATCTCGGCCCTGTATAACCAAAATGAGCGTGATCGGTCGCGACGAGCGCCATCGCCGACCAACTTTCATCGCCAGTAGTGTAATATCGCTAGTCTAATGACAACTCATCATCACAGAATCTCGAAACTCTGGTCTCAATTTGTTGAATTGGTCATCTCGGCTCTGTATAACCAAAATGAGCGTGATCGGTCGTCACAAGCGTTATCGCCGACCGACCATCATCGCCTATAGTCTTATATTGTTAGTCTAATGACCACTTATCATCGCAGAATCTCGAAACTCTGGTCTCAATTTGTTGAATTGGTCATCTCGGCTCTGTATAACCAAAATGAGCGTGATCGGTCGTCACAAGCGTTATCCCCGACCGACCATCATCGCCAGTAGTCTTATATCGTTAGTCAAATGACAACTTATCATCACAGAGTCTCGAAATTGTGGTCTCAGTTTGTCCAATCGGTCATCTCGACTCTGTATAACCAAAATGAGCGGGATCGGTCACGACGATCGCCATCGCCGACCGACTTTCATAGCCAGTAGTGCAATATCGCTATCGAATGACAACTTATCATCGCAGAATCTTGAAATTGTGGTCTCAGTTTGTTGAATCAGCCATCTTGACTCTGTATAACCAAAATGAGCGTGATCGGTCACGACGATCGCCATCGCCGACCGACTTTCATCACCAGTAGTGCAATATCGCTATCGAATGACAACTTATCATCGCAGAATCTTGAAATTGTGGTCTCAGTTTGTCGAATTTGGTCATTTTGGCTCAGTATGACTAAAATGAGTGTGATCAGTCGCGACGAGCGCCATCGCCGACCGACTTTCATCGCCAGTAGTGTAATATTGCTAGTCGAATGATAACTTATCATCACAGACTCTCAAAATTGCGGTCTCAGTTTGTCAAATCGGTCATCTCGACTCTGTATAAACAAAATGAGCGTGATCGGTCGCGACGAGCACCATCACCAACCGACTTTCATCGCCAGTAGTGTAATATCGCTAGTCGGATGACAACTTATCATCACAGAGTCTCGAAATTGTGCTCTCAGTTTGTCCAATCGGTCATCTCGACTCTGTATAACCAAAATGAGCGGGATCATTCGCGACGAGAGCCATCGCCAACCGACTTTCATCGCCAGTAGTGTAATATCGCTAGTCGAATGACAACTCATCATCACAGAATCTCGAAATTGCGGTCTCAGTTTGTCCAATCGGTCATCTCGACTCTGTATAACGAAAATGAGCGTGATCGGTCGCGACGAGCGCCATCGCCAACCGACTTTCATCGCCAGTAGTGTAATATCGCTAGTCGAATGACAACTTATCATCACAGAGTCTCGAAATTGTGGTCTCAGTTTGTTGAATCAGCCATCTTGACTCTGTATAACCAAAATGAGTGGGATCAGTCGCGACGAGTGCCATCGCCAACCGACTTTCATCGCCAGTAGTGTAATATCGGTAGTCGAATGACAACTTATCATCACAGAGTCTCGAAATTGTGGTCTCAGTTTGTCCAATTGGACATCTCGACTCTGTATAACCAAAATGAGCGGGATCATTCGCGACGAGAGCCATCGCCAACCGACTTTCAATGCCAGTAGTGTAATATCGCTAGTCGAATGACAACTTATCATCACAGAATCTCAAAATTGCGGTCTCAGTTTGTCCAATTGGTCATCTCGACTCTGTATAACCAAAATGAGCGTGATCGGTCGCGATGAGCACCTTCGCCAACCGACTTTCATCGCCAGTAGTGTAATATCGCTAGTCGGATGACAACTTATTATCGCAGAATCTCGAAATTGTGCTCTCAGTTTGTTGAATCAGCCATCTCGACTCTGTATAACCAAAATGAGCGTGATCGGTCACGAGGATCGCCATCGCCGACCGACTTTCATCGCCAGTAGTGCAATATCGCTATCGAATGACAACTTATCATCGCAGAATCTTGAAATTGTGGTCTCAGTTTGTCGAATTTGGTCATTTTGGCTCAGTATGACTAAAATGAGTGTGATCAGTCGCGACGAGCGCCATCGCCGACCGACTTTCATCGCCAGTAGTGTAATATTGCTAGTCGAATGATAACTTATCATCACAGACTCTCGAAATTGCGGTCTCAGTTTGTCAAATCGGTCATCTCGACTCTGTATAAACAAAATGAGCGTGATCGGTCGCGACGAGCATCATCACCAACCGACTTTCATCGCCAGTAGTGTAATATCGCTAGTCGGATGACAACTTATCATCACAGAGTCTCGAAATTGTGGTCTCAGTTTGTCCAATCGGTCATCTCGACTCTGTATAACCAAAATGAGCGGGATCATTCGCGACGAGAGCCATCGCCAACCGACTTTCATCGCCAGTAGTGTAATATCGCTAGTCGAATGACAACTTATCATCACAGAATCTCGAAATTGCGGTCTCAGTTTGTCCAATTGGTCATCTCGACTCTGTATAACCAAAATGAGAGTGATCGGTCGCGATGAGCACCTTCGCCAACCGACTTTCATCGCCAGTAGTGTAATATCGCTAGTCGGATGACAACTTATTATCGCAGAATCTCGAAATTGTGCTCTCAGTTTGTTGAATCAGCCATCTCGACTCTGTATAACCAAAATGAGCGTGATCGGTCACGAGGATCGCCATCGCCGACCGACTTTCATCGCCAGTAGTGCAATATCGCTATCGAATGACAACTTATCATCGCAGAATCTTGAAATTGTGGTCTCAGTTTGTCGAATTTGGTCATTTTGGCTCAGTATGACTAAAATGAGTGTGATCAGTCGCGACGAGCGCCATCGCCGACCGACTTTCGTCGCCAGTAGTGTAATATTGCTAGTCGAATGATAACTTATCATCACAGACTCTCGAAATTGCGGTCTCAGTTTGTCAAATCGGTCATCTCGACTCTGTATAAACAAAATGAGCGTGATCGGTCGCGACGAGCACCATCACCAACCGACTTTCATCGCCAGTAGTGTAATATCGCTAGTCGGATGACAACTTATCATCACAGAGTCTCGAAATTGTGGTCTCAGTTTGTCCAATCGGTCATCTCGACTCTGTATAACCAAAATGAGCGGGATCATTCGCGACGAGAGCCATCGCCAACCGACTTTCATCGCCAGTAGTGTAATATCGCTAGTCGAATGACAACTTATCATCACAGAATCTCGAAATTGCGGTCTCAGTTTGTCCAATCGGTCATCACGACTCTGTATATATCGCCGACCGACTTTCATCGCCAGTAGTGTAATATCGCTAGTCAAATGACAACTTATCATCACAGAATCTCGAAATTGCGGTCTCAGTTTGTCCAATCGGTCATCACGACTCTGTATAACAAAAATGAGCGTGATCGGTCGCGACTTGCACCATCGCCAACCGACTTTCATCGCCAGTAGTGCAATATCGCTAGTCGAATGACAACTTATCATCAAAGAGTCTCGAAATTGTGGTGTCAGTTTGTCCAATCGGTCATCTGGACTCTGTATAACCAAAATGAGCAGGATCAGTCGCGACGAGCGCTATCGCCAACCGACTTTCATCGCCAGTAGTGTAATATCGCTAGTCGAATGACAACTCATCATCACAGAATCTCGAAATTGCGGTGTCAGTTTGTCCAATCGGTCATCTCGACTCTGTATAACAAAAATGAGCGTGATCGGTCGCTACAAGCACCATCCCCGACCAACTTTCATCGCCAGTAGTGTAATATCGCTATCGAATGGCAACTTATCATCGCAGAATCTTGAAATTGTGGTCTCAGTTTGTGGAATTCGTCATTTCGGCCCGGTATAACCATAATGAACAAGATCGGTCGCGACGAGCGCCATCGCCGACCGACTTTCATCGCCAGTAGTGCAATATCGCTATCGAATGACAACTTATCACCGCAGATTCTTGAAATTGTGGTCTCAGTTTGTCGAATTTGGTCATTTTGGCTCAGTATAACTAAAATGAGTGTGATCAGTCGCGACCAGCGCCATCTCCGACCGACTTTCATCGCCAGTAGTGTAATATCGCTAGTCGAATGAGAACTTATCATCGCAGAATCTCGAAATTGCGGTCTCACTGTGTCCAATCGGTCATCTCGACTCTGTATAACCAAAATGAGCGTGATCGGTCCCGACGAGCACCATCGCCAACCGACTTTCATCGCCAGTAGTGTAATATCGCTAGTCGGATGACAAGAATCTCGAAATTGTGCTCTCAGTTTGTTGAATCAGACATCTTGACTCTGTATAACCAAAAGGAGCGGGATCAGTCGCGACGAGTGCCATCACCAACCGACTTTCATTGCCAGTAGTGTAATATCGCTAGTCGAATGACAACTTATCATCACAGAATCTCGAAATTGCGGTCTCAGTTTGTCCAATCGGTCATCTCGACTCTGTATAACCAAAATGAGCGTGATCGATCGCGACGAGCACCATCGCCAACCGACTTTCATCGCCAGTAGTGTAATATTGCTAATCGGATGACAACTTATTATCGCAGAATCTCGAAATTGTGCTCTCAGTTTGTTGAATCAGCCATCTTGACTCTGTATAACCAAAATGAGCGTGATCGGTCACGACGATCGACATCGCCGACCGACTTTCATCGCCAGTAGTGCAATATCGCTAGTCGAATGACAACTTATCATCACAGAGTCTCGAAATTGTGGTGTCAGTTTGTCCAATCGGTCATCTTGACTCTGTATAACCAAAATAAGCGTGATCGGTCACGACGATCGACATCGCCGACCGACTTTCATCGCCAGTAGTGCAATATCGCTAGTCGAATGACAACTTATCATCACAGAGTCTCGAAATTGTGGTGTCAGTTTGTCCAATCGGTCATCTGGACTCTGTATAACCAAAATGAGCGGGATCAGTCGCGACGAGCGCTATCGCCAACCGACTTTCATCGCCAGTAGTGTAATATCGCTAGTCGAATGACAACTTATCATCACAGAATCTCGAAATTGCGGTCTCAGTTTGTCCAATCGGTCATCTCGACTCTGTATAACCAAAATGAGCGTGATCGGTCGCGACGAGCGCCATCGCCAACCGACTTTCATCGCCAGTAGTGTAATATCGCTAGTCGAATGACAACTTATCATCGCAGAATATTGAAATTGTGGTCTCAGTTTGTCGAATTCGTCATTTCGGCCCCGTATAACCATAATGAACAAGATCGGTCGCGACGAGCGCCATCGCTGACCGACTTTCATCGCCAGTAGTGCAATATCGCTATCGAATGACAACTTATCATCGCAGATTCTTGAAATTGTGGTCTCAAGTTGTCGAATTTGGTCATTTTGGCTCAGTATAACTAAAATGAGTGTGATCAGTCACGACGAGCGCCATCGCCGACCGACTTTCATCGCCAGTAGTGTAATATCGCTAGTCAAATGACAACTTTTCATTGCTGAATCTCGAAATTGTGGTCTCAGTTTGTACAATGGGTCATCTCGACTCTGTATAACCAAAATGAGCGAGATCATTCGCGACGAGAGCCATCGCCAACCGACTTTCATCGCCAGTAGTGTAATATCGCTAGTCGAATGACAACTTATCATCGCAGAATCTCGAAATTGCAGTCTCAGTTTGTCCAATCGGTCATCTCGACTCTGTATAACCAAAATGAGCGTGATCGGTCGCGACGAGCACCATCGCCAACCGACTTTCATCGCCAGTAGTGTAATATTGCTAGTCGGATGACAACTTATTATCGCAGAATCTCGAAATTGTGCTCTCAGTTTGTTGAATCAGCCATCTTGACTCTGTATAACCAAAATGAGCGGGATCAGTCGCGACGAGTGCCATCACCAACCGACTTTCATTGCCAGTAGTGTAATATCGCTAGTCGAATGACAACTTATCATCACAGAATTTCGAAATTGCGGTCTCAGTTTGTCCAATCGGTCATCTCGACTCTGTATAACCAAAATGAGCGTGATCGGTCGCGACGAGCACCATCGCCAACCGACTTTCATCGCCAGTAGTGTAATATCGCTAGTCGGATGACAACTTACTATCGCAGAATCTCGAAATTGTGCTCTCAGTTTGTTGAATCAGCCATCTTGACTCTGTATAACCAAAAAAAGCGTGAACGGTCACGACGATCGACATCGCCGACCGACTTTCATCGCCAGTAGTGCAATATCGCTAGTCGAATGACAACTTATCATCACAGAGTCTCGAAATTGTGGTGTCAGTTTGTCCAATTGGTCATCTGGACTCTGTATAACCAAAATGAGCGGGATCAGTCGCGACGAGCGCTATCGCCAACCGACTTTCATCGCCAGTAGTGTAATATCGCTAGTCGAATGACAACTTATCATCACAGAATCTCGAAATTGCGGTCTCAGTTTGTCCAATCGGTCATCTCGACTCTGTATAACCAAAATGAGCGTGATCGGTCGCGACGAGCGCCATCGCCAACCGACTTTCATCGCCAGTAGTGTAATATCGCTAGTCGAATGACAACTTATCATCGCAGAATATTGAAATTGTGGTCTCAGTTTGTCGAATTCGTCATTTCGGCCCCGTATAACGATAATGAACAAGATCGGTCGCGACGAGCGCCATCGCCGACCGACTTTCATCGCCAGTAGTGCAATATCGCTATCGAATGACAACTTATCATCGCAGATTCTTGAAATTGTGGTCTCAGTTTGTCGAATTTGGTCATTTTGGCTCAGTATAACTAAAATGAGTGTGCTCAGTCGCGACGAGCGCCATCGCCGACCGACTTTCATCGCCAGTAGTGTAATATCGCTAGTCGAATGACAACTTTTCATTGCAGAATCTCGAAATTGTGGTCTCAGTTTGTACAATCGGTCATCTCGACTCTGTATAACCAAAATGAGCGAGATCATTCGCGACGAGAGCCATCGCCAACCGACTTTCATCGCCAGTAGTGTAATATCGCTAGTCGAATGACAACTTATCATCACAGAATCTCGAAATTGCGGTCTCAGTTTGTCCAATCGGTCATCTCGACTCTGTATAACCAAAATGAGCGTGATCGGTCGCGACGAGCACCATCGCCAACCGACTTTCATCGCCAGTAGTGTAATATCGCTAGTCGGATGACAACTTATTATCGCAGAATCTCGAAATTGTGCTCTCAGTTTGTTGAATCAGCCATCTTGACTCTGTATAACCAAAATGAGCGGGATCAGTCGCGACGAGTGCCATCACCAACCGACTTTCATTGCCAGTAGTGTAATATCGCTAGTCGAATGACAACTTATCATCACAGAATTTCGAAATTGCGGTCTCAGTTTGTCCAATCGGTCATCTCGACTCTGTATAACCAAAATG
Source organism: Lineus longissimus (assembly GCF_910592395.1). NCBI lineage: Eukaryota > Metazoa > Nemertea > Pilidiophora > Heteronemertea > Lineidae > Lineus > Lineus longissimus. The sequence continues at coordinate 12,948,170 of NC_088315.1, forward strand.
AGCGTGATCGGTCGCGACGAGCACCATCGCCAACCGACTTTCATCGCCAGTAGTGTAATATCGCTAGTCGGATGACAACTTACTATCGCAGAATCTCGAAATTGTGCTCTCAGTTTGTTGAATCAGCCATCTTGACTCTGTATAACCAAAAAAAGCGTGATCGGTCACGACGATCGACATCGCCGACCGACTTTCATCGCCAGTAGTGCAATATCGCTAGTCGAATGACAACTTATCATCACAGAGTCTCGAAATTGTGGTGTCAGTTTGTCCAATCGGTCATCTCGACTCTGTATAACCAAAATGAGCGGGATCAGTCGCGACGAGCGCTAACGCCAACCGACTTTCATCGCCAGTAGTGTTATATCGCTAGTCGAATGACAACTTATCATCACAGAATCTCGAAATTGCTGTCCCAGTTTGTCCAATCGGTCATCTCGACTCTGTATAACCAAAATGAGCGTGATCGGTCGCGACGAGCGCCATCGCCAACCGACTTTCATCGCCAGTAGTGTAATATCGCTAGTCGAATGACAACTTATCATCACAGAGTCTCGAAATTGTGGTCTCAGTTTGTTGAATCAGCCATCTTGACTCTGTATAACCAAAATGAGTGGGATCAGTCGCGACGAGTGCCATCGCCAACCGACTTTCATCGCCAGTAGTGTAATATCGGTAGTCGAATGACAACTTATCATCACAGAGTCTCGAAATTGTGGTCTCAGTTTGTCCAATCGGACATCTCGACTCTGTATAACCAAAATGAGCGGGATCATTCGCGACGAGAGCCATCGTCAACCGACTTTCATCGCCAGTAGTGTAATATCGCTAGTCGAATGACAACTTATCATCGCAGAATCTCAAAATTGTGGTCTCAGTTTGTCCAATCGGTCATCTCGACTCTGTATAACCAAAATGAGTGTGATCGGTCGCAACGAGCACCTTCGCCAACCGACTTTCATCGCCAGTAGTGTAATATCGCTAGTCGGATGACAACTTATTATCGCAGAATCTCGAAATTGTGCTCTCAGTTTGTTGAATCAGCCATCTCGACTCTGTTTAACCAAAATGAGCGTGATCGGTCCCGACGAGCACCATCGCCAACCGACTTTCATCGCCAGTAGTGTAATATCGCTAGTCGGATGACAAGAATCTCGAAATTGTGCTCTCAGTCTGTTGAATCAGCCATCTTGACTCTGTATAACCAAAATGAGCGTGATCGGTCCCGACGAGCACCATCGCCAACCGACTTTCATCGCCAGTAGTGTAATATCGCTAGTCGGATGACAAGAATCTCGAAATTGTGGTCTCAGTTTGTCCAATCGGTCATCTCGACTCTGTATAACCAAAATGAGCGAGATCATTCGCGACGAGAGCCATCGCCAACCGACTTTCATCGCCAGTAGTGTAATATCGCTAGTCGAATAACAACTTATCATCGCAGAATCTCGAAATTGCGGTCTCAGTTTGTCCAATCGGTCATCTGGACTCTGTATAACCAAAATGAGTGGATCGGTCGCGACGAGCACCATCGCCAACCGACTTTCATCGCCAGTAGTGTAATATCGCTAGTCGGATGACAACTTATTATCGCAGAATCTCGAAATTGTGCTCTCAGTTTGTTGAATCAGCCATGTTGACTCTGTATAACCAAAATGAGCGGGATCAGTCGCGACGAGCGCTATCGCCAACCGACTTTCATCGCCAGTAGTGTAATATCGCTAGTCGAATGACAACTTATCATCACAGAATCTCGAAATTGCGGTCTCAGTTTGTCCAATCGGTCATCTCGACTCTGTATAACCAAAATGAGCGTGATCGGTCGCGACGAGCGCCATCGCCAACCGACTTTCATCGCCAGTAGTGTAATATCGCTAGTCGAATGACAACTTATCATCGCAGAATCTTGAAATTGTGGTCTCAGTTTGTCGAATTCGTCATTTCGGCCCCGTATAACCATAATGAACAAGATCGGTCGCGACGAGCGCCATCGCCGACCGACTTTCATCGCCAGTAGTGCAATATCGCTATCGAATGACAACTTATCATCGCAGATTCTTGAAATTGTGGTCTCAGTTTGTCGAATTTGGTCATTTTGGCTCAGTATAACTAAAATGAGTGTGATCAGTCGCGACGAGCGCCATCGCCGACCGACTTTCATCGCCAGTAGTGTAATATCGCTAGTCGAATGACAACTTTTCATTGCAGAATCTCGAAATTGTGGTCTCAGTTTGTCCAATCGGTCATCTCGACTCTGTATAACCAAAATGAGCGTGATCGGTCCCGACGAGCACCATCGCCAACCGACTTTCATCGCCAGTAGTGTAATATCGCTAGTCGGATGACAAGAATCTCGAAATTGTGCTCTCAGTCTGTTGAATCAGCCATCTTGACTCTGTTTAACCAAAATGAGCGGGATCAGTCGCGACGAGTGCCATCACCAACCGACTTTCATTGCCAGTAGTGTAATATCGCTAGTCGAATGACAACTTATCATCACAGAATCTCGAAATTGCGGTCTCAGTTTGTCCAATCGGTCATCTCGACTCTGTATAACCAAAATGAGCGTGATCGGTCGCGACGAGCACCATCGCCAACCGACTTTCATCGCCAGTAATGTAATATCGCTAATCGGATGACAACTTATTATCGCAGAATCTCGAAATTGTGCTCTCAGTTTGTTGAATCAGCCATCTTGACTCTGTATAACCAAAATGAGCGTGATCGGTCACGACGATCGACATCGCCGACCGACTTTCATCGCCAGTAGTGCAATATCGCTAGTCGAATGACAACTTATCCTCACAGAGTCTCGAAATTGTGGTGTCAGTTTGTCCAATCGGTCATCTCGACTCTGTATAACCAAAATGAGCGGGATCAGTCGCGACGAGCGCTATCGCCAACCGACTTTCATCGCCAGTAGTGTAATATCGCTAGTCGAATGACAACTTATCATCACAGAATCTCGAAATTGCGGTCTCAGTTTGTCCAATCGGTCATCTCGACTCTGTATAACCAAAATGAGCGGGATCAGTCGCGACGAGCGCCATCGCCAACCGACTTTCATCGCCAGTAGTGTAATATCGCTAGTCCAATGACAACTTATCATCGCAGAATCTTGAAATTGTGGTCTCAGTTTGTCGAATTTGTCATTTCGGCCCCGTATAACCATAATGAACAAGATCGGTCGCGACGTGCGCCATCGCCGACCGACTTTCATCGCCAGTAGTGCAATATCGCTATCGAATGACAACTTATCATCGCAGATTCTTGAAATTGTGGTCTCAGTTTGTCGAATTTGGTCATTTTGGCTCAGTATAACTAAAATGAGTGTGATCAGTCGCGACGAGCGCCATCGCCGACCGACTTTCATCGCCAGTAGTGTAATATCGCTAGTCGAATGACAACTTTTCATTGCAGAATCTCGAAATTGTGGTCTCAGCTTGTCCAATCGGTCATCTCGACTCTGTATAACCAAAATGAGCGAGATCATTCGCGACGAGAGCCATCGCCAACCGACTCTCATCGCCAGTAGTGTAATATCGCTAGTCGAATAACAACTTATCATCGCAGAATCTCGAAATTGCGGTCTCAGTTTGTCCAATCGGTCATCTCGACTCTGTATAACCAAAATGAGTGGATCGGTCGCGACGAGCACCATCGCCAACCGACTTTCATCGCCAGTAGTGTAATATCGCTAGTCGGATGACAACTTATTATCGCAGAATCTCGAAATTGTGCTCTCAGTTTGTTGAATCAGCCATGTTGACTCTGTATAACCAAAATGAGCGTGATCGGTCACGACGATCGACATCGCCGACCGACTTTCATCGCCAGTAGTGCAATATCGCTAGTCGAATGACAACTTATCATCACAGAGTCTCGAAATTGTGGTGTCAGTTTGTCCAATCGGTCATCTCGACTCTGTATAACCAAATTGAGCGGGATCAGTCGCGACGAGCGCTATCGCCAACCGACTTTCATCGCCAGTAGTGTAATATCGCTAGTCGAATGACAACTTATCATCACAGAATCTCGAAATTGCGGTCTCAGTTTGTCCAATCGGTCATCTCGACTCTGTATAACCAAAATGAGCGGGATCATTCGCGACGAGAGCCATCGCCAACCGACTTTCATCGCCAGTAGTGTAATATCGCTAGTCGAATGACAACTTATCATCACAGAATCTCGAAATTCCGGTCTCAGTTTGTCCAATCGGTCATCTCGACTCTGTATATATCGCCGACCGACTTTCATCGCCAGTAGTGTAATATCGCTAGTCGAATGACAACTTATCATCACAGAATCTAGAAATTGTGGTCTCAGTTTGTCCAATCGGTCATCTCGACTCTGTATAACCAAAATGAGCGTGATCGGTCACGACGATCGACATCGCCGACCGACTTTCATCGCCAGTAGTGCAATATCGCTAGTCGAATGACAACTTATCATCACATAGTCTCGAAATTGTTGTGTCAGTTTGTCCAATCGGTCATCTGGACTCTGTATAACCAAAATGAGCGGGATCAGTCGCGACGAGCGCTATCGCCAACCGACTTTCATCGCCAGTAGTGTAATATCGCTAGTCGAATGACAACTCATCATCACAGAATCTCAAAATTGCGGTCTCAGTTTGTCCAATTGGTCATCTCAACTCTGTATAACCAAAATGAGCGTGATCGGTCGCGATGAGTACCTTCACCAACCGACTTTCATCGCCAGTAGTGTAATATCGCTAGTCGGATGACAACTTATTATCGCAGAATCTCGAAATTGTGCTCTCAGTTTGTTGAATCAGCCATCTCGACTCTGTATAACCAAAATGAGCGTGATCGGTCACGACGATCGCCATCGCCGACCGACTTTCATCGCCAGTAGTGCAATATCGCTATCGAATGACAACTTATCATCGCAGAATCTTGAAATTGTGGTCTCAGTTTGTCGAATTTGGTCATTTTGGCTCAGTATAACTAAAATGAGTGTGATCAGTCGCGATGAGCGCCATCGCCGACCGACTTTCATCGCCAGTAGTGTAATATTGCTAGTCGAATGATAATTTATCATCACAGACTCTCGAAATTGCGGTCTCAGTTTGTCCAATCGGTCATCTCGACTCTGTATAACCAAAATAAGCGGGATCATTCGCGACGAGAGCCATCGCCAACCGACTTTCATCGCCAGTAGTGTAATATCGCTAGTCGGATGACAACTTATCATCACAGAGTCTCGAAATTGTGGTCTCAGTTTGTCCAATCGGTCATCTCGACTCTGTATAACCAAAATGAGCGGGATCATTCGCGACGAGAGCCATCGCCAACCGACTTTCATCGCCAGTAGTGTAATATCGCTAGTCGAATGACAACTTATCATCACAGAATCTCGAAATTGCGGTCTCAGTTTGTCCAATCGGTCATCTCGACTCTGTATATATCGCCGATCGACTTTCATCGCCAGTAGTGTAATATCGCTAGTCCAATGACAACTTATCATCACAGAATCTCGAAATTGCGGTCTCAGTTTGTCCAATCGGTCATCACGACTCTGTATAACAAAAATGAGCGTGATCGGTCGCGACGTGCACCATCGCCAACCGACTTTCATCGCCAGTAGTGTAATATCGCTAGTCGGATGACAACCTATTATCGCAGAATCTCGAAATTGTGCTCTCAGTTTGTTGAATCAGCCATCTTGACTATGTATAACCAAAATGAGCGTGATCGGTCGCAACGATCGACATCGCCGACCGACTTTCATCGCCAGTAGTGTAATATCGCTAGTCGAATGACAACTTATCATCGCAGAATCTCGAAATTGCGGTCTCAGTGTGTCCAATCGGTCATCTCGACTCTGTATATATCGCCGATCGACTTTCATCGCCAGTAGTGTAATATCGCTAGTCCAATGACAACTTATCATCACAGAATCTCGAAATTGCGGTCTCAGTTTGTCCAATCGGTCATCACGACTCTGTATAACAAAAATGAGCGTGATCGGTCGCGACGTGCACCATCGCCAACCGACTTTCATCGCCAGTAGTGTAATATCGCTAGTCGGATGACAACCTATTATCGCAGAATCTCGAAATTGTGCTCTCAGTTTGTTGAATCAGCCATCTTGACTATGTATAACCAAAATGAGCGTGATCGGTCACAACGATCGACATCGCCGACCGACTTTCATCGCCAGTAGTGTAATATCGCTAGTCGAATGACAACTTATCATCGCAGAATCTCGAAATTGCGGTCTCAGTGTGTCCAATCGGTCATCTCGACTCTGTATAACCAAAATGAGCGTGATCGGTCCCGACGAGCACCATCGCCAACCGACTTTCATCGCCAGTAGTGTAATATCGCTAGTTGGATGACAAGAATCTCGAAATTGTAATCTCAGTCTGTTGAATCAGCCATCTTGACTCTGTATAACCAAAATGAGCGGGATCAGTCGCGACGAGTGCCATCACCAACCGACTTTCATTGCCAGTAGTGTAATATCGCTAGTCGAATGACAACTTATCATCACAGAATCTCGAAATTGCGGTCTCAGTTTGTCCAATCGGTCATCTCGACTCTGTATAACCAAAATGAGCGTGATCGGTCGCGACGAGCACCATCGCCAACCGACTTTCATCGCCAGTAGTGTAATATCGCTAATCGGATGACAACTTATTATCGCAGAATCTCGAAATTGTGCTCTCAGTTTGTTGAATCAGCCATCTTGACTCTGTATAACCAAAATGAGCGTGATCGGTCACGACGATCGACATCGCCGACCGACTTTCATCGCCAGTAGTGCAATATCGCTAGTCGAATGACAACTTATCATCACAGAGTCTCGAAATTGTGGTGTCAGTTTGTCCAATCGGTCATCTCGACTCTGTATAACCAAAATAAGCGGGATCAGTCGCGACGAGCGCTATCGCCAACCGACTTTCATCGCCAGTAGTGTAATATCGCTAGTCGAATTACAACTTATCATCACAGAATCTCGAAATTGCGGTCTCAGTTTGTCCAATCGGTCATCTCGACTCTGTATAACCAA